>NC_081775.1:10120288-10730288 GCF_963082965.1 Carassius carassius | reverse complement strand
ATTTTAATAATTGACTGTAATGATTCACCACATTTCTATGATAATATTTCAGGACAGGAAGAGGGACCATTAAGGTTTCATCACTTTTTTTTACATTTTGATTTACATAAGTGATAATCATTCATCAACAATCTTCCGCTAATAATCATCTAAAACTACAGTACATACATTTACAGTGAATAATTACTCCGCTGCATTTGTCAGGCTTTTAAATAAACCCTTATGAAAAAACTAAAAACTAAAAGCTGTACAGACAATAATGGCTTTTCTGCCAAGAGTGAGATTGATCTAGTTAGTGTGAAACTCATTAGGTTTTCCCTTTTTTCTCCAGTCGTCTCCTCCTGAGGCCTATTTAGGTTTGCTTACCCGCAGAATTCAATGTACTTGTAGATGCAGCTGGCGATAACCATGGCAACAATGGCGTAGTACCAGGAGCAGAGGAACATCAGGGTAAGACACAAGCTCATGCCCAAGAGTGACAGAGCCCTGGAGAGACATCACAGGCCATCTCATGCTCATTTGTTCAGCTGTGATTATAGTAATAATCATAACCACCACAGATAATCTTAGCAGTGGACAAAGGACGTATTTATGTGGTGCCATCCCCTCAAACTAAAAATTTTGTAAACAAACACACTTTCTGTTCTGTCTGGGACACAAACCGAAGGGAGCAGGTGTGTGTGTGTGTTTGTACCAGTGGTAGAATTTAAAGCGTGGTCTCCAGTTGGGGGTCCTGAGGAGCGTCTGCAGCGCACAGGCCAGATTTACAAACATGTAGCACATCAGGAAGAACCTGTGGGGAAAACAGATAAAAACTCATCTGTATATGTAATAAATGTTATGGGCTGTGTATGCAGGAGTGGGAATCAGATGAACAAGGAGGATAATAAATCAAAAGAGGAGTTTAATGAACATCAATAACATTAACAGAGGTAACATTAATGGCTCATGCCAGATGTTGACCCCTTAATTGAAGCCTCTTTACTTCACACAAGTGATCTCCATTTAACTACCTTGGCATTAAAAACCAATGGGCTGCATTAGTGATAATTTATGTGTGTCGTATTAAAGGTGTTGAATATTTATGAATTCAATTATTCTTGAGACCAGCCAAGATGCCCCACGGTGGAGTTAACGGCGGGAGGAGGCATGGTGGAAGAGGGGCCGACGACACCCCGGGGGCCGATTAACAGAGACTGCGCCGGTGGATCAGGAGCCCAGGTTGGAGCCAAGCAGACGGAGAGCCAGGGTTAAGCCGAGGATTCGGAGGGCCAAGGCGGAGCACAAGGCTCAGGCGACCAAGGCGGAGGCGGGGCCCCGGAAGACCGCTGCGGAGCCGGAGTGACTGAGGAAGGAGGCAGAACCGGAGGAAAGGAGGAGCCTGACAGAGCCGGAGGGTTGGAGTGACGAGGCGAAGCCAGATGAGCTGGTGGGATGCTGGGCCACGGTTGAGACGAGGGAGCTAAGAGCCTTACGCCAAGCCGGAGCTAGAGACTGTCCCGAGGCTGACCTGAGCGCCCAGATGGCACTGATTGAGGGTGAGCTGAGGGACTGACTGGCACAAGCAGAGAGGAGGTTGAGGAACTGGCTGGTCTAGGAGGAGGTGAGAGAGGGAGGCTGGGAGGAAACACCGGAGGATGTTCGGAGGATCAGGTCTGGGCGGAACCAGCGGAGAAACAGGAGATTCAGAGCTGGGTGGAACCAGTGGAGACACAGGGGATTCAGGAATTACCTCCACAAACCAGTCTATAAGGTCCATTTGAAAAATGTCTATTAATACCTCCATATAATTTACAGAAATCAGATGCAGCTCACCCTCAGTGGCGGAAGTGTGGGCAGGGCTTCCCTCCAAGCCCCCAATCTCCACTAAAACTCCCTCGGCAACGGACGATGTAGCCAGCTCACACACCTAGTCAGACGCTTCTTGAGGCTCAGGCTCCCTGGCGACGATCGGCTCCGTCGTGGTGGGCTCAGGCTCTCCGTCTGCGGTGGGCTCAGGCAGTTGCTCCATCCAGCTGGAAGGCGGATGGTGTTTTCTAACCTGCCATGATGCCACTGGTGATTCCAGGGATTCCCTGGATCTGACTGACGTTGTTGTTGCTGAAGTACTCATCGCAGGTGGCGTTCAGGAACTCAGAGTCACAGAACGCTCTCCAAAGCTTGGTGGTGACTGTGGCATTGCCTCTCTCAATGGTCTTGGCACAAATGTCAAATCCCTTTGACACAAGAGTTCGGTTCCCGAACACACATTTGGAGTACAGAATCCAGTTTGAATCTAAAATAGAGCTACAGACTCACTTGTCCCTCAAAACGACTCCGTCCACACAGGCTCCAAACAGAATCACACTAGACAGTAAGATAATGTTTTATAATAATTTAAAATGTTTCCGATAATATTAACAAAACCATATTTTTAATAATTGTTCATTATAATTTAGAAAGAAAATGAAATTTTTAGATAATGGTTTATAATAATTTAAAATGTTTCCGATAATATTAACAAAACAATATTTTTTATTAATTGTTCATTATAATTTAGAAAGAAAATACATTTTTTAAATAATTTATAACCGTTTTTTAAATAATATTTTAAAATAATAATACAATTAAACAAAGCATACTTAAGGATAGGCTGGAAGATACTTGGATGAATGAAAGGCCATCAGTGGATTATTAAATCGTATAGTTATGGTGGGGACTTAATGGCTCATGCCAGATGTTGACCCCTTAATTGAAGCCTCTTTACTTCACACAAGTGATCTCCATTTAACTACCTTGGCATTAAAAACCAATGGGCTGCATTAGTGATAATTCATGTGTGTCATATTAAAGGTGTTGAATATTTATGAATTCAATTATTCTGGATTTTAAGTTCATAATTATATAAGACCACTCTGTCAAGTTCAGTTTAAAATCAAAGACCAGCCAGACGCAAAAAAAGACAAAAGAAGTCCACTGAGAAAAACCCCCAAAGCATGACAAAGTCCAAATTTTAAACAGCTGTACATTTGTAATGCATATCTGCAAAGGTAATAAGGGGGGGTGAAGTGTTAGAAAATAAAAAGTGCTGAATTAATGGCATTTTATTGTGCTATATACCTTTAAAAATATTTAGCATTTACTGAAGAACAGGCTTTTAGAAAAGTGCTTTCAACACAGTGAAGACTTTTTATTACACTAATAGAGGCAGTTTATTGCTCTTGTTTCTCTGGGAATCATAAAGAATGAGGTGTGCTGTGTATTTTTTGGAGAGAGTTACTTACATGGACAGAATGGGAGCGACTGCATCCAGGGAGGCGATGAGGATGCCAATCTCACAGATGCAAGCCGTCAGGAGGAGAGCCCATGTAGGTTCACCGTTAGCTTTGCCATGACCAAACACCTATCAAATGCAGAATATTATCAGGTTAGTGTGATCACTTAGTATCAAACATAGAAGCATCAAAGGGTGATGGTCAAAGGGCAAATGTAGAGATGTACCCTGAGGAAAGGAATGATGCCATCTCGGGCGATAGCCTGAAGGAGACGGGGCGCTCCTGTCAAACTCTGAAGCCCTGCCCCACAGGTGGAGAAGAACGAGCCGAACACAATGACCCAGGGCGAGGGCCATGCTAGGGTACCAATAACCAAGTTACCGTTGACACCTTCCCCAAATCTGTGTGTTCAATACAATACTGTTATTGTTTATACTGCAGTAGTAACATAACATAACATGACATAACATAACATAACATAACATAACATAACATAACATAAAACAACAAAATATATATATAAAATGAAAACTTAAAAGACAATTAGAAATATGGCCTTGGTAATTAAATGAAATACAAAAGTAAAAAAAAATAAAAATCTGAAAATAAAAATAAATATAAATATTTGAACAACGTAATAAAAATATTAAGAGTGTTATTATTGTTAACTAAAAGTATAAAAAATAATTTTCATTAATTGAAAAGGCTGAAATAAGATAAAGATATAAATAAATAAATAAATACATAAATACATAAATACATAAATAAATAAATAAATAAAGGCATTTTTGTTCAGCTGAAATAAGGCTGAAATAGAATAAAATAAAAATATTAGATGAAACCTTAAAAGGAAATTAGAAATGTTCCCTTGAAATTAACTGAAATAAAATAAAGTTCAAGTTTAAATATTAAAATGAAAATAAAAAAACTGAAGCTAAACATAAATATTTAAACAAAAAACAATAAATTACAAAAGCATATAAAAAAATAAAACAAATTAAAATGAAAGTGAACTTCATTTTCAATTTATTTGGAGTACTGAATCCAGTTTGAATCTAAAATAGAGCTACAGACTCACTTGTCCCTCAAAACGACTCCGTCCACACAGGCTCCAAACAGAATCACACTAGACATGTCTGCAAGAGCAAAAATTTAGGAGAATGACACAAAGCAGCAAAAGGGCATTCACCCTATTTCAGCTATTTTCCCACAGATGGAAACATCAAGTCTTATGATTTTATCACTTTAGTTTCCTGGATATCCAAATACACTGTATTTGTATACAGTACAATACATACAATACATTCTGTTCATTCCAAGATGTGCAGTTCTGCATTGTGTGAAAGTCACGGGTCATTTATTTGTGCAGAGCTGGAGCAGTTATTGCCTTCGGAGTAAAGGATACATATGATGGAGGTGGTTGTGATGGCCAGGATGGTACCAATTGGGATGGACTTCTGAGCGTCCTGCAAGTCACCAGAACGGTTTGAACCAGCCATGATTCCTGTGACACACACATAATGTTCATATTATATCTAGAAACACTGAAGGGATATTATAAGAACAAAAAGATCTTTTACTGTTTTTACTAAACATAAAAAAGACAAAAGCATAAGTAAGATTCAAATTAATGTTACCTAACATAAAAAAAGCCATAATAAACATTATACAGACCAAAACTAGACATTTATGTGAATAATTCCTCTACTAATGATCAAACTGTTGTACTGACCTGTGACAGAGGGGAAGTAGATGCCAACCAGCAGGGTGAAGAAGCTGGTGATATCAGCCAGGACGTATCGGTTAGTGTTGGTTTCTGGGGCCTCAGGGTCGAGCACTGCTGGTATACCTCGCTTCTCTAAGATTGAATTTTTCTCCATAAATGTACTGAAGAGGTTTTCTGTAAAACACACACACACACACACACACACACAAAGACAAAATTTTTTTCCATGTAATTTTAAAACAGAATTACAGAAAATGAGTACATCAATTTTGAACATTAAATTTAAATAATCATATTATTTTCACCAAGATTTAGTAATTTTATTTGAAATGTAATTTATTCCTGTAATCAAAGCTGAATATTCAACATCATTACTCTTCAGTGTCACATGATCCTTTAGGATTCATTCAGAATATGCTGATTTGGTGCTCAAGAAACATTTATTATTATCATCAGTGTTGAAAACTGTTGTGCCGCTTCATATTCTTAAGGAAATGTTTATTTTAGGATTCCATATTGAACAGAAATTTCAAAAGAACAGTATTTATTTTAAAAAGTAAGCTGTTAAAGTATTATTGAAACAGTAAAATATGGTGGTGAATATGAAGATATCAATGTGATTGTTGGTGTTTTCTAACCTGCCATGATGCCACTGGTGATTCCAGGGATTCCCTGGATCTGACTGACGTTGTTTTTGCTGAAGTACTCATCGCAGGTGGCGTTCAGGAACTCAGAGTCACAGAAGGCTCTCCAAAGCTTGGTGGTGACTGTGGCATTGCCTCTCTCAATGGTCTTGGCACAAATGTCAAATCCCTTTGACACAAGAGTTCGATTCCCGAGCACACACACCCTACGCAGGATAAGGGCTGATTGATTATAGTCACTTCTGAAATGTATTCTGTACCCTAAAGAAACAATTTAGACACAAAATTCTACTTACGGAAAGTCTGGCGGGTCAAAAGATGTCTTGATGACACCAGCGTAGACAGCGAGAATGGAGAGAATGACACAGGCGAGGAACACAAGGGCCAACTTGTTGACATACTTCACGCCAACAAAGACGACTAAAGCCATGAAGGAAAGCACGATGGTACCGTACACACGCATGTTATTCAACAGCGCTGCCTCTGCCTCTGCTCCCTCCAGACCCTCCATCTTGAATATGGCAGCAGCTGGCACAATGTAGATCTAGAAAAAAGAAGAAAAGAGAAAGAAATAGAAATAAATAGCGAAGAAGTTTCCAATTGTTAAAGGAATAGTTCACCCGAAAATGAAAACTTTGTCTTCATTTACACGCCCTTAATTTGTTAGGGTCACTTAATTTGTTTTGTCTAGACAAGAAGATATTTTGAAGAATGTTAGTAAATAAATAGTTTTTGGTTCCCAAAGATAGTATGGAAGTCATTGGCTACCAGCAACTGTTTGGCTACCAACATCCTTCAGAATATCTTTTGTGTTCAACAAAATAAAGAAACTCGGGTTTGTAATGACTGTGGCGGGGGAGGCGTGGTTCAGCGAGGTCTGCGACGGGAGAGAGAGTGAAGAGACGAGCGGTGGTAAGTGGTTCAAGTGAGAAACAAGTAACACCTGGTTCTCGTTATAGTGATTGGCGTGGGGAAGCACTATTTAAGCTGCACGAGGATCGGCAGAGAGAGAGGGACCTGAGGACTCGGGGAAGGATGCAGCAGCAGCAGCAGCATTGAAGCACAAGAGTGAATCGTTAGTGGCGAGTGAACGTGAATGTTTATGCGCATGTGGCACGACTTTGTTTTCTGGTTTATTTTCTTTTGAAGTAATAAAATTTTCCTCGAGCCTCAGTACGCTGACCCTGGTCTCCTTCCTTCACACGCGAAGAGAAAACGTGAACCTTATTACACTGGTGCCGAAACCCGGGAAGGAAGGAGAAACACACCGCCATGCAGACCCCGTCAGGCCCATCGGGTTCGCCATTTGCGGACATCATCACGTCGGTCGCGGACCTGCATCAGGAGCAACATCAAGCCCTGCTGGACCTGCGGGCCGACCACGACCGCCGATTCCAGGACATGATGCAGGCCCAGCAGGAAGACCACGAGCTGTTCCGGAGCTTGCAGGACTGGGAGGTTCGGGCGAGCCCGGCTTTCCCCAGTGCCAGCCCCGCTGCTCACATGCGTCTGACGAAGATGGGACCCACGGATGATCTGGAGGCGTTTCTTGATCTGTTCGAGAAGACGGCAGAGGCATGTGGGTGGCCATTGGACAGCTGGCCGGTCCGCATCATCCTGCTGCTGTCGGGGGAGGCCCAAAAAGTGGCGCAACAACTGCCCGTCCTGAACCTCCTGGTGTATGCCGATCTGAGACGAGCCATACTCCAGAGGGTCGGCCTTAACGCCGAACAGCACTGTCAGTGCTACCGGTCACTGGAACTGACCGAAGCAGGCCGGCCCTTTGTCTTGGCCTAGCAGCTCCGGGACTCGTGCCGCAAATGGCTGTTGGCCGGAGGAAGTGACGCCGAGGACATTGTCAACAAGGTGGTACTGGAGCAGTTTATCTCCCGCCTGCCGAAGAAGACTGCCCAGTGGGTCCAGTGCCACCGGCCGGCGTCGCTGTCTCTCTCTCTCTTCCCCACCTCACTCTCCTCCCCTTCCCCAAAACCTGTTCCTTTCCCCAGGACCCGGTTCGCGGGGCTGCCGAGGGCAGCACCGCGTTGGAGGACGGGGCCGGAGCCGGTGCCCGGTGATGGAGGTGGGGACGTTGGTCCGGATCACGGACGACCCGCAGGCTGCCACCGATCAAGCCGGGTTGTACCAAATACCAGTATAAAGGGGGGTAGCAATCGGGCTTTGGTGGATTCAGGTTGTAACCAGACCTCCATTCATCAAAGCCTGAAACAATCGGGGGCATTGGATATGGGCCGCATGGTTAAAGTGAGGTGTGTGCACGGGGATATCGTGGAATATCCCGTAAAGGCCAAAGCTATCAAATTCAGGGGTCAAAAGCATTATGTAGAGGTGGCCGTTAGTTCGCGCCTCTGGCACCCGCTAATTTTGGGGACCATTTGGCCAGGATTTGAACAATTACTGGGGTGTTTAACAGTGGGTGCCTCTGGGAATAAGAGTCGGCAGGACAGGGGAGCGAGCGCTCAGGTGGGAGAATCTGTGCCAGGACCCAGTGGGATGGTCCCAGGGGAACTGAGCGGCTTGGTGAGGCTGAACCTTTCCAGTTGTGATGACTTTCCCCTGGAACAGTCCCAGGATGAAATCCTCAAACATGCGTTTGAACAGGTCCGGGCCATCGATGGACAGGTCCTCCACCCTGACTGTGCGCTCTCTTATCCGTATTTTGCCATTATTAAAGACCGGTTGTATCGAGTGACCCAAGACACTCAAACAAAGGAGGATACAACCCAATTGTTAGTACCACGGAGCCGAGCAGAAAACCCACCGGCCACCCCAAGAGCGCCGTTGCACCCTCTTCCTCTAATGCAGTTCCCTTTCGAACGAATTGGTATGGACCTCATCGGGCCATTAGAGCGATCGGCACGCGGACATCGGTTTGCGCTAGTCATAGTCGATTACGCAACCCGATATCCCATGGCAGTGGCGCTCTGCAACATCTCGGCAAAGAGTGTGGCGGACGCCCTGTTTCGTTTAATCTCCCACGTGGGAATCCCAAAAGAGATTCTCACGGACCAGGGCACCGCGATTATGTCACGCACGTTACGCGAATTGTATGAATTATTGGGCATTAAAGCGGTACGTACCAGCATCTATCACCCACAAACGGACGGACTGGTCGAACGCTTTAATCGCACCTTGAAACCGATGATTCGTAAATTCGTACAAGAGGACGCGAAAAATTGGGACAGATGGCTGGAACCCCTATTATTTGCTGTGCGCGAGGTCCCCCAAGCCTCCACTGGGTTTCCCCCCTTCGAGCTTCTTTACGGACGCCAGCCCTGGGGGGTGTTGGACATCCTGAAAGAAACTTGGGAGGACAGACGCTCAGAGAGTAAAAACGAAATTCAATATGTCATGGACCTGAGGGCAAAACTCCATACACTGGGGCGGCTCTCTATGGAGAATTTGCTTCAGGCCCAGGACAGACAGAGCCAGTCGTATAACAGGGGAACTAAGCTACGAGAATTTGCAGCGGGAGATAAAGTGTTACTGCCCACCTCTAGCTCCAAATTATTAGCGAAGTGGCAAGGACCCTTTGAGGTCACACAGCGGATAGGAGATCTCAATTATGAAGTAGTACGAACGGATAGAGGCAACGCACGGCAAATTTACCACCTCAACCTCCTCAAAAAATGGAGCGCTGAGGCGTCAGTGCTGTTAGCGACGGTAGTGAGCGGAGAGGAAGATCTTGGGCCAGAAGCGATTATCAAAGGAAAATCCCTCGCCCTGGCCCCAGGGAGGGGATCACCTCTCGCCCTCGCAGCTCACTGACATCGGGTGGTTGCAGTCCGAATTTGCCGATGTGTTTTCGCGTGGTGATTCGCAGCCGGCTGTATAGATTACCTGAACACAAAAAAAGGTACTTCAGGCTGAATTAGAAGCTATGCTGGGGATGGGAGTAATCGAGGAGTCCCACGGTGATTGGGCGAGCCCGATAGTTTTGGTGCCTAAAACGGATGGCTCGGTGCGCTTTTGTGTGGACTACCGCAGGGTGAACGCAGTGTCAAAGTTGCTTATGCTTATCCAATGCCGCGGATTGACGAGTTGCTCGATCGGTTAGGCACGGCTCGCTTTTACTCAACATTGGACTTAACAAAGGGATATTGGCAGATCCCCTTATCTCCAATGTCCAAAGAAAAAACAGCCTTCACCACGCCCTTTGGATTGCACAAATTTGTGACGCTTCCGTTCGATTTGTTTGGGGCCCCGTCTACGTTTCAGCATCTCATGGATCGGGTGCTAAGACCCCATGCTGCATATGCCGCGGCCTATCTAGATGATATCATCATCTATAGTGGAGACTGGCAGCGGCATGTGGAGCATGTGAGGGCCGTCCTTGGGGCGCTGAGATGGGCGGGGCTAACAGCCAACCCGAAGAAGTGCGCAGTTGGGCGGGTGGAGGTAAGGAATCTGGACTTCTAATTGGGGCACGGGCAGGTGCGTCCCCAAATTGACAAGACGGCAGCGATTGCAGCCTGCCCCAGGCCCAAGACCAAAAAGGAGGTGAGGCAGTTCCTGGGGCTGGCAGGATATTACAGGAGGTTTATCCCTGACTATTCGGACCTCACCAGCCCACTGACTGACCTCACTAAAAAGGGGGTACCAGATATGGTCCAGTGGACGGAGCAGTGCCAACAGGCCTTCACCCGGGTTAAGGCTGCCCTGTGTGGCGGACCGCTCCTGCACTCTCCTAACTTTTCTCTCCCCTTTTTGTTGCAGACTGACGCGTCGGGCAGGGGGCTGGGCGCGGTCCTGTCCCAGGAGGTGGAGGGGGTGGATCATCCGGTGCTGTACATTAGTCGAAAGCTCTCAAAAAGGGAGACTAAGTACAGCACCATAGAGAAGGAGTGTTTGGCCATCAGGTGGTAGGTTCTCACCCTTCACTATTACCTCCTGGGGCGGGAGTTCACCCTCTGCTCGGACCACGCACCCCTCCAGTGGCTCCACCGCATGAAGGATACCAACGAGCGAATCACTCATTGGTATCTGGCTCTGCAGCCGTTTAAGTTCAAAGTGATTCACAGACCGGGGGCGCAGATGGCTGTGGCTGACTTCCTCTCCAGGAATGGGGGGGGGGGGGTATGTGGAAGGGGAGGCGTGGTTCTGCGAGGTCTGCGACGGGCGAGAGAGTGTAGAGACGAGCGGGGGTAAAGACAAGTGAGAAACAAGTAACACCTGGTTCTCGTTATAGTGATTGGCGTGGGGAAGCGCTATTTAAGCCGCCCGAGGATCGGCAGAGAGAGAGGGACCTGAGGACTCGGGGAAGGATGCAGCAGCAGCATTGAAGCACGAGAGTGAATGTTTATGCGCAGAGGTGGAAAGTAACGAATTACATTTACTCGCGTTACTGTAATTGAGTAGCTTTTTTGTGTACTAATACTTTTTAAAGTAATTTTTTAAATTTGTAATTTTACTTTTACTTAAGTATATTTTGATTGAAGTATTGTACTTCGCTACATTTTAAAACACATTAATTACTGAGTAAAAAAAAATAAAAATAAAAAAAATAAATCGCTCCCTGGAAACTACGGCAGTAAATAATGAGCAGGAGGCCAAACTGGCGCTAAAATCACAAGAAAGATGCAGACGGACAAAACAGGCGTTAGTGGTGCAGACACCGCTGAAAACGAAACCCCGTCATATTCTGAAGTTGAACTCGAAGGAAATTAAGTGAACCCCTGGCCATATGTATGCTCTATTATGCAGTGTAAGCTGTACTTGCCTAGGAAGACCAAACTAGCAGCTTATAAAATCTCGACAAGACATCAACCCTTCGCAAGAATGTAGAGGTAAGCTAAATAATTGCATCGTTGCATTGGTGGTTAAAATGAAGCTTTGACATTTTAGCAAGAGGTTTTGCACAAATTAGCCAAAAAGACAGTGGTGAGGAGTGTGCTATTTTTGTTTTAATGATGTGCGCGCGCATTTATAGTGCGTTCTTTCACTGTGTGATTCAGTCTCCTAAAATGCATTTAGAATGATCGCAAAATTGAAGATATAGGGGCAGAAAATTCACATATTTATATAATTTCATATATTAAATCAAAATCACACAAAGAATGCCATCTTTTCCATGAATATATACATACATATATATATAACAGTTCAGTAAACAAGTTAATTAAGAGACTTGCGTTTTAGACACCATATTGCCTTTTTAGCTCTATTTCTACAACAGAAAATAATTCCAAACACAGCCACCAAAGCACAGTTTTGCGTCTCTGAGCAACGTGACAGTGTTTCGTTTCTGAATGAATCAAACGTTTAAATGATTCGGTTCAATCGCAATGACTCACTTATAAACAGTGACTTGCTGACACATATGGCCATTTTAATTTCACATTTAAAGTAGGCTATCTTTTGATTTTTTTAAATAATTAATTTCTTATCATTTCAAATAAGTATTCAACATTTTATGTCTTGTATATCAAAACATTATTCATGCATTTGTAACTGCAGGTTAAATGCATTCTTGTCCAGCACTACACAGTGTGATACATCTAAATGCCACTTCCAATGAATCTTCTGCATTTCCTCTGCATTAAAAGATGAGTTTGTTGATACTGATTTCCTTGGCAACAGCCCAAATGTATTATTATTCTAAATAACTGATTCCTTTAATTAAAAACAACTACAGTAGTTTGAGATTAATAGACCTATCCCAGGGGTGTCAAACTCAGTTCCTGGAGGGTCGTAGCCCTGCAGAGTTTAGTTCTAACCCTGCTCCAGCACACATATCATGTAGTTTTCAAATAAACCTAAATGATTAGATTAGCTGGATCAGGTGTGTTTAATTAGGGTTATATCTAAACTGTGCAGGACTGTGGCCCTCCAGGAACTGAGTTTGACAACCTTGGCCTGTCCCATTTTTGACTCCCTCCCACTGTTAAAATGTAACTAAGTAATTTTTACTCTGAGTAAATTTTAAATGAGCTACTTTTTACTTTTACTTGAGTAGATTTTTAGACTGGTACTTTTACTTGTACTTAAGTAAAATTTCATTAATGTAATGGTACTTTTACTTGAGTAGAATATTTTTGTACTCTTTCCACCTCTGTTTATGCGCATGTGGCGCGACTTTGTTTTCTGGTTTATTTTCTTTTGAAGTAATAAAATCTTCCTCGAGCCTCCGTACGCTGACCCTGGTCTCCTTCCTTCACACGCGAAGAAAACGTGAACCTTATTACAATGACAAACTGGTCAAAAAGTCAAAGGAAATTATTTTTTTTAAATAGGCTAATTTTCCATCTCCCCTAGAGTTAAACAGTTGAGTTTTACCATTTTTGAATCCATTCAGCCGATTTCCAGAACTGGTGGTAGCACTTTTAGCTTAGCTTAGCATAGATCATTGAATCTGATTAGACAAATAGCATCTCGCTCAGAAATGACTAAAGAAACCAAAGAGTTTCAATATTTTTCTATTTAAAACTTGACTCTTCTGTAGTTACATCGTGTACTAAGACCGACAGAAAATTAAAAGTTGTGATTTTCTATGCTGATATGACTGGGGACCATAATCCAGCGTTATAATCAATATTAGATTGTATAGAGTACAGCTCCTAGCATTATCTAGTATATATACACACACAAACAAAGAAATGTAAATGTACCAGCAGGATTTCGATGCAGCCCAGGATGTACATGGCTCCTGCAAAAGTGGTGCCTAGATAGAAACATATACCAACAGCCCCTCCAAATTCTGGCCCCAGTGAACGAGAGATCATGTAGTATGAACCTCCAGCTGTAAGGTGCACAAACAAATTTACCATTAGGCATATAGTGGCACATAGTAGAGCACTTCACACCGTCACACTTCATCATATTTTTCTTTTCTTGAAATGTTTTGTTGACACATGAGTCACATCTACAGGTTTCAGTTATTTCAAATAAACCTAGAGACAGACATGCATCCACACAGTTATGAATGCGGAGCTGATCTCAGCACAGTAGGCAGCTGTACTGTGCACTGTAGCTAACTGCCCATGAAGAACAACAGGCCGTCCTCTGGGCATCTCCACACAAACACAAACATGCTAAATACTGCTCACCTGGCACAACTCCATTGGTGGCAATAGCACTCATTGAGATAGCAGTCAGCATAGTCTGGAAATAGAGTAAATAAAGATCAATACAGAGGGGACAGTGAGTGACAGAGACAAGAGGCCCCCAAGAAGCCTTGAGTACATTAAGACATTGTGCGGTTTAGGGTGGGAATGGGAGGATCATAATTTTAACTTTAAGTGAAGGCACTGCATAAAAACATGAACTCTGTAATTATATTGTAACATTATTGTGTAATTTTTTTGTTTATTGATTAAATATTTTGGCACTTAACAACAAGGTTTCATTTGTTAATATTAACAAAATTTTGTATTTACGTTAATTTTATAATTTAAAAATATATATATTTTAAATCAGTGTTGTATCTGTTAACATTACTTAATGCACTGTAAATTAACATGAAAAAAACAACAAACAACTGTATTTTATTAACTAACCCTGACAGAGAGTATTAAAAAATGCACTGCTTATTGTTAAAGGAAAATGCATTGACTAATTTTAACAAATCAGACCTTATTCCAAAGCGTTGCCAATATTTTCACAATAAATCATTACATAATATATTACACACAATGCCCATACAATGCACGTTACCACTGTCTCAGAAACCTGTTTGGCAATAGTCTTTTTTAAAAAATGTTTTACTCATTTTATTATCATGTCTTCATATTTTATTTGATGTATTTTAAAAGTAGTCTCTTATGCTCAAAAAGCTGATTAGCTACGCAAAAATTATTTTTGCGAAAACTGTGATACTTTTTTATATTTATATCAGGATTATTTCTAAAAAACAGCAATAGAAATCTAATAATATTATAAATATCTTTACTGTCACTTTTGATGAATTTGATGAAATAAGTAATGCTAAACTCACAGCTCTGCAATCAAACACCTCATTTAAGCATTTACATTTGTGACCCTGGACCACAAAACCAGCATTAAGACGTAATTTTTCAAAATTGAGATTTATACATCCTCTGAAAGCTGAATGACTAAGATTTCCACTGATGTATGGTTTATAAGGACAAAAAGTAGTATAACTTGGAATTTGTCAAATTTTGGATGGAAAAAAAGAGAGAAAAAAATATGTCTGCACATTTAATCAAATCATTTTGTGGACTAGTGAATGTGAATAAGACTGCAAAAAGACTATTTTAATATGAACATGTTCTGTTTGTCTCTGTGTGAAAGCACGCTGCAGTTTTGTCTACTATACACCGGCATATGGATACATGAGGATATGAGGACATGAACTTCATCTCCAGAGCTGCTCTAAGGGTCATTTAAACAGCATAAAAAGTATCATCAGATACACACAGAATCTTAAACAGAAAGGTCTTAACTACAACAAACCAAATACAAGTTTGGTTTAACTTGAAGAAATTGTGACTAAAATATTTATATTGTAAAGTAGACTGTACATCTAAAAATAACAATAATAAAATTATATACATTTTATTTTGTAAGGTTTGCACACAATATCACAAATCTTTCTTCCATGTTTTAACTAATCACACCTATGATATACAGCACTTTGTTTGCCAATACAGACAAAAACAGATCACATTTTCAAATAAATAAATAAATAGAAAACATTTCATAGGGTTCTAGTATTGTAAAAAATATTAGGTTGTTAAAGTTGCATTATTTAAATTAATTAGACATTCTTTTTGATTATTAAAACTGAATTAAACCATTAAAGTTGAATCAATAAAAATAAAACTGAAAATGCATAATTTGGAAAAAAAAAACATCAGAATTTGGGAGAAATTAAAATAGATTTTATGGGCCCTAAATTATTATTATTATTTAATATACAGATCCTACCAGTATTTAAATGTGCTTTTTTATTATTAAAATTTAATCTATTTATTCAAATGGACTCAAAAAAAAAAAGAACAAAAAAAAAAATCACAGTCTGGGAAAAAATAAAATGGATTTCATAGGGCCCTACACACGTCACAAGAATCACCAGAAGCAGGAATGACGTGCTAAACTCACAGCTCTGCAATCAAACAACTCATTTAAGCATTTACATATGTGACCCTGGACCACAAAACCAGTCTTAAGTCTCAATTTTTCAAAATTTAGATTTATACATCCTCTGAAAGCTGAATAACTAAGATTTCCACAGATGTATGGTTTATTAGGACAATATTTGGCCAAGATACAACTATTTGAATATCTGGAATCTGTGGGTGCAAAAAAAATCAAAGTACTCATAAAATCACCTTTAAATTTATCCAAATTAATTCTTAGCAATGCATGTGTCACGATTCGCAGGTTTGCTTGCTCATTTTGTGTGTACTGCACTGATCTGATTGTCTATCAGCGCCAGCTGCGCTGACGAGCAATCAGATCAGTCGCAGGTGTGTCTTGTTTATTAGCCCTATATGTAGGGCTGTGTCAGTCAGGTTCAGTGTCAGATCGTTTGGTTTGCTGTCTCTGTCCTGATCTCTGTCCTGATCTCTGTCCTGATCTCTGTCCTGATCTCTGTCCTGATCTCTGTCCTGATCTCTGTCCTGATCTCTGTCCTGATCTCTGTCCTGATCTCTGTTCTGGTCCCGCTCTTGGTTTGCTCGGAGATCCAGCTTATATGTCTGCTTGAACTGTGGTCTGCCTATGTTTGAGGATCGTCGCAGCACATCACATTTCTCGTTGTCGTGTTTCCTAGGACCTGCTTGGTGCCCGTTGTCTGCCAGCAATTCTGTTTGGTCTACTGACTGTTTCATTAAACCTTATTACGACTTGCTACTGGATTCTGTCGTATGATTCCTGACATAACGATCTGACCACGTTATGGATCCAGTGAGTGTAAATGAACTGAGAGAAGCCCTTCACAATAATAATGCACAATTTGATCGACAAGATGAACAGAACATGGCTTCTGGTCGAGCAATACAGGCCTTGGTGGTACAGGTATCTGAATTAACCAAGCAGTTGCAACATCTTAGAGTTGAGCCTGCCCACATGCCCACTGTGCCCACCACCTGCTGTTCCTCCCACAGATCGTCCCGCCTACAATCCGGAGCCCCGTCTGCCTCCTCCTGCTGCCTATGCTGGTGAGCCACATCTATGTCGATCATTTTTGACAAAATGCTCTTTGTTTTTTTTCTCTACAGCGCTCATCATTTCCCACTGAGGAATCTAAAGTGGCTTTTGTCATTACCCTACTATCTGGAAGAGCGGCGCTGTGGGGAACCACTGTTTGGGAGCAGGGACATGACTGTTTAGAGTCTTTCCAGACTTTCAGCACCGAGCTCAAGAAAGTTTTTAATTGGGCAGTTGCAGGCAGGGAAGCAGCCCGAGTGTTGGCAGATTTACGTCAGGACCACAGATCGGTTACTGACTATTCCATTGAATTCCGGACACTAGCTGCAGAGTGTAAGTGGAACAGCGAGGCGCAGTGGGACATGTTTTTGCATGGGTTGGCCGACAAATATACACCCTGGAGTTACCTGCAACTTTGGATGGGTTGATTGATCTAGCTATCAGAGTAGACACAAGGTTACAACGTCGAAGTCTTCTGGTGCAGCGAGGTCGAGTTCCAGACATGGAGGTCCATCCGGTCTTTCCTTCAGGTGATGCGGTTGGTGACTCGTTCAATCCGGAACCCATGCAGATGGGCAGAGCTCGTCTCTCCCGGGAGGAGAAGGAGCGCAGAAGAGTGCAAGGACTGTGCCTATACTGCGGAGCCGGGGGTCACCTTGCGTCTAAGTGCCCGGTAAAAGCCAACACCCGTCAGTAGAACGGAGGTTACTGACGGGTGGCATATCCTGGGATGAATCCTCCCGTGAAGCGACGCTCCTTCCAGTAAGACTGCAGTGGGCCTCCTCTTATCATTGATGTGAGGCTCTGGTGGACTCCGGTGCTGAGGGGAGTTTTATGGACCGTGACCTGGCACTTCGTCTGGGAGTACCTATAAATTCCTGTCACTCACCCCATCTCAGTTAACGCACTGGGTGGACAACTCCTGTCATTGGTCACCCACTCCACCGGACCAGTGAGTCTGATCACGTCGCGTAACCACGTTGAGGAGATTCACTTTCTTCTCATTGACTCCGCATTGGCTCCTGTGGTGTTAGGACACCCCTGGCTCACACTGCACAACCCTCACATAAACTGGCGTCAGAACTCTGTAATGTGTTGGAGTGAGAACTGTCATGCATCTTGTTTGGTGTCTGCGTGTTCTTCGGTGTCTTGTTCTGTGTTGCAGGATGAGCAGGCGGATCTGTCAAACGTGCCCGGGGAGTACCTCGACCTGAAGGAAGTGTTCAGTAAGTTCCGAGCTGCTTCTCTTCCTCCACACCATCCTTATGACTGTGCTATAGACTTATTGCCAGGTACGTCTCCGCCTAAGGGCAGGGCTCATCTCTTTCCACTCCGGAGAGGGAGGCCATGGAGAAATATATTTCTGATTCTCTGGCAGCCAAACTCATCTGTCCTTCCTCTTCTCCTGCAGGGGCGGGATTCTTCTTTGTGGGCAAGAAGGACGGTTCCCTGCGTCCTTGTATTGATTACCGATGGTTGAACAGCATCACGGTAAAGAATACTTATCCTTTGCCGCTGATGTCTTCAGCTTTTGAGAGGCTGCAGGGTGCTTCTTGGTTCACCAAGTTAGATCTACGTAACGCCTATCATTTGGTCTGCATCAGGAAGGGGGATGAGTGGAAAACCACGTTTAATACCCCCAGGGGGCACTTTGAATACTTGGTTATGCCTTTCGGTCTTTCCAACTCCCCCGCGGTTTTCCTGGCACTCGTTAACGATGTGCTGAGAGACATGGTTGATCAGTTCATAAATTTACCTGGATGACAAATTGATTTTTTCTTCGTCTCTCCAGGAACACGTTCAGCAAGTCAGACGAGTGCTTCAGAGGCTGTTGGAGAATGGGCTTTTTGTCAAGGCGGAGAAATGTGCTTTTCATGCACAGTCTGTTCCTTTTTTAGGATATATTGTGTCGTCTGAGGGGGTGCGCATGGATCCCGACAAGATTCAGACAGTGGTCAATTGGCCAACTCCAGATTCCCGCAAGGCCCTGCAGAGGTTTCTGGGCTTTGCCAATTTTACCGGCGTTTTATTCGCAACTATAGCCAACTAGCCGCGCCTCTGACAGCCTTGACCTCCACCATGATGACTTTCAGGTGGTCTAGTGCAGCTGATGTTGCATTCTCTAAACTCAAGAATGCTTTGTTTCAGCCCCCATTCTTGTTGCTCCTGATTCCACTCGTCAGTTTGTGGTGGAGGTCGACGCGTCAGAGGTGGGGGTAGGTGCAGTTCTCTCCCAGCGCTCCTCTGTGGACGGCAAGGTTCATCCGTGCGCTTATTATTCTTATCGTTTGTCTTCCGCTGAACGTAATTACGACATTGGTAATAGAGTTGTTGGCAGTGAAGTTAGCCTTGGAGGAGTGGCGTCATTGGTTGGAGGGTTCGGGGGGTACCATTCATTGTTTGGACCGACCACAAGAACCTTGAATACATCAGATCCGCCAAACGACTTAACTCTAGGAAGGCTCGGTGGGCACTTTTTTTCGGACGGTTAGATTTTTCCATTTCCTATCGTCCAGGTTCCAAGAACATCAAACCTGATGCATTGTCCCGCATTTTTGACCAGTTCTGGTCCCGCTCTTGGTTTGCTCGGAGATCCAGCTTATATGTCTGCTTGAACTGTGGTCTGCCTATCTTTGAGGATTGTCGCAGCACATCACATTTCTCGTCTGCCCTGCTTGGAGTCTACACTGCAGTTGTTGTGTTTCCTAGGACCTGCTTGGTGCCCGTTGTCTGCCAGCAATTCTGTTTGGTCTACTGACTGTTTCATTAAACCTTATTACTACTCGCTACTGGATTCTGTCGTATGATTCCTGACAGCATGTTACTAATCAAAAATGTAGTTTTGATATATTTACGGTAGGAAATTTACAAAATATCTTCATGGAACATGATCTTTACTCAATATCCTAATGATTTTTGGCATAAAGAAAAATCTATAATTTTGACCCATACAATGTATTTTTGGCTATTGCTACAAATATACCTCAGCGACTTAAGGTTTTGTGGTCCAGGGTCACATTTATATTCTTGGCTTAAACTCTGTCTGGCATGCTCACAAACCAACTCACTAAAATGACTTACAACAAAGTGACTGTATAACTCTAAGCAATCTCCAGTTAAAGGAGCAGAGGGCTAAAAGGAAACCAAAGCTCTGGTGATGGAGTCTCTGGGGCTCTTGCTGCATAATGGTAATAAAGATTTCTGCTTTCTAGGCCTGAATAGACCTTTCGGTCTGTGTAAAATACATTCAGATCTGAAGGATAGTATGCCTATTTGTAGAGTGTTTGAGCTTGTGTGTCCAACCCACTGGCATACCGAACCTCCCCATGCCTCCTGTACTGTATGTGCACTTAAGACTGACCGTGGAGCAACACATGAAGACAATGGTGAAAGTTCCGAAGACTCCTCCAATGCCCACCAACCAGGTCATCCTGAGGAACAGAATCACCCCCAGGATGTTCTGCATACACGGCAGGTAAACGCCCATGATAGTGCCCATACGTGGAGCCTGTTAATTAACCAATCAATGATCAGGACACCATGGAACATAGTGCTCAATATACAGAATCATTAAAAGGCAATTTTAGCTGCTTGTCAATCAAGATCCACCTAGTCAATGAGTAGCTACCATCTGTCAACACAGAAGACTGAGGTTCATGAAAGAAGGGTCAGTAGTGATTTGGCAGTCTGCAGAAATAAAGGAAGAGTTCTTGTCACCTGCACGGTTTTCTTGCGTGCCTCCTCGTTGTTTTCTGCCTCCTCGTGCTCTTTACTGCCCTGCGTCAGGTTGGAGTAGTTGGCGAGGCTGCTCAGCAGAGAAGATACCATGGGACTGGTGTCCATCTCCTCCTACACATCACACACATACAAACAAAATGTGTAAACTTACTGCACATTAATTTCTAACTGTTTCAAATCATTAGCAAAGCTGGACTACCTCAAAAAGGGCCATGTTTTTCCCATCATACTGCTGGCTTTTCTCTACGTCACTGGTGCTGCTGTTGATAAAGGGGCTGCTTTCCTTGGATGTCGCATCTCCTGTGAACAAACATGAATTGAACATTGTTTATTAGAATCTGAGCTATTTATGATCTATTTACAAAGGAAGTAAGTTTTGGGTTAGCAAGACTTTATTTTGAAAGAAATTATTACTTTTATTCAGAAAGAAATTATTTTATTTAGAAAGAAATTATTACTTTTATTCAGCAAGGATGCATTCCATTGGTCAAAAGCGACAATAAAGATACAGTTTGTATAAAATTACAAAAGATTCTTTTGACCTTTCTATTCATCAAAGAATCATAAAAAAGTATAAAAAAAATAAAATAAAATAAAAACACTGACAATAAAAAGAAATGTTTCTTGAACAGCATATCAGCATTTTAGAATGATTTCTGAAGAATCGTGACATTAAATACTGGAGTAATGGTGCTGAACATTCAGTTTTGCAAAAATAAAATGAAATTGTAATAATATTATTTTAAATTGTAATAATATTCCACAATATATAATATTATATATTCCACAATATATAATATTCCACAATTATAATATAGGCAAACCTAAGAGAACACACACACACACACACACAGACACAGACACACAGACACACACACACAGACACACACACACACACACACACACACACACACACCTTTAAAAAAAAATCTTATATAACACAAACTTTTGAACTGTAGTGTACATTGGATAACCAAAAAAAAAAGGCTAAAATTCTGTTAAAATTGTATTAAAATATTTATATTTTACATAATTACATTTTGCATTAAATTTATCAAAATCAACACCAAATAAAAACAATAACCCATTTACTTTTTTTTATATTGGTCCCACAGATTTGCTTACTTGTAAGATCAACGTTATCACATTAGTATGTATTTCAGAATTATTTTGTATCATCATATTTACAACAAAAGCATGTTTGGTTCAATATGCTCTGTTTTTGCAAGACAGCTTTGTCTTACAATATTTGCAGATCATCTTTTAACATCGCACACAAACTACAAGTGCTGTGTGGAGTACAGTTATAAGTTGTTACACTTTCCTGTCCATCTAAAAGGAAAGAACAGGAAAGGGGTGGATGAATACAACTGTAAAGAAAAACAGCAGCGCATCAACATGGTGCACTGCCTGTGTATCAGTGTGTGTGTGGGTGAGGAATTCCAGGATTTCTACATGCTCTTCCATAGCAACAACCCGCTTCTGAGCCTATTTTTACACTACTGCTTTCAGGCGCACATCCTTTATCACAGGAACTTTTGATCGCTTAAATCTGAAGCAGTGCAACATGAACCTCACAGTTCTGCACAACGCTGTTGTGTCCTATAAATACGTCATTGTTTTTAATTGTTTGTATTTCTAAATTCGACTGCGTACTGCAATTTCTTAAGTATGCTGTCACCTTCCCTCCCTTCCCTAACATAATTATATGTGGGAGCATGCTGATTAAATGGCCAAGGGAATCCTGCCTCTTCACTTGCCCGGTTAAAATAAAGAAAAATAAAGTTGAGATGGTTTATGACCATCTTAATTTTAGCGATTTTTTTAAAATTGTATTTTAATAATGATGTGTACACAATAATTTAATGATTATTTATATATGACTTTATATATGTAATCATTAAGAATCATATTAATTACATTTCATGAGATTAACTAATGATTATACTATATCCTTTAAGAAAAGATTGTCCTAAAATCATATATAAATGCATTTTTCCTTTAATTTCTATTTATTGACAGCTAGGTTTTTATTTCAAGGTTTGAACATGGAACATTATGCAAAATTAGCTGTAGAGCAATTTTATATTTTCAGACATTTTCAGATAGTACTTTAATGATTTAAAGCCATATATATTTTATTTAGGCATCCTTGGTCTCACATAGTTTGAAAACTCATGAATCATCCTGGTTTAGCACTTGGTTCCTTCTGTATGTGTCCTACTTCTGGCTCTCTTGACACATACCATCCCACAACCCCAGCAGACTAACAATGTAATGAGCAATAATGAGAAAAAGATTGGTATACAGATTGAGATAGATCCTAATCTCTGACATCTTTCATGCTGGGTGGTGAAATATATAACTGAAGCATTAGGTTTATTTTTACAACCCAAGAAGGGACTCTAGACTCTAGAAGCATCTCTAGACTTATTACAAGGCTTCATACAGATATCAAAACTTGCTAGATGAGGGGGTCTGCTGACTCTGGTTCTGCAATGAAGCAGAGGCAAGAGCAGGTAGCTGATGCTTGTAGTTTTCTTAACTGTCTTTGCACTATTAGAAAAATACACATACAGTACACACACACACACACACACACACACACACACACACACACACACACACACACACACGCACACACACACACACACACACACACACACACACACACACACACACACACACACACACACACACACACACACACACACACACACACACACACACGCCAGCTCTCTTGTCCTGTTCTATTCGTTATAAGCTATAAACTAATATTGTATGTGATCAAATTATATTTAAGCAATATCACACTAGCAATATAGCTGAATCACACCTGCGGTGATATTCAAACAAACATAATTATGATACTGCTTTCATACAATGGGTTCAACAAATAAGAAGTTTATATTATACAACTTACAATTTATACCAAAAATTGCCACTTACTTTGTCTATTTTTACTCCACCAGCAAAAATATTTGCCAACATATCCATAGCAAAATCAGTGAATGAGTGAATGATTCAGCTGAATGAATCAGTGTTATTCAGAATTATCAGTTATTCAGAACACTCATTCAAAAAGATGTTTGTCTCCTTCTACTGGGGTAACAGTTGAAGATTAGCACTCATCATTTCATTTTTTATCAGTATTGTCCCGTTATGCCATGTTGTTCTAGGCTGTTATGTGTAATATAAGTCACCTATTTGTAAAAGTACTAGTTAAATGATAAGTTAGAAATATTAATATGTCAGTGATATTGCTAATATCTAAGCTTTATGAAATTATTAGTGCATCAGTCCATACTTATAGCACTTCCCTGTTCTTCATATCAAACAGTTATCACTTTCACATCAGCATGTGTGATTAGCATGATGAGTCAGTCAAAGCCAACAGAAGATCAAGGGAAGAAATTAATGGGAACTTTATGCATATTTCATACAGCCCATCAAAGACTAAATAAGTAAATGCTAATTAGTGATGAGCAAAATGTGTAGGCTGAGTAGGCTAAAGCAGAACATGAGCATCATGTTCTTATTTCATGCAGTTTAGATTAGCAGGTATTGTGAAAAGTTACACTTAAGCATAAAATTTTGTAAGTTATAAAAACTATATTTAAAATCTGTATTTGCAGATAATATAAATGAAATAAAAAGTAATTATACAGTATACTTAAAGTAAGCACAAATCCATGTCTTTTTTTTAACACATTAAAGTAAACTTAAAAAAGTAATATAACATTATAAGTAGATTTTATAGTATTGCAAGTGCACATTCAATAGACTTATTTTTCACAAGGAACTAGATGCTGACTAGTTGTTGTTTGCTGCTTTTTACAATGCTAGCAATTTAACTTATGTTTAGCAAAACAGACTGTCTATTTTATTTTACTTTGTCTGACTTCCACATTTGGGGGATTGGCTCTTTATTGAGCTCATATGCTGTTACAATATGGCTCAGAAACATTTTTTTTTTAAATGCTAATGGTCACTGTTGAGTGATTATTGTAACAGTAAAAGTTAATAGTTGTTACATCAGCACATTAAATATGAAAGCATAAAACTGATTTAAAACAGTCAAAGCCCCAGTGTACTATAAAAAGTGAAAATACAAAAACTACAAATGAACAGTCATGTTGCTCAGATACATCTGTTAATATGGGAATGTTCAGTGAAATTAAGACAGCACTGCACTCGTTCCCTCTAAGTACCTTTGCCTTTCTATAATCCACAGTTTTAAAATCTGCTTTTAAAATCACATTTCAGCCCATAACGTCAAACTAATCTGCTTTTTAAATTTTAATGTTGTTCCCTTTTTCTTTCTCTTGCATTTGTATGGTCACATTTAGTATTTAGTACTTCATAGCACATTCAGTACTTCATAACTCTAAATATTTATGGTATGTGGATCCATGTGTTGACTCTTATGACAAAGAAGAAGCACTTATTGTGGATATACTTATTTTGTATGGGTATACTTATTATCAGACACTTTTTTTTTTTGCAATTAAATGAAAATGTTTGCAGTTTAAATTTATATTGCTTTTTGACCCACTTAAGTAGGACTTAACGTAATTTCAAAATACTCATATTCATGAATGTCATTTCTATTGAAACTTATTTGTCATGCATGTAAATATGATTGTAATTGCCCATTTGTTATGATAAAGATGCTTCATTTCAAATATAATATATTTAAATGTAATATTGAATCACACACTTTTGTTAATTTATAATCAACTACTTTACATGTAATTTAGTAGGTTAAACAACATATCAAAATAGAATGTGCTTCTAAGTAAAGCTTTTAATTTGACATTATTACAAAACCTAATTTTTAAAAGTGTACTTAAGTGTAAGAAACATCATAAAAGTGTAATATTATAATGCAGTCTTTAAGAAAAATATTCAGTACATTTTTTATTTTTGTTTTTATCAGAAAGGGAAATACCCAAAATGTGGAGAATGTTTAGAATTTTTCACAAACCCAAAGCCTAGAAGTGGGCAAAAAGTGGACAAGAACAGGGCCTATCTGGAGCATAAAGATCAGACTGTCAAGATACAATGAATCCAGTTTAGACGACCAGGGATCAAAGCCATTTCGGGTCCAGCCCCTTAAAGGACTTCATGATCTGAGAGACTATATATTCCCTAAAGCTGAATGTCATCTTTGTCAGCTCCTGAATTGAAGCATCTTTATCTAACTGAAGGAGAGAGCAGGTGTTTGAGAAGCCTGCAGAAATGGTTAGCTTGTGTCTCGAGCTCCCTGAGGCTGATTACATCAGGCTGTGCCGCTTTATGGGGCTTCCTCAATTCCCTTCACAACTGATCAGCAGAGATAGCCAGGCTGAGACTGAGGGAGTGGGATGGAGGCTTCAGTGTCCTCGCTGCATGAAAGGGTTATGGTGGGCAACTGAAAACCAAATTTGACGAAAACAATCTTTGCTTTAATGCATGACTACTGGCCAGTTTGCAGTCGGTGATGGTTTTCATCCCACTTCACACCACCTTCATGCTGTTCTGACTACGTTTGCAATCATGAGTGTGCTGTTATCA
Organism: Carassius carassius; assembly: GCF_963082965.1. Taxonomy (NCBI): domain Eukaryota; kingdom Metazoa; phylum Chordata; class Actinopteri; order Cypriniformes; family Cyprinidae; genus Carassius; species Carassius carassius. The sequence continues at coordinate 10,704,243 of NC_081775.1, read as the reverse complement.
TTTCTCCCCTATCTCAAGTATCATTTTCATGTCTTCCTTTATCCTCTTTGCCTCCTCCTTTTTTCTACATACCATCCTTCTATTGGCTCAGCAGGTCCTTCAGATCTTCAGTGATTCATGTTTTGTTGTTTAGGAAAACAACACAGTCCTCGCTAAAGCACCTCGGTCTCACTGTATGACTCACAGAACACGTCTTGTACTGTTGGTGGTAAAAAGGCACTTGCTAAATGGTCAGTTTGCATTAGAGATGCTGCATCCAAAAGTCCTAATTTGTTGGATCTTCTTGTTATTGCTTGGTTCCCTCATAGAAAAGATGTCTTTTACTTGCTTGATTGATTTTAATTGATCATTGACTTATGATGCTAAACTCTATTAATTTGGAACAACTAATTCTGTTCTTTATGCACTTTAATTGTACTAAAGAAAATCTTAGGTCCAAATAAAGATATACTGAAGCATTTTTGATTGTGCTAATGTAGAACTATTGCAAGTATACTTCAGATATCTTTCATTTATAGATCAATATTATTCAAAATCAAACAATCCTCATCAATGGTGACATTAAAACACATTTTAGGCTTGATTTTAAGAAATGTGCATTGTGCACAAGCAGCACTCAAAATAATGTTTAATTATATTTTTTACATCAGAAAGTCTTGAGTGATATGTCAATAAATATATCAATAGATTTGAACTATACTTAGTATGAAATAAATGTATTTTAAATATTTTTTACTAGGGAAAACACCATAATAACTTGTTACTATACTGATGAAAACTGAACTAAACTGAAAAGAAAAATAGAAAATAAAATAGTTATGTTAGATAGGTTCAGCAAGAGGAGAATGTACATGTTTCTGAATACAGAAAGATGTAAATAATAAAATATTATCCAAATTTACAAGATAAATCTTACCATTTTCAGTATTAAAAAAAACAAACAAAAAAACAACCTCCACTCACTAGAGGTTCTTTTCATTGCTGCCTTTTTATACATCCTCTATTTTTCATAATACCAATCTTATCCGGTCTCTTACGAAGAGATCAATTAAATTGCATCACTTCTGGGTCATGGCCAAAGATGAACTTTGTTTACTGAAAGAGGGATTGTGTTTCAGAAAACTATTTATTTTGTTTCATAAACAGCACTCCACTCTACTCTCTCCTTATTTTACACTAGTAGCGTTAAATGATATCCCTTTTTAATCATGATGGCAACATAGCTTTCCCTCAGGAAAAAGGCCTTTATCCAGTATATACACAGAGAGCCTGCTTGCAATTACTGCTTGCCCTGATAACCCAGAATTTAATGCTTCTCACAAATGATCCTCCACAATCTTTAAAATTAAAGGTTCCAAAAAGGGTTTTCGCAGTGATACCATGGAAGAAATATATTTGGTTCCCCAACGAACCTTTCAGAAACATTTTGTGCAATGGAAATGTTCTATAAATGTTAAAAATGTTTAATGGAACCACAAATGCCAATAAAGAAGCTTTATTTTTAAGAGCCAGTCAACACATCAGTGATTATACAGGATGGGTGTCAGAGGTATTAGCATCAAAATTTCTTTAAATCGTTGTTTTGACAAGCGTTCTCTACTATGATGCATCATCAAGGGTGTGATAGCCATTTCTGATCTGAGAATCAAATTATCTTAGATAGAGTATTTGGCCACATACACACTGTAAAATTTCAGGAGTGACAACCGCATTTAAAGGAATAGTTAGTCAAAGGAATAGTCATTAATTACTCACCCTCATGTTGTTCCAAACCCTTAAGACCTTTGCTCGTCTTGAACCCCTGATGTCACATGGACTATTTTAATGATGTCCTTACTACCTTTCAAGACCTTGAACATGGTAGTTGTGTTGCTCTCTGTGCAGGGTCAGAAAGCTCTCAGATTTCATCAAAAATATCTTAATTTTAGTTCAGAAAATGAATTTAGGTCTTCTGGGTTTGGAACGACATGAGGGTGAGCAATTAATGACAGAATTGTCATTTTTTTGGGTGAACTATCCCTTTAAATACAAGAGTGATTCTGCTGAATAATCATCTGTGTGTGTACAAAACCAAACTCACTCTCAAAACTGTCATGACTGATACCATTGTAACGTTTTCTGTCTCATGTTTGGTATTCACTATTTTTGACCAAAGTAATATTACAGCTACCAAAGACTCATTATGTTCGGCTATCTTAAATAAATCACCAAAAGAGCTGCTATGTTTTGTTTATGTTTAGAAGTCTGCAAACATAAATGTGTGCTCTCAAAGGGTTGCCATGTCCACTATAAGTGATGATTATTTGTGCTTTAGGCTTGTTGATTAGGTTCGGCTCATCCAGTTTATGGAGATTCATGTTCTTCTTGTGTAAAGAACCGGATTAAGCACCAAAAGGTGAATTGACCAATGAATTAAGTGTGTATTGTAAGAACTTCATTCATGATTTCATAAGCCATTGTGTTCCCTGGGAATCGAACCTATGGCCTTGTCCTTATCAACACCAAATTCTACTAGTTGAGCTATAGGAATGAGTTGTTCCAGCACACGTTTTATCAGATCTAGAGAGAAAGTGGGGGCAGAACACAGTAACAGCATCACGGTCTATCCTGGAACAGGCAGAGTCAAAGAAAATAACCCAAACAGGATTAAGACCCAGATTTCCTGTTTGTTACGTATACCCCTTTTCACCATGATATTAGGTCACATCCATTAAGTCTAGAGTAATGTAGAAAAGAAACCAGCGATTGTACAAAAGATATTACTGTTAATTAAATAACTGCAGATCCTTGGATTCAAGAGCTTTGATGATAAAAGACAGTTAAAGACCTGAAATATTAAATATAGAATCAGATGTCTGCTAATAAGCTGCAATGAGAGGCTTTGTTTTAGAGAAAACTGACAAGAAGTAATAAATGTGGAGAAATAGAGACATTATAAGAGAAAAGCTTTAGGCATGTCAACTTTCTTTCACAGTTCTCGAGTGTATTTAATGCAGTAGAAATAAACCTAGACTTGGGAAAATGACATATCTAACAGGTCTGTTTTGGTGTGTATCTTTCAAATGCTTTTTCTCTCAGTTGTTGGACTGAATATATAAGCATTTATCCTCAAGCCAAAAGTGCTGATTCATGGAGCTGTCAATGTGTAGTTGGTGACAAAGAAAATAACACTATGCCAACTGGCTTGATCCACACAGACTTGATGTTGGAAGGCTTCAGTGTGGGCAAAACATACAAACTGTCTGAATTCACGAGCACAGAATTGGACTTATGATGGAGATTTGATTGAGAAGCCCTCCAGGGTGAGCAGACCAGCAGTATCATAAGCTCGTCTGTATGTGCCGTGAATGTCTTGAGGTGGATCTAAATGAGTGTTTTAGAGCCAAAGGCTGACTAGTCTTGCATAGTAATACATTTGACTATCGTGGAAGTTCTTAAACATTGTCAGGTGGCAGACCATGTCACCAATAAAACAAAAATTATGGGAAAATCTGGGGGAATCAGGGGGGAATTTATTTATTTATTTATTTATTGAAACCAATTTACCAATTTTATGAAGGCTGCACAATTGGCTAAAAAATATACTATAGTTTTGACAATTGTAATCTTGATCAGCAAATCAGCATATTAGAATGATTTCAGAAGGACCAAGCGAAAATTCAGCTGTGCCTTAACAGTAATACATTTGAAAATGTATTAAAATAGAACTCATATTTGTTTATATCTCAGAATTCTGTGTTTATATCATGGAGTTCTGCCGTTCCCCTCAGAATTACAAGAAAAAAATATAAGAAAACATTATTAAAAACTCTGAATTGTGAGTTAAAAAGTTGCAATCAAGATGTTGATTCCATGATGTAAAATTAGCATTTTGTGGGACAAAAATAATGGCAAGAGTTTCTATCTTGCAATTCTGTAAACAAAAAATATAGGTTAATGTGACACTTTATCTCACAATTCAGGCCCAACTCAGAATATGATTAAAATGCAGCAAACCTAGTAATATTATCATATAAAATCACACTTTTCTGTTTTAATATATGATCATTTCGAAAAGCAATTTAAAAGTGTAAAGGTGGAGAATGTAAGAACAGCAGTTCATGACAAGAAAATATGTGCTTTTCTGAGTCCTGACCTTAAGCCTGTTCAGATGCTGAGGCATGACCTAAAGAGCTGTGCAATTAAGACAACCCAGAAGGATACTTAAGTAACTGAACAGTAGACTATACAAGTAGGCTAACGAAATCCAAGGGTTCACTTACTTTTTCCATACTACACTATGAATGATTGCTCAGTGTATTCAATAAACATGTGAAAAGTTCAACTATTTGTGTATTATCAATATAGCCAGATTGTGCTTTTCGGTAACTGTGCATTAAACTAAGATTAGACTACAGTTTATGAGCAATTAATGTAGAAATTCAGAAATTTTCAAAAGGCTCAAAAACATATAGGCTCTTTCATTATAATACTTGTCTGTTTCCAGTGTGCTATTAAAGTCCTAGTCAAAAGGATCTGTGCAACAATGGCAAGCATCGTTCTGTGTCTAAATCTCTGGTCGTTCACAGTCTTTGCCCTCGAATCCTTTGTGTGGTGTGCATAAACATTATCGACACAAACCTTCATGTCCCCAGGAGAGCTCAACACCAATTCAGTGACTCAAGACTTACATAATGACTGTCCAGACCACAAGTCAGAAGCACAGAGAGGACCACAGCTGTGTGTGTGTGTAAACCATAGCCAAAAGCAGTGCTGCAGCTGCAGCGTGTGACGTTCTGCAGAAATCCCTCAGCACTGCCATTACAATAAAAGTTAATGTGATTGTGAATCAGTGTAGTGAAACAGACAATATTCAATACACAAATATTATTATGCATAGACGCAAAGATGCACACTTAAGCATACTTAAATACTTAAGTAAGAACTGAATGTTTTTTAGGCAGTAATTACATGTTAATTGCAAATAACTGAAAATGTAATGTAGTTTAAAGTTATATTAAACGCCATTACCTGAACTTAAACTTGTTTTTTGACTCACTTAAGGAGGACTTGAAGGGATAGTTCATAGAATTAAATGAAAATTGTGTAATTAATTATTCACCCTCATGTTGTTCCAAACCTGTAAAACCTTTGTTCATCTTCAGAACACAAATTAATAGATATCAATTGATATTAATCAATTAATAGATATTTTTGATGAAAAATAAGAGTTTTCAGACCCAGCATATACAGCAACAAAAATTACGGTTGAACCACTGATTAGAATATATATATATATTTATTTTTTTTGATTAGATTCAACTTTATTGTCAATATGCAGAGTACAAGTAGAGAGCTAATGAAATGCAGTGTGTAACTGATGTCACATGGACTATTTTAACAATGTCCTTACTTTCTCTGCCTTTTTGGATGTTCCAGTGCTGCAGGTTCAGATAACTCTCGGATTTCATCAAGAATATCTTAAGTTGTGCTCTGAAGATGAACAAAGGTCTTACGGGTTTGGAACAACATAAGGATACTTAATTAATGACAGAATTTCATTTATGGGTGAACTATCCTTTTAAGTACATTTTTATACACAATTTGATAATTACTTCTATTGTCTTTGAAATATGGTTAAACTGTACTGCTGAATGTACTGACAAACATTTATGGTAATTACTTAAATATACTTGATTGTCATTTCTATTGAAACGCATGCAATATATTTAAATATACTACTAAGCACTTTTTTCATCAGTAACTAATAACCATTAAATAATAATAATAACTGACGATTCATTGTCATAAAGAATAAGACACTACAGTTCAAATTACACATGACAAAATGTTATTAAAACGTTATGTTATAAAAAATTATGTAAAATGAATCTCTGTAATAACAATGACTCTTTTTTACAATTTTAGGCACACTACATTTATTCATTTAGCTGATGCTTTTATCCAAAGCGACTTACAATTGCTATTTATGTCAGAGGTCACACGCCTCTGGAGCAACTAGGGGTTAAGTGTCTTGCTCAGGGACACATTGGTGTCTCACAGCGGATTCGAACCCAGGTCTCTCACACCAAAGGCATGTGTCTTATCCACTGCGCCAATTCAATACATTTAAGTACACTTGTTTTTCACATGGGATGTCCTGCGGTAAACACTGTGAAAATATTGTCATGTAACCTGAAACATGGGAACATTTAATATTAACTGGTGGTTATATTTAATATTATATTATAAAGTATAATATTAAGAATTTTAAAAGTACTCTTTTAAAAGTGTTTTGAAAAGTGTTCTCTCTTCAAGTTTAAGGCCATATATACCATTAATATGATGTAATCTTCAAGTACAGCGTTTTAAAAATTTTCCTTTAAGATTTCTTTTTCACAAGGGTCTGGCTCATAGCAGGCCTACAGTATAGAGTACAGACCCCTGAGGCTCACTACAACACAAATGGCATTATAGATACACTACAGAAATAGCACAATTTGATGTGACAATTGAATGCCGCTAAATATGGCTCCATTTAAGTAACAGACTGTTTAAAACTTAACTAGAAGTTTCTCACTAGGATTATCCCACATGCTGAGTGGGTGACTGTGGCATGCCAGATATTGCATTAATTTCAGTAAATAGGCCACCTGAACGTTAGCACACAAGTACAAAGACACGTGCAGACACACGGCCACAGCTGTCAGATTAATGTTCCACTGAAGGTACTGACACACAAAGTGCTGCAAAGCTGCAAAGGTGCTGCTGTTGGCCTGCCTATCTGAACAGATTCATGGCCATATAAAACGTCTCATCTGTACTGAAGCAATGTGAATACTGTAGAGCATCGGTGCTTTGACGCAGCAATTTTTTAACACTTGCAGCAGAGAACGGTTCAATGTCAAATCTGGACTCTGAACATTCTTTAATGTCACAGCATGGGAGTGAAGGGGGAACAGTCATTCTGAATTAAATCAATGGTTGCCGAAGGACAAGTAAAGCGTTGCCAGGGAACAGGTTGCTTAGTAACAACAAAGAGTTGACTGGGTTTCAATGGCTTAATCATAACTTACCTTCACTAGCCTGTCAAACAGCATCCTTCAGCGCAGCAAGGTTAAACGTCCACACTGAGAACATTTGTTTGCAATAAATTAGACTTTAAAGGTGCCATATGACACATTTTTGTCACATTTTATTTTGTATGGCATTTTGTAATATCAGTACCTTAAAGGATTAGTTCACTTCCAGAATGAAAATGTCCTGATAATTAACTCACCTAGACGTTATCAAAGATGTTCATGTCTTTCTTTCTTCAGCGGCAAAGAAAATCTGTTTTTTTTTTTTTTTTGAGGAAAACATTCCAGGAATTTTCTCCATATAGTGGACTTAAATTGAGGCCAATGGGTTGAAGGTCCTAAGTGCAGTTTCAATGGAGCTTCAAAGGGCTCTACCTGATCCCAGCCAAATCCTAGTCACACGTGGTTAGTTCTTCGTCTCTGTACTCCGGTTCAATAAGGTATGGTATAATGTATATATTTTTGTTTAAAGTATACTTTTTGTTTAAAGTATATATGTGACACTGGACCACAAAGTGTCTTAAGTGTAAATTTAAAACTAATCAAAAAGTTTTGATATATTTACGGTAGGAAATGTACAAAATATCTTAATGTAACATGATCTTTACTTAATATACTAATGATTTTTGACAAAAAAAAAAAAAAAAAAAAAAAAGATAATTTTGACCCATACAATGTTTTTTGGCTATTGCTAAAAATAAACCCCAGTAATTTAGGACTGGTTTTGTGGTCCAGGGTCACATATATCCGCCAACGTCACACATGTGTTATTATGTAATGTGTGATGTCAAGCTAGTGCCAGATTAGTGTTTGTGGTTAAAAAGTATATAAATTAGTATTTTTCAACAAAAATGACCAATCGTTTAGCTAGACAAGACCCATATTCCTCGGCTTGGATTGCGTAGAGCCTTTTGAAGCTGCATTGAAACTGAAATGTAGACCTTCAACCCATTGAAGTCCACTATATGGAGGAAAATCCAGGAATGTTTTCCTCAAAAACCTTAATTTATTTTCCACTGAAGAAAGACGGGTGAGTAAATTATCAGGAAAATTTAATTTTGAAAATGAACTTCTCGTTTAAAGCCATAATCTAATTATATATTACTATTTATATTTTTTTCTCAGACTCAGTTTTTGCAGCACATAAATAATAATAATAATAATAATGTTTTGTAACCTGACAATGGTTTTACTGTTCAATATTAGTTGAAATATTACAACAGAACATATAATAGAAGCAGTAGAAAAAGCATAAGTAAAAAACGCATATTATTGCTTTTATTTAAACTTTGCAATTAAGACTTCTATAATCACATTATAGCTCAAAGTTTTCTTGTTTTTGAAAGTATATGATGCTTACCAAGGCTACTTTCAACAAAATAAACTAAAAACAGTAATATTGAGTGATAAAACTTGTTGAAAAACAAGTTTTCTAATTTATTGTATTTTAAAATATTCTCACAATATCAGAAATCAGAAATCATTCTAATGTACTTATTTGCTGCTCAAGAAACATTTCTTATTATTATCATCAATGGTTGTCCAGCTTAATATTTTTTTTTTTTTTTTTTTTTTGGGAAGCTGAGATACATTTTTTTCAGGATTCTATAAGGAATAAGAAGTACAAAAGAATAACATTTATTGTAAATAGAAAATCTTTTGTAATATTACATATGTATTATTTACTAATTTTAATGTATCTTAGTTTAATAAAAATATTAGTAGTGTAAATTGCCTCTGTACATTTTAAGACTTAAATTTTCAGGAATGAGTTAATTATGGCCGAACATCCCATATATCTAGAAATTAGTATTTTCTTTGGAGTCTCTGAAATTATTTCTGATCACTTCTGATCAATAGGTGGGCCAAGTTGCTGAATACTGAATTGCATTGTTATGCAGATGTGGGCAGTTTAATGTTAATACGCTCATGGTTGATGTTTATTTTAAAAAGCAAGAAAAATCCTGTATTCCACAGCCCCTTTTACACTAAGTACAATGTTATATGAATGCACATTTGAAGATACTTAAGAAAAGACATTGTAGTGCTGAGTAACTGAAGGGCAGGGACTGACCCACTGTATAGCCAAACTTTAAATCAAATCAAAGTCTCTCCAGATCTGATATACAGCTATTGACACCCACAGACAGCTAGTAATACAATAAGCCAGCGCTGAGCATCTCTCTCTCTCTCTCTCTCTCTCTCTCTCTCTCTCCACAGGGTCACTCTTAGTGTGGATCAGATTTAATCTCCCATAATGCCTTGTCTGGTACTGACATCGCATTCTTCTGCAGTCCATTCTGCCATCTCCCGTCTGTTCTATTCTATTCTATTCTATTCTATTCTATTCTATTCTATTCTATTCTATTCTATTCTATTCTAAGCTCAAAAGAAAAAGGCAGCACAGAAGTAGCATAAAAGTAGTCATAATATGTGTACTATAAATTTTTTTAATTTACTCATTTAATTTAAATTAAAACCTGTTAAGACTTTCAAGCTTTAATAAGATGCAAAAGTTGAAATATTACAATTGATAATAGTAATAAAAAAAAATATTTTCAATTAATCATTTGATCCAAAAAAAAAAAAAAAGTCAATTTAAATGATTCATTGATTAATTCAACTGATTCTGAGTTGGGTTCAGCTCATTGGAGGGGAACGTTATAATCCACGTAAAGTTCATTTACATTTTCTAAATCTGTGTTATTATTCTTACTGTGTATGATTCATCCATGGATAGGTATCTTTTTTATGTTGTTTTTATTCAAAATGTCATAATCTTCCAGCGAAAACTCAGACTTCGTTCTGGAGTCGTATAATGGATCGATATTCAGTGTTACTTCGATGTACATTACAATACAGAAAAAAATATCTATCACTACTTACATTACATCATAACTGTAAATTAAACTTTTCACTTGGAATAAAAGCCATACAGATAACTTATATTTCTATGATCCATTTTGTGTTTTTGGGACAGATTTACTCACAGCTTGCAAAAGCGCATACCTTCTTTTGGCATTAGAAAACAATTGTCAGGATTTACTAAATGCTTGTAGTGAAAAATAATAGTGATAAAAAGATGTGAACAGTTATTTTTGCAACCATAACTACTGCACATTCATTTGTTAAATTTTCCCTTTCAGACACAAAATTTATGAGAGCACAGGGGGCAAGGTGATTTACTGTACTAAGGTTTGCGATAGACAATTTACTGACAATTTATTATTTAATGAAAAAAGTCTTAACCAGCTTCTCTTGGTAGATTGCACTGGTCATTATGGAAATGATCTGGCTGCATCTGTGTTCTTTAATTGGCTCATTGTCAGGAGATCAACCAAACTTGTCAATCCGATCTGTACTTTTATGGGATTGTGATGCTAATGTGCCCTGTTAAGTAAATCTTGCCTTAAATCTGCATTATGTTAAAATCCAAAAGCAAATGAATCTGTAATCACATGCCTTAGGTAATACTGTGACATCACTGATGATAAATTAATATGCAGCATAATATACAAGTCCAACAGTGTGATTGAGCACCTATCCTTGTAAGCCTATTGTTGGGGGTTCTTTCAGGAATGCATCTCTGACCTTCACCATCCATGCACCTGTATACACACACACACTTGGATTTGTGGTTTATGTGGACACAGCGTAATGGTTTACACCAACCCTACACCTAAACTTACCCCTTACAGTAAACTACTGGCAATTTTTGAACACCATTTTGAATGTTTTTCAAGACTTTTGTTTTACAGGGACACAGGAAGTGTCCTCAAAAACCATATTTACATTGTAGTACCATGTCATTATACACATAAACCATATATACCATTACACACACACATGCCTGTCTCTCTTTAGAGAGTTCCCTGAAGCTTAAAGGGTTACTCCATCCCAAAATGAAAATTGTGAAAACCAGGAGGCTTGTGACTGTCCCATAGACTGCCAAGTAAATTATACTGTCAAGGTCCAGAAAAGTATTAAAGACATCGTCAGAATAGTCCATCAGTGGTTCAACCGTAATGTTATGAAGCGACCAGAATACTTTTTGTAAGCGAAAAAAAATAAATTAAATAACGACTTTATTCAACAAATCCTATGTCAACTATCTCCATATCACTGTATGCTGTGTACGCTCTTCTGTATCAATACAGATTCTTGTGGCACGGCTGATACAGAAGAGCATAGGCAGTTTGAGTGATGTAGAGAGACACAGAGGAGACACAGGTTTTGAGAAAGGAATTGTTGAATAAAGTTGTTGTTTTTTTCTTTGCTTACAAAAAGTATCCTCGACGCTTCACACCATTATGGTTGAACCACTGATGGCAGATGGACTATTCTGATTATGTCTTTCATACTTTTCTGGACCTTGGCAGTGTAACTTGGCAGTCTATGGGACAGTAACAAGCCTCCAGGTTTCATCCAAAATATCTTAAATTGTGTTCCGAAGGCGAACAAAGCTTTTACAGGTTTGGAACAACAAATTTTCATTTTGGGGTGGAGTATCCCTTTAAGCTGTCTGTATAAACCCCCAGGGGTGTTGCTCTTACTGTAGGACAATTTTTATGACAAGATCCTTAAATGTGCATACTAGCACACAAACAAACATGCACACACTCAAAACTTACCTCTGATTTTTTTTAATTTTTGGTTAAATTGAACATATGAATGCATGAAAAGGTTGGAAAGAAATTAACTCTTGGTTTCAATTCAATAAGTAAGCAAACAAAGTCACAGTGTTGATGGCATTCAGCTCAGCAAACACAGATCTCTATCTTTTTCTCTCCATGCAGTCTGACCTACATAGTGGAGAACTACTGCCTGATAGTGCATGCAGCTGACACACACACACACACACACACACACACACACACACACACACACACACACACACACACACACACACACACACACAATCAGATACGCATGTAATGCACCAGACACAATGTGTATTCATGCTTGAAATCCACATGATTCATTCAGCTTTTTCATTACTATTGTGATTCCTTCAAACATAACATTTTCTCCACAGATTCACCTGATATGTGTATGTGTGTGGTAGATATATAGATATAGACAGATATACTTATTTTCCTTGTTTTAATTATCAATGTTGAAAACAGCTGTGGTACTTAATACATTTTTTTGTGGAGACTGTGATACAGTTGTGATGTCAAATGGTTTTATACTTTTCAAAATCTACTGAAGGGTAATAATGAAACAGCAGTTTCAAGTGATTTTTTTCACTATTATGTACAATATACTGTGCATTTTCATGGGTTTAACAAAATATTTTTGATATAAGAGATGATAAAAACAACTTCTTGATAAAAACACATTTTTAACTGCTGAATGAAAAATTAAAAGACAAAAAAGCCAAACATGTGAGTAACGCCATTTATTTAAGCCAAGAAATAAACTTTTAAAAATGTATAATGAAGCATTTCAAATGTTTCTAGTATGTTTTATAGTACCCCAAGATCAAACAGTTCACCCCTTACTTGCCTTATCACGTCCGTCAAAAACTTAGACTTGTTGTCATTTAGAATATTAGAACTAAAAACATTGACAGAATACACTCATGGGCATCACTTCACTGAATAATTGCTAGCTAAGACAAAAGTTAATTATTACCTTTTGATTCATCGGTTTTCAAATCCACACAAGTTGAATATCATTTGAATATCACATAGTCAGAGACTGTAACAGACAGGTGATTATAGTTTGATCATCATCTTCAATACCACGACTTAGGTGTCCTTGAGCAAGGCATCGAACCCCCAACAGCTCCCCGGGCGCCGCAGCATAAATGGCTGCCCACTGCTCCGGGTGTGTGCTCACAGTGTGTGTGTGTGTTCACTGCTCTGTGTGTGTGCACTTCGGATGGGTTAAATACAGAGAACAAATTCTGAGTATGGGTCACCATACTTGGCTGAATGTCACTTCACTTTCACTTTCACTTTTTTTCACTTTCTCAGTTGTTTAAAAGGCAATTATAAAAGTTTGATAAAAAAAAAAAAAAAAAAAAAAAAAATATATATATATATATATATATATAAAAAGATGATACATTTTACATGATTTGTTACATTTAATTACCCCTTTTGCAGGTTTTGAGTCATATTTATATAACCAGAGATCTGGAAAATGTTAGCTGAAAAATGCCACCCACAAGGACATTTTTCCTTTTAATTCTTTGTATAGTTACCTGGTGTATTAAAAATGTATCCTTTTTAACAGGAGGCCCACAAGTGAACTGGCCCACTAAGACAAGTCCCTGTGTTCCCTATGGCCAGTTCATCCCTGCACACCACACAAATTACCTTTTTAAAGAGCCGCTGGTTGCAGTGACATTAAAGCGTTCTTAGGTCAGACCAGTCTAAGACTGTACCGAATACTACTACTTAAAAGGCCACCTTACAGAGATCAGCTCCCGCACACAGAACTCCAGCCAGCTGAGTGGCTATTAAAGATCCGTCCCACAGAGTGGGAGAGCAGGACAAAGTGTTAAGAGCCAATACTGGCAGACTTCACCAGACTTCAGTGGCACATGGTGTGAAAACAGTCCTGTTGAAAGAGGACATGGTTTTGGACTAAACACACACACAGCTTCTTTTAGCACATGGGATGGAACATCATATGTCACTGTCTTGCACACGTACATGTCAACTGCCACAAAACCCCAGGCACGTGCCATATCATAAATCATCTTGCCCTTGGAGATCATGTTGTCTTTATCAATAAAGCCATTCAAATGCAACACACAAAGCTGTGGAAAAGGTCACTAGAGATGACTAAAGATTAAACTGTCATGCTGACTGAAAAACAAGCTACAAATTACATTATCACTGTGCAAAATCAAGCATGATTTATGCTGATTATCGCAATATGAATGTCAAGGTCAAAAATGTGCAATACGGCTGTTGCTTTGCATGTATTGCATGGATAAGCACAACTCTACATACATGCACACACACACACACACACACACACACACACACACACACACACTCTCACAGCAATTAGACCAACAATTTCTCATAAATAAAATCTATGAAACTGACATTATTATCTGACAGGGGAATAAAACATGGAAATCCATCAATTCTATAGCAACAACAAGAGACAAGCCGTTCTCAGCTAACTTCCCTATTAAAAGAGGAAATTAGAATACAGAGGACTGTAGACCAGTGAAAATGGAGGACAGAACTGAGAGAGACATGCATGAAAACCGGCTGAGGGATTTAGTCCGGTTCCAGATGAGAAAGGAGATCCTCACCCTACTCAGAAAGGAGAGAGGGAGAGAAAGAATAGGAGATTAAAAGAGAGAGAAATGGAGAAAGCACACAGTGCGCTCGGGGTGAAACCAACTCATCCAGCACTCACAGGGACAGCATTTACCATTTCCTCATGTTCATCTCTGCTCTCAAGGTAATTTCATTGTTCTCAGCAGTGTATGGACAAATGTGACTGAATAAATGAATATTAGCTGTTTTAACACCAAACAGTTGATATGGTATAGTCACATTAGCAACATTTATAAAATTTCACTGGCAAATAAAGGTCCATTGTCTATTGGCAATAGCATAGCGATGTACGAAATGCATTTCACAGTGAAGCTAATTTCAAACCAAGCAGTTTTCTGTTGGTCACTGCATTGAATTCGCTTGACCAACTTCAGCTCGATGTAAAATCTGTTTCTGGAAATCTTTTCCTCTAATTTGACATCATCAATCACATAGATTCCTATTAAAGTGTCTTGACTTTGCACAATTCGTAAATAAGCAAATATGCAATTCACAAAAAATGGCAAATACAACCATACTTTCACCTCACGATTGCACATCATTATATTTAAATGACTGGATATCAGGCACAAAATCTACCAAACAATGGTGACTGCACCTTTAGGCTAAGTCCATACGAAGCCAGAGCTTACCCTATCCAATCTTTTATTCCCTCATTAAAAGAAATATCTGCATCCACACAAAACCACGAAACTGACACAAAACTATGTAGTATACATGCCAGACCAGTATGGGGGGCTGTAATTCTGCCACAGAGACACACAAAAAATAGAGAAGAACACTTGGACTATGCTAAAATACCTAGTGCTCGGTATACAAATGAACACGGAAAAATACGTCTATTAATCTGTGTTAATGTTAGTTGATAAAAAAA
The DNA here is from genome assembly GCF_963082965.1 of Carassius carassius. Lineage (NCBI taxonomy): Eukaryota > Metazoa > Chordata > Actinopteri > Cypriniformes > Cyprinidae > Carassius > Carassius carassius. The sequence continues at coordinate 10,689,001 of NC_081775.1, read as the reverse complement.
AAAAAACAATTGTTCAGTGTTTGTTCATGTTTTTGTTGCTCTTACATGACGTAGAGTTGTCTGACTAGGGGCAAGTCGTGGGCTGATGATGTCATAGTTTCAGAAAATATATGAATTCGCTGTCCACACGAAAACGCAAGGGTGACTTTTTCAGATTTATCCACTCTGGGACCCGGTTTAAAAAAATATTGGCTTCACTCTCCCAAAACGCCGGATCCGTGTTGACGAAACGCCTCGAATTTTAAATTTGAATTAATTTGATTAAATGATTCAATGATGTCATTAATACTTTAATTCCTGAATGACCCACCAGTCTAAAAAAAAACCTGCTTTAGACAATGATTCAGTGACTCATTAAAACAAATCGCCAAAAGTAAATCAGCATTTTTTAACAAATTGGTCAAATTAATGAAATTATGTAACCTGCAGAAAGACTCAGTGAAATATCTATTCAACCATTTTCCCAAAGACACTGGATGGATGGCCAGTCCATCATAGGGCTCACAGAAAAATTTGTATCACTAATGCCCAAACTGACAGTCGTAAACGAGCAAACAGAGACAAATGAAATGATATAAACAATGAAAGTTCATAGTGTTGTTGGGATGTTAGTGTCAGCAATCTTGGAGTGATGCATCATCAGATTCAAGGACCAGATATGTGGGCCTATTTATCGAAATAACCAGAAAAGACAGAAAAGGTACGTGAACAGAATTAGGAATTCAAACTGGCATCATCTGCATGAGCATCACAACCTCACTCTTCAATTTTCATTGTGGTTATGCAAGAACAATTTCATTACTTTTTCAAGGCCACTGCCTACTATGATTTGGCACTTCAGAGTGAAACTTAATGAATTCTTAACTGACAGCAGGAAGAAGACAATAAGAAGTGCAAACTTGCAGACCTCACACAGTCACGTAGCTGAGAAACTTCCTCCAAACATCAGAAGCCCCAGACATATTAAATTTTTCTCAATCCAGTGGACACAAGTAAAGAGACTCTGAGGGTGTATGTTTGCTTGTCTACATGAGACAAAACATGGCACAGATTAGCAGCACTACATTCATTATCACAAGACAGAGATGTAAGTATCTTCTTTGGACATCACTGTAGTGAGTGTTCATGCATAACCAGCAAGTCAAATACAGAGATTGTGTGCTGCCAACTCTCTATGGCTATGTTAACAACTTCACACAGTCCCTGTTTGGGAATGACTAATATCTTTGCAAACAGGTGACTCTTCAGTGGTTCTGTTCTTACAACAGAAGCAGAAAATATATATAGATCTAGACAGGTGGAGCTGGGGGAGGTGGAGGGTTTCAGAAGAATTCTGATGAAGAAAAAAAATAAATAAATAAGGTCCTAAAGATTAAAGATTACAAAGTCACATGAATTACAAATTTGAATGATGTGCATAGATAATAAACTCTGCAAAATATCCCAGAAAAATTAATTATTAATTTATTGTGATTTCAATAAATAAATATATAGATAAAAATTATAATTTATACATAGGTCTCTTTGCATTTCCAATGAAAGAAAAACTACTGAAATATAATTTCTCATAATCATTGGAAGAAGTGCCAGTACTGGTGCCTCTTTGAAAGATTTCGTGCATGCATGATGTTCCTTGTTACATAATGCAGTTTCTTTATAACTAACCAGTGTCTTAACAGAACAGTGTTTAATCAACATGTTTTTAACTTTCTTATAACTTCCAATCCGAATGAAGTCTCATCTCCTTCTTTCTCTTCAGAATATTGTCGCTGCTCTTTTCTTTAGCATGTCTCACCTCACAGCCTCTGCCCTCCCCTCTGTTCTCACCCTAAAATGGCTTCCCAGGCACCTGCCAGAGACAGCTGGCCATGACAACTTAACAAAACCATCCATCAAGGGCAAATACATCAGCAGGATTACAGGAGGGCATCTAAAAATCCTTTATGTGGCATTAGGGAAATATTCTTATATAATGCATGGTCTTTTGCAGTGACATAATAGTCACTACACTGCCACAATTACATAAGAACTACATCCCCCTGACCTTAAAACAAATTAATTACACACCTACCCCATGAATTATGATTGCGTTTATGTTTATTGCATGATATATAAAAAATTTTTAACATTTAAAATTTAAATTCAGTTGAATACAAATTCTAAAGGATGACATTCTAAATTTGGATTACAGTTCTGCATCCTGCTTGCTACCTGAAATATAATTTAAATTTAAAATGTGTTACCCATTAATTTGTACAGTAAATGTCACATGAGCTTGAAAAAGACCATAATGATCGTAAATATAACTGAAATTTTAAAATGATGTACTGTACACACAACCAGTTGGTCTTAAAATATAAACCAAACCAATTATCACAACAGTCTACTTGTCAATGAATACAATAACTCAGAGCTAAGCCACCCAAAGATAATTTTGTTCATAAACATCCGACACCTACTCTGCATGGATCTGAGCAATGAGCTGACAGGAAATGTGTTTTCTTGCTTGCCTTTTTGTTGCTTGTCATGACTGTGGCAGGTTGTCTGTCAAAAACACTCACACTATGAGCTTTAAATGCCATGAGTTGATTGGCGGAGAGAAGCTGTTGTTAACACATGAAGTGTTGATTAAAACCTTACATCAAACAGATCCAGTAACACTGTAGCCTGTCTTTATCAAATGCCATTTATGAAAAACCTGAAGTGAATTGTAATAGTATTTACAAGCATCTGTGTCTTATGAGGGAGAGTTATAAATATATTTTTATACTTTATGAGTTTATGAGGTAACATTGCATGGTGCAGTTTATAATACAGCAGAATGTTGCTGGTCAGGCTTTATGCAAAAATTTAGTATTACGACATTATGAATACTGTATGTTTTGACATAACCAATGGCTTCTGGCAGCTCCTTTTTTCTCAGAGAGAGAGTGTATCATGGTGTTATGATGATGGCTGCATCTGCCTGCAAAGTGTTTTTTAAGGGAACCCAAGCATGCATTTAAATTGGTTTTATTCGAGTCAAAATATTTTTTACATGACTAAAGCACCCTGAATGCATTAGGTCATGTTAGGTAAAAATGGCTGGTTCCTATATAATTCTTATGGCAATGCCCAGGCAATTAAGCTTGCTTAAGAACAAATAGTTCTCTCTTGTACTTTTAGTGTCTGTATGATTTTTGAGGACAGCTAGTGCTCTAGATGTTCTTAATTTAGGATGGTCCTGTTATGTTTTAATGTGTCTGTGGCTGTTAAAACAGGTCTGTGCCATGTGGCCTGATGTTTGCTTGACCTGAGACTTCACCACAAGGACAAGCAGCCATCAGTGTACGCTATTCGCAGAATATATTTCTTTTCCATCCACATGTGCTTTCTTTCTTACTTTGCAGTATATATATATATATATATATACAGTATATATATATATATATATATATATATATATATATATATATATATATATTAGTGCTGTCAATCGATTAAAAACTTTAACTAGATTAATCACGCATTTTCTCTGTGATTAATCGCAATTAATCGCAATAAAAAAGAAATGTTTTTGTACGTTTTTAATATATTTTTTAATGTAATAATTTCACAGTTAATCAAATTAATGTAGAAACAACATACAGACAGTATATTTTAAATACTTGTTTAAATGGCATCTTTTTATGAATGAAGGCCAGTATTACTGATATTAATACAGCTACTGATTTTTTTTTATTTTTTACATTTATTATTAGGCTTCAAAAATATAACAGTTTTTAATTTAAGTAAACTTAAAACAATGCTAACATAATAAATGTCATGTTTACTCCTGCCCTTCCTGTCTTAACAGTTAGGAAATATACAGAAATGTAATAAAGTTATCAAAGTTATATGCAGTCTGCACTGCATAAACTATAAATTAAATAGTTAATCCTTATTAAAGCTACAAAAGTTGTTTAGTCAAGAGCAGCGAGTCATTTTCTCTGTTCCCTTTGTACTTTAACTTTACTGACAGGAAGCTTTATTGGCTGCTGTCCCTTTAAGAGCAGACAGACACGCGGATCTCACCGTTTATATACTGTCTATGGATCTCGCCTCATTCTCTCACAACTCTTTTTGTTCATTTTAGACTTTATATAAATCATTTAAGATTGCTCTTATGAGGATAATCGACAAAACTGGCACTTTGGGATGTTGTACGTGTATTCGTACCGGACCGTTTCATTACAGGGCTTTCGGCACGGTGCACGTGTGCACCGAATGACTTAATGCAATATTTTGTGTGCGGAAACTTAGGTTTCCACACGAACATATTAAGTGGCGGAAGTCTCCGCGTTCAGCGCAAATCCCGCTCATAGACAGTTAAAGAAATGGACACAGCGACCCCATTGGATTCAACGGAGACAAGTGAAGTCAATTAGAAGCACACACTTCCTGGGGGTCTGTCGTACTGCACAGACTCAAACTGAGTGTAATGATAAAACCTTTCTTTCTTCCGGCGGACAATCAAATAACATTTAATTATTCAAAATAAACACAAAACAGCGCACCAGCCCCTCACGGACGACTGGTGCGCACAAAATAAAACCAAAACACAACTAAAATCCCAGGCCTGGTCCTCTCTCGTCCTTCACTGTCGTCGCTCCAGTTTTATATCCTTCCATCTCCTCCGTGGGCCTCGAGACCGGCGGGTCGAACAGGTGTAGCTCATCTCCAATCACTCCACCGGCCTCGCTCCCATGTCCCTCGGCCCCGCCCCACTCGTCACATACCCCCATCTCCCCTAGCAGGCCGTGGGGTACACCCGAGACTGCGCTCTACCCCCCCCCCCCCCCCTCCGGGGGGGACCGCTCACGGGGACCTGCGGGAACCTGGGGGTAGGACAGGCGAGGCGAGAGAAAAGGAGATGGAAGGAGGAGCGACAGAGACGAGAGAGGGGAGAGAGGAGAAAAAATAAATAAATAAATAAAATCCGGTTCCCAGACGCACCGCTGCTCGGCCCTCCACCAGCTGGGTGATCTCCTCCGCGGTGCCTGGCAGTGGCACTGGACGGCCCTCGGCGGACGGCACGACACTCCTCCGCCGCCCGGTGGACGGCGACGGCTCCTCCGGTTTTGGGCAGCCGGCAGGAGTCCCCCGTTCCCTGCTCCTCCCCGTTCCGGCGGATGGCAGCAGGCTCCGGCCACCTGGCGAACGGCGCCGACTCCTCCGCTCCCTCACGGACGGCAGCCGCCCCTCCAGATAGTGGGCGGTCGGCACGAGCTCGCCCGTCCCCGGCAACTCGCTCCAGTCCACCGCCTCGAGCGTCCATGGCGGCACACTCCTCGCCTGCTCGTTGGCACCGCGGATTCACCACAGCGGCGAGGGATCTTCAGCAGCGCGTCCCTCCTTCTCCCGGGCTTCGGCACCACTGTAATGATAAAACCTTTCATATTCATCCGGAAGAAGGAGGCGGGAACCGGCGGACAATCAAATAACATTTAATTATTCAAAATAAACACAAAACAGCGCACCAGCCCCTCACGGACGACTGGTGCGCACAAAATAAAACCAAAACACAACTAAAATCCCAGGCCTGGTCCTCTCTCGTCCTTCACTGTCGTCACTCCAGTTTTATATCCTTCCATCTCCTCCGTGGGCCTCGAGACCGGCGGGTCGAACAGGTGTAGCTCATCTCCAATCACTCCACCGGCCTCCCATGTCCCTCGGCCCCGCCCCACTCGTCACACTGAGCTTGATGACATAGATGTCACGTGAGCAACCTGTAAGTCTTCTAATCGCTGTTCCAAGAGAAATCTGAATAACCCGTGGAATCTTCCAGAGAAGGCGAGCGTGAACAGGAGCACATTTTGGTAAGTATCCTGATTAATTATCTCCCTTGACTTTATGCCTCCACGTCCCCCCGAAAGCCTCATAGACAGTAAAAGATTGCCTGCGAGCTTCTCCTCCTGTCCATACGGTAATTGCTCTACTGGGTGACAGAGAGTCACTGGTTATGACGCAATCATTAGCCTATTTTTTACAAAAACTGCTTCTACAGGACCATAACGTAAGATATAAGGTAATGGAGCCTTTTATACATTTTCGTGTTTCTTTAGAAATAATTAATGGACAAATGGAGTCTTTAAATGCCTCGGATGTAAAGTTATTCGCTGTCAAAGTGACGCCAAAATGAATGGGAGTCAATGGAATGCTAACATCAGGTGGTGGTCCGCTAGCCAATGGCGGCGCCCAGGGGTGCTTCAAAAAAATGTGAAACCCTGCCCCCCTGATCCCGCCCTGCAGCTGATTCTAAAGTTTTCAAAAGGCATCACGCGAGTGTGAAAATCACTACAACTAGGAAAAAAACGACTGTAATTCAAACACAGCTCCCGTCTGCATTTAAACAGACCTTTGCTCTTAATTCCGATCGGTCCACCATCAGGTCTAAAAACTGAAACTGTTGTTGCTGCACTGTACACTTTGGAAAAGTTATATATTTTTTTTTAAATATGAGCAGACCTACAAGCTGGGATTGGTAATGCTGCACTGTAATCATAGTTATTTATTTATATTTTTCATTATATTTTATTATGTAATATTGGTTTGCAGCAGTATTTTATTTCTTATTCTTTTTTAATTATATATATATATATATATATATATATATTATAAAAAGTGTTAAAAAAAGTGTAAACAAATTGTTAAAAAAAGGTTATAGTAAAAAACAACCTGCAATTTAATGTTTGCATTTCTTTCCCTTACTGTACCGATAATGAACCGAACTGTGACTTTAAAACCGAGGTACGTACCGAACCGTGATTTTTGCGTACCGTTACACCCCTAATATATATTGACAATTCAGCTTTGACGTCACAGGAATAAATTACATTTTAAAATATATTTAAATAATAATAATAAAAAGAGTTATTTTAAATAGTAATAATATTTCACAATATTACTGTATTTTGAATCGAATAAATGCAGCCTTGGTGAACATGAGTCGTTTAAAAAACATTAAATTTAAATGGAACCTGCTCAAAACCTGGTGAGACATTACATAATTTTGCTCACTGCTGTGTGTATAATTTAGAGCTGTGATTTGATAGGGTCTTTATTTGTTCCTCTGAATTCAATCAACAATCAATTTCCTTCTGCCTCCCATCCAATTTCTCAACTAATCTAGGCCAATCTTCTTCGCTGCTAACAAATGCCAAAGATCACCGGTGTCATAATGCAATCTCAAACCTCATTATCCACTGAGAGAATGTACCTTAGGTCTGAAATGATCCGATGTGTCAGTCTGCTCTTTGAGTGGTGTAACTGCAGTGTCACAGTGCCTGTAATTAGAATGCACATTATCTGTGAAGCTGCTAAAACTTGTGACTGGTAATAACACATAAAAAGCTGATGGTATCTTTATCAAACCTAACTGTTTTCAGTCAGCATTTCACACAGTGCAGCTTGGCTGTTAAATTAAAAATCATTAGAAAAAGAATGACATTCTCTCCACTTAAAGTTCATAAAGCCGACAAGTCTGTGAATTTTAAGATGCTGTCAGATGGTTATAGTAGGGAAAAAATAACATTTTCATTGTCTCTGCATGGTTGCAAAGAAAATAACTTTAAGGTGCAACCCTTGTTGCTTTTTGATGAATAGCTATTCGCCAAAGAATGCAAAACACAGGAATGCAAAAACCTGAAGATAAGATATACACTAACCAAAAATAATAATAAAAACACTTTTGCTGGGTAGTATACTGTACAAAGGAATGTTTTTTGAATATCAGGAATCAGATAAAATTATTAGACAAAACTATTATAATTAAAGTAAATACAAAAATGAAGGTCGTAAGTTTTGTTTTGCTAATCTTAAAAAAGGTTAAATTTATTTACTTACAAAGCTCTTGAATCCCTTCTTAAAGGAAAAAGCTAAATGTAAAATTCCTCTTTGAAATTTACTATTAATTTCAGAGTGAAAATTGTTCAGTGTATATATTATATTATATTATATTATATTATATTATATTATATTATATTATATTATATTATATTATATTAATTATATTTTTATTAAATCATTCATTACAATTCAATTATTTAATAGTGAATGTATCTGAATTTAAATTCAAGAGAGAATAATATCTGTTTTTTTTATTTCCCCCAAAATGTGAATGACAGAACAAGACTGTTTTGGGACAGCTTTAGCTGGTGTGCTTCCAAGCATGAATTTTATGACCAAACAGTCATTAGCACCACTGCAGTACTGTCCCTACCCCCGATGGGATGAAGAGAGAGAGAATTCAGGGCAGCATTGGACTTTGAAGGAAGCGAAGCAGAGAGAGAGAGAGAGAGAGAGAGAGAGAGAGAGAGAGAGAGAGAGAGAGAGAGACCATCTGAAAAGGAGCGAAAGCTATAATGCAGCAGTCTGCAGCCAACTGAACTCATTTCTACAAAAAAAAAAAGATTAAAAAACTTGGAGCAGTCTGTCAGTGACACTGGTCCTGGATTCTGTTTGCATTCACAATGCATGCACTCGCTGACTGTTTCAGAACCATGGAGAGCTCCACTGATACCAGCAGCTCAATCAGCATCCATTTCAGCACCACAGACAGGGTCTCTGCTACAACTACTGCAATCCAATCATGACACTTATAACACGCTGCATTTAATAAGAGAGCTATTTGCTCAACTGTCTCAATTTGTAATGTGTGTGAAACACACAAAATGTTTCAGCACTCATAATGAGTGCAGGTTCTGCTGTACTTCAGGGGGCTAATAAGAACGCATGTGAGAATAGGTCAGGTACAAGCTAATTTAATTCCTATCTCACGGGCTGGAGTTGAGCTGTACTTGTAGGCACAAAGCTTTTTAGAGACTGAGATCTTGTATCTAAGACCCCCTTTTCCAAGAGGTTAACAAGATGAAATGCACCGAAGGTCTGCTTTTGTTAAAACACTCCAATTATTACAATTATTCCCAAGGATCTATGACACCTGAGAAAAGGACAAGCAGTCCTCTCATTCTCTACATTAAAAAAAAATATATAGAAAAATGACTGGTATTGGTAAATTTCTGCAAGGACATTATCTGTTAATTTTCACACTAATATAATATACTATATATATATAAGATGGCGCCGCTGAGTCCGGTCGCCGTCCAGGTCGCTCCGCTTAGATTATGTTTTTATTTACTTTTTTACCTACTTTTGCTTTCTCTTTTTACACACATTACCTCTGCACTGATCATATACGACATAGAAACACTTTTGGACATTGGACATTCCTGTGTATCTTATATTTAAGACCACAGTAAAATGCATATATGCACATTGTACATCCCTGTACATCTTAATATTTAAGACTTCAGTTTACGTTCATGCACATTATTTTGCGTTCTATTTAATTTTACAATATACATCTTTTTTATATTTTATTCTTATATTTTTATTGTTTACTTTTATTTCATTCTTACATAGCTATATTTATGTATATTTCCATCTGTGTTGTTTTCTTTAATAATTGCACTGTCCATGGAGCAGACCTGACTCACATTTCACTGCTGGTTATGTATGCTATATATAATTTGGTATGTGACAAATAAAACTCTTGAATCTTGAATATATATATATATATATATATATATATATATACAGTACAGACCAAAAGTTTGGAAACATTACTATTTTTAATGTTTTTGAAAGAAGTTTCTTCTGCTCATCAAGCCTGCATTTATTCGATCAAAAATACAGAAAAAAATTTAATATTGTGATATATTATTACAATTTAAAATAATTCTTTTTTAATTTATTATACTTTAAATTATCATTTATTTCTGTGATGCAAAGCTGAATTTTTAGGATCATTATCACATGATCCTTTAAAAATTATTCTAATATGATGATTCATTATCATTAAGTTGGAAACAGTTCTGCTGCTTAATATTTTTTCAGAACATGTGATACTTTTTTAGGATACTTTGATGAATAAAAAGTAAAAAAAAATATTTTTAAAATATAAATATTTAGTAATAACAATATACATAATAAATAACTACTGGTCAGTAATTTGGGGTCAGTAATTTTTCTTTCTTTCTTTTTTTAAATAAAATCAATACTTTTATTCAGCAAGGATGTGTTAAATTGATAAAAAGTGATAGTAAAGAAAATATATTATTAGAATATATATTATTAGAAATTGTTTTTTTTATTTTGAATAAATGCAGTTCTTTTTAACCTTTTATTCATCAAATATATTAGACAGCAGAACTATTTACACATGTATATATATATATACACACACACACACACACACTGCTGTCTGTACTTCCTCAGACAGACACAGAAAGCATTATCATTCTCCTCACAGCAACCTTGCAGCACGAGCCTTTGCCAAAGCTGCATACACATGCACCCCCCCCCCCCCCAACACACACACACACACACATGCACACACCCCCACAAAATAATTTCCAATCGTATCATTCCTTTCAATGCTTCTTGGCACATACACACATGCACACAAATACAAAAGCAGCACTGATTATGATAGTGCAAGAATATTTGCACTCATACTCTGACATCTTGTATCTGCCACACACACTGACAAGCAGCTATCAGTAATTTGTGCATGACTGGTTACACACAAACACTCCAACTTGAACTGGTACCATCACCAGTGAGTGGTAAAAGGCACATTTGCTTATCCTCCACACACACACGCACACCCAATAGCAGTTGCAGGATCAGTCCACTCACCCTGACTGTTGGGTCCCCCATCGCCCTCTTCACAATCGGTGAGGTTGTTGAGCATTTTGGAAGTGGGGGCACAGATCCCCTGCTAATGCTAACACTGCTACTGTGTCCACCAGCCAACGCATGTACCAGCCTCACACAGATGGAGGAGAAGGAGAAGGCTTGTGGTTCTCTGCTTCTCTCCTCTCAAGAAAGCGAGCAGTGCTGTGCTCCGGCAGATTGGAGTCCTCTCTGCATACTGACTCTCTCTCTCTCTCTCTCTGTAGGAGAAGGAGGAGGGGTTCGGGGGACAGAGAGAGGCTGCAGGGATGTAAATGATGGAATGCTTAAGAGCACTTTTTTTCTCTCAAACACTCACACAGCATGTTGTCTCTCTCTCTGCTATGCAACTATAGGCTGCCTGTGCCTCACCATTATATTCACAATGCCGTCATCAGGAATCTTGTTGGCTTATATGTCTGTTGCAATGTCTATGTCATCACTGTGTCAAACTGTGCTCATATCAGAAAGGTTGCAAATAAAAAAAAAAAGCACATGTGGTTGAAGTGAAATGAAGTGACATTCAGCCAAGTACAGTGACCCATACTCAGAATTTGTGCTCTGCATTTAACACATCCGAAATGCACACACACCCAGAGTAGTGGGCAGCCATTTATGCTGCGGCGCCCAGGGAGCAGTTGGGGGTTCGATGCCTTGCTCAAGGGCACAAGTCGTGGTATTGAAGGTGGAGAGAGAACTGTACATGCACTCCCCCCACCCACAATTCCTGCCGGCCCGGGACTCGAACTCACAACCTTTCGATTGGGAGTCCGACTCTCTAACCATTAGGCCACGACTTCCCCTTGTGATTTACAGCTGTAGTTTTCATTCTCAGGTTGTTTGCCCTGAGAATTCACCAACCAAAGAAAACAGCAATCTGCATTTTTGCATGCATTTTATTTTGATTTTATTTTGAGAAAATGTGTAATGGTTTAATGGCTGGTTGGTAGGTTGTTGCTAAGGTGCTCAGAGAGAATTTAACATGTTTATATGGGTGTTCTTTTAGTTGCAAAGGTGTTGCTATGCAGTTGTTAATCTGTTCTGGATGCTGCTAATTTGCAAATCCAATGCAATTTCAATTTGAAAGTCTGAAAGCTAGAGATTTTTGCCCTTCCTTGCAAAAAGAGCAGCACAGCTTGTTGCATGATTTGTTTTAGATGGTTGTAAAGTGTTACCTATTTTCCAGAAAACTGTGTTTGATATCTTATAAGAGCATCAATATTTTAATTCTGCCATTTTATGAGACTCATGAATCAAACACATCGACCTTCTGCCTTAATGTTTTTATATGTGATGAAATACTTATGAGGCAAAAGCCATGTAAGGAGTAATTGTCAGGCTTTTCAGGCTCTATGTCACGCAACAGGTTGTGGAGTCGTTGTGAGATTAAGTGATGTGGAAATCTTGCTTTCTGCTGTCTTTTATATGCACTTTCCTTTTGACCTCAGAGGTAAACTCCACTCAGTCTTCTTTCCTGAGAGCTTTCTATAAATACAGAGAATAAATTAAGGTATGGAAGAATTTTTCTAAAGTGCAGGCTAGTGAGAAAGAGCACACATCAGGAATTAGGGACACAAAAATGGTTAGACACATAAATGATAGATCTGCTCAGAGAGAAACATTGATGGATAAAAGCCACTGTGTGAAGCTGGAGAGGTCAAAGAATGGATACAAACACAGGGCTTTGGAACAGCATAAAATGTTCTCATACATCTTATATGTGCATATACTGTACATGTAGAGTCCAAATGTCTAAAACAACACTGAATTCAAAATCTAATTTAAACCAGAGATAAAAGAGATAAAAACTATTTTAAACAAAGAAACGTTTTGACTTTATAAAGAATTGTTTTATATTTCTATATGGATGGCATGATCATCAGGTCAGCTTGTGCAGCTCAAGACATTATCTTTTTTGTTTCAAACTTTTATGCTTAAAATTTGTAATTTTATTAAATAAAATTACTTAAGTCAAGACACAGGCAAAAGCACAGTTTTTTTCATGCATTTTAGACTAATTGGAAAGACTAGCGCAAAGAAAACATCAAAAATACAGCTTTATATGTTTATTTTATTGCACTTCATCTATTTGCATTTGTAGATTTCAATTCCAATTAGCATTTTTAAAGGCTGACTTTTTAAAACGAGTTCGAAATTAGCTTCAGTAGCACTTTACAGTTTGAATTCTGTCTATATTGTGAAGGGGTTTTACAGAAGGATTTGTCTGTACATCATTTGCCTGATTTTATATAAGATTTTATTTCTGAAAATTTGGTATTTTTTTTCTAGCTGTTGACAGTATTTTCTGATTTATAATTTATCCTCTATTACCTTTTACTTTAATATGTCAAAAAAATAAAATAAAAAATATATATATATAATGTTCATATTTCTGTTCTGAAAAAGAAAAAAAAAGAAAATGAAAATTAGTCCATAATTAATTAGAAAATGCCTCATTCACATATTTAAACAATTCAGAAAACCTGTATCACAAAAAACTTAATGTAATCAATCAACTTGGGAATTATGGTGATATTTATTAGTTCTTACACTCTTCACTTGGAGTGTCTCAAATGTACTAAAAATAAATGTCCTATCAGATGTATTGCAAAGTGAATCAGAGAAACAGAGGCAATAACGAAAAAAAAAAAAAACAGACCAATGAACCTTGTGCAGATAAGTGGTATCAAGGTCCTGGGTGAAGAAAGGAGATAAGATTTTGAGAAGCATGAGAACATGCTGGCCTGGCTGTATTTATGCAGTGAATCTCCACTGAGACGACACTTTTACTCCTAAAAGCATTTAAGTGTGGCATCTTGCCTATTTTTAGCATCAGAAGCTCAAAGACACAGAAAATGTTTCTGAACTCTGAAGTTTTCTCTATGATTAAAGAATCTGTTCTCATATCTGTGCATATCTTTGTGTGTCTGTGTGTGTGTGTGTGCAGGGGCGTCGGACTGGGGGTAAACCAGTACTGATTAGCAGGGCCCCGAAGGAAGAGAGGGCCCTTGAAAAGTCTGGAATATATTTTATTTTTTATTTGGGGCCCATCAGGACTGCCTATGCATAGGGCCCGGGATCTTGTGCAACGCCCCTGTGTGTGTGTGTGTGTGTGTGAAGACATATTTCTATATATGGTTCTAATGAGATGGCTGAGAACAAAAGACTTCTGTAACATCAGAAATTCATAGATTAAAGCACCTTCACAAACCTTTGATTTTACCACCATTTGCATTTTTGCCCAAATCCAAAAAACTTGTCAGAAAAGTATATTGCTGTTTGTATGCATGTTCATAGTCTGTCCAGAATGGGCTAAAATTAATAATAATAAAAAATATGTAAAATCTCTCTCTCTGTATAGGAAGTGTCCCAAATGTCAGTAGAAAACTACATGATAATTACACAGTCACGTCCAATTAGGCATCAGATATCATGAAACAAATGAATTCTTTAATTATACAACAATTTAGGACTCATTCATAAAATCTGGCATAAACTCTGCTAATTTTGTCCAAGTTTCAGAATGTTTATAAGTTTGAGAATATGAATATTTTCTCACATTGATCAGTTGCACCCTCGTGATAAAAAGTACACTTAAAGCATAAACCTTCAAAAACAGTAGGCTATACTTATTACAGAAAAAAAAAGTTTTAAAAAAAGGTATACTGAATGTAACACTGAAGTGCATATTATATTAAAATGTATTATAGGTTACATTTATATAAAATGCAATTAGTTTAATATATGAGTGTTTTTGTGACCCACTTAAATAGGACTTAAATACTTCTTTATATGTAATTTCATAGTTCTACTGTCTTTGAAATATGGTAAATGAGTATTGCAGGGTCATTTCTAATGTCATTTCTATTGAAACTTGTATGAGATGCTTTCAAATGTATTTTTAAAATTCACTTCTTTAAAACATAAGGATTTAAATGTACTTTAAAGCAAAACTTTTAAAAGAATACTTAACTGTGTTAAGAAACATTAATTAAAGTGTCTCTCATTTAATTCATATACTGAAGATTTGAAGTACACTATAAGTGTGCATTCCATACAGTTAAGCTCACTTCATTTTTACAATGGCAGGAAACATTTTTTATGGATAAAGACAGAAGCAGAGCTGACAGAATCTTCAAGAATCACATGGCTTCTGTACTGAGAAATAGAAAGGCCTGGTCCAGATGTGGACCGACTCCCTCAAGTTTGCTGGAATCTCAAACTCCTGCCGTGATTGGCATCCATCCTGAATACCATCTTCATTTGGGCCAAGCGGCTTTAGCGCTTAACTCAGAGGGCACCCCCCTTCTTTACGTTTACACATATACATAACACAACAAAACTGCCCTAATCCACAGATTAAGGCCATATAAAAAATTTGCAATTTGCTTTTTCATTTAAGATAAAAATGAAACAAGAATGTAAGAGTTGTCACACTCGATTCGACAGCACAAGACATGGATATGAGCACCTATTAAGCTCGTTTAAACCTTAAGCAGTTTGGGATTCTCATTGTTATCAAGGCTTGCCAATGTTTAAATGGAATTGAAATGAGCTGTTTAGTCCCAGGACAACCAAGGGCATTTCACTGGGATTACAGTGAGCACTATGCTGACCAGCAGCTGTACTGGGGTGAAAATTAAAACCGTGGGCAGAAAATTACCTTTCTGATTGTGATCTTTCCCAAAGTGCTCTTTGGTTATCATTAACTAATATTACGTAAGGTGAAATGCCACAGGACATGATGGACTTCCAAGAACTGTTTGAATGTCATGATGTCAGGATTTGATTGGAAAGCCTTTCAGAGGTTTAGATGGACAGTTATTTTATTAAGTTTATATATATCCTTAATGTGTATTTTTAGTATGGTTTATGACTCATAATCAGACTCGAGACATTTGACATGGTTACGATAGCATTTAACAAAATAATTGATTTTATATACACTATTATTCAAAAGTTTAGGGTCAGGATTTTTTACATTTTAATTTTGTATTATTATTTAATTTAATTTAATTTAATTTAATTTAAAAAAATTATTAAAACAACAAAATAATAGTTATATAATAGGATATAGTAAACTGATCAAAAGTGACAGTCATTCATAATTATACAAAAGATTTCTATTTCAAATAAATGTTCTTTTAAACTTTGAATTCATCAAAGAATCCTGAAAAAAAGCATGCTTCAAAAAAAAAAAAAAAAGGTTTTTAGTGTATAAAATAATAAGCAACATTGCCTGAGCACCAATAAATAAATAAAAAATACATACATGCTGTATTATTTATAGAAAAAAATATGGGAAAAATATTAAAATAAACAAATCTAAAAAAAATCTAAGAGCTCATTAATGGCAGTTAAATTATGTCATTTGCTAAAATCCAAATAGGCAAATTAAGCACTTGTGAATGTATGTAAATATGTAACAATAAAGTCTGTACAATATATTTTTTATAATATAGGTATGATAGTTGCTGCAGAACTTATTGATTTCACCTTTTGCTACAACTTCGGTCTGCAACCCTGCCATTGGCACTGCAGCGAGAACTGCTGAGATTTATGAGCAGCCAGGGAGAGAGAGAAAGCAGCAACCATTTAAAAGAAAAGACAGAAAGAGAAATTGAGCCTGTCCTGAATGCACCCCTGGAGGAAGTCAAGGGCATATTGAATCTTTCAAACCACTCTTGCAGATATTCTGACCTTAAATTATGTGTTATCTGTTGCAAAGAAAGAAAAAAAACTGCTAAGTGTGCTGTTCAGTTATTGGCATGGAGTGTTCGGGAGATCAATTGGGAATGTGATTTTCATTCACTGTTGTCTGAATCAGCGTGGCAGCATGTATGCGTGTGACTAAATTCAATACGATTCATTGATCATTGAACTCACCATTGAGCTCATATGGTTTTCTTGTTTTATTGTTTCCGTCAAACGACAACAGCAAGGTCACAGATTCAGTTTCCAACATATACCTTCAATCTGACATCTTGTAAATGAATAAGTTGTATACATTCAATTTAATATATCCATTAAACATCAGACTTCTTTTAAACAGTTAAGGTTTTATGTAATTCTATAGCTATATTCTATATTATATGTACTATAATTATTCAGTTTGGGTTCACAGAAATATTTGACCTCTGCAAATTACCTTTTAACATCATTTTAAAGAGAATAATGTGCTCTTATAGGTAACAACTACAGGTTACCACTTTTTAAAGTATACTGTGTGTCTCTAACATAGATTTGTTATAACTCTAGATGGCTGATGGTAACAAAATAAACAGGATCTTTGTGCATGTCAATTTTTTTTTTTTAGCAATCTGAGTCACACTTTGTTTGAGTAATTTTGTTTTTGCATGATATGATCTGGATTTGTACCTTTGTAGCAGTATGGAAGATTTCTCAAAGGTTTTTGCATTTTCCCTAAGAGTTATATCATCGCTCTACAGAAAACCTCAGGATGTGTTAACTTCAGTGGAGTGTAGACAGTGCAGGCTTGAGTGCAAAGCATGTATAAATCATGACCAGAGAAATGAATAGGGAACAGTGTTCACATAAAACCGACCAACAGGAAGACAATTATAAAACACAGAGGCAGTAAGAAAGTTACAGTAAGAAAAAAAAGCATTCATAAACTATCAATACAATCCAAAGCATTACAAAGGATGCCACTGACTGATATGTGGGCTTTTAAAGAGGTTTTAGAATAACTTTAAAGGGAGACCTAGTGAGCTACAACATTGTTAACTGATGGTATCTGCTTCTCCTTGGAAGCCATCGGACTGCATTATTTCAACATATTACACAAACATGCTTACTAATGGAATTTCCAGCGAAAAAAAAAAATTCACACACAGAAGACGACGGAGACAGATGTTAATTTAAAGCCAGGACAGCTTATTGCAAATGAGAGATGAATGGCAGTCCAGGGAAAAGCCACAGGCACACAGACACTCCAGAGCCACCAGATGTAGAAATGGAGTTGGTTTTCCAAAATATCCACTTGACGACAAGAAGAAAATCCTCCAAGAGAGAGTCAGGGTTTGTCCACACATGTACCCAAAGTAACATAGACAAGACCAGACAGTGTCTTTGTGTTTGTGGCTGGCTTTTATAGTGAGTGGGTGATGAGGAGTGACAGGTGCTGCAAATTAAAAGTCAGGTGATTGTGTTCTGGGATAATTGGTGGTGAGTGCAGGAGGACCTGGCAAATCCGTGACAAAAACATTATCATGCTGAAACAATTATCCACCAATCAGAGAATAATGACAAGCACATCATGCCAAAAGATATCTTTTAGCGTTCCCCAACTAACATGAATCCCTTAAAATGCATAACCGAATCAGTCTCCCAATGCTCTCAAACCACTATTATATGCATATTTTGCAATAAAAGTTAAATACAAGCCTATATACACAATAAACATCTTTAAATCAGTAGTTTCAATTGCATCTGTCATATTTAACTGGTTATTTGATTCACAATGCATCATGGCATCACAGTCTTGTACCCTTTTTTCATGATTTTCAAGTACTTTTTTGCTTCAAATTAAAGTTTCTAATGTTGTGGTTCACCTCATAGCTGGTTATTTTGGTTCATGGCTTGTAACACTTTAATTAGGATTTAAAAATCTCTGGGGAAAAATGAATGGGAAAAATACTTTTAGAACCACGGCCACTGAAAAAGAGGACGGGTGCTGTTGCACTCTAGTGATTAATAACCTGTGGTTTTTAAATTAAGAAAGAAAGAATATAAGAAAGAAAGCTAGACAGAAAGAAAGAAAGTAAAAAATAAATGGTCAAATGTCTTTGAGAATGACATATAAAGTGTGTGTGTGTGTGTGTGTGTGCGCACGCATACATAAGAGAGAGTTGAGTAATGAAGACTGGTGTTTATAAATAGATCAAGGAAGGAAGGAGTCCAGGCAAATAAATTATGCAGCAGAGAGCTTAGGCATATTCAGGATGACAATTTTGTCCACTTCCAACAAACAAACAGCCTAAATATGTATCTATGTGTCCTTTTTTTGTAGAAAACCAGGGGGAAAAAAGTCCTGAAGTCAAAGGCCATTCCTTAAAACAGCAATAGAAATATTTAAAATAAAGGCGAGAAGGAATTATATAGAGTAGTACTAAATCATTTAAGCCAGAAACTACAAACCTGAACAAAATGGTAAAACACGATAAAGTAATGTTAACAAGATTTTAAAACATAGAATCATTGCAGCAGTCCAAATACTGTGCATTTCAGCAATATTTTTGTTAAATAAATACCATCTGTATGATTTAATCACATGCAAGCCAAAGCTCACAATTTACCTGCTCACACTATATGATCTGATTGTTGAGTTATGGATTTACTGCTCACACTATACAGATTTCAGTCCATACCACACACCGTGTCACCATGGTTTAATTACCCTTCTTGCAGGTGCAGTTTAGAGAAATCAATTTGTAACTTTGCTTTAACAGTGCGACCAACATTTTTGACATAAATTCACCAGACCATCCGACTGTCTAAAATAGGGCTAAATATTCTTCTGAATGTACTGACAAGTATAGGATGGTATATTCAAATATATCACAGCTTTTTAAACATATAAAGACTTTAAGTACACTACAAGTGCATATTTAGCTCAATCAAGTGCACTTCTTTTTCCACAAGGGATGTTCTGCAGTGTGCAATGTAAATACAGTTGTAAACCAAAACAATGTGCTTCACGTTCTATTCTGGACTCACAAATAAAAAAAAATATATAACTGAAGCAACCTGAATGTATTTTGTTTCACCAAAGAAGAATGGTTTTTCAATAGGTATAGATAAAAAAGAATAGAATGTAACATGGAATATTTATACTTTTAAAAATCTATTTGTCGTCCTTCAGGTTTTAGTTAATTTTAAAATGAACTTATGAAAAAAAAAACACTCTTTCTCTTCCTCTTGTAATTTTCAGGGTCAGATGACGTAGAAACAGGGTAAGGACCTGTTTTTACAGTATACGAGCTGTGAGTGCACAGTAGAGCCAGTCTTCATCTCTGCTGCAGTCACGTTGAGCATGAATATTGCATGTGAACGATGCATGCCTCAATTGTGAATTTTTATGTCATTACCACGAAGGATGGCAGTCTTTGCCCCTGTAATTTATATGAATTGCACAAATGTTCACGTATATCATGCAACCTTATGACCCTGTAAATCCCACAGTAAACCCCACTGAATGTGTGTGTGTGTAGGAACAGTTGTCAAAACGGTGCTTGCTCACTCTCACCAGCCCAAACAGCTCCTAGCAAATGCTTATTATTCAGTAACAACCTTTTAAATCAGCATTTATAAAACAAAAAGTCACCACTGAAGTATAATGTATGCCGTGATTCAGCTGTGTTCAGACCCACATAATCATGTAGCTGAATGAACACCCACAATGACAAAGGGTGACAAGTCTCATAAATAAAGCAAGTAAAATCTATAGGATCGCCCTTTAATTAATGGTCATACATATTCACTCTACAAGCTGCAAGACATGAGGCATAAGAACAGATTCCCTAAAGAGGTTCACACACTGACAGTGATTTGCAGCTGAACAGACATCAACCTTTTTCACCAAGAACTGCCAAAATCTGTTAATAAACAATTCACTCCACCTTTTGAAATTAACATATCTAGGACCCCAAAGTGATTCTGCTGGCTAGTGTAACTTTGTACTCTATTGCCTCTATTTATTGGCTGATTAAGGCAAAATTGTTTTATGATGTACAGTATGAGGCCTA
This sequence comes from Carassius carassius, assembly GCF_963082965.1. NCBI lineage: Eukaryota > Metazoa > Chordata > Actinopteri > Cypriniformes > Cyprinidae > Carassius > Carassius carassius. The sequence goes on along the minus strand of NC_081775.1, from coordinate 10,668,479 downwards.
TCCTTGTGAAAAACATAATATTTAAATTTAAATTATAATAGTTAATTTATATTAAATCCTTATTTAATTGTCTTTGAATTATGGTATGTATGTACTGACTAAGACTTAGAGTCATTAAAGGAACACTCCACCGTTTTTTGAAATAGGGCTTATTCACATTATTTCCTACATTTAGATAGGTGGGCAAATGCATTTTTGTGTCAGTGCATGTATTGTTTTAGTTTGACTGGGTCGGCGTTAGCTTAGCTTAGCACAATGAATGGAATCCTTTGTTGCCAGCTAGCATGGCCTGAGTAAAAGTGATCAAATTTTTTTTTTAAAAACCCACCTAATTACTTCTTGTGGCCTGCGTATTCACAACGAGTACAAATAGCGATCCAGATTAACACTAGGCGATTTCCTAGGCAGATATTGACTTGGGACTATATTATGGGGAAGCACAGGCGAAGCACTGCTACTTCGGTGCAGAGATATCACGCAACACATGAAATCCCACGAATTCCGTCAACATAGCGGCGTGCAACGCGTCAAAAAAACAGAAGAAGAAGAACATATCGGCGTGACCTGCACCGAGTGTCTTCGCTTTTGGATGATTTATTTTGAGAAGTTACAGCAAACATGGTTATTACCTGCATAGCAAAAGGTTGTGAGAACAAGCAAAGGACATACACGAATGTAATGTTTCACAGAATTCCACCTAATGTGGAACTGCGAAATAAATGGCTAGCAGCTCTGGAGATCTGTAGTTCAACGCTTCTCAACAAAATAAAGCAGTATCGTGTTTGCGAAGAACATTTTGCACCAGAGGACTACTTTGAAAACACAGGAAGAACAAAGTGCACATGTAAGTTGTCTTTTATTTCTCTTCCTATATAACCTATATTGCCTGTGAAAACATCAACTCTATGTGAATACAGCTATAATATGGGTCGATCTATACATGCGTCATGATTAAAATAATCACTTACTCTGTGGAAAGCTGTCCATTTGGTCCATTCGTCGTGGGGCGTTTTTTCCAGTTCACTTTGTCACCTCCTCCTCCTGTCGTTCTATTTCAAAAGCACGCAGCTCGTCTTCTGTAAACTCTGGTTCAAATAGGTATGGTTCTGGTTCTTGACTGTCTGAGAAGTCACCCTCTTCGTCTCTCTCAAAATCAGCCATGTTCATCGCCATTCGTGTACTGTAAGGAAAATAGCCAGGCAGCTACTATTCACGCCGGTATGTTGACGGAAGTCGTGGGATTTCATGTGTTGCGTGATATCTCTGCACCGAAGTAGCAGTGCTTCGCCTGTGCTTCCCCATAATATAGTCCCAAGTCAATATCTGCCTAGGAAATCGCCTAGTGTTAATCTGGATCGCTATTTGTACTCGTTGTGAATACGCAGGCCACAAGAAGTAATTAGGTGGGTTTTTTAAATTTTTTTGATCACTTTTACTCAGGCCATGCTAGCTGGCAACAAAGGATTCCATTCATTGTGCTAAGCTAAGCTAACGCCGACCCAGTCAAACTAAAACAATGCATGCACTGAAGCAAAAATGCATTTGCCCACCTATCTAAATGTAGGAAATAATGTGAATAAGCCCTATTTCAAAAAACGGTGGAGTGTTCCTTTAAAATATACTTTCATATTCACTTTCAAAATATGATGTCATTTTGATTAAAACTTCTATTTTACCATTTTAGTTGCACATTTGTAATGATGAGGATTCGATTTAGTATTTAAAATATATTAATAATAAATAATTGTTAAATAATATAGGTTTATGTGCTTCACTTAGTAAACAAATCAAATAAGTGTTCATTAAAGCACAAAAATATATAACTATCATTTAAATGTACTTTAATATACAAGTTTTAATATGACATTATTACATAGTGCACTTTTTAAAAGTTAATTTTGTCACGGTTCTCAAATATATGGTGTCATCTTGTTGTCTGTGTGTAGGTTGCGGGGTGTATCACCTGATTGTTCTGTGTGGGCGTTGCCGTTGATTACTGATCAGCGGCAGCTGCGGCTTATTACATCTTGCCTATATTTACGCCTTGTCTTTCGTCTCATGTTTGTCAGATCGTTTGTTTGGAGTCCTGGTGTTTGTTCGTGTCTCTCGTGTTGTTTCCTGCTCAGGCTTTCTCGTCGCTGTTTCCTGTTGCCTGTCTGTTCCTGTGTATTTAGTCCGGATTTACTCGTTCATCTCGTAAGCCTCAGTTACTTCACGGACTTCACTCACCACGGACACCATCGCCCATCTAGGTCCCTGTGTTGCCATCTCTCCTGCTGCTTTGTTGTCTTGTCATTTATTGTACATCTGACTTATTCAGCGTTAAGCTCTATTAAAGGAGAATTTAACTTGCAATTGCATCCAGTCTTCTTTGCCGTGACAGAACGATCTGACCATCATCATGGATGCAGCGAGTTCAGCGGCTCTCACCGATTTCATCAACCACAGCATAACTCGAATGGATCAGCAGCAGGAGAGCATCTCTTCCACCGGGCGCCGTCCAGGCGCTGGTAACACAGGTGTCCGAGCTCTCCCAACAGATGCAACAACTTCGCGCTCCCACTGTGCCAGCCCCGCCGACCGTTTCCCCACCGCCTTCAGAACTACGGTATATCTCGGAGCCCCGCCTCCCCGTGCCACAGACGTATTCCGGTGAGCCTAACTTTTGTAGCGCATTCCTCAACAAGTGTTCTCTTCACTTTACTTTACCCCGTACGTTCGAGAGGGAGGAGTCCAAAGTAGCATTCGTGCTCACGTTACTCACGGGGAAGGCGGCGCTGTGGGGAACGGCGGTTTGGGAGAACCGTGATCCTTGCTGCTCCTCGTTCTCAGCACTCGCCGCCGAGATGAGGAGGGTGTTCGACCGTGCGGTGGCGGGCAAGGAGGCCGCCCGGAAACTCACCGCACTCAAACAAGGCAACCGCACGGTCGCTGATTACGCCATCGAGTTCCGCAGCCTCGCGGCGGAGTGTCGGTGGAACGAGGAGGCGCAGTGGGACGTTTTCCTGCATGGGCTGGCTGATCGCGTCCACCGTGAGATCTACACTCTGGACTTACCTGAGACTTTTAATGGCCTGGTAGAGCTGGCATTACGTGTGGATTCACGCCTTCGGCGAGTGGAGGCTATGGAGGAGTCTGGAGAACGATACAGCGGTCTTCGAGCCAGTCCGGTGGATGCGGTCAGCCCAGCATCCGATCCCGAGCCCATGCAGGTAGGGAGAGCACGGCTTTCCCGGGAGGAGAGGGAACGGCGGAGGTCCCTGGGCCTTTGCCTCTACTGTGGAACGTCTGGTCATCTTGTTAGGAACTGCCCGGTAAAAGACCAGGCTCGATAGTAAACTCGAGGCTACTATCGGGCGGGATCTCTGCCGAGAAGTCCTCACCATTTACCCTCCTTCCAGTAAGACTGAGATGGGCCACCAACGATGTCACCTGCAGTGCACTTCTGGATTCCGGGGCGGAGGGCAGTTTCATGGATTACCACTTTGCTCAGCAACATGGCATCCCCACTTCCTCCCTCGAGCACCCCATCTCCGTCAGCGCACTCAATGGACAGTCACTACCTACTCTCTCACACATCACGGATTTCATCACACTCATTACCTCTGTTAATCACTCCGAAGAGACTCAGTTCCTTCTTATGGACTCACCTCACGCTCCCATCGTCCTGGGCCACCCCTGGCTCAGGAGGCACAATCCCCGCATTAACTGGATTCTGGGTAATGTCACTGAGTGGAGCACTCGTTGTCATAAGTCTTGTCTTTTGTCTGCTTGTCCCACGGTGTCTGTTTCTGTTTTGCAGGATGAGACTGTGGATCTGTCTAACGTGCCCAAGGAGTACCTTGACCTGAAGGAGGTGTTCAGTAAGTCCCGGGCTGCTTCTCTCCCTCCACATCGTCCCTACGATTGTGCTATAGACCTAGTGCCGGGTAAGTCTCCGCCTAAGGGCAAATTATACTCTTTGTCTGTTCCCGAGAGGGAGGCCATGGAGAAATACATTTCAGATTCTCTGGCAGCCAAGATCATTCGCCCTTCCTCTTCTCCAGCGGGGGCGGGGTTCTTTTTTGTGGGGAAGAAGGACGGTTCCTTGCGACCTTGTATAGATTACCGGGGGCTGAACAACATCACGGTTAAGAATACCTATCCTTTGCCATTGATGTCTTCGGCCTTCGAGAGATTGCAAGGAGCATCCGTCTTCACTAAATTGGACTTGTGTAATGCTTATCATTTGGTCCGCATCAGGGAGGGGGATGAGTGGAAGACCGCTTTTAACACCCCCAGAGGGCACTTTGAATACTTGGTTATGCCCTTCGGGCTTTCCAACGCGCCTGCGGTCTTCCAGGCATTTGTCAATGATGTGTTGAGAGACATGGTTGATCAGTTCATATATGTCTACCTGGATGACATATTGATATTTTCTTCGTCTCTCCAGGAACATGTTCAACACGTCAGACAAGTGCTTCAGCGGCTGTTAGAGAATGGTCTTTTTGTCAAGGTGGAGAAATGCGAATTTCATGCACAATCTGTTTCCTTCCTAGGGTACATCGTCTTGTCTGAGGGAATTCGCATGGATTCTGACAAGGTTAAGGCTGTGGTGGATTGGCCAAGTCCAGATTTCCGTAAGGCCCTACAGCGGTTTCTGGGGTTCGCCAATTTCTACCGGCGTTTTATTCGCAACTTCAGCCAACTAGCCACGCCTCTGACTGCCTTGACCTCCCCCAGAACGGCTATCAGGTGGTCAGATGCAGCCGAGGCTGCATTTGCTAAACTGAAGAGTCACTTCGTTTCGGCTCCCATTCTGATTGCCCCCGATCCATCACGTCAGTTCGTGGTGGAGGTCGATGCGTCAGAGGTGGGGGTAGGAGCAGTTCTTTCCCAGCGGTCTTCCTCAGATAACAAGATGCACCCTTGCGCGTTTTATTCTCACCGTTTATCTCCCGCGGAAAGTAATTATGATATTGGTAACAGGGAGTTGTTGGCGGTCAAATTAGCGTTAGAGGAGTGGCGTCACTGGTTAGAGGGTTCGGGGGTTCCCTTTATCGTCTGGACTGATCACAAGAACTTAAGAGTATATACGATCAGCTAAAAGGCTCAATTCCAGGCAGGCTCTGTGGGCACTTTTTTCGGTCGTTTTGATTTTACTCTATCGTACCGCCCGGGCTCCAAAAACATCAAGCCCGGTGCTCTTTCTCGTATTTTTGGTCCGTCCAAACGCCCATCCCCTCCTGAGTGTATTCTTCCTGAGACATTAGTGGTCTCCACTGTGACATGGGAGGTCGAATCGAAGTCCTGGCGGCCTTAGAAGGGGTAACGCCTCCGCCCGCATGCCCACCGTACCCGTTTATTTGTGCCGGATGAGTTAAAGTTCTGCGTCATTAAGTGGGGTCATAGCTCTAACATTGCTTGCCATCCAGGGGTTATTTGAACCAGGTGTTTGGTCAAGCAACGATTCTGGTGGCCAGGTATGGCTCGTGACATCCGCGATTTTGTTTTGGCTTGCTCGGTTTGCGCCACTGGTAAGACTTCCAACCGTCCTCCAGATGGGTTACTCCAACCGCTGTCTGTCCCTTCGAGACCCTGGTCCCACATCGCGCTAGATTTTGTCACCGCCATCCCACCCTCCCAAGGGTATACGGTTGTTTTGACCGCTGTGGACCGGTTCTCGAAGGCGACCCATTTCATACCCTTGGCCAAATTACCTTCTGCCAAGGAGACAGCGGTCGCTGTCATTGACCACATCTTCCAGATACATGGCCTCCCGGTGGATGTGGTTTCTGACAGGGGGCCCCAGTTTGTGTCCAAATTTTGGCAGGAGTTTTGTAAGTTGCTGGGGGCAACGGTTAGTCTTTCCTCTGGGTTCCATCCCCAGACCAATGGTCAGACCGAGAGAGCCAACCAGGATTTAGAGCGTATGTTGGGATGTTTGGCGTCCAAGAATCCTTCCTCCTGGAGTCAACAACTCTCTATGATTGAGTATGCACATAACTCGTTACCAGTGTCTTCTACGCGCCTCTCCCCGTTTGAATCTAGCTTAGGTTACCAGCCACATGTTTTTCCCAGTCTGGAATCCGAAGTCGCGGTTCCCTCTGCCCACGCCTTTGTCCAGAGGTGCCGCCGCACCTGGAACAGAGCCCGTGAGACTCTGTTGCAGGTGAGGGCGCGCACCAAGGCTAAGACCGATCGCCACCGGTCAAGGCCACCCGTATACGTCGTTGGTCAAAAAGTGTGGCTTTCTACCAAGAATATTCCGCTCCGCTCCGTTGCTAATAAACCTGCTCCCAAATTCATTGGCCCATTTACTGTCACCAAAATCATTAGTCCGGTGGCAGTCAAATTGCCTCCAGCGTACAGGAGGATTCATCCCGCCTTTCATGTTTCCAAAATTAAACCAGTTTTTCATTCACCGCTTAATCCGCCTGCCCCGGTTCCTCCACCGCCGCGACTCGTAGACGGGGAACCAACCTATTTGGTTAACCGTATTCTGGACTCGAGGCGGAGGGGACGTGGATTCCAGTACTTGGTGGACTGGGAAGGTTACGGTCCGGAGGAGAGAAGTTGGATACCTTCCCGGGACATTCTGGATCACTCCCTTATCGATGATTACAATCGACAGGTAAGGGGTGGTGGGAACGCCGAGAGGCGTTCCTAGGAGGAGGGGTACTGTCACGGTTCTCAGATATATGGTGTCATCTTGTTGTCTGTGTGTAGGTTGCGGGGTGTATCACCTGATTGTTCTGTGTGGGCGTTGCCGTTGATTACTGATCAGCGGCAGCTGCGGCTTATTACATCTTGCCTATATTTACGCCTTGTCTTTCGTCTTATGTTTGTCAGATCGTTTGTTTGGAGTCCTGGTGTTTGTTCATGTCTCTCGTGTTGTTTCCTGCTCAGGCTTTCTCGTCGCTGTTTCCTGTCTGTTCCTGTGGATTTATTCCGGATTTACTCGTTCATCTCGTCAGCCTCAGTTACTTCACGGACTTCACTCACCACGGACACCATCGCCCATCTAGGTCCCTGTGTTGCCATCTCTCCTGCTGCTTTGTTGTCTTGTCATTTATTGTACATCTGACTTATTCAGCGTTAAGCTCTATTAAAGGAGAATTTAACTTGCAATTGCATCCAGTCTTCTTTGCCGTGACAAATTGAATACCTAATTACGAAACATAGTCAAGAAATTGTACTCTAAGTAAACTTAATTGCCCATATCTCATTAATATTACATTATCTGCAATTGTTTTCTATATATACAGGTGCTGGTCATATAATTAGAATATCATCAAAACGTTGAAATTTGTATATTATATTCATTCATTACACACAGACTGATATATTTCAAATGTTTATTTCTTTTAATTTTGATGATTATAACTGACAACTAAGGAAAATCCCAAATTCATTATCTCAGAAAATTAGAATATTACTTAAGACCAATACAAAGAAAGGATTTTTAGAAATCTTGGCCAACTGAAAAGTATGAGCATGTACAGCACTCAATACTTAGTTGGGGCTCCTTTTGCCTGAATTACTGCAGCAATGCGGCGTGGCATGGAGTCGATCAGTCTGTGGCACTGCTCAGGTGTTATGAGAGCCCAGGTTGCTCTGATAGTGGCCTTCAGCTCTTCTGCATTGTTGGGTCTAGCATATCACATCTTCCTCTTCACAATAACCCATAGATTTTCTATGGGGTTAAGGTCAGGCGAGTTTGCTGGTCAATTAAGAACAGGGTCCTTAAACCAGGTACTGGCAGATTTGGCACTGTGTGCAGGTGCCAAGTCCTGTTGGAAAATGAAATCTGCATCTCCATAAAGTTGGTCAGCAGCAGGAAGCATGAAGTGCTCTAAAACTTCCTGGTATACGGCTGCGTTGACCTTGGACCCGCTGTCTGTTGTTCAAGAGTGGCTTGACACAAGGAATGCGACAGCTAAAACCCATGTCTTGCATATGTCTGTGCATATTGGTTCTTTAAGCACTGACTCCAGCTGCAGTCCAATCTTTTAGAATCTCCCCCACATTTTTGAATGGGTTTTGTTTCACAATTCTCTCCAGGGTGCGGTTATTCCTATTGCTTGTACACTTTTTTTCTACCACATATTTTCCTTCCCTTCGACTCTCTATTAATGTGCTTGGACACAGAACTCTGTGAACAGCCAGCCTCTTTTGCAATGACCTTTTGTTTCTTGCCCTCCTTGTGCAAGGTGTCAATGGTCGTCTTTTGGACAACTGTCAAGTCAGCAGTCTTCCTATTTGCTGTATATTTGTATGAATAGTATGGTATTATAAATATCAAAATAAAATAATTGCTATTTATGATGTCACTGAACAATAGTCAACAGAAGTGATTATCTGAATATATTATTAAGAAAAAAAATATTAATTACACTTTCTTTGTCACATTTTAAATGTTGGTGCAATTTTTTTCCCCTTTCCTTAATTAATTGTTTGCTGCTATACTGCATGTCTGTATATATGCCTGTTATGACGCCCTCCACCCCCAATAATTTGATCATCATTTGATGAATTTCCGCCATACATAAAATGTACCTTTACCATTATTACATTCAACCTATATAATGGGACTAATCTATACATAAAGGAGGTGTGTATGCATAATAATAATGATTTTAATTCCTGCTGTGCCGATGCTTCCTAACATACTATGCAATGGGCGCAACTGTGGTTTGAATTCAACTTACAGTAGTGGGAAGATGTAGCTAGACTGTTGATGCAGTAGACATCCAAAAGCCCTCTATCTCTGTCCAATTCCTCTCAGTCGGCGAGAAAGCATGAGCAGGCCCAGGCACATGTGTATAAAGGTGAACTGCATCCATCATCTGAAACTGTTGCAGTGCATGAAAGACACATTAGTTACAGTGGCAGGCCTGTAACAGGCACTAATGTCTTCAAAATTATGCCATTCGCATTACTGACGAACACATGGCAGAGATGTTACTAGAAGGCATTTAACAACACAGCAGGCTTGACTTTGAAAGGGTGAAAGTGTTGGAAGCCATTTCGAAAGGTAGCTCCCGCAGCCTCAGGGCCAACATAACTTCCCTCAAGCCATGCAGATACTGTACTTAATGGAGGACACTGCCAGAGGCCTTTTACATGAATTATTCATGAGCCATAAACAGTGTATCACGACTTCACACCTCTCCACATGCACAACTATACATATCTGCATGGCTACAACATTTGAAAATTGCCTTTAAATTCAGTTTCTAGTGCTTTGTATCCTTATGTTTTATTTGCTTTTTGTACTTTTTGCTCTACTGCGCAAAACATGGTAGAAAGTTCCACCTCAAATTAGCTTTCGATATATGAACTAATCAAACAAGGCTGTTCTGGATGTTTTAGGAAATCTGAAGTTAGAATTATACTGTTGGACAGTTTAGGGGTCTGTAATATTTTATAAATATTTCTGAAAGTTTTTATGCTCACTTAGGTTGCATTTTTTTTATAAAAAATACAGTTAAAAAAATTAATATTGTTACGATATAAAACAACTGTTTTCTATTGTACAAACCCGATTCCAAAAAAGTTGTGACACTGTACAAATTGTGAAAAAAAAACAATACAATGATGTGGAAGTTTCAAATTTCAATATTTTATTCAGAATACAACATAGATGACATATCAAATGTTTAAACTGAGAAAATGTATCATTTTAAGGGCAAAATAAATTTCATGGCATCTCTAAAACGTTGGGACAAGGCCATGTTTACCACTGTGTGGCATCCCCTCTTCTTTTTATAACAGTCTGCAAATGTCTGGGGACTGAGGAGACAAGTTGCTCAAGTTTAGGAATAGGAATGTTGTCCCATTCTTGTCTAATACAGGCTTCTAGTTGCTCAACTGTCTTTCTGATTCTTTTGGTGATTGATTCTGAGCTAATGTTATGATCTCTGTCCACTGGAACGCTATAGCTTTTAATTTAAAATGGGTTATTTAAAACAATTACTTATCAAACAGATGGAATTAGACATAAAGGCTTGCCTCTAATAAAAGGCAAGCTTCAAATAAAAGCCTGTTATCTTCTGCAGTTCAGGTAAATAAAGGCCCCGGCTTTTATTTGAGGAATTACGGTATGTTGTTCTAGAACTTGGATATACCTTTCAGCATTGATGGTGCCTTTCCAGATGTGTAAGCTGCCCATGCCACACACACTCATGCAACCCCATACCATCAGAGATGCAGGCTTCTGAACTGAGCGCTGATAACAACTTGGGTTGTCCTTGTCCTCTTTAGTCTGGATGACATGGCATCCCAGTTTTCCAAAAAGAACTTCAAATTTTGTTTCGTCTGACCACAGAACAGTTTTTCACTTTGCCACAGTTCATTTTAAATGAGCCTTGGCCCAGAGAAAACACCTGCGCTTCTGGATCATATTTAGATATGGTTTCTTTTTTGACCTATAGAGTTTTAGCCGGCACGGTGGATTGTGTTCACCGACAATGTTTTCTGGAAGTATTTCTGAGCCCATGTTGTGATTTCCATTACAGTAGCATTCCCGTATGTGATGCAGTGCCGTCTAAGGGCCCGAAGATCACGGGCATCCAGTATGGTTTTCCGGCCTTGACCCTTATGCACAGAGATTGTTCCAGATTCTCTGAATCTTTGGATGATATTATGCACTGTAGATGATGATAACTTCAAATTATTTGCAATTTTTCTTTGAGAAACTCCTTTCTGATATTGCTCCACTATTTTTTGCCGCAGCATTGGGGGAATTGGTGATCCTCTGCCCATCTTGACTTCTGAGAGACACTGCCACTCTGATAGGCTCTTTTTATATCCAATCATGTTGCCAACTGACCTAATAAGTTGCAAATTGGTCCTCCAGCTGTTCCTTATATGTACATTTAACTTTTCCGGCCTCTTATTGCTACCTGTCCCAACTTTTTTGGAATGTGTAGCTCTCATGAAATCCAAAATGAGCCAATATTTGGCATGACATTTCAAAATGTCTCACTTTCATTTGATATGTTATCTATATTCTATTGTGAATAAAATATAAGTTTATGAGATTTGTAAATTATTCCATTCCTTTTTTACTCACAATTTGTACAGTGTCCCAACTTTTTTGGAATTGGGTTTGTAATTTATCTTCAATTGAGACTTATTCCTGTGATGTAAAGCTGTATTTTCAGCATCATTACTCCAGTCTCCAGTCTCAAATGATCCTTCAGAAATCATTCTAAAATTGCTTAGAGATTAATAATAAGAAACATATCTTATTATTATCAATATTGAAAACAGGTGTTGCTTAATATTTTGTGAAATAGAGAAATAACACATTTAAAGTCAATTTGATCCATAATATTTTAAGGATAAATTATAAAAAATGAATTACATTTAATTAAAATGTTTACAATGAAAAAAGAGTACAACAATTTTCTAGTGCAATGGGTGATGTGGATTTACTGTAAACTGTACTGCTCTTGAAATTTGACACATGGTCATCATGACACTGCTGCTTTTTAACATCAGGCATTCAGTTTCATTTTATGCAGTTAATCTTACAGCATTTCACTGTGTCTTCAGCATGTGATTTCTGTCAGACAAAATGAAGAAAATTAAATATGTAGAGATTTGATTGATGAAATGATATGAATGAAAGCATCTATGTGAAACATCAATGATCTTTATGACTGGATAAAAAATTTTTACGGAATAACAGTGTTGTCTCACTATCCCTGGTGCACATCTGGTGTGGATATCTGTCCAGCCAAAATTAATTATCCGTGACTCAAAAGCACCAATCCAAACTGCAAAGGGGCCCAAAACCTGATCTCTTTGCTTTAGGCCATTTCATTTGACTCTCTCTCCCTCCATTTTTTTTATTTTTTCCCCAAAAAATGTAAAAAAAAAAAAAAAAAACGTAAATGTTGTAGTCCATTTTGTCCAGCAAACCTCTCAGCAAAACAGACATAATCTGATGGATGAGAGGGTGTGCATATCTTTTCACTTCACTCAATTCTCTCATATTGCTGTTGGAAAAATAATGTAAATCTTAAAAGTATATTAAAAAAACTGTACTTGTAGGTAATGTAATATTAATTAAAGAGAGACACTTTCATGAGTGTCACGTTATATTAATGCCAGTTTAAAAGTTTTACTTACAGTACATTTTAAATGAACTGTAATAGCTATGGTTTTTAATGAAGTGCGTTTATTTTGATGTTTTGACCAGAATTGAAAGGACAAGATATTTTAAGATGCATTATAATGATGTTTAAATCTAGTTACTGTAGATTTGATTCATACCTATCTAGCTATTAGTTTCCGTGATCGAGATTTTCTTATTGTTATCAAATGGCAAAAATAATCTGTCCATAGTTGAAGTGGAGCAGGAAAACAGTTAACAAAGGTCTAAATAAAACGAGGAGAAGCGTGGAGGAAAATAATACCGCGATCCAAGATATCCTTTGCGGAGGGGGTTACACCACAAAGCAGTTAAAAGCAGTAATTTTCAGATTCACGAAACAGAAAACCGTTCATTTGCTCGTGAATCGGGCCACAATGGTTGAGCTTTGCGACAGTTCATTAATAGGCCTACAGTATAGGTTCATTTTGCTCATTGTGGCAGTTTTCATTTTTTTATTCAGTTGGAAACTAGTATCCGAAATACATTAATTTCGCGCTTTTTGGTCGTTTCGCAATAAGTAGTGTTTTAGAAGAATGCTAAAGTGTACGCATTTGAATGGAGCTAATATAGGCCACTGTACCGCATCTTGTTAGCTCTAGCAACAATTGTGGGTAGCTGGAGGTAAATGGTGCATGTTAATTAAAACATAGTGTTTGATGTTACCATCGCTTTTATAGCCTACGGATCAGTAAAGAATATAACAATTCATATTTTGGTACAAACTGTTTGTAAGTCCGGTTACGCAGCAGTTGCAGCATCCAGGAAGAGAGAGTGTCCCAGAGGAACTATCACTGAACGGAATTCCCTCGCTCCCAAACCCATATTAGCTCGCCCATGGCGTCATTTAGCGCATCAGCTGACCGGCCGAGTGCTGCTGCACGAGCCGAGGAAAACTGCAGCCCATCCGCACGACGCAGAGAATACCAATCGGCTCTAGGCACCCTTCTCTCTCCTCCAACCCCCCCCCCCCCCCCCTCTGTTGGTTAACTATACTGAATAAAGTGACTTCAAATGAATTCTTGTGAACTAATGCAACGTGTGTGTATGAAAATTTACATACCCTCAAAAGGCCATCCAAATGAGTTTGTATCATCATCAACACATTTAGAGAAATGTAGCATTGCTCAGCAATCGATCCTCTGCATTGAATGGGTGCCATCAGAATGAGAGTCCAAACAGCTATAAAATAATAATAATAATTAAAAAAATAAATCAATAATAACCTTCACAACTCCCATTATTTAACACCATGTGAAGTGAAAAGCTTTGTGTTTGTTAAGAAACAAATCCATCAAGGTGTTTTAACATTAGGCTATGCACTTTGTGTAAAAATCTGAGTCCATAATCCATAAAAATGTTTTTAGAGCAATTTTGTATTTTAACTTATAAATTGTGCTTGAGCTGTGCATATTTCTCTCCTGAATCAGATGATATGACTTTTTCACTGTAAAAAGCAATTATATGGAAAGAGGAGTGCACTGCTGGTCAATGAAACAGATTTTTTTTCTTGGTCTGTCTGCTTGTTATGTCTCCTGTAATGCTTTTACAGAATAGATGATAGCCTTGAACTCAGTAACAGAATGAGATCAACTCACACCCTTGAAGTTGATATCTGATCCCTTTACTTGTTCATATGATTTATAGGCTGTACTGAGACTTGTACAAATCCTGCATGGCCATGGTGTCTTTTCCATATCCTCTTTGTGTGCTGATTGCTTTGATCTGCATAGCCATAATCATATAATACTTTCAAAGGATGCCACCTGCTGGTTAATGTTCTGATATGATCCTGTGCAGTTCACAGTTGAGAAAATCTCAAGTCATTAATTGATCAAAATCTTGTGGATTCAATTAAATCAAATCATGCGAGAGACAAATATCTATACGCAAATAGTCTTTGCTAATGCATTCAACTGAATGTATATCAGTGATAGTGTGTAGTTTTCAGATTAGGCTAAGAAAGAAAAAAAAAACACCTTGAATGGATTTCGTTTCACCTGCTGGCTTGAGTTTGTCCATGTATCAGTTTATATCCCAGAGGCAATACAAAGCCTTGATCTCTTTCCATGGTCAGGAATATCTGATGACATGGATTACAAGCAAAACCATTCCAAGAGTCAATGTTTTGGGCTAAGCTTCTTAGGGAGTCACAGAAGACCTGTGCCAGAAATGATCTTTGCTGACAGATTAGTGCCTGTGGCAAAACTGGACTTGGTAAACAGATGCACACATGTGGTTCCTGCAGGAAGGATGTCCTTTTCTTGAACTCATAATAGCAATACATTTAGAAGAAGAAAAAAAGCCTTGATATGGTGAAGATTTTTAGTTTTATTTATGATTTTCTTGCCTGTATTGTAAGCTGATCAGTCTTGCAGTGGCAAATCATGCCTAACATATGTACTCTCAGACATTAGGGAACTTGCAGGTGTTTTGGTGGAAAAGTGGAGCACATCTCAAAGCAAGAACTGGCAAATGTGCTGCAGTCTATGAGGATGAGATGAACTGTAGAACTACAGCAACTGCTGGACTCACAAGATACCCACTACAACTTTTGATATTGACCCCCCACCCCCTAAACCACCCCACTTGTTCAGAGACATTATTTCACTTCTGTTCATCAAATGTCTGTGAAACCTGTACAGTTTGTCTCAGTAGTTGAATTTTCAGTACAAATATTTACATATTAAGAAATTTGCTGCAAATAAAAGCAGCTGAATTTGATTCAAAGTTATGAATAAAAGTCAGCAGAAATGTATAGTAATTATTGAAATATAAAAAATGCTTTTATACACAAGCAAACATTCCGACTATCCCCCAAACATTTTTTTTATTATTATTATTATAGAAGAATGTCTTTTCCTGTATATCAGACCTGTTAGATGTAGTTGTTTTCTAAAATGAGGAAGAAAGTACCAGCAGCCCCAGAGTCAGACTCACTCCACAAAACACCCCTGGACCAACACAGAGAGCATCATCAACCACTTCTGAAAAACACAAGAACACGATCATGTCATTTACTGTTGATGACATTCATATGTCCCAGAACATAAATCTGAAATCCACTGATTCTGCACAAAAGCAGTTGCCTCACACATCGTTTGGTTTTGCTCTGGAGAGCTGTATGGCACACAGTGCAGCAGCAAATGTCTCCCTCTTCTGGCGTGAACTTCAGAGTGGAGAAAATGTTGAATGTGCTGTCTTTCTTTGGGTGATACTTAGATTTATAATCTCTGTCACATTCTTGTTGTTCTTAGATTATCTGGACAAGTGAAGGGAAGAGTTCAGCCACTTGACAGATGAGAGTGTTCTCAACATCCAGCAGCATGGAAGCCTCAGGTCTTGCAAAAACAGAAAACAAATAGAGCAAAATTTTAATCTTAATAAATCTCCCCTTGTGAAAAAAAGTGTTTAACTATTATGTTTATGTTTAATTAATGGATTTCAAAAATTAAAATAATTTAACAATACAAAATAAAAATATAATATAAAAAGTGCATTCTGTAATAATAAGAACACAGACAGCGCCATTGACAAACACCAGAGAAAATCATCAATCACGGTTTACTGGAGTGAAGAACAGTCACAGGTTACAGCTGCTCCTCTGACCATAGACACAGCCTTATAATGAGTACATCAGCCAATCAGAATTTGAGTTGAACTCTAACTCGAATATTTTGGCTTCATTTAAATCCACTGGCATTCATATGTCAAGGAAAGAAACCTTTATTTAAATAGCACTTTACAGTAATGAACAAATGTTACCCTGGACCAAAAAAACAATCATAAAACAAAGAATAAAGAAGCTTTCCATCGATGTATGGTATAGGATAGGACAATATTTGGCTGAGATACAACTATTTGAAAATCTGGAATCTGAGGGAGTAAAGAAATCAAAATATTGAGAAAATCGCCTTTAAAGCTGTCCAAATGATGTTCTTAGCAATGCATATTACCAATCAAAAATTAAGTTTTGACATATTTACGGTAAAAAATTTACAAAATATCTTAATGGAACATGACCTTACTTAATATCCTAATGATTTTTGGCATATTGCTACAAATATGCACGTGCTACTTATGACTTATGATTAAACCAACTCTACAGAAGACAAGTGTTTTGATTTAGCTCAATTCATTTCAACACTGTTAATTATTTCACTGTAAATTTACAATAAATAGCAGGTTAATAATTGCATGACTTTCACAGCAAGTTACCGTATCATTTTTACAGTAAATAATTGTGAAATGACAGCTGTTTACTGTGACTTCACAATAACTATGCCGTCATATTACTGTGATTTAGCAGTAAGCTGCTGTATAATTACAGTATTTTACTGTGCAATTACAGTTAGTCTATCATATTACTGCAATTTAACAATAAGGTGCTGTAGAATTACTGTATTTAACCATGTCTATACTGTGATTTAGCATAAATGATGGACCAAACCAAACTGATAAAAACAATGGTTTAACTTTTATTTTTTTTTAGAAGAAAAATACATTTTAATAACAGGAATAAACACTGTGTAACATGAATGAACACTGGGTAACATGAATGTCTGTCAATATGTGTGTGAATGTGTTTACTGTGTTTGCCATTATGTGATAATGGTACTTGAAAAATACAATTTAATAACAGGAATAAACACTGGGTAACCGGAATGAACACTGGGTAACAGGAATGTGTGTCTATGTGTGTGCACTGTGCATGCGTTTACTATGTGATAATGGTACTTCACAACGTAGGAGATGAAAAGAGAAAGAAGGAGAGAGAGAAGAGAGAGTGAGAGAGGGAAGAAAAGACAAAAAGGTGGGAAAAGAGAGGGTTGCAGGTGTCTCACTCCTTCCCTTGCAGCAGGCACCTGCATAGTATGGGTTCTGTCCACTATCTACAAAAGATAAGAAAGACAAAAAGTTTAAGTTACTTTGTGGTGCAAGTACCTACAAGTATGGTACTCGCATTGTAAAACTAATCCTAAAATGTGTACAATTTAAGAAATTACAATTGTAAAACTCATGATTAATCAGATAAATCATGTGAATAGTACTATATCAATTAATATTAAATCAACAAACCAGAGGACTCTGAAAGTAACATGATTGAGGTTAAGCAAAAATTACATGACATGCATACATAGTAATGCAACTCAGTAAGCCAGTAATGTGATGTAAATTTACACTTAAAACTATTGTAAAGTTTTTATTCTAACATATCAATAACCTATAACATTGAAAAGACATGTTTAATTCAAATAAACGTAAGAACAATGAATTTTACACATTTTGCAGCCTGTCTAAACTCGTAGAACAGATTAAAGGGATAGTTTACCCAAAAACCCACCCTCATTCCAAACACGTTAGCCCTTCATTCATCTTTGGAACACAAATTAAGACATTTTCTTACTCCTCCATGGACAGCAATTTTATTACCACTTTTAAGGCCCGGAAAGGTAGTGAAGATTGTTAAAATAGTCCATGTGACTACAGTGGTTCAACCTTAATGTTATGAAGCGATGCAAAAATACTTAATAGTGCGGAACGCACAAAAAGTATTCTCGTCGCATCATAGCAATAAGGTTGAACCACTGTAGTCACATGGACTATTTTAACAATGTTTTTACTACCTTTCTGGGGCTTGAAAGCGGTTATAACATTGAAGTCTATAAGCGGGATCAGAAAGCTCTCAGAGTTCTTAAAATTATCTTAATTTGTGTTGAACAAAATTGTTTGGAACATCATGAGGGAGTGTAATTAATGAGAGACTTTACATTTTTGAGTGAACTAACACGTTAATAGCTTAAGTAAACATCTTACTGCATAACTAATTCTAGCTTAAAACAAAGACAGTGTTTCGTTAGTCTGTTCTGAAGTTGGAACACAACTTACATTAGACTGACATCCATTCAAAGTCAATGAGCTTCCTGATCAGTGTACAGTCTTGTTGGTTTATGTGTCCTCTCTGCCTCTTTGATTTTGTACCTGTCTCTGGGTTGATGCCCAAGAAGCACATATAAACAAAAAGACAGAGAAGAAAGATCTTAGTTTAATTCAAGTGGGATTAAAAAGGTTTGAGTTCCTAGTCATCACCTTCAGTGGGTCACTGCTGTTGAAGTACTGAGCAAAACTAAAGTTAGCTCAGTTTTAACAAGGTGACATTACTTGGATTCAATTAAACAGCAACCATTTAAATAACTTAACAGCAACTGAAAAACATTTATATCACAAACACACAGTCAAGAATAGTCCTGCAACAAAGTAAGTTAGATGTGTGTGATTTACCCAGGCAATGCATTTGCACACAACAATTTACATCATTTACACGTACTGTTTGCAGAGGATGGAGGAAGAGCCTGTTGCCAGTCCATCTCCATGTGGCTGTTTCTGCTTGCACTCTTCCTCCTATGCTGTGTTCACACCAAACGCAAATAGAGCGTCTGGCGCGAATGATTTCAATGTTAAGTCAATGCAAAGGCGCGTTTACGCGCGTCTGGAGGTCTCGCGGCGCGAATGAAGGCGTTTAGCGCGGCGCGGAAGACGCGAATTCGCCTCATTCGCGCGTCTAGTTCGAATAGGAAGACCCTTCTCCACTCATTCAACAAGGAGGAACGACTGATGTTGTCAGTGAGCAGTCAACCAGAGCTATATAACAAAAGTTCATTTTTCTATAGAGACAGGAATAAAATAAAGGACCTATATATATATATATATATATATATATATATATATATATATATAATATTAATAGATTGATTGAATAAAGGCCAAAGATAAGAAACGTTTCGTTTTACCCCAAACGAATTATATTTTAACTTGAATCACTAAAGAGACATCAGAGCCAGCGGCAAATGTCAGAAGATCTAGCCGAGGTGAGGCTGCCCTCGGCGGATACATGATGACGGAGCTCCCGCTGATGGCATGGAGCTCATCTCCGAGATCCGCGAAACACATTTTTTAAATAGACGCTGTTATTATAAATAAACCGCATATTTGAGTTTAAAACAACTACATTCTCGCCTGATATACTTTTAAAACTACATTTCATGACACAATAACAGTAATATTTAGAAAATTATCCGAATAAAAATGGCGATTGAAAATGCTGCGTGAACTCAGCTGGCAGAAGCCCCCCCATGACGCGAATTCGCGTCTGTTGTGAAGTTTAATTTCACGCGAGAATGAAGCGAATTACTCGCGCGAATAGGGATGGGATGGTATGAAAATTTAATATCACGATTATAGTGACTAAAATTATCACGATTATCAGTATTATCACGGTTTTGTTGAAACGAGATGAAAGTGTTCAAAAATAGTTGATGCTCACACTGAAAACATTTCAGCAAGTTTTATATTTAATAATCAACAAACAACTAATAAAACAAGCAACTCTATGCACTTAATTTAAAGAAAGATTAAATTCTGTGGCATTTCCTTCCTTACAATGAAAAGTGTAGAAGCATAGAAAAGTCACTGACTTTCGCCATTCCTTCTCGAAAAAAAACAAAAAAATATTGTGCGCTGCGCTTGCGTCAGACTGTTGCTGGCTGGACATGATTTAATAGCGAGTTATTAAAACCGCGATAATCAAACACGGTTTTAATGATAATTCATTTTTAAACGATATTACTAACCTTCAGCACATTTTATCACGGTTATCGATAAAACCGGTTATCGTCCCATCCCTACGCGCGAATCAAGCGAATGATCTCAAAATGGTCAAGCGGCAAACTAGACGCAGTAGACGCGAATTTGACGCTCTATTCGCGTTTGGTGTGAACACAGCACTAGAATTATTACCCGTTCACAGACAAAATGGCTCCTAATATCTCCAGATGTCGACCTGTTTTACTTTAGAATAGCACAGCTAACGAAGCTCCACTAATTCAGTGATAAAAACATTTATTTTCCTATATCTTTTTTATAATAAAATGCACTTTATTTTTTCTGTTGACGAGACAGACAACGGCTGCTCCGTTTCACACACATGGCAGAAAAATATTGATGACGCTCAGCTAGCTAACATTACTAATTTGAGATTAATTTATTCCACCTTTGCACAAATCCACAACACTATAATGTATCTAGTTGATCATAACTGTCATAATACACACATTAAGGCCACAGCTTACCTTATAACTTTATTTCCCGGTGGTAGAAAAATGCTGTGGGAAAAGAGAGAGTGCTGTTAGAGTAACGAACGTTAGCTAAGAAAAGCATTAAGCAAAGCTAAAGTTCAATTTTGACGGTGTAGTTAACGTGAAGCCTCACAGTTAATAACTTAATACGGTACTACTAGCTATACACTTATTAACACAACCAACGTCTGATCATTCAAATTTGCGCGCTCAAACCTAGACGCGAGTCTGCTCCATACAGTCTATGGTCTGCTCCAGCTAAGTTACAAAAACATGAAACAGAACTTAACTAACGCTAATTTGGTTCATACTTTTAAATAACATGAAATTACATATTAAAAACAGTCATCAAATTGACAAAGTTTGAAATTAAACACTTACCGCACTGAATCCGTCGAGTGAGACCATGGAGGAGATCAGGCCAGGGAGCTCCGGGGAGCTCAGATGACGCAGTTGCAGCGCGAAAATGACGGAATTCACAGTAGTTTCTTGTAAAAGCCCCGCGCCTGCATGATTTTCACAGTAAAAGTCTAAATACAGTATTATATTGTGAAATATCACAGTTAAAGCCAGTGAAGTGGTAATAATGTAATTACCTGTGAAATATTACAGTTATAAATTGTGAAATCCTGGAAATATTTTACAGTGAAGTTTTGTTTATCCAATAGAGAAAAATATTCCATCACAAATCATTAATATGCTGATATGAATTATTTGCTGATTACTGTCTTTTCTAAAAACAAAAAACCCTACAGACCAAAACTTTTGAACGGTAGTTTATATTTATACATACAGTATTTAATCTGATACATATAAATAGTTATTGATTTCTAAAAAATAAACATGCATTGGTAAGATATGATTTCTATAATAATGAAATGTGCTCAGGTGTATTTTCACATTTCCCCAAATAAAATCCAAAACCAGCTGACGCAGCATTAGAAATAATGAACTGTACCACGTTCAAAACATAAACAAGTACCTTATGTCAGAGTCCAGGAGCATGATCAGACTCGCTTTAAGCCAGTTCTCCTTCTGTCCACAAAGTGGCACATCCACTAATACAATCACTTCTGGTCACTCTGATGCCCATTTTCTTGGAGTTGCTTTCAATCCAAGGTCCGCTGTACCACATATACAATCCCAGGTTTCATTTTGGTCTAATAGATTACCAACCAATGTCACAACACAGGAAAATAGGAGGCTGAGCCTGTAGGCCAACAGCTCATAGTAAAATCTGATAATTCATCAGTGCTAACTGAAGGCTGTTTTTTTCTGTAAAAATCTGTAATCTCTAATAAAATCTAAATGATGGTGGAATAAATAATTGCGGAATAAAAATCTTTTATGACTAGCAATTCTGACTTCTCAGAATTGAGATATAAGCTCAGACTTGTGAGATTCAGAAATTCTGTGAAGAAATGTCTGAATTGTAAGATACACATTCACATTTGTGAGAAAAAAAAAAAACACAAAAATCATAAAGTAGCATCACAGAAAAAAAACAACAACCTGGATTTCAAAAAGTCAAATTTAGATGTAAAGTTTGATTTGAGAGAAAAAAGTTAGAACTGTCTCAACTAACTTTTTTTTTTGTGTGTGTGGCATAAACAGGCTTCCATATGTTGACCTGAAAAAGGTCAAACCACAACAGAGCTGTGCAGTTTAGTAGGTCAATTATAGTTAAACATTTTCTCTGAAATTAAGTGAAATTTATTTTTTACAGCTTATTACCAGAGCAATATTTCTCATTTTTTTACTTTTTCAAATAAAAGTAAAACACTTGATAACAAAAACGAAAAAACTAATAAAAATTGCAAAAACACTAAATTACTAAGTTAATTACTATAACATAAAAATGAATATATATATATATATATATATATATATATATATATATATATATATATATATATATATATATATATATATATATACAGTACAGACCAAAAGTTTGGACACACCTTCTCATTCAAAGAGTTTTCTTTATTTTCATGACTATGAAAATTGTAGAGTCACACTGAAGGCATCAAGGGCTATTTGACCAAGAAGGAGAGTGATGGGGTGCTGCGCCAGATGACCTGGCCTCCACAGTCACCGGACCTGAACCCAATCGAGATGGTTTAGGGGTGAGCTGGACCGCAGACAGAAGGCAAAAGGGCCAACAAGTGCTAAGCATCTCTCGGGGAACTCCTTCAAGACTGTTGGAAGACCATTTCAGGTGACTACCTCTTGAAGCTCATCAAGAGAATGCCAAGAGTGTGCAAAGCAGTAATCAAAGCAAAAGGTGGCTACTTTGAAGAACCTAGAATATGACATATTTTCAGTTGTTTCACACTTTTTTGTTATGTATATAATTCCATATATAATTCAGTTAATTCATAGTTTTGATGCCTTAAGTGTGAATCTACAATTTTCATAGTCATGAAAATAAAGAAAACTCTTTGAATGAGAACTTTTGGTCTGTACTATATATATATATATATATATATATATATATATATATATATATATATATATATATATATATATATATATATATATATATAATACTGGTTTGTATTACTAATATCCAAAAAGGAGAATTTTGTAGCCATAAGTTGGAAATAGGCTCCAATTTCTAATGGGATTTCATTTAAATTAATGAACATAACATACAATCCATGGCTTATATTTTTGAAACCATTGTGTTCTTCCAAAACAAGTTCTCCTGCTCAAACAATCCTTAAAGTTTAGCTGTAATTCACTGCTTGTGACAGTGTACACTTTTCTACCTGGCAATACATCGTTATAAAAGATGACAGTCATTCTGGAGTGCTTAAGGGACTAAAGCTCCGAATGAGCAGTTACTGCCGCATGTAGATATACTGTGCTCTGTTGAGGAAACATTATGTCAAGAATGAGATTAATTTTTACTGCACAAACGATGTTATTGTTGGGCTTGAGTCTAGATGATCTTGAATGATGAAAGGCACATAGTATCTTGAAATAACATAATAAACACCACATGAGGCACATTTTATTCAATATTAAGTTTGTATTTGTAACAGTTTCCTGAAATAATAATGTACACGAAGACAGTTGATTTAGTCCACACACTTTGCAATAATATTTCTTTCATTTCAACTCACGTTTATAAGACAAACTGGTTGAAAAACTTCGTCAGATCTCTGATAACGGTGTTAGATTTCCGATTAGGTATTTGCAATAATCCCCAATAAATCATCTAATGAAGCGCGGTTCTCTAATCTGTCTTTTTTAAAAGCTATTTTATTTTCATCTGCTGCTCTGAGCGGCATGCGAGTGCAGTGCAACGCTGAAACATGTCCGACTCCGTGTTGCCAGATTGGATGGACGATTTCCAGCCCAAAAGCTCACAAATCCCGCCCACTCCAACAAAAAACGCCCAAAACTTTAACTAACAAAATAATGTGATACAACATGTCAGTCAAAGGTGTTAAGAGCCATTTTAACTCCTTAAAACTACATAATAACGTTAGATAAAATTCCCATGGATCAAATGGTGGCAAATACATTAAAGACAATTACCGAATATGATTAAAATAGGTTATGCAAGCAGTCACCGTCTAAACATTTGATTGATTTACAATTGATTTACCGATACCCTCGAAAAAACATATGCATCATTTTCAATATCAACAGTCAGAATTTAAATGCATAAGTGTCCAGTATAAGTGATAGGAAAAAGCAACGTAATTAGGTATTTCACACTTGTTTATGCACACATATAACAGTCAAAACTGTGTTGTCATTCATTTATAAATACTGTATGAAAATTAACAACAACAACGACAACAATAATAATCGCCATCCGAATCCATGAGTTTATAACCGAGGTGGTATTTAAATTTATTTCCACAGCGGTCCACATGAGAAACAATACCGCCCTAATAGGGGCTTTAGTCTTTTGTGAAGTTCATATTGTAGAACATTACATTTGCACAGTCAAAACTAAGAAGATATACCAATCTGTACTGTTTAAAAGATAAAAGACAAGATCGTTTAGATATAGATTAGATATAAATAGATTATGTTATAAATTAAATAATTTAACTGTGCTCTATTTTAGGAGTTGCAGTTATATTAGAGTCTTGGTGTCATCTTTCCCTCAACAGGTGTAATTCACGTTTTGAGTGTTAAAACACTCTCCCACTCTTTACCATGTAACATATATTTAGGCATTATGATCACTCATACAGTTCATACATTTAAAATTAGATCCGTTATTGCTCATGAATCACCACGTGTGTCTGTAGATCACTAGTGATTGGCTAAAAGTACGGCCGCGACGTTCACATCAGCATCAGCACCTCTGCACTGCAGTTTATAACAACATGATGACTGTTCGGATGCAGTATATGCACACTTGAGCTTGTTTGTTAGCCAATTAGCCTATACAATTTATATTTTTGAAAACCGCCAAACTGACCCCAAACCAGCCCAAATTTTGTCCACCCGTCAAATTCAAAACCGCCCAGGAAACCGCCCGGGAAGCCGCCCAATCTGGCAACACTGGTCCGACTGGAAAATACCGCCGGTGACCGCCAGACCAGTCATAATATCATTCAGTTATTGATCTGATTTGTTGGTACTGAACGATATATATATATATAATTCTTATAATTTACACCCATAAAAATCAATAGTGACTGACCACTATTACAACTGACTGACTAACTACCTAAATGTGAAGACTTTATCAGTTACAGAGAAAATGAGCCCAAGTGCATATATAGTCTAAAATTAATTGCATTTGGCTGCTTTGAATCTCCATGTGTAGTAAAGGTCAGTGTAGAGAGGTGTTGTGTCTGTGTTAAGATTTGTTTTGTACAGGCAAAGATATTCAAACCTGCCTGTTAATTGGATCCATTTAAAATCCTTTAAGCTGGTCTAAAAAAGTCTTCACTGCTGCTCGGACAGAGATGAACACAGTCTACCGCTATGTTAGATGATACAGAAAATAAAAATGATGCAGTGCTTTCCAATGAGCAGCAAGAGAGTCAGCATCAGATTAGCATTGTGCCTCCAGAGTCAACTCTGAAGATAAAGAAGAAAGTAATAACAGAGGAGTATAAGCTTGCAGGACAGGTGCTCGGGATAGGCATCAACGGCAAGGTCTGGGAAATATTCCAGAAGAAAAGTGGCAAAAATTATGCTTTAAAGGTATTGATTTTTATTCATCATTTTAAAATAGCCTACTTTTTGAGGAAGTATGTCTATATGCATGTTTCATTACCAAGCTATTATATATATATATATATATATATATATATATATTTTTTTTTTTTTTTTTTAAGCAAATAAAAGGAATGTAAAAAGGGTGATTATTAAGAAGTCTTATGGTATGATGGTTAAATTAATTTATCTCTGACATTCAATGTAATAAATAAATTGACATTTTCATGCTGTAAAAACTTCTTCAGATTCTTGTTTTGTAGTCAAGGAACTAAGGTGCCTCAAAACCTTTTCCATTATAATAGGGTTACTGGAGCTATTAACGTCTGTTGAGTTCTGGCAGGAACATATGGGATCCATTAAGCACTTAAGCTATAGACTTTGTAAATTCCTCAAAAAACTGCCTAGACATTCTTCAGGAGCTCTGCCAGTGTGGTCATTTGAGAAACCATATCCTCAATTATCTTTCCATTTTTTACTCAGATATCCTTCTAGGCACTCTCTGTCATTCATTATCTGCCTATGTAATGCCATTGAAACTATTCCACATGATAAATACACAAAAAAGTTACGAAAAAAAAAAAAAAAAAAAACCCTTTTATATATATATATATATATATATATATATATTTATATATATATAATATATATATATATATATTATTTTTTTTTTTTTTAAATGTATTTTAGGCAGGGCAAGAAAATGTATTTCCAGCAATAGCCTATACTGTACATTTAGAATAGGCTAGAAATATTTATTCAATCATTGTAAAGTAGGTTCCTTGGTAATTTGTCTTTAAATTTTTTGGTAACACTTTATTTTACGGTTACATCTATTAGTTGCTTATTACTAATAACTATGACTTTTCTCTCAATAAATTCTTAATTTTCTGCTAATTAATAGTGAGTAAGGTAGTTGTTAAATTTAGGTATTTGCTAGGATTAGGGATGTAGAATAAGGTCATGTAGAATAAGGCATTAATATGTGCTTAATTAGCACTAATACATGGCTAATATTCTTAGTAATATACATGCCAATAAGAAACTAATAGATATAACCGTAAAATAAAGTGTTACCATTTTTTTTCTTCAATATACACTCTCAGAAAAAAGATACAAAAACTGTCAATGGGGCCTTTTAGGTCCTAATATGTACACTTTAGTTACAAATATGTACACTTTAGGTACTAATATACTTATTTTTATATATATATATATATATATATATATTTTGTTGTACATTTTGAAATATATTTAAAAATACATTTGAAAATATAAATGGGGTTGCACTTTATTTTACAGTATGTGTACTTACATGTACTTATAGTGTACTTACAGTGTATTTATCTAAGAAAGTTCTGGTAATACAAGGTAACTACATGGGGTAGGGTTAGGTTTAGGGGTAGGTTCAGGGTTAGTACCTAGTTATTACATAGTTATTATAATTACTATAATAAGTACATAGTATGTACATGGGAAACAGGACTGTAAAATAAAGTGATACCATAAATGGTATTGCTTAATGGCATTATTAATTTATACTGTCTATAAAGGTTTCATTTGAAGTCTGATGCTCTTGAACACTCACTTTCAGATGTTGCGGGACACCCCTAAGGCTCGACGGGAAGTGGAGCTTCACTGCAGGGCATCGAGCTGCCCCCGTATCGTAGGAATTGAAGATGTCTTTGAGAATTACTACCAAGGCAAAAAGTGTTTGCTTCTGATCATGGAGTGGTAGGGCTTTTAACACAATTAAAGCAAAACCAATATACCATTTATAATAAACCAAACTGAATTTCCTTCATAACATATTTTTTCAAAGAGCTTTTAAGGGTTTCTTTTTTATGTTTTTTATGGATGGGATATTTTTTAATTGTAATTTTTTATAAATGTATTGTGTTTATCCATTTGAATACAAGTCTCTGACAAAAAAAAAAAAAAAGAAGGCATAAGATTAATAAGTTAAAATGCTGAATTTGTTCTTTAAACAGTATGGAGGGGGGAGAACTCTTTCGCCACATTAAGGAACGTGGTGATCAAGCTTTCACTGAAAGAGGTACAGATCCTCACAACACACGTTTGTTTCTATGAAACTTTCCATTACTTTTATACTGACCAAAATATTTTTTCTATCCCCTAACCCAACCCTAACCCTAAGCATACTTACAGAAATATCTTACAGAAAACCTGTTTGCATTGTTACACTTTAAGATAAACATAATTTACAATTTTTCTTTATTCCCCGTCATGGGGACCGCAGGCCAGTGTCATCAACAATGTCAAACATTTCAGGTTTTGCTATCCTTTTGGGGACATTTGGTCCCAACAATGTAGGATAAATAAGTACACACACACACACACACACACACACACACACACACACACACACACACACACACACACACACACACACACAAACACAAACACACACACACACACAAACACAAACACACAAACACAAACACACATGCATGTTCAACACAACTGATGAGAAAACAGTGAACAAATCACAATTACTAATTCTCTATTTTTGGTTTTTCCTTCCACACAATGAGTAGAAGCCTCGGAAATAATGAAAAATATAGGAGAAGCTGTGGAGTTTCTGCATGGTATTAATATTGCTCACAGAGACCTCAAGGTGAGCTACTGTTTAGCCATTATTATGCATCAGCATTATATTACATTATACACTATTGTTCAAAAGTTTGGGGTCAGCAACATCTTTTTTTATTACTTTTATTCAGGAAGACTGCAATAAATTGATCAAACATGACTGTAAACACATTTTTAATATTAACAATAAGAATTAATATGAAAATAGAAAATGTTAATTTTTAATTTTAATAATACTTGACAATATTACTGTTTTTATATCAGGTTTATCCAAATGATTTTATGATATAGAACCTTTAACATAACCTAGCCAAAAGATACACACAAACACAAGTGCTTAAACTCTGGATGAGTGTCACTAAGTTGAAGTATAATTAAGGCAGAACTTATTAAATCTAAACTGTAACTTTGTATATTTTTTCTTGCTTTGCTTATATATCCTACATATCATGTAACAGTTGGATCCTGCACTGGTTTCCATTTTAAAATATAGCCAATTAGGTTTCTTTGACTTTAATTGAACATGGCAATTTAATAACTGCATTAAAACCTGCAAATGATCTAACTGAGAATACATTTCACAGCACATTTATAGAAGAACAGTCATTCTGTAATCTTATACTCACTCATTGCTGGAAGCCAAGAGGAAAACGCAACATTCAGTTCATTTAGAGTTCATTTAGAAGTCAATTAGTATTTCAGACCATTTAAAAACCCTGCTGAAAATTTTTCCCATTACTTGTTGAGTCCTAGAAAGCTTCAAAGAAGATCATAAGAAATTAGTTTCTATTAGGTTCTAGTTGCTTTCACAACTTTAACATTTAATTCAACGTGTTACTTGCCATTTCTTTGTAGCTATTTGTGAAATTTACCAGTAGGTGATAATAATTAATGACATAGGACATACTTTTGTATCACACATCATAAATCTATATTTCAATGCATTTCTCTTAAATTTAATTTTCAATCTTATCTTGATTGGCAGCCAGAGAATTTACTGTACTCTTCAAAGCATCCGGATGCCCAGCTCAAGCTTACAGACTTTGGATTTGCCAAAGAGACCACATCCAACAACTGCTTGACCACCCCGTGCTATACACCTTATTATGTGGGTAAGCAGTCCAGTCCGTTTCGAGTTTCATTCCATATCATAATACAGTGAAGCTAAAGCAAATTCTTCTTTCTCAGCCCCAGAGGTGTTTGGTCCAGAGAAATATGATAAGTCATGTGACTTGTGGTCATTAGGAGTCATCATGTACATCTTGTGAGTGAAAACAATTTGATGGCTAAGAAATATCACATCAGTGTTTTATATATTATTTCACTTTCATTCACAACCAATATGTATCCTCTTAGGTTGTGTGGATATCCACCATTTTACTCAAACCACGGCTTACCGCTCTCACCGGGAATGAGAAAACGCATAAGAAATGGCCAGTATGAATTTCCAAACCCTGAATGGTCACAGGTGTCAGAGGAAGGTAATTTTATGATATTTAACACTTCTAATGCCACGTTTTGTTCAAACATAATTAAAGACATTATGTGATATACATTTGATATACATTTTTTTTTCTTCACTCAACAGCAAAGCAGCTCATTTGCCAGCTATTGAAAACAGATCCTACAGAGAGAATGACCATCGCACAATTCATGAACCATTCTTGGATCAATGTGAGCATTACCATTTCAGCATGCAAAATTAGGGGACAATGATACACATAATATTTTGCTCCTATATTTGTTTCCATATTTACAGGGGTTGTTCACCTTTTTTTTTTTTCTAGGCCTGATTGTGTTTATGGTGTGCAGTCTAACATGTGTTAATGCTTCGGGTTTATTTTTTAAAAATGCATTATTTGTCCCTTCTCTGCGAAACGAGCTGGTCATTTCCTTCTTTTATGAAGCCCCTCCCTCAGAAATAGGCGATGGGCTCTGATTGGTTAGTGTGTTGTGATTGGTGAGAAAGAAAGAGAGATGCAGAGCAAGGGGACGCGAGGAACAGTTTTACGAATTTCTGCTTTATAACATTGATTTTGAAACTTGTGAATCCATTAGAATCTTTAGAAGACAGAATCGTAATTCATATATGAATAGATTTCTACGTGCACCTCTAGTTTTCTCTTCCTCTTTTATAAAGCAGCGCAGCATGGCCTCGCCCCCTTTGTTGCCTTTTCCCAAGGGTGAGGTTTATATGTGTTTATGTCACAAAAACGGAAAGTAAATCATTGTAGTCCCTACCAGTCATTTCTGTAGGCATTAAACTGCCAGAATTTTAAAAGACGATTTTCCATTTGCATTAAATTTTCAGCTTTGTAACTTTGCAGATATTGTTTATGTTCAAACAACAACATTACACACTAACTAACGATAAAAACGTGAAATTGCAATCAACCACCCCTTTAACTTTTAGTAAGACTATTTCATTAGCATATTTAATATTTTGCATATCTAAGTGTGTTTCTGTCTCGGGATCTATGCAGAAGTCAATGAATGTTCCTCCTACACATCTACACACAAGCCGAGTTCTTAAGGAAGAGAGTCACGTCTGGGATGAAGTCAAGGTCTGTTCTCTGTATCATATATTCAGATATGCATAAATCAAATAGTTTATCATGCATACAGCACCTTTCAAAAGTTTGGGGTTAGTATAAAAAATATTTCTAATTCCAGATAAATGCTTTTCTGTTGAATCTTAAAACATATAATTGTTTCTACAAAAATAATAAAGCATCACAATTGTTTTCATCATATTTCAAATCAGCATGTTAGAAGGAAGATAATGTGACACTGAAGACTGGAATAATGATGCTGAAAATTCAGCTTTGAATTACAGGAATGAATTACATTTTAAAATATATTCAAACATAGAAAACTGTTTAAATTGTAATAATATTTCACAATATTACTGTTTCTACATTATATTTAATTAAATAAATGCAGCCTTGGTGAACATAAGAGACCCAAAAACATTAAATAAAATAAATAAAAAAGGACCCCAAACATTTGACCAATAGTGTCTATGACCATCGGTCTCAGTCATTATCTTTTTGTAAATGCTTTTGCTAAGTCTGTTGTGTGTGTATTTACACAGCAAGAGATGACTAATGCCTTAGCAACAATAAGAGTGGACTATGAACAAATAAAGGTTAAACCGATCAAGGATGCGTCCAATCCTCTTCTTCTAAAAAGAAGAAAGAAAATGGCTGTTGCAATGGAAGAAGCACCAGGGCAGTGGCAAACTAATGCATGTGGAAATGCATAGCTCTTGATCACTAGAGGACACTTCAAATTCAAGATTGAGGGAAAAATGGGGCCTTTCATGGCATTTAGTCTTCATTTCTCTTTTTAAAGCCTGCAACAGTTAGTTATAGCAAAGATAATATGTGTGTTAATATCTGTAGGGATGAATGAGTGTATTAGTGTTTACTTCTAAACTGTATCTGTAGCAAGTGCATTTTTAATAATTTTCTTGAATGTTTTTTGAAAGTAATATCCATTTTATTAGTCACTTTTTTAAAACCAAGTATTAATGTTTGCTTTGTAATGTTTGCTGTGAATAATACTGCAGGGGAATATGTTATGCATCTTATTAAAAATAAAAAAAAAATCTGCAACTAAAAAACAGCAGCCAAAAACATTACACCATGATGTTATATAAACATTGGTATGCATTAATTAAAAAAGTGTGTATTCATCTGCATTAAGCTGAAGAAATGACTGCTGGTTAACATTACCTTGTGACAGATGAGTAACTGACTCCATATGAGTATTTTCCACATTATGTTTGTTCTGACATCATGATGTCATTAAATGCACCATGGCCTTTAATAAAAAACAAACAAATAAATATGGCTATATACATATTTCTAAGTATTCTGAGCATTTCTTAATAAGTTGGAACTGATTAGCACATATGAAAAACACCATCCATTAATTAAAAACATTTAAAATGCAAACAATGGTTCTAAATTTGTAACTTTTTGGTATTTATGGCTCGCCTTTCTTTTGCTTTTTTATACAATATTGTTTTATAAAGTCATGTTTAACACGTAGCTTGTGCCTTTGCTAGCCAGCTGTTTAACTGCAAGAGATCCAGTTGGGCTACTTTGAAACATCCAGTTTTACTGTATTCACTAAAGTCTATCATGTTTTCAAAAGCTATTTGTTGAGCTTAACATTAAGAAAACCCTATTCCAGTATGTAAAGCCACTGTAATTCCAACCCAAGATAAAACATGTCATACAAAGTCAAATGCCCCAGAAATGCATGTACACATGCACAAAGGCTCATCCTGTGTTGGGATAATGATAAGGCAGGGGTCCCGTCCTGACGGAATTTATGAAGTCAGGTTGTTAAAATGCAGATGTTTTGCCTTCTCACACATGGCACTCATATTCACAAAGCCTCAAGGCACAAAACACAGCATAACATGTAAGTGAGGCAGTAGACAAAGCTTAACTGTATACTGGCTTTACAGTGAAGGCTCTGGGCTGTGTAACTGTATCAATTTATTGGAATGTGATTTATTGTATAAATACTGTAAAAATGGCTGTAAGGAGGACTTTATATAAGGTACAGTTAATGTTTTTTCTTCTGCATGTGTATAAATGTATTTCACAATTATAAAAATATGAGTATAATACAAACATTCATGATTTACCAGGATAATGATTTCATCAAATTGGTTGAATACGGCATGAATTTTTTTTTAAATTCTCTCTCCAACTTGTTTGTGTGTGTTATTTTTTTCTAAACATAAAAGGGGCAAAAAGACAAAAAGCACAGAGGCTACAATGACAAGTATGTTTAATCTTTTTAATTTAAGCAGATATGTTGCATAAAATCAAATGCATGAAAGGTTTTTGCTTAAGAAGAGGAGTGCATTTTTGTCCATGCAGTTTATATAGTAGAATGACTGAATTGTTTTAACTGAACAATTATTTTATTGCAAAATATACTCCAATAATTACAATGATTACAATGTTGAAAATTGTTTTTATTATTCTTTATTGCATCGTTATTGGCATTTTAAAATATTTATGTCTTCAGCCAAAAACCTGAAATGTAATTTTCAATAAATACTGTACATAAAATATAAAACAGAGAAGTTATACGGACATATGGTAACTCGACTACCCTTTTATCTTATTCAATGGCGGAGCTAGAGTTATATCTATTAATTTATTTGCAACGCTGCTTTTATTTTGCGTGTCACTCTAGTTTGAGCTT
This sequence comes from Carassius carassius, assembly GCF_963082965.1. Classification (NCBI taxonomy): domain Eukaryota; kingdom Metazoa; phylum Chordata; class Actinopteri; order Cypriniformes; family Cyprinidae; genus Carassius; species Carassius carassius. The sequence continues at coordinate 10,635,161 of NC_081775.1, read as the reverse complement.
GGGATGCTGTTTCCCATTGCGCTTAATTTTTCTGTACATCTCTCTTTGTGGCACTGTTTTGACGTGGGGGTGGAGCCAAGGGACGGGGGTGTGTACAACATGCCCCCCTGGAAGTGACGTCATCGGTGCGAGACGCAGCTCACTGATCCAAGCAGGGGGGCATGGTTTCATATTTTTTTGAAGCACCCCTGGGCGCCGCCATTGGCTAGCGGACCCCCACCTGCTGTTAGCATTCCATTGACTCCCATTCATTTTGGCGTCACTATGACAGCGAATAACTTTACACCTGAGGCATTTAAAGACTCCATTTGTCCTTTAATTATTTCTAAAGAAACACGAAAATGTATAAAAGGCTCCATTACCTTGTATCTTACGTTATGGCCCCGTAGAAGCAGTTTTTGTAAAAAATAGGATAACGATTGCGTCATAACCAGCGACTCTATGTCGCACAGTAGAGAAATTACCATATGGAAAGGAGGAGAAGCTCGCAGGCAATTTTTACTGTCTATGAGGCAGTGGGGGGGACGTGGAGGTATAAGGTCAAGGGAGATAATTAATCAGAATACTTACCAAAATGTGCTCCTGTTCACGCTCGCCTTCTCTGCAAGATTCAGTGGGTGATTCAGATTTCTCTTGGCACAGCGATTAGAAGACGTACAGGTTGCTCACGTGACATCTACGTCATCAAGCTCAGATTGAGTCTGCGCAGTACGCCCGACCCCCAGGAAGTGCGTGCTTCTAATTGACTTCATTTTTCTCCGTTGAATCCAACGGGGTCGCTGTGTCCATTTTTTTTACTGTCAATGGATCCAAGTACTGTCATGATGAGCAGAGGCTTGCGAGTGGATCGTTTATTTTTATTCTAGCATTAAAACATGCAAGTTTTCATTTTATTTACTTTAATAACAAATGTATATGTGAATTAGCAGTGTTTGCTCAAGTTAAATAAGTTGTTACCATGAACATCTGCTGTTTATTTCTCTCGATGTGCACACTTTTATAGCATTAATTGTTTTATTTAGTTAACTGCATGTGTATTAACAGTGTTTGTCACTTAACTTGTGATAGGGACCCCAGCGCACAGAAGTGTTCTTTGTTCACATTAGTTCAGAGTTACTGCTAGTTTGAATGTGAAATAATGCAATTCACTTCATAAACTATAACTTACATCATTAAAGAGGTCTGCGACTCAAGTATCATATCGATCTCGACTTTGTTTTTCATTAACATAACTCCTGGCATATATTAATAAATGACTGTCATTGTAGGATATGAATGTAGCTCGAGTCTTTATGCAGGGTCCGCATAAACACTTAGTAATAAGAAAACAATCAATCGAGAGTCTGAACTCTTTTTATTAATCGTTTATTTTTTTATTAACTTTTTATTAATCGTCACCTCAGGGAGAGTAGTGATGTCCGGTTGCATCGGTTTTCGGATCCCCAGTACACTGAACCAAAAACCGTTTCTTTCGGACGCGTCCGATTTGAGAACCGATGAGCTGATGATACTGCGCATGCGTGTAATTTTTTAAGTATTTTGTCAAACATCGGAAAGTGTGATAAAATAACTATTTTATTTAGCTTTTTTTTCTTTTCTTAAGATGAATGTTTTTAGTATATTGTAGATAATGTATAGGCCAAAACGGGTTTTCAGGGAAGCTGGACAATAATTAAGACTCTAAAGACTCTATGTTTAATAGGAATAAGGGATGATTTATGAAATATCTGTACTGTATTTATAGTTAATGATGACACATTCTCAAATAGAGATTGTAGTAAACAGAATATGAACACGAGTAGAGCAGCTGATGATACTGAACTGCAGCACGTGCTGGTTAGAGCGATTCTCATATCGAGTCAAGAATCATCAGTACACTGAACCGAAAACATCTCAGTTACGTATGTAACCTTGGTTCCCTTTCAGTCGGTCATGTTCGACGTTACGAATGGGATCTCGCCCAAGAGCCCAATCACCTTCGAGTGGTACAAAATGAGCGAATGGTACACAAAGTACCTTGCTCTGCGGAATTTGCATCGCGAGCTCCGCCCCGCAGAGCGGGTATATAAGGAGCAACGCGAGCAACTCGCATTCAAGCTTTCGCTTCGGAGCCGAGCACATCGATTGCTGCAATCACTGGAGTGTGACAAGCAAGAGCTGGTGTTGGTGTGACGGCGCGATTCAGCGGTTCGTCTGGGTTTCCTGCGACAGCTCCCGCGTTCCCCTGAGCGCTTCAACACCCCTAAAAGAGCAATTTCTCTCACAAAAGAGATACGGGCTGATTTGCGTCTTTCTAAAGATGTCATTTCGCCCGTGTGTTTCTGGGTGCGGTCGATATATCGCTCCTCGTGACGGTTACGATCGTTGTGTCACGTGTCTGGGCTTCCAGCACGCTGAGACTGCGCTCGTGGATGACTCATGTTCTCATTGCGGGGACATGACCATCTCGGCGTTGAGATCGAGATTCGATTACCTTAAAAGGTATAGAGTCCCCTCTGCCACACCCCGTTCTAGCTCTTCTTCTCGTAAGAGGGCTACTTCGGCTGGTGGCCAGGGTGATCTGAGGGTTACTGTGTGGGCTTCCCCGACGAGCGAACCTCCTCGGGCCACACCCCCCTCACATATGCCGCAGCCGGTCGAGTTTCCGGATGAGTTTGCTGGACCCTCTCAGGCTCCTGACATCTCATTCGGGGCTCGCGAAGAGGACCGTATGTCGATCGCCGCATCACAAGGCAGGCTTGAGTCCTCGGGAGATGAGGATTCAGCTGCGTTGCCTCCCTCGGGAGTGCTAGCGTTGTCCGAGTCTGATCCCGAGCTGACTGCCATGCTTTCCCGGGCAGCGGAGAGCATCGGGCTTGAGTGGAACCCTCCACCCTGTCCTGAGCGCTCGAGGCTGGATGATTGGTTCCTGGGGGCTGCTCATGCAGATCGCCAGCACCCCCCTCTGGTTCCTTTCTTCCCGGAAGTGCACCAGGAAGTAACTAGTTCATGGAAGGCACCTTTAACTGCCCGAAACTGTTCTGGTTCTTCCTCCGCCTTCACTGCCCTCGATGGCGGGGCGGCCAAGGGGTATGCTGGGATTCCCCCGGTGGAGCGTTCTGTTGCGATGCAACTGTGTCCACAGAGCGCCTCCGCTTGGCGTGGTGGTCCCAAGCTGCCCTCCAAGGCCTGTAAGTTCTCATCCACGCTTGCGGCCAAGGCTTACAGAGCTGCGGGCCAGGCCGCTTCTGCCCTGCATGCCATGGCCTCACTTCAGGTCTATCAGGCCAAGCTCCTCCGGCAGCTGCACGAGGGCAGTGCTGACCCAGGGGTTTTGCAGGAGGCGCACACTGCTACCGACCTCGCTCTCCGGGTGACGAAGGTCACTGCGCGCTCCTTGGGTCAGGTGATGTCCACTTTGGTGGTCCAGGAGCACCACCTATGGCTGAACCTGGCAGACATGAGGGAGTCTGATCGGGCTCACCTCCTCAACTCCCCGGTCTCCCAGGATGGCCTCTTCGGCGACGCGGTAGAGAGCTTTTCCCAGCAGTTCTCTGTCGCCCAGAAGCAGTCTGAGGCCATAAGACACATCCTGCCCCGGCGGACCACTGCTGCTACCACCCCGCCGCCGGCGCAACCACCTCAGCCTGCTCGTCGCCGAGGGCGCCCCCCTGCGGCCTCCACCACTCCCGCTCGGCCACAGCAGCAGCCTTCACCCCGCCCGCAGCGAGGAGATGGCCGCAGAAGGGCGGCGCAACCCGTCTCTTCCCCTAAACCTGCCAAACGCCAGGCCAAGCGGCGTTCCTGAGACGGGCGACCCGGAGTTGGAGACGTCAGCTCATCAGGAGATGGTAACAGGACCACTCCTTCCCTCAGAGGAGGGCTGGGGGAGAATCCTTTGTTCTCGTTTTCTTTTTGTTCCGCCACTGGCCCTGCGACTGGTGGTACCCAAACCTTCACTAAAAGAGCTGTTTTCTCCACCTCCGAGTCCCAAGAGGCCACGAACGACAGTTGGCGATGTGCTTCCTCGCCGCTCTCGTTCTCCTCTCCCCTTGCCAGTTTCCATGCAAAGACAGCTCAAGAATGCTTCGCCTTCTCATGCCCTCTTTGCTACTTGGAGTCAGACGAGTGCCCGCACTCCGCCCCCGCTAAGGGACGCTATGCCTCTCATGCCGGGGCTGTCTGCTCCACCACACTGCCCCACTGTGGGTACGCCTGTAGTCCCCTTGACCCCGCTGGTTCGGTTCCTGGGAGCCTGGCTAGATCTCCCCAGGCCTTCCCGCTGGCTCATCCGGACGCTCAGGCTCGGCTACGAGATTCAGTTCGCCCGGCGTCCCCCCAGGTTTTGGGGTGTCCACGCAACGATGGTGGGCAAAGATGCCCCTGTCATGCGCACGGTGGTCGCAACCCTGCTGGCAAAGGACGCGATAGAACCGGTCCCTCCAGCCGACATGAAGTCTGGCTTTTACAGCCCTTACTTCATAGTACCCAAGAAGACAGGTAGGTTACGGCCAATCCTGGACTTGTGTGCCTTGAACTGAGCTCTGCTCAGACTCCCGTTCAAGATGCTAGCGCCCAAGCGCATTTTCGAATGCATTCGTCCGATGGATTGGTTTGCAGCGATCGACCTGGAGGACGCGTACTTTCATGTCTCCATTCTTCCTCGACACAGACCGTTTCTTCGGGTTGCTTTCGAGGGGCAGGCATATCAGTACAAGGTTCTCCCATTCGGGTTGGCCCTGTCTCCCCGTGTCTTTATGAAGGTCACGGAGGGAGCCCTGGCTCCTCTCAGGGAACAAGGTGTCCGTATCCTCAACTACCTCGACGACTGGCTGATCCTAGCTCACTCTCGAGAGCGGTTGTGCGAGCACAGGGATCTGGTGCTCAGGCACCTCGCCCGACTGGGTCTTCAGGTCAACTGGGAAAAGAGCAAGCTCTCCCCTGTGCAGAGGATCTCTTTTCTCGGTATGGATATAGACTCGGGCCGCCATGTTCGCGTGGCTTACGAACGAGCGCGCGCAGTCACTGCTGAATTGCCTGAGACAATTCGAGGGCAAGATAGAGGTTCCACTGAAATTGTTTCAGAGGCCCCTGGGGCATATGGCGTCCACAGCGGCGGTCATACCGCTCGGGTTACTCCATATGAGACCGCTTCAGCACTGGCTTCATGACCGAGTCCCGAGATGGGCATGGCAACAGGGCACGCTCCGAGTGACCATCACTCCGGCCTGCCGCCGAAACTTCACCCCGTGGTTGGACGCCTCGTTTCTACGGGCCGGCGTGCCCCTAGAACCGGTGTCCAGACATGTTGTTGTGTCAACAGATGCCTCTGCCACGGGCTGGGGTGCCATGTGCAACGGGCATGCTGCGTCGGGCTCCTGGACAGGACCCCAACTTCAGTTGCATGTCAATTGCCTCGAGTTGCTAGCAGTACGTCTTGCTCTGCACCGCTTCAGGGCCCTGCTGAAGGACAAGCACGTTCTGATTCTGATCAGCACGGACAACACTGCGACCGTAGCGTACATCAACCGTCTGGGTGGTCTACGCTCAAGTCGCATGTCGTAACTCGCTCGCCATCTCCTCTTGTGGAGTCACAAGCATCTGAGGTCGCTTCGTGCCATTCACATTCCGGGCAGGCTCAATCATGCAGCCGACGAGCTCTCACGGCAGCAGTCTCGCCCCGGGGAATGGAGACTCCACCCCCAGTCAGTTCAGCTGATCTGGGAACACTTCGGAGACCTGTTTGCCTCTCCAGAAAATTCCCACTGCCAGTTGTTTTACTCCCTGACCGAGGGCACCCTTGTATGTAGTATGCGTTTCCCCCAGTGAGCCTTCTTGCACAGACGTTGTGCAAGATCAGGGAGGACGAGGAACAGGTCCTCATGGTTGCGCCTTTTGGGCCCGGCCAGACCTGGTTCCCCGAACTTGTACTCCTCGCGACAGCCCCTCCCTGGCCAATTCCTCTGAGGAAGGACCTCCTTACTCAGAGACGGGGCACCCTCTGGCACCCAGAGGTTCTGTGGAACCTACATGTGTGGGTTCTGGACGGGTCACGGAAGGTTTAGGTACCTTGCCACCACAGGTGGTAGCTACCATCACTTTAGCTAGAGCCATGTCCACCAGACATGCTTATGCTTTGAAGTGGAACCTCTTCGTCACTTGGTGTTCCTCACGGCGTGAGGACCCCTGGAAATGTCCGATTGGGTCAGTGCTTTCCTTTCTTCAGGAGGGGTTGGAACGAAGGCTGTCTCCTTCCACCCTCAAGGTCTATGTGGCCGCCATTTCGGCTCACCATGACCCTGTTGAAGGTAAGTCTCTGGGGAGGCACGATCTGATTATCAGGTTCCTGAGAGGAGCAAGGAGGCTCAATCCGCCTCACCCTCAACAAGTCCCCTCTTGGGACCTCGCAGTGGTTCTATCAGCACTGCAGAGAGCTCCCTTCGAACCCTTGCTCTCAGTAGAGCTAAAGTTTTTATCTTTGAAAACTGCGCTCCTGATGGCTTTGGCTTCAGTGAAGAGGGTCGGGGACCTGCAGGCATTTTCAGTTGACGAAGCGTGCCTGGAATTCGGGGCCGGCTAACTCTCACGTTATCTTGAGACCCCAGCCTGGGTACGTGCCCAAAGTTCCCACCACTCCTTTTAGGGATCAGGTGGTGAACTTGTAAGCGTTGCCCCTGGAGGAGGCAGACCCAGCCCTGGCGCTGCTCTGTCCAGTACGTGCGCTCCGCACCTACGTGGACAGAACTCGGTGCCTTAGGACCTCAGACCAGCTCTTTGTCTGCTACGGAGGCCAGCAGAAGGGAAAGGCTGTCTCCAAGCAGAGGTTATCCCACTGGATAGTGGATGCTATTGTCCTGGGTTATCAGGCTCAAGACCTTCCATGCCCCCTAGGGGTGAGAGCTCACTCAACTAGGAGCGTAGCGTCCTTCTGGGCGCTGGCACATGGCGCCTCGCTAGCAGACATCTGTAGAGCTGCGGGCTGGGCGACACCTAACACATTCGCAAGATTTTATAATCTCCGTGTAGAGCCCGTGTCCTCCCGGGTACTCGCCCCTTCGGGCCAGTAAGGACCTGCTCGGTGTCAATCCGCTTGCTGCGCCATTCCACTCCGCGGACTGGATGCGTGCACTATTCCCCTCAGGTGAGTTCCTCAGTCAGAACCCTGGGTTCCTCCAGCATTGTTGATGTCCAACACTTGTGTACATGCCCTTTGGTCAGCCATGTGTAGGACTAGGTGCCTCCATGTGTCGTGATTCCCCTTCTGGGTAATCCCATGTGTGTATGTCCACAGTAAGTCTCTCCGCAGCATGTGTCTTTCCCTTGGCAAGCCCCTTGCCAGCTCTGTCGTTGAAACTTCCACCCTGCGGGCTGGGTACCTCAGAGTTCTTATGTATCACCACCTTGGTAGATACCTGCCTTCTGTAAGTCCTCCCACGGGCAGGCAGCCTGCTAGTTGGAGCTAGTCGAACGTGACCGACTGAAAGGGAACGTCTTGGTTACGTATGTAACAGAGACGTTATGTCCCCTTGCCACATTGCTGTTCCGCTGAACGGCCGGGTCACTGGCTCGGCTCCTCAGCGAAGACTTGAATGCTAGTTGCTCGCGTTGCTCCTTATATACCCGCTCTGCGGGGCGGAGCTTGCGATGCAAATTCCGCAGACTAAGGTACTTTGTGTACCATTGGCTCGTTTTGTACCACTCGAAGGTGATTGGGCTCTCGGGCGAGATCCCATTTGTAACGTCTCCATTCCCTCCTTCAGGGAACGAGGGTTACATACGTAACCAAGACGTTCCCTGAATAGGGAACGAGATGCTGCGATGACGTCATCGCCTTGGGAACACCTGTGGTGTGACGAATGTCTGAAGCCCTTATACCATCACGCCAATTTATTGGTTTTATTTATTGGCCAATTTATAGCGCTTAGCACCGCCCATACGTATGTATGCTATATATGCGTGCTGAGCACCATTTCATCAGATTTACACTATGACGAAGGAAGTGCTATCGAAGGTACGGAACGGCCAAGCATCGCAGCATCTCGTTCCCTATTCAGGGAACCAAGGTTACATATGTAACCGAGATGTTCCCTTTCATAGGTTCACTTCAATGCTGCGATGATGTCATCGCCTTGCGAACGATATACCATAACGCCTGACGTACCTAAGATAGCTGGAGGACCAAGGAAAGAATCTGCTCAAGCGGAAGAGACCCGGGAGCCAAGAGCCATCCTCACATCCAGATAAGTAGAACTTGATGAAAGTGCTAGGAGAGGACTAACCTGCCACAGCACAGACATCTCATAGAAAGCTCTTAAAAGAGAGCCTGAAAAGAAGCCATTGCTCTTGTAAAATGAGCACGCAAAGTCACACCATGCACCTCATAGGCTTAAGATATAGTACTATTTGACCCCGCATAGCAAGGGAAAAAGCCTCCAACCACTTGCTGAAACGAACAGTGTTGAAGCAGCCTTAGGATATACTAGGCCTAGGAAGCAGTAAGACTTAACCGACCTTGGGGAAAAATCCATACAAGAGCAACTGACAGAGCCTGCAGATCCTATTCCTCTAATTGAGAATAGATGACTTCAAAGTTATCTGACAAACTTAAACGGCTCAAATGGATGGCCTGCCAGGCCAATTGAAATAAGTCCCAAAATGAATCAGTGCTTGGTGGAAAGGCCTAAGCCGTCTCGTCCCTGCATAATATGAAAACCAGAGGGTGACCTCTTTCTGAAACACCTCTATGGGTAACGCTCAGCAGATATGGCAGCCACATAGACCTGTGGCAGGTCCTTATGGGTAATGGAGATGTTCACTCAGACCAACCTTACTCTGAACAGAATCGTTTGGAAGCAAACAGGTCGACTGGAAGGCAGAAGACTGGTCCTGGGCCATTCTTGGCTAGAGCGTCCCCACCCAGAGGCGATGGAGGAGACAAGAAAACTAGAGCGGGCAATGCGTACCAATGTATGAGACCACAGCCATGTTGTCAGTCCTTGACCTAATGGGACAGCCACTCAACTGGCGTTCAAGACCAGTTCAATGGAATAAAGTATTGGCAAACTTCATTCAAAAAGCAAACCTGAGGAACTTCCTGTGTCTCCTGACGATCTGGATGCAGAAGTACGCATCCTTAGACTGATGGTCACAAACCAATCTCTGGTTCAGATAGAGACAGGATGAGCATCTGTGTCATTGACATTGCTTACTCCAAGCACAAGGTTAGGACGCAAATCCAATCAACCCAATAAGCTGGATGGTGTAACCATATGACAGCCTGATCCTCCCTCAAGAGACCCTGAGACACCTGAGTTTCGGGAAAAACCTCTGAAACAGGAATGGATACTAAATCAGGCATTCCAGCACCAACCACAGAGTGGGGGTGCACTAATGGCTTTAGGGCTATCCTCTCCATCTTCAAGCTAAAGTGCGGAGAACGGTAAAATCAGTCCAAAATGCAACATGCGGCGGAAAAACTGATAAAAGCAACAAACTTGTAGGTTGCACACATTTATACACAGTTCCAGCTCAAAGCAACAGCGGAGCTGAAAAGTAATTAATGAGTAATTAATCATGCAAACCACTGCTTGGTAGCATGAAGCACCCAACATCTCTAGTGCACAATAATTTATGCTGTAGTACATAATTTGGCTATTCACGTGAAGCGAGTGTTGGTAGCAAAAGCGCTGCATCAATCACATGAAGTAGGCTGTACCATTGTGAGCATTAATAGCTTGTCATAAAAGATACTCTTACACGTGAACTTGTTCACAAAGTAGCTCAGCTCAGAGTAACTCGGTTGGGATGAGAAGAATAATGATAGGCCAGTTATGCAAATAGTTTTGGTAGCCTGAATTGCCAAAAACCATGTTGCATTACAATGCGTGTTGCAAATCTCCACAGATCCAGCTCGTAGCACAGAGTCTACTATTTGTTCCAGCTCAAACAGCAGTGGAGCTGAAGAATTATTATTAGCTGGACAGTCTAGCGTTTGGTAGCATGAAGCGCCAAAAACCAATGCGCACTGCAATGTCAGCTGTGCAATCCATGATAAAAACGGGTCACATGTAGCTAGAGTTGGAAGCATAAATGCCAATCAATGTACATGCATACATGCAGTGCAGGAATAGAGACAAGAAACCCCTGCTCACTCTGAAGCTCCAGTCACTATGGCATTAGGTTTTTCGTAAAAACTGCTTGCCATAAGAGTCGACTCAGATATGAGCTCCCCCACTGATTTGTTCCAGCTCAAGCATCAGCGGAGCTGAAAGACAAATTAATAGCCGGGTCGACTAATGCTTGGTAGCATGAGGCGCCAAGACCATAATGCAAGACAAACATTGGATGCAGAATTCTTAGAGTCTGCGCTTAGAAGCAGTACACGAAATAAGTGCTGGAGGTGTAGCACCAATTTAATGCACGTGCCTGCATCAGTGCAGCGCAGAAGTAGAGAGAGAGAGAGAGATAGGAAAACCCGTCTGCTCAACTTTACAACCTGAGCCATTATAACATTAATGTTACAACAGCTTGCCACTTAATATTTCAGCTCAATACAGCAGCAGAGCTGAACAAATTTTATATTACTCTGGCTCGGTAGCATGAAGCGCCAAGACCATGGTGCACAATAAAATATCTGCTGCAGGAACTCCTCAGAGTCTGCGCCTGAAAACAGTACACGAACAAGAGTTGGAAGCGTAAGCGCCAAATCAAGAGAACATGTCTGCATTAGTGCTGCACAGCTGATAAGGGAGAGGGAGCAAAACCCGCCAGCTCACTATTATAGCTTGCTATAAACACGTGAGCTTTCAACTTGTTTCAGCTCGACACAGCAGCGGAGCTGAAGGAAGTAGTCAGGCAACAAGTTATTGGTAGCAGAAGCGCCAATATCACAGTGCACAATAATATCTGTGCAGGAATCCTCAGAGTCTGCGTCTAAAAACAGTACACGAACAAGAGTTGGAAGCGTAAGCGCCAAATCAAATGAACGTGTCTGCATTAGTACAGTGCAGCAGGTAACGTAAGGGAGAAAGGGGAATTTTATTTTATTTCTTGCTATAAGAAATATTCTGAAGCACGTGAATTTTTTCACTTATTTGTTTCAGCTCAATGCAGCAGTGGAGCTGAAATAAATAGTAATTAGTCGGGCAAAATAATGTTTGGTAGCTTGAAGCGCCAAAAATAGTGCACAACACGTCTGTGAGGGACTCCTCAGAGTCTGCGTCTAAAACAGTACACGAACAAGCAGGGGCGGATTTAGACATTTTGGGGCCCAAGGCAAACACAGACATGGGGCCCTCTACATCTCTTGTTTCCCTCCTTTTGTCAATCCTTATTTTTTTTTTTAAAAAGCCCTACTTGTTACTTCTCTTCAGCAGTCTTCACACAGCAATGATGTATAGACATCTGGAGTTGTATCTGTAAGAAAAAAAGAAGAAAAATAAAAAACACAGAACAACATTCTGTTTAACAGATGTATCCTCTGTAAAATTGTATTTACATAAAATTTTCTCTGTACAATACGTAATATGTATTGTCTATTTACACAGGGAAAAGCTGTCATTGGTTGTCATTTACCTTGGTTGTTCTGATAGTATCTTCTATATGGACCTGCTTGCTGCTACATGTTGTTTTTGGACTTCTGTCTTGTGTTACTAAAGTGAGAAGAAACACACAAGACAATAAGTGATCAATTATGGAGACATCATTTTAGTAAAAATAACTTACCTTTTAAAATGTTTACCTTTTTTCTTTCACTGACTTTCTCCTGCTCTCCCTTTTTTTCTGACCATTTCTTCATTTCCCTTGTCTCTGTTTTTGCATCTTTCTCGTATTCTCTCTTTGGTCTTTGCCTATCTTTTTCTTCTTCTCTCTTTGGTCTTTGCCTGTCTTTTTCTTCTTCTCTCTTTGGTCTTTGCCTGTTTTTTTCTTCTTCTCCCTTTGGTCTTTGCCTGTCTTTTTCTTCTTCTCCCTTTGGTCTTTGACTGTCTTTCTCGTCTTCTCTCTTTGTTCTTTGCCTGTCTTTTTCTTCTTCTCTCTTTGGTCTTTGCCTGTCTTTTTCTTCTTCTCTCTTTGGTCTTTGCCTGTCTTTTTCTTCTTCTCTCTTTGGTCTGTGTGTGAGTGAGTGTGTCTTTGTGGGTGAGTGTCTCTGAGTGAGTGTGTCTGTGTGTGTGTGAGTGAGTGAGTGAGTGTGTCTGTGTGTAAGTGTGTCTGTGTGAGTGACTGTGTGTGTGAGTGAGTGTGACTGTGTGTGAGTGAGTGTGTCTGTGAGTGAGTGAGTGTGTCTGTGTGAGTGTGAGTGAGTGTGTGTGTCTGTGTGAGAGTGTCTGTGTGAGTGACTGTGTGTGTGAGTGAGGGTGTCTGTGTGTGAGTGAGTGTGTCTGTGTGTGTGAGTGTGTCTGTGAGTGAGTGTGTCTGTGAGTGAGTGAGTGAGTGAGTGAGTGAGTGTGTCTGTGTGAGTGAGTGAGTGTGAGTGAGTGAGTGTGTGTGTCTGTGTGTAAGTGTGTCTGTGTGAGAGTGTCTGTGTGAGTGACTGTGTGTGTGAGTGAGTGTGTCTGTGTGTGTGAGTGAGTGAGTGTGTGTGTCTGTGTGTGTGAGTGAGTGTGTCTGTGTGTGAGTGAGTGAGTGAGTGAGTGTGTCTGTGAGTGAGTGAGTGTGTCTGTGTGTAAGTGTGTCTGTGTGAGAGTGTCTGTGTGAGTGACTGTGTGTGTGAGTGAGTGTGTCTGTGAGTGAGTGAGTGAGTGAGTCTGTCTGTGTGAGTGAGTGTGAGTGTGTGTGTGTGTCTGTGTGTAAGTGTGTCTGTGTGTGAGTGTCTGTGTGTGTGAGTGAGTGTGTCTGTGTGTGTGTGTGTGAGTGAGTGTGTCTGTGTGTGTGAGTGTGTCTGTGAGTGAGTGTGTCTGTGTGAGAGTGTCTGTGTGAGTGACTGTGTGTGTGAGTGAGTGTGACTGTGTGTGTGAGTGTGTCTGTGTGTGTGAGTGAGTGTGTCTGTGTGAGTGAGTGAGTGTGTGTGTCTGTGTGTAAGTGTGTCTGTGTGAGTGAGTGTGTCTGTGTGTGAGTGAGTGTGTCTGTTTGTGTGAGTGTGTCTGTGAGTGAGTGAGTGAGTGTGTCTGTGTGAGTGAGTGTGAGTGAGTGTCTGTGTGTAAGTGTGTCTGTGTGAGTGAGTGTGTCTGTGTGTGTGTGAGTGAGTGTGTCTGTGAGTGAGTGAGTGAGTGAGTGTGTCTGTGTGAGTGAGTGAGTGTGTCTGTGAGTGAGTGAGTGAGTGAGTGTGTCTGTGTGAGTGAGTGAGTGTGTCTGTGTGTGTGAGTGAGTGTGTCTGTGAGTGAGTGAGTGAGTGTGTCTGTGTGAGTGAGTGAGTGTGTCTGTGTGTGTGAGTGAGTGTGTCTGTGAGTGAGTGAGTGAGTGAGTGTGTCTGTGTGAGTGAGTGTGTGTGTCTGTGTCTGTGTGTGAGTGTCTGTGTGAGTGACTGTGTGTGTTTGTGAGTGAGTGTGTCTGTGTGAGAGTGTCTGTGTGAGTGACTGTGTGTGTGAGTGAGTGTGACTGTGTGTGTGAGTGTGTCTGTGTGTGTGAGTGAGTGTGTCTGTGAGTGAGTGAGTGAGTCTGTGTGAGTGAGTGTGAGTGAGTGAGTGTGTGTGTCTGTGTATAAGTGTGTCTGTGTGAGTGAGTGTGTCTGTGTGTGTGTGAGTGAGTGTGTCTGTTTGTGTGAGTGAGTGTGTCTGTGTGAGTGAGTGTGTCTGTGTGTGTGTGTGTGAGTGAGTGTGTCTGTTTGTGTGAGTGAGTGTGTCTGTGTGAGTGTGTCTGTGTGTGTGAGTGAGTGTGTCTGTGTGTGTGAGTGAGTCTGTGTGTGTGAGTGAGTGTGTCTGTGTGAGTGAGTGTGTCTGTGTGAGTGAGTGTGTGTGTGTGTGTGTGTGTGTGAGTGTGTCTGTTTGTGTGAGTGAGTGTGTCTGTGTAAGTGAGTGTGTCTGTGTGTGTGTGAGTCAGTGTGTCTGTTTGTGTGAGTGAGTGTGTCTGTGTGAGTGAGTGTGTCTGTGTGAGTGAGTGTGTCTGTGTGTGTGAGTGTGTCTGTTTGTGTGAGTGAGTGTGTCTGTGTGTGTGTGTGAGTGAGTGTGTCTGTGTGTGTGTGTGTGTGTGTGTGAGTGAGTGTGTCTGTGTGTGTGAGTGAGTCTGTGTGAGTGAGTGAGTGAATGAGAGTGTCTGTGTGAGAGTGTCTGTGTTGAGTGTGTGTGTGAGTGTGTGTGTGTATAAGTGTGTCTGTGTGAGTGAGTGTGAGAGTGTCTGTGTGAGTGACTGTGTGTGTGAGTGAGTCTGTGTGAGTGAGTGAGTGAGTGAGTGAGTGTGTGTGTGAGTGAGTGAGTGAGTGTGTCTGTGTGTGTGAGTGTCAGTGTCATTTTGCCACAAGGGAAATAAGTTCATTTTGGATATTCTTGCTTAAATAGGTGTCAGTTTTGCCTGAATTCTCCTCAGATGCTCTCGCATCACTGGGTCAAACTGAGCCATTAATTGCACTTGTCCAAGAAAATTTCCATTACCAGCCTCAAACAATTTGTCTGAGTGGCCACGAAATGCAAGATTGTACTCTGCCAGATGGTTTACAATTGCAATAAGTCGTCTTAAAATCTCTTTCCAGCGGTTTACTTCAAGAGCAATTAGATCTTGCTTTACCTGATCTATAGCTGTGTTGGTTTGTAGTTTCTGTGAAAGATTGCGCCAAGCATCCATGTTTGTGATGTGTTCTGCAGACCTCTCATGCTGTCTCAAGTGTGCAGAAAGATTTTTCCAGTAATTAAACCCATCTGCACTTAGCTGAGTGGCCTTTTCTCGGTTACCAAACAAGCGGCAACAAAATTTTCATTTTTTTCACTGTACACGAGCCAGGACCTCTTTATTTTTTCTCCATTCTTCATTCGCAGGTAATAATTGCTGTTTGTAAATCTTCTGCCCTCTTGATTTTTAGGATAAATTCTATCTTTGCTCTGAACTGGGCCTCTCTGCACTATTGAGCAGCGCTCTTTGTCAGTGAGATGTTTTGACCAGAGTGCTGGGTCATCATCTTAAAGTTCAAGTGTAACACATTGGTCAGAATGACTGCTAGTACTCATTAGTTGTTCATTGGAAATGGAATTGTCTTTTTCGGCATAGACGTCGTCATCATTATTATCACTGTCACTGAAAGTGAACGCGGAAGTTTTGTTACCTGCAGCTGCAGTTGAAGGATCCTCCTCATCCTGTAAAATTGCCGTGCATGTAACGTTAGCAGCAATTTCGCTTGAGCAGCCTGGGCTAGCACTGTCGGCGCCGGCGGCAACGGGTAGCTCCTCCACGCTAGCAGCAGTGCTAACAGTCGTGATGGTGTTAGCGTTGTTGTCATTGTCAGCGGGGCCGGGCATCACAAAAAAGTTTGTTACCTTCGGCAATTTTGCTAAAAACTTTTTTTCTTTCCTCCCGTTTCTTCCTTTTTCCAGCACCGCTTGGGTAGCTTCGCTTCATTTTTACTGTCAACACTCTCTCTCTGTACACTCTGTCTATCACTGTCAATCAATTCTTCTTGGTCAGTTCTTTGGCGCATTACAGCCTTGTCACTTTCGCAGATGCGCAGTAAGTGAAATAATGGAATAGTCCAATGTAGTGAGATGGGGGGGGGGCCTCCTGTCTGCGACACTAATGATTTGATGCCATTTTTCGCAAATGGAGTTTTAGAAATATATATTTTGCACGAAGTAAAAAAAAAAAAAATCTTTAAGCAAGTTAATGGGGCATTTTGGGGGCCCCTAGGTAGCTCGGGGCCCAAGGCAATTGCCGACCTTTGCCTAATGGTAAAGTCCGCCCCTGCGAATAAGAGTTGGAAGCGTAAGCGCCAAATCAAATGAACATGTCTGCATCAGTGCAGCGCAGCCGATAACAGAGAGAGAGCAAAACCCGCCATCTCACTGTTATAGCTTGCTATAATCAATTGAGCTCTTCCATTTGTTTCAGTTCGACGCAGCAGCGGAGCTGAATGAAGTAGTCAGTCAACTATTATTGGTAGCACTAAGCGCCAAAATAATAGTGCACAACACACACCTGCTGCAGGGACTCCTCGGAGTCTGTGTTTAAAAACAGTACACGAACAAGATTTGGAAGCGTAAGCGCCAAACCAAATGAACGTGTCTGAAATGGAACCGTTTCTTTCGGAAGCGTCCGATTCGAGAATCGAGGAGCTGATGATACTGTGCATGCGGGATTCAGCGTGGAGCCGACTGACTCTGGCCGAACTGATTCTTTTGGTGATTAATTCTGAACTGATTCTGTGCTAATGTTATGAGCGCGGGTAAAGCAGGGGCTTGGATGAAGGGCAATCTGGCAAAACGTAAATTCATTTAATAACAAATACATCGCAATGGATTATGTATAGTAAGTGGATCATGGTTTCTGCGCTGACCTAATTTATTTACTTTATATCTTCACATAGCTGCCAACCAGGGCCGGCTCTAGGTTATTTGGTGCCCAAGGTGAGAGAGCACACCTCCCTCCCTCCTCTCAGTAAAAGTGTACAGCGTGTGCGCAGCTTTCATAATACGATACATACATTTAATTAACTTTTTTTTTTAATTCTGCAATTTTGCGCCCCATCCAGCAGATGGCGCCCCAGGCAGCCGCCTGTGTCGCCTGTCGGCAAAGCCGGCCCTGCTGCCAACTCTCACGCATTCAGCGTGAGACTCACACAATTGACCCAATTCTCACGCTCTCACATCACACCCCCATATTCTCACGCAGACTCGTGCAGCATTGAGGAAAAAAAATGCGCCGCATAATCTCGCAAAGCAACTCGCAGAGAGACCAGACAGACAGTTAGTTAGTTTTTTTTGTGACAATTGTGAGGGAAATACACAATTTGTTCCCATAAACTGTGTAGTCAACCGTTCTCCCTCCCATCTGAACCGTGTGAATTGTGAACGCTGGCAGGTCAGTGAGTTACAGGGCGCTTCTTGTCTCCGTCCAGTTTAGGCTAGTGTCTAATAGGCCTATGCGGTTATATACTGAAGTTTATATAGAATTAAGTTAGCGTTAGCAGAGTTGTTTGTTGCAGCAGCACTGAGCAGTTATTTTACATAACTTTATCATAAAAAACAGTATCTGGACATGCCTAGTAACGTTAGGACTGTCAAAAAAAAAAAGTTTTTTGAATATTCGTCAAATTTTAAATAAAAATCCACATTTTTAGGTGTGCGTTAAGGAGGCTGCTTTAAGGCCTGAAAATGCTCTGAAAATTGCCTGCACGCGGGCGGGGTGTGCAGCTGTACGCGATAGGGATGTCCCGATCAGGTTTTTTTGTCCTCGAGTCCGAGTCCGAGTCATTTGATTTTGAGTATCTGCCGATACCGAGTCCCGATCCGATACTTCTATAATACATAAAAAAAGAATAAAGAAGAGCGAAAAAACAGATCCAGGATCTTCAATAAATTACATTTTGAAATATATTCAAATATAAAACAGATATTTTAAATAGGCTAGTAAAAATATTTCAAAATCTTACTGTTTTGCTGTACTTTGGATCAAATAAATGCAGGCTTGGTGAATAGAAGGGACTTCTTAAAAAAAAAAAAAAAACCTTAACAAGCTTACTGTTCAAAAACTTCTGACTGGTAGTATAGGCAACTTTATTTTTTCTCTAATTTCTAGCTTTTAATTGGCTTAGAAATCTATAAATGCTGGACAATAACAAATAATAATGATTTGTTTATATACAGTACAAACACTGTTTATCACATAATAATGCAGAATAGTTTCTATACTGTAATAAATACTATGTCAATCAGCACTGCATTGTTCATACTTTATTTATCACCTGCTGGAGATGACTTGAAGAACAATTTATTGTCGTGATCGTATATTAATGTCTTCGTGTTTGCATAAGTTTCTGTTTTCCTGTGAGCACCACAGCATAGCTGGACGCTTTTGTCCATATTAGGAATATCCTGATATCAGCGCGAGAGCGCGCTCCAGCTTCGAGTATGAATGAAACACACACTGCATGAGAGTTTAGCGCTCTGTGATGTTCATCTCGCTGTATCCTGGGTCCGAATGAAATATTAGGTCATGCGCAAACTATCATGTCTCTTTGAGTTTGAATCTATATTTATTCACACCAGCTCTTGAAAACAAAGTGATGTCATGCCGCACGCGTTGCTGTTTCTGTGTGGAGTCAAAAGGGTCTAACTCTGTGCCACCGCATAACAAAAGATGTGTTAAAAATTAATGAGAATATATATATATATCCGAGTCCTGATCGGGAGGTAACGTCCGATTCCGATCGAGTCTGAAACCACGCGATCGGGCCCGATTTCCGATCACGTGATCGGATCTGGACATCCCTAGTACGCGAGCCCTCTTGATGATGAAAATGACATATTGCAGCGTGGATGCGGACGGCCCAAGTATATTTTGGCCTTTATCAGTGCAGCTCGAGATGCGATGACAATGTAAGTTTCATTGCATTATAATTTTCTTTTTAGCCTTTCCAGTTAAAGCCACTAGATGCAGTGCTGCAGCGACGTTCTTTCAAAATATTGCGGAAAAAAAGAACAACAAAGTGGAGAAGATGTTGTTTACATCAAAACCTAAATCAAGCTGTTCACATAGAACGCATTTCGCACACTCGCGTCTCTCACAAGAGAGCCGGATATTTAGAAAGCCATGTAAAATGAAAATTAACTTTTAAAAAAATTATCTCGAGAATTTATGGTGGGTTTTTCCCATCCCACTGCATCTCATGTTTTTAAATGTAAAATGGACTCTGTGATTGGCTTTCTGCGCTCTGTTTTAAACTGTGCATGTATACATGATGCTGTTTTGTTTATAGTTGTTTAAGAAACTTAATTATAATTGGTTTATAAATGTTTTTTTTAAATATTATACACTTAAAGGCAGGGTAGGTAAAAAATGTATAAAAAACATTTTTTCCAAATTTGTTTAAACTTTATTTATATATCAATACATAATTAAAATGTAAGTACTCTGAAAAAGAAAGTATAAAAATCGAGTGACTGTAGACCTCTCACGACTGTTTTAAAGACAGCTCATTATTTCCATTCACTCCACCCCCTCCCTTCTGGGCTCCTTCCAAAGCCTCTACTACGGCTCGCTAAGTAATGTTATGTTAGCTATATTACGCAGCTACGTGTGCTAATGACACATGCTTCATTAAAAAAATATGTATGATCAAAATACAAAAAGAAAGATTTACCTGTCCAGCAGAAATAAAGCCATCAAGGAGTCACTTTTCAGCCCCTTGAGTTCCCTCAGTTCTCGCCATCGCTGGAAAGCCACGCCGATATTAACTCGCGTTTTATTTCTTTGTTTATCCAAAGACTTTTTGTTCATTGCCTTTTCTTGTACTGTTACTGTCTTCCTTTTTTTTTTGCCTGGTTTGCCTTCACTAACTGCATAGGCTGGTACTGTGAATTTTGCTTGCTGTTTTTCTGCCATTGTTTTGGTATTCCTAGGATCCGTGCCTGTTGAATTCCTCAAATCAAACGTGCACGCGCAAGTGGGCAGGTCATGTGTAGCAAAAGGGTGGTTGCCATGGTTGCGAGGGAGTGACAGTCGCCTAAGCCAATCCTATGTTTCGTCCCGAAATGGAAATAATGAGCTGTGTTTAATACAGATTAAACGGTCTAGAGTCACTCGATTTTTATACTCTTTTTATCAGAGTACTTACATTTTAATTATGCATTGATATATATAGAAAGTTTAAACAAATTTGGAAGAAAGTTGTTTATACATGTATTACCTACCCTGCCTTTAATAGTCATGTATTCTAATACATTTATTAAACGTGCATTAGTAATATTTTGCTCTATGCGCCCTCTTGTGGCATCAGGATAGAAGCAAAAACCTTCTCTTCACCCTAACTGAAATTATGCATTTACATTTATTCATTTATCCAAAGCGACTTACAATTGCTATGTCAGAGGTTGCACGCCTCTGGAGCAACTAGGGGTTAAGAGTCTTGCTCAGGGACACATTGGTGTCTCACAGTGGATTCGAATCCGGGTCTCTCACACCAAGTGCATTTGTTTTATCCACTGCGCCATCACCACCCCGAATATAGTAAATGTTAATTATTGTTTTCTAAGAACAGAATGTCAAGTCAACGACATCCCATATTAAAATGATTTTTATTTATATCAATCACAACTCATCAATCATGTCCAGATATTTGATATTTGGTGGTGTCAGTATGGATAAATTTGAATTTTCTGTCATAGGATGTTATCTAAAGTGTCAGGGACAGGCAAGAAAAGAACGCTTGTATCAGCCGGCCACACTTCTGCTAATGCAAGGATTTTGTTGTTTGTATTTTTTTCCATACCAAGCCACGCCCCTCCATAAGCCCCTCCCCCATATCAAAGCCACGCCCCCAGAATCTCACTCTAAGCTGAACTCAAAAGTTGGCAGCCCTGTCTTCAAGACTTAAATCCTCGTATGCACATTATTGCTGTTACTGTATTTGGGTGCGTTGTTGCAAAACATAATTGTAAACTTCATGATTATGAGGTTTTTAACTGACTAAAGTTATGATTACTGACTTTATATATTTTAATGTTTGATAGACGTGACGCCATTACGTCATCGCCAATGATGTCATTACGTCGAGCGTTAAAGAACCGCTGAACCGTTTTTTTCAACCGGTTTATTGAATCGAACCGTCCGAAAGAACCGGTTCACGTATAATCGAAAATAATCGAACTTCCCATCACTAAGGGAGAGCTCAAAACCCGCGACACTCTACAGGAGAAAGTGCGCATGCCCATTGCTTATCTACGGCATGCCCCGAGGGGATAAAGGCATTACACACACACACACATAAAGAGCGCCCCTACATCCAGAATTAGTGCAGTATAACAGAATCAAATAACGTCTGTTACAATATATCCAAGTGGATGTTGCTCACTGCTGGTGGTTGAGGAGAGACTCCCCACATGATTGTACAGTTAATTGGGCAGTACAACAATACATTATAAAGCGCTATATAAATGCATCATTCATTTATTCATATAGGCTAACCGTATATAATAATTGATACTAATATTATAATAAATAGGGCTATATTTTTATATTTATTGTTATGCTTATTTCCCCTTTTAATTCGTGTATTGCTTACCTAATTAACATCCTGTGATAAATGTGTGTTTTCATTTACAAATGAAACTAGCCAATTAGGCTATTCATTTAGAATTCTCTTATTTATTATTATAGTGTTAGGGTATTTATAGTTATTGTTAAATTCATCCTCCACTTCCAGTAAAAAAAAATATTGGCATGTCGGGCATTTACAGTATAGGCTATTATTTACAAAACTCTTCAGGGCTGCGTTTTCCAAAAGCATCGTTAAACAGTAACTCTGAACTAATGTGAACAAAGAACGCTTCTGTGCGCATACTATAAAAGTTTGCACATGAGAAAAATAAACAGCAGATGTTCATGGTAACAACTTATTTAACTTGAGCAAATACTGCTAATACACATAAACATTTGTAAATAAGGTTAATAAAACGAAAACATGCATGTTTTAATGCTACTGAATGAAAAGAAACGATCCACTCGCAAGCCTCTGCTCATCATGACAGTACCTGGATTTCCACTGAAAGACAACTGTCTACAGGAGGACAGACATAGGCATAATTGTAGATCATATAGACAAATTAGTGAGACTTGTGACTAGTAAGAGTGTCAAAGGTTTTATATTAAGTGTGTTCACTATAATTTAATAGACTACACATATTCTGTACATAAGAATTTTTGTATTGTGTTTGCTATAATCAATATATATATATATATATATATATATATATATATATATATATACCGGCATGTAATTACAAAAGACTTTATATATCTCTTTATAAAACCCAGTTGATAAAATATAGGCATATTAGGCATAGTTTTTATAATGTAGGCCTACATAGGCTCTATTTGTGCATGCCTGTATAAGAGAATAACTGTTTTCCCTACATTTTCCAGAATTTTCAGTGAGCAGTTTCTGCAGAATTGTTGATACAAACAATTACTCTAATCTGCATGTACTGCGTCAGGGTGCCAATGAAATTAGAGCCCAAGAAATACTGACTGAAGCTGTACTGTATCTTCTCCTGGCAACCAACATCGACCTGTAGGCCTGACAGCAACACATCCACAGAAACATACTGTCGAGCATGAGCTTATAGGGAGAGAGAAACAGAGAGAGGGACAACATCTGGGAAATTTTGTTATTTCTATTGTCTATTTGACAGTAAATTATTGTGGGGGTTGTAATAATCAAAGTAGACACATATGACTAGCAATATCAACATATATATATATATATATATATAGAGAGAGAGAGAGAGAGAGAGAGAGAGAGAGAGAGAGTATATACAGTATATATATATATATATATATATATATATGAATATATATATGAATATATGTATATTCTATAATGTGGTACAAGTAAGCTTGCATGTGAAATTTAAATGCAGGTGTGATGAGCATGCAGTAAAAATGTAACGCATTAAGCCAGTGTACTTGACTATTGGGTGCATAAAATCATTTTATTTTTTTATTTAATCTTCTTGTAAAAGCATGATACAAATAATGGTACAGGTTTTGGGAAACTTTAGGGTTTTGTTTTGTAATTGTCAACCAAGAGCTCTGGAAAAAGATACATTGCCTAAAAGTTAATTTCATTGTGATCAAACTTTAAGAAGTTAGTTAATGAGGATTACCTGAAAATATAAATAACTAAAAACAGAGGATAGAATAAAAATCTAAAAGTTCTGCTCCTCGTAGAATATTATGTAGACCTTGATAAGCTCTTTAAAACTATCTGAATCCACTACAGTGTACCTACACCACAACCTACTCAAGGCCTGAAATTTATTGTCTAATAACAACAAAATCTATGATAAATAATAAAAATGAAAATAAATTCATGGGGAATTGTATAAACCTTCTTGTCTTCTCTTTGACACAGAAGATCTGTTTATGGTTATGTATTGTTGCTTGGGAGTATTTTGATCTATCTTTAATCAGATGAACTTTAATGTTTCCATGTCAGAATTTGCTAATCCCAGGCATATTCATTAGGTTTAATAAACAGCTTTGACCTTCAGTGAGAGCTCTAAGGGGAGCTGGTTCCATGAGGACATTGTTAGTGTTAATTACTGGAGATGAGTATGTCACACACTGCCCAAAGGAACTGATGAAATGTCAACATAACCTGGCGGAATATGAACATTCAGTTCCTCTGGGGTCTCTGAGCAGTCAAACTGACTTCACACAAACATTCAGTTCCAATCCCTATAAATATATATATATATATATATTTAAGTCCGTAAAATGTATTAATTCTAATTTGAAAAACATGGAACAATTAAGCATTGAATAAATTGCAGTTTATTGAGTTTTTACACACATACTCATATTTATGTGTTAATAAACAAATAAATGGCTAACACTAAAAGATGACTTGTATCCCATGATCAGATGAATATATGGTAGTGGCCAAAGATGATGTTCAGAAGGTACATTTGGACAGTATTTGCTTTTAATAATCTTACAATTGTAATAAAACATTCAAAATATGAGGAACCAATTATATTGATTATATTATATATATATTATATGTAACCACTTAACTTGGTCAAGATATTTGACTTACAAAATTATTTAGCAAAAAATGCAAGCTACAGTTCATCATAGTTTTATTTTACTGTGAGAAATGCTGAACTATTTCTTGTTCACAGGAAATAAAGTATTCGTTATATGCAATATAAAGTAATCAGTTATTAACATTTCATCGGTTCTCCTTAATGTTTTCTATTCATTACAGTCTTCTTCTGTACAGTTGATTTGGCCCTGTAGCATTTGATGTCTAAAACTGCATGTTACATAAGAAAACTGCGTGTTGCATGATGGAAAATGTTTTTGTAGTTACGCGAGTTGGGCCTCGGCTCAGCTTTTCGGCTTTTCCTCCCTTACTTCTTAAACCCTGTGTTTCCGAGATTCTTTGTCCGGTATTGTATGTCTAATCCTCCTGCTAAGTGTTTGTTCCTGCTTGTTTTCATGTACTACATCCCTTTGGATAAATAAAGACTTTTGATTGTTCATCTCCTTTGTCTCTTCGTCTCCTCCACAGCAGCGACTGTGACAGTTAGACCCTATACCATTGAAGCTACTAAAAGAGGTGTTTACAGAAGTCATAGATCCTCTTGTGAATATTATTAATTCATCATTGTCATTAGGATATGACACTACCACTATCACTACCCAGCTCATCTCGATGGCTTCTATGGACCATCAGCCTCGGCTATGCAATTCAGTTCGCCCAGCATCCCCTCAAGTTCAGTGGTTTTCACTGCAGTGAAAGCGTCCGATGGCCCTGTTCTGTGGGTAGAGATCGCAGTCCTACTGGCGAAGGACGCGATATAGCCGGTCGCTCCAGCCGATATGAGGACAGGGTTTTACAGCCCTTACTTCATTGTACCCAAGAAAGGTGGTGGGTCCTTCATTGCCTTGGCCTGGTGCACCTGCAGTAACGCTATAGCATGTAAGGCGGAAGCAGCTTCCCTGCAAGCCATATAGGCACTGCTGGTTAGACCAGATGAATGTCTATACGTCCAGGAAGGAAGCACTGGGTCTCCCCACCAGCAGGAGGCAGACTTGGGACACAATTACATCGCTACTGCCTGCTCCACTGGGGGAATCACTGAATACCCCTTCGCTGCACCGCCGTCGAGGGTGGTGAGAGAGGAGGAGACTACGGGATGGTTTCTGGCAGTAAAAGGTGCCGTCCATTACCTGGTGAGCTTGTCATGCACTTCCGGGAAGAAAGGCAGGTGGGGCGCTGAAACCAGCACGAGCCATCTCGAAAAACCAATCATCCCGCCTCGAGGACTCAGGACGCGGTGGAGATTTTCACTCGAGCCCTACCCTCTTGGCAGCCCGGGAAAACTCCCGGGCTACTGCCAGAAGTGGTTCTCATCTGTCGGCCACCAGAATGAGCTCCAGATCGTTGCAACGGGACTTCGTCCCCCTGAAGGTAGCAGAGGCTGGTTCACAGCTCTGAGATGGTCATCTTCCCACAGTGGGAACATGACTCATCCATGAAGGCCACCTCAGCGTGCTCGGTGCCCAGACACATCGACACCCAGACACATACTTGACTGTAACGCTGTTCCCTGAAAAAGCGGGAACGAGATGCTGCGCTCAATAGCGCTAATGAGAACATTCTTTGTTCAATTCAATTCAAGTTTTTCAATTCAAGTTTATTTGTATAGCGCTTTTTACAATACAAATCGTTACAAAGCAACTTTACAGAAAATTATGTTTCTACAATATTTAGTAGTAGCTAGTAGTTTGTGCACGTTTGACAGGATTTTAGAAAAATAAAAATAATAATAATAATACAAGACGTAGTCAGCTAGATGATGAACTATCAATATTATTAATTAATAGTAATTATATGATGCAGTCACACATGTAGCAATAATTGTTAGTTCTGTTTGTTGATTCAAGGTTAGGATCATCTGGGGTCCTCTGAGGGTCAGCATCATCTCTTCTCAGGTGTTCTGGATCCAGACTGGAGCTTGTGTAAATCCTAGTTACCACGGGATGTAAATCCCGTGGCAAAACATAGAAACAAGATAGAGACATCATTAGCATAGCTGCTGATCCAACAAAGTAAAATTAGTTTAACCCAAGCTAAAGAATAAAAATGCAGATGCAACTACACTCACAATTTAAGAGATACATTATTCGAATGCTTGGCGAAAGAGATGCGTTTTTAATCTAGATTTAAACAGAGAGAGTGTGTCTGAACCCCGAACATTATCAGGAAGGCTATTCCAGAGTTTGGGAGCCAAATGTGAAAAAGCTCTACCTCCTTTAGTGGACTTTGCTATCCTAGGAACTACCAAAAGTCCAGCGTTTTGTGACCTTAGGGTGCGTGATGGGTTGTAGCGTGGTAGAAGGCTAGTTAGGTACGCAGGAGCTAAACCATTTAGGGCCTTATAGGTAAGTAATGATAATTTGTAACAGATACGGAACTTAATAGGTAGCCAGTGCAGAGACTGTAAAATTGGGGTAATATGATCATATTTTCTTGACCTGGTAAGGACTCTAGCTGCTGCATTTTGGACTACCTGTAGCTTGTTTATTGACGAAGCAGGACAACCACCTAGAAGTGCATTACAATAGTCCAGTCTAGAGGTCATGAATGCATGAACTAGCTTTTCTGCATCAGAAACAGATAACATGTTTCGTAGCTTGGCAATGTTTCTAAGATGGAAGAATGCAGTTTTTGTAACATTGGAAATATGATTTTCAAAAGACAAATTGCTGTCTAATATAACACCCAGATTTCTGACTGTAGAGGAAGTAACAGTACATCCGTCTAGTTGCAGATTGTAATCTACAAGATTCTGTGTACTGTTTTTAGGTCCAATAATTAATATCTCTGTCTTATCCGAATTTAATTGGAGAAAATTATTTGTCATCCAATCTTTTACATTTTTAACACACTCTGTTAGCTTAGATAATTGGGAAGTTTCATTTGGTCTCGTTGAAATATATAGATGAGTATCATCAGCATAACAGTGGAAGCTTATTCCGTATTTTCTAATAATATTACCAAGGGGCAACATGTATATTGAAAATAGAAGGGGACCTAGGACGGATCCTTGTGGCACTCCATATTTTACTGATGATAAATGAGATGACACCCCATTTAAGTAAACAAAATGGTAGCGATCGGACAGGTAGGATCTAAACCATCTTAGAGCCTGCCCTTGAATACCTGTATAGTTTTGTAATCGATCTATGAGTATGTCATGATCTATGGTGTCGAACGCAGCACTAAGATCAAGTAAGACTAGAAATGAGATGCAGCCTTGATCTGACGCAAGAAGCAGGTCATTTGTAATTTTAACAAGTGCAGTTTCTGTGCTATGTTCGACCGGTTGTGAAGCACATGTGTCAAACACGCCAAGAATTGGCTTAAATAACCTCGGTAGGTGATGTCACATATTACAGACACCTGAAGATTATAAATAGACGTGACACGGAAACACCCTCAGGTTATTATTTGTCTGAAAGGACGTCCGGGCACGTTTACAGTGCTGCATTGAGGCGCAGCATCTCGTTCCCGCTTTTTCAGGGAACAGAGTTACAGTCAAGTAACCCGAGACGTTCCCTTTTCAAAAACTACTCTCAATGCTGCGCTCAATAGCACTAATGGGAATGAGAATACCAACGGCACCACACTGTAAGTGTCTGGATCCCCAGGGTTGTGTAGTGTGTGCGCACAAACATCAGAGAGGTCTCAGACATGACTCTGGGATGTCGACTCAAGGACATGCGAGCCCAAAGTAGCATGGACATCCAAGTTATAGAATCTGACAAATGTGTGCGGAGAGGACCAACCTGCCGCATCACAAACTTGCTGCAAGGGTGTACCTCTTGCTAAAGCCATCGAAGATGCCACCCACCTGGTTGAATAACTCCTAGAGGCGAAGTTTGACCACGCACCTCGTAGGCTAGGGCAATAGCATCCCTCACCAAATGTGAAATTGTTTGACTGGTGGTAGCTGCCCCCCTGTTGCGGCCCCCATGGCATATGAAAAGTTGCTCTGACTAAGCCACTGGCTAGAAGTCTTTCCTGCTCCGGTGCCGTGAATGGTGGAGGACAGAAGGCTTCGAGAATGACCGGATGTATGCTAGAGAAAGGAACTTTCGGAAGATAATTAGGGTGAGGATGCAAAATAACTTACTTAAAAATAACTTACTGACTCGCCCAGGGGCAAAATCTAAGCAGGATGGCAGGAATAACAAAGCCTGTAAATCCCCAATTCTCTTTAGAGAGGTAATGGCCATAAGAAAAAACATCTTTAGAGTCAGAAGCCTGTCAGGCACTGATTCTAATGGTTCGAATGGTTCCAGTGCTCGGGCTGGGGATGAAATACTGTCCCCTGCGCCTGAGAGAGAAGATCCCTCCTGATTGGAATCGCCCACGGCGAGCCGTCGAGGAGGGATATTAGATCTGAGAACCAGACTCTGGTCGGCCAATGGGGTGCTATCAGTAAGAGGCGAGACCCCTCTCGACGGACCTTGGCCAGGACTCCTGGGAGCAGAGCAATCGGAGGAAAGGTGTAAAAATGCAGTTTGGGCCATGCATGGGCCATCGCATCCAGACCCAGGGGAGCTTCCCAATCAGTGTCCTGACTACTGGACAAGGGAGCTGACTGAGACGCACCCTATGAATCAGGTGTGCAGTAGTTTGAAAACATCAATCACATGCAGGAGAAACACCTTCATACACTTTTGCCATTCTAGATTTTTTATAGTAACGTGCACATCG
Source organism: Carassius carassius (assembly GCF_963082965.1). NCBI lineage: Eukaryota > Metazoa > Chordata > Actinopteri > Cypriniformes > Cyprinidae > Carassius > Carassius carassius. The sequence continues at coordinate 10,606,813 of NC_081775.1, read as the reverse complement.
CACAACTTTAATTAAGAACATGCCTGGCAAAGATAGATGACCTATGTACTTGGCTGAGGATCTTCTCCAAGAGTTTCTTTGATATCTCCTCCTCCATATCTCCATGGCATTTAATATCTCCAGTAACATTTAAAGCTTCTGGACAGAGACTATGGATTTGAGAATATATTTGTGAGACCTTTCATTGTGTAAATGGGACAATTTATTCAAAGGAATATCCTTAGACAGGAGAGGGAAATCTGGAAGCAAAAACCAAAGAAAACTATAAAAAAATGCTACTTTGGCTTACTCTGTAAGCTGCTGAAAAGATACAAAAATGCACCCAATATGTAAATCTTGAAATATATTGATGCCACAACTAGACCATGACAGAAAGGCATTATCCACCAGGGAGGGAGAAAATACATGATGGAGCAAGAATTGAATATGTCAGTAAATCAAAGAAATGTTTAAATCGAGCCCAGAACTTAAGGGAGGAATTGACTATAAGATTCTAAGGGGAAGGTGAGGTAGAAGACAGGGTGGGGGAGTGTAGACATGCAGTGAGGCAGGTTTAGAGGAAGGCCTTGGGGTTCTCCTGGTGCATGACAATTTATTTTTAGTTTGAGTGTTGTTTGCCTCAACCTCCTTGTTTTTCTGACTTTGGGGACTCAGAATTGACATTACAATAAAGCTCATGAGAATAGCAACCTCTGAAGAATTTCACCCATGACAGTAGCTATAAAATAAAGAACAGATCAAGATACAAAAAGAGTGATCAGAGTTTAATATCTTTGATGCACATATTTTATCTGTAAGGATCTCTGAAAATTCTTTTTGGATCTACTGCAGCATTCAAGGACTTAATTTTGATTTGAATTGTTATCCTAATTATAAGCTAAATGCTATTTAATTTACAGGAATCTTTGTTAAAAAAAACAACAACAAAAACATTGTGAAATGAACATTTCAGAGTTCAACGACCGACAAGAATTTTTTGAGGAATCTTTATTCAAAAACTTCATTGTGGTCTTATTTGGTATCATTATCAGTTGTATCAACAGCCTTCTGATTTATACTTTCTTCAAGAATCCTGTCTTCGCTCAGGAGCCACGCTACATCCTCTACATGCAGCTGATCATCAATGACATCATTACACTGTCTGTTAGTGTGATTTTGTTTGTGTTTGTTTATTTACTGCCAAGCATGAATGTTGCAATCTGCTGCATTTTCATCTTCATTGGAAGCAATGGCTACAAGAACACACCACTAAACCTGGCTGGTATGGCTATTGAGCGCTTTGTGGCTGTTTGCTACCCTCTACATCATGCACGAATATGCACCATCCAAAATACCAAAATCCTGATTGGCATCATCTGGCTGGTGGGAGCTATGCCTGGTGTGGTGGACCTGCTTGTGGTATTGGCTCTTCGTCCACTTTCCTTCTTTACCACTAGCCGGACATGCTACCACCAAAATATATTTGATTTTAAATACAATATAATAAGTCATGCTGTTTTTAACATTGGCTACATGTGCTTAGTGTGGGTGCTGCTCTTTTACACTTATTTCAAAGTGCTGTTCTCTGCTAAAGCTGCTGCTTCAGAACCAGCTCAAGCACAGAAGGCCAGGAGAACCATTTTACTTCATGGGGTCCAGTTACTGCTCTGTACACTGTCCCTGTTCACAACTGTCCTGGATGAGGCCTTAACTTCTCTCTTTCCCTACTACAAGTCTGAAATCTACTTTTGCACCTTCATTCTCACCAACATTTTACCGCGTCTACTGAGCCCACTTATATATGGCATGAGAGATCAAAAGTTTAAAAAGTACATGAAGAATTCACTAATTTGTGGCTTTAAGAAGAGAGCCATTGAACCTTTTGATTAGCAAAATTGTGAATTTCTGTCTCTTGACACACACACCTTTTTAATTTCTGTTTTGTATTACAGCACAGACATGAACTAGATTAAAAAGTGAAATTATATTATATTTATTAAATATATTTTTATAAAGTTATTATTTTATAAAGTTAAAATTCAGAAATTATAAATATATTCAAGCAGTGTTACTTCATACAAAATCTACAAATCATCAAAATGTAAAGTTGTAGCAGTGGCACCTCCAGGAAATGTTTAATAATGTGGCCAGAGAAGCACAGAAAATTGTAGAGTTGCACACTAAAATGTACACTGGGGAGAAAAAGTGGTCATCTGCAAGTGTTATTTCAGATACCAATTTGTACTGGATTTAACCCACGACCATTATATATAAAAATAAATATATATATATAAATAAAATTCTGAATTATGATAACCCTCATTAACCCTCGTGTTGTACCCAAAGAGGATTTTATTTTTCTTAAAAATGATGGTTAATACTTTCGAATGTTGGCTTTGCACACACACACTCACAATCCCTCTAATTAAAAATAACTTGGTACAAAAACTGTTTATACATTTCTTGTCATTCTATATTGGATTCAATCATTTTACCAGTGTGTTTTCTTTCCATTAGCAGAGGTTGTGTATTCCTTTTTGGAACTGACTAAATGTAGGCCTCATTAATCTGAGTTTATGTTCCTTAGTTTTTGAGTGTACTGCTAAAATTGTCCACAGATAATTAATTTTTTTTTTCACTCAAAAACTAAAATGCATAAGCTCAATTAATTTTTATTCCAAAAAGAATGACAAAACCTGTGCTAAAAAAAACATTCAACACATGACCAGCCAAACACTGCTTACAAATGTCTTTTTATGCTAAATTATTACCAAATATTGGATTCACTCTTTTCATCAGTTTGTTTTCTTTTAATTAGCACAATTTCTATTTAGAACCGAAGGAATGTATACCATATGGCCAGACATATGTATTATAATATTAAAACATTGGCAAAATGATTCACAAATAATGCTTTTTTCACTCAAAATCAAAAGCTAAAATAAATGACCATACAGTTCCAAAAAAGAAAAACAAAACCTGTAGCCTACAAAAAAAAAAAAGACAAAAAAAAAAAAAGACAAAAGAAAATTTCCAAAAACATGCGTGGGCGTAAATTCCATCAAACAGTAGGGGAGGACGATAAACACAAAATTTCTCAAGAGCAATTTTTGAAGGTGACAAATGATACAGCCAGAATCATACTTGTAATAAAAGGTATGTGTACACAGCATGTGTAGGGACAGTGTTTAAATATGAGTTAGGTTCATAGTTATTAAATTATCTTGCATACACAAAGTATTTTACATGAAAGCTATACTTGTCTTATGTTCTTCTTAAATATACTCAGCACTGAAATGTGTTTTTTTCTTTCTCTCTCATCAGATCATCTTGCAAGTCTTTGGCATTACATTGCAGGTTTTTCTCATTTGCTCCAATGAAACATTTTATGATATTGTGCTTTTTCTTTTTTTTTTCTTTTTTTATTATTTGTTCTGCACGGATATCACATAGATACAATACAAGGAGGCGAACGAAACCCAGTTGGGTTTATACAGAGTTCCACTCCACTTGCATGAATAAACAAAAAAAGGCACGCAGACAAATAAGTTGAATAATAAAAAGAGGAGAAAAACATATTTTCAGAAGCATGATTATCCTAATGGAAGTAACTTAAAGTTACAGATGTTAAGGGTAATAGTAAAGGAGGATCAAAAGTAAAGAGCAGCATATGAGGGTCAGTAAGACTATAGTATACTGCAGGGTACTATAACAAAAACTGTCATTGTAAAATCAAAAGATCTTTCAACTGTTTTTTAAAGACAAGCAAAGAAGACACGGATCTTAGGGACAAACTTAATTTACTCCATAATTGAGGACCCCTAAAACTGAGGTCAGTTTTATGACATGAAGTTCTAGAGAACGGTAAGACAAGATTTATTTCTCTATGCCTTGTTTGATGGATATGAGTATCTGAAATAAAAGTAAAGAAGTGTTGTAATGTTGGTGGGAAATCTTCTTTCTTATAAATAAACTTATGAATAAATATGCATGATAAATAAACATTTACTTTCTCAATTGATAAAATCTTGTATCTGAGAAATAGAGGTGCAGAAGGAGCATATTTAGAAGAGTAGGAAATCATACGCAAGAACTTCTTCTGAATTTTAGCAATTTTCAAGATTTGCAAGATAAGTGGGAAAAGTAGCACCCCAGACAATATTACAATAATTCATAAAAGGAAATAAAAAGCTGTAGTAAAGCGTTAGATGAGCAGATGAGTGAATTGAAGGTAAAACAATTCTTAGAATATTTAACATTTTAGAGGATCTTGTACAGATTAGATCAACATGTTTGGACCAAGTTAAACCTTCGTCAATCAGGACACCAAGAAATTTTGTTGAAGCCACTCGAGTAACTGGAGCTCCCTCAATTTCTATACAAGCATATTCTTTGGTGTAGAATTTATTAATATTGTGAAATATAATAAAATTACATTTTTTGACATTGAGCGTTAGCTTGTTAGTGCAAAACCAATTTGATAATATTTTTAATTCGTCATTAACATGTTGGATCAAGGTGACAAAATCCTCATGTACTGCAATGAGATTGGTGTCATCTGCAAATAATATGGGTAGGAAATGATCACAACAAAGGAATAAATCATTAATATAAATTAGAAACAATAAAGGACCCAGAATAGAATCCTGAGGAACCCCAAATGAAATTTTAGAAGTTTTAGAAAGGAAACCATTGAGATAAACAAATTGTTCTCTGTTATTAAAGTAATTGCGAAACCAAACTAAGGCAGTACCCTCCACTCCATATCTATTAAGCTTAGAAATCAAAATATCATGTGAAACAGTGTCAAAAGCTTTACTTAAATCAAGAAAACCACCGAGAGCAATTTTTTTATTATCAAGGGCATTTGATATATAATTTACAAGCTGTATTAATGCATGTTCTGTTGAATATTTTTTTCCAAACCCATATTGGTGTTTGTATATAATGTTATTAACAATAAAATGTTCATTTAATCATTCATAGACGAGTTTCTCAAATATTTTAGAGATACAGGGCAGAAAGGATATGGGACGATAATTGCTAAACACCTATGTATCACCAGGTTTAAAAATGGGAATAACTTTTGCAATTTTAAGAGCTTGGGGAATAATTCCAGATTGAAATGATAAAGAGATTACATAAGTAAGAGGTTGAATAATATGATCAATATTCTCCTTAAGGAGGATACTCTTAATGCTATCGTGGCCAGGGGCTGAGTTCTTTAAAGAAAAAATTATATCTCGGACCTCCTGCGTAGTTGGGTGATCAAGATTAGGGAGGGGAGAGTACCGCCCATTTATTTGGCCAGGGCCGGCCCTGACCAATTTGCTGCCCTAGGCAAGATTTTACCTGGCACCCCATGCATCACAGCCCATTTCACCCTGTCATTGTGTTCATGATTTAGCATATATATATATATATATATATATATATATATATATATATATATATATATATATATACACACACACACACACACACACACACACATTACTATGGGGGGCCATACAAGCCATAATTCATTCTGGCACTCTCACACACATACATTCTCCATTCACATACATTTCTACTCTCACACACATATATTCTCCTTTCACATACATACATTTCTACTCTCACACACATATATTCTCCTTTCACATACATACATTTTACTCTCACACACATACACTCTCCTTACACATGCATACATTTCTACTCTCACACACTTACATTCTCCTTTCAAATACATATATTCTTGCTTTACACACATAAATTCTCCTTACACATACATAATATTTTTTGCTTTCACACACATGCATTCTCCTTTTACATATATATATATATTTCTACCTTTTTTGGTATCCATTACTTCCTGTATAAGCAGGAAGTCACTCTCATACCAGGAAATACATGAGCAAGACCTGCTTAGCTCTTCCTCACAATTTTACAGTTATGCTATTTTCTTTTAAAGTCATCCTGTTTTCTTTTCAAGTACATATTTTAAGTTTTTATTTTTAACAAATCATTATGTAACCTACGTGTTCTACAGATCTGTATACAAGTTCTAAGACACTGATTTTGATCAAATTAACAGGGCTTAACGCTAAAGACATTTTCTACTGGTCCGGTTCGGCCAGTGGTTTAATTTTTTCTTTACTTGCCCTGGCAAAATTTTTACAGGACTTGCCACAATCAATCAATCAATCAATAAGACTAATTGTTTTCATTGTTGACTGTAACATTGTATTGTAATAAATAATAACCACTTTGCACAAATAGGTACAATAGTTCAAAGATAAAACTGAAATAAACCATGCTTTTTCAGGTCTTTCAGGTAGTCCTAACTATTCCAGTTAAGGATGCACTGATCAGGATTTTATTTATTTTACAATCAAATGAGCCGATTCCCATTCTCGTTGCCAATTTATTTAGTTCTTTTTTTTTTTTTTTTTTTTTTTTTTTACATTTATTAAATGTTTATTTTGCTCTGTTACTGGCCAAACTAACCTTGAGCAAACAAACAAACAAACAAAAAAATATATGCAACATGAAGCAAGTGCACAAAACAAAAACATCAGATTGGCTGAATTAATTTTTCATTATTATTATTAGTTTTATTTCCTTAATTATATGTGTGTCTGCACGATGTTTGTAATTTCTGTACTGGAAGCTCCTGACAAAATTTCTTCTGTGTGTAAACACTTGGCAATAATGGCGCGTTTCCACCGAGTGGTACGGTACGGGTCGGGTCGGTACCCTTTTATTTGCGTTTCCACTGCCAAAAGTTGAGAATGGTACCAAAAAGCCGAACCGTACCGTACCACTTTTTGGGTACCCTTCCGTTGGGGTACCTAGCACAGTGGAACGGTACTAAAGGGTGGAGCTAGACTCACTGCAAAACGTTGATTGGTTGACAGAGAATCGTCATTTGCGCGTGCCGCAAGGGGAAAGACACAACACTACTTTCTGGAATACACCACGCCTATCAAGTAATTCCTATCAAGTAAGGGTACTGTTGGCGGTGGAAACGCTAGCCAAATCATGGTTAACAGACCCGACCCGTACCGACCCGTACCGTACCGTACCACTCGGTGGAAACGCGCCATAAAGCTCTTTCTGATTCTGATGAAAATGCTAATTCAATCTCTGACAACAGGTGGCGCTTATAGATCACTATTCTAGCACTGAGTTATTGCTGCACGCAGAGCTGCAATTGAAAAAAAATTATTAAATAAGTAAATGAAAATCTAAAAATAAATAAACCGCAATGAGTCTTGAGTTATTTAAATAATATAAAGATATCGCTGTCCCTAACTTGCAACCTCCCACAAAAAAAACCTTGGACGCTTATCTATCTGGCAACATGACTGAGGCTGAGCTCGCGTCCTCAATCACAACTTGCTCAAAGGACGAGGCCATGTAACCTTTTCACAATAATAACATTTATTTATTTTTTAAAACCCAGATAGCTTGCTGAAATACATCTGCGGCTTCCTCATCTACCTCAGCCATGCTGATCAAGACCTGTCACGGTGAGCCTGATCGCGCCTAACCTGCCTTCCGTTTCAACTAAACGCCTTCCGTTTCCACTATACTCCTTCCGTTTCAACTAAACGCCTTCCGTTTCCACTATACTCTCTCTCGCACATACATACATTCTTCTCTTACATACATCTATATATGTATGTGTGTATATGTATGTGAAAGGAGAATGTATGTGTGTGAGAGTAGAAATATATGTATAAGGAGAATGTATGAGTTTGAAAGCAAAAATATATGTATTTGTAAGGAGAATGTATGTGTGCGTGAAAGCAAAAATATATGCATATGAAAGGAGAATGTAAGTGTGTGTAAGAGTAGAAATGTATGCATGTGTAAGAAGAATGAAAGTGTGTGAAAGAAAAAATATATGTATCTGAAAGGAGAATGTAAGTGTGTGTAAGAGTAGAAATGTATGCATGTGTAAGAAGAATGAAAGTGTGTGAAAGAAAAAATATATGTATCTGAAAGGAGAATGTAAGTGTGTGAAAGCAAGAATATATGTATGTGAAAGGAGAATGTAAGCGTGTAAGAGTGCCAGAATGAATTAAGTCTTGCACGGCCCCTCATACATTACAGCAGAACTGTTTCCAACACTCATAATAAATCATCATATTAGAATGATTTCTAAAGGATCATGTGATAGACCGGATGTCACATGTGACACTGAAGAATGGAGTAATGATGCTGAAAATTCAGCTTTGCATCACAGAAATAAATGATAATTTAAAGTATAATAAATTGAAAACAAATTATTTTAAATTGTAATAATATATCACAATATTACATTTTTTCTGTATTTCTTGATCAAATAAATGCAGGCTTGATGAGCAGAAGAAACTTCTTTCAAAAACATTAAAAATAGTAATGTTTCCAAACTTTTGGCCTGTAGTGTTTCCCCCAAAACTGCACAACTGTAGAGTAAAACATTAATAAAAAAGTGATAATAAAAAATGCGTCTTAAAACTGACATGATTGTACAAAATCACAGTCTGGGGACTCAGAACTCAGAACAACTGCTAACATTAAGTTTAAGGTAATAATAACTGCCATGAAATTATTGTATCTTACTTCTATGTAATAAATTATTCATTCACTACATCTCTTTACCTCTGTCTTTATCCTCTTCTCTTCTTTTTGGCACTGTATCTATCGCAGACTATGCTCATTTATAATGCGTCATGTAAATTCGGCCTTCCGTCACAATCAGGAAACTTTCACCGTGTCTAGAACTGGCGCGAGCTGCCAGGCCCGTTTCTACGAGCTGTGTGTTAACAAAAGCAGTGCTGTCTACATTGGATGCGGCGTCGGGCACGCTACACAACAAATTACCAACAACTGATCGCGCGCGCTCTGTTTCTGACGCACTTCAAGCACTCGATGGGGAAGATTGAAGAGCGGGACTTATTTTCTTTTTTTTTTGCTTTATTTGGTAGTATTTCGAATTAATGGTTTTTAAATAGTAGCCTATTATAAAAAAAAATATGTAAAAAAAAAATTCTGGCGCCCCTATGGATGAGTGGCGCCCTTAGCATTTGCCTATACCGCTTATGCCGCAGGCCGGCCCTGTATTTGGCTACATGGATCATTATCAGTTTTCTGGATATTGTGTGCTAAATCAGAACCAATTTTGGTAAAGAAATTATTGAAGCCATCAGCTATATAAATAGGGTCTGATAGACACCTATCGTAGTCCCTCATCTCATCAGGAGTAGGCTTGGTGACAGACTTGCGATACAACCGATTTTTCTTTCTAGATAATTTCCTCAATTCACCGGTAAACCAGGGTTTGTCTCTAGCTACTCTGGATTTCACAGCTATCAAAGGAAAACTGGATTCCAGAGCAGAATTAAAGAGAGTCAAAAATAAATCATAGGCTTTAATAGCATCCTGCAACAACATGACCTCATCCCATATGATAGAGGTGATGGCTAATTTGAATATTCCAATATTTTTAAGGGTGAAATTTTGATATTTTACATGCACATTATTAGTAGTACAAGCTCCAAAAACAGAATGTATCATTTGAAAGACTGGTAAATAGTCAGACACGTCACACCATAACAGCCCTGATGAAACTTTATAGTCACATGAGTTAAACAAAATATTATCTATAAGAGAGAATGAGTGTGTGGTAACCCTGGTAGATTTTGTAATTAAAGGGTAGAAATTTACAGAGTACAGGGTGTTAAGAAAATCATGTGTAGCAGTGTGATCAGCATGTAAGATATTCAAATTGAAGTCACCGTGTAACAGACAGAGCTTATGTTCCTTTGACATAATATCTAAGGTTGAATCAAGTGCATCAATGAAAGTATTTATATCTGAAGCAGGTGGTCTGTAAATGCATCCAATCACAATGCTTTTCCCTTTAAATAAATAACATGAGGGAATTTCAACAAATAGAGATTCTACTAATGTTAGGTTGAAGTCATTACTTAAATCCTTTCTGAGAATATAATTAAATGAATCAGACACGTACAGAGAATCTCCTCCTCTTTTCATTTCTCTACAAGAGTGGATAGCATTATAGTGTGATAGATTATAGAGGTGTGATGTGTCATTATGGAGCCATGTTTCCGTAAATGCTAGAGCTGAGAAGGAGTGTGACAAGGTAGATAAGAAGGTTTAAAAGTGATCAAAGTTTTCTCTGAAGCTACGTGCATTCACATGAATCGTGGAGAACGAGGTTTGATCAGAATGTGTAGGAGACAAGCAAGACAAGAAATTAAACTGCTGTTCGATATAATATCACACGACAAATTAACAGAGTTCAGATAATTTTTATTGGAGTCAGGATTAAAAAAGGTTTCATAAATTCCACAGTTGTTGTGCATGTTCAGCTCAAATGGGTACAGAGTCCGTGAATCTATTACGGGTGCTGCGTGTTTCCAGTCACTTGTTATGAGACTAGAGTCAATTGATGTCATAATAAGGAAATGTTAAGATAGTACCTTGTAAGAATGACATCACACCAAAAAGACTAACGTTCCACCAACACATCAGGGTTAATCCTTTCACTGAAGAAACCCGAACAATCCATCGGCAGCAGTGGAAACAGGAGTTCTTGAGACTGAAATGATTCATTTATATTCATCCAGCTGATTTGATTCCCGTATCGCCAAAACCTTCACATCCTCTGGTCGTAATCCATTCGTCTTAATCCACACTTTGCATTTCCGGGTCCATGTCGACTGAATCTTTCCATTTTCATGTGGTTCACAAAGTGCACAATGATGGCAGGAGGCACAGAGATCATAGAATGACGCTTCATAGGTAGCAAGTGACAAGCAGAAAAGTTTTCACTCTGAACTTCAATATCTTTGCTCACCAATAATGAAACAACCTGCTGTTCCAGAGATTGGGTCTCTGTCTCCGGTGCATTAGCATCGAGGACTCCTGCCACTGGATCCGCCACCCTCGCATAGGTACGGTGTTTCGTTTCCAAGCCAGTTATAATGAGGTCATTCATTCTCGTGTGCTGTTCAAGATCGTCGATTCGTTTCTCCAACATAGCTATTTTCTCATTTTTTCTTCATCAGTAACATCTTAAGTGACTGTATATCAGCTGACAGTTTCTCATTCAATGCCGTCAAGTTTTCCTGTTTAGTTACGTTTCTCAGCGTTAAGCTGATCAGTTCCAATTGTTCCTCCACTCTTTTCATCTGTGCAATCGTAGGCCCCCCATACTTGCTTAGGTTGTTTTCAAAAGTGTAATTAGTATGATAGATTAATGTGGTGAAATACCAACAAAGCCAGCGCTCCATTCAACAGCTGAGCTGCGTGCCGCCTGTCACGGTTGGTAAACCGTGATCTCGGGGTGTTTGCACTTTGTGGTGAAATCTGTGTGTTTCGCGTCTGCACTGATTAGCTTGTGGGCGTCTCCGTTAATTGTCATCAGCAACAGCTGTCACTCATTACTCATCCACTATATATTGGCTTGTCTCACATCTTGTGTTTGTGAGATCGTTGTTATTTGTTTAATGTGGTTTCCCTGTCCGTATGCTTTAGTGTTGTATGCGTTGGATGTCTGTGTTACCTTTGAACCTCATCCACTCTTCGCACGTTCACTCAGCCACGGACATTTACCTTCGGCTCTATTCCCCGCAGTTCCTGTGCCATCCTCTCCTGCTGTCTACACGCCGTCATTATTCGGATTACTCACCCTCTCTCCGCCACCATCAGGATTCCTCACCTCCTCACCACCACCACGGAGTGTCGTCGTCTCAGCATCATTGTTTGTTTGTGTATTTATCTTCATCTCATCTCATTAAACTGTTAATCTCGCATCTGCTTCCAGACTATCTTTATACCCACCGTCACACCGCCATCTTGACAGTGAGATCTCTTGACAGCGAGAGGCCTGTCAGAAAAACCCTCAAACATATTAAAAACCTTTAACACCCTCAAAGGTTTTCTAGTGCAACACAATTTAAGCTTGGAAATAAGGCTGCAAGCTATGTCTCTAAGAACACTTAGTGACTTGGAAATCTTAATGTAGCCTTAAACTTTCTAATGTAATAAAACAATTTCTTCTGTAAACCTTTTGTGAGAACTGTTGACGTTGCCATATTTGCTTCTCAACTTTAGCACATGCACGGGGTAGGTTTATCTACATGCAATAGGTCAAGCTTAGGTCAAAATTTCAAATAGAGTTTCTAAAGGCTTATTTGTGAGGTTTTTTGTGTGTGTTTTTTTTACCAACTATAAAAATGAGTGACTATAAGAATGATTATGACATAGCTGTAACATGGAGTCAGAGACGTTCGGATCCATTTGCAATATTTTATTAAGAGAGTGGTCAAACAGACAGAGATTAGAAAACAGTGTCAGGTAAGTCAAGGGATATCCAGAAATCAGTAACAATACCAGGCAGAGGTCGGGGCAGGCAGCAGAGAATCACAGTCGGTATACACAATCCAAGATCAAACACGGAAGGAACAAACACAGGGAAAACGCTTGGAAATGCCAGACAGAACTAAACAAGACTTCACACTTATTGAGAGTCCAAACACAGTTTATATAGGGGAGTGGTAATGAGAAACACCTGGTGGTTATTAGCCCTAAGCACAGGATTATGGGAAATGGAGTTGGGAATGGAAAGGGACACCAAATACAAAGGTCCTGAGTGGAGTGCCCTCTATTGGAGTTCATGGGCACTCCAGCTGACGATCGTGACAATAGCAGTGTCACTAAATAATCATATAACTAATATTACATTTAATATGCCAGTAAACTGTTATAGATGCAATTTTTTATAAAAATCTTTATTATATATGTATATGCATATAAAGTACGTAGATTATAGTCTATGTTATTTAATAACATTAAATTTGAGTGACTTTGACAAGAGTCAAATAGTGGTGGCTAGATGACTGGGTCAGAGCATCTCCAAAATGTTAAGTCCTGTAGGAAGCAAAGGCCAGCCTGTCTGGTCCAATCACACAGAAGAGCTACTGTAGCACAAATTGTTTAAAACTTAATTATGTACAGTGCATCACAATCTGTTGAGTATGGGGGTATGTAGCCACAGACTGATAAGAGTGCCCAAGATGACCACTGTCCACAGTCGAATGTGCTTACAATGCGGGGAGGTGCATCATGTACTAGGGTAAGAGATGGCAGCAAACACACACTGGGAAGAAGGAAGGACGGTGAAGGAAGTGTTGTGTTCTAAGGAATGTTCTGCTGGGAAACCTAGCATCCTTCATTCATTTGAATGTTACTTTGACACACCTAAATATTGTTACAGACCATGCACACCCTTCATGGCAATGGTATTCCCTGATGGCAGTGGCCTCTTCCAGCATGATAATACACCCTAGCATACCGAAAAAAAAACAAGGTGTTTTGTTTTAAAGTGTTGCCTTGGCCTCCAAATTTCCCAGATCTCAATCTGAGCTCAATTAGAAAGTGTTTGACCAACAGATTCCCCACTTCACAACTTGTAGAACTTAAAGGCTCTGCTGCTATATCTTGTTGCCAGATACCGAAGGACACTCTTTTGGAGTCCATGCCTCAATAAGATAAGAGCTGTTGGCAGCACAAGGGGGATTTACATTTTATCAGGCATGTTGTGGCTGATATATATGTATGTTCAGTATACTTGATATAATTATACATGTGTAATACATGTTTAAAATTAAACTTAAACTATGCTTTAAAAAACTGTTACAGTGGGCTACTCAAGTTTATTTATATTATATGTTTTACCACATAAGAGATATGAAAAAAAACATAGTTATGTTTTTAAATAAATGAATAAATGGCCTTAAACTGTTTAATGTAAACATAAAACCAAATTCAAACAAAATGTCAATTTATTTTTAACTTGAGTGTTATTTACTTTGTTTTTCTGACTTTGGGGACTCAGTGACCTTACAACAAGGCTCATGAGGAAATTGCAAGCCCTGAGTAATATGAAAACATTCTGTACCAATTAAAAAAATAAAAAATAATATGTTTATAATTGATTGACATAAACAAACAAAAAAAAACTTTAAAGAAAGCAATAAAGATTTAAAGTTTCATTAAGACCAAAAGGTTGCTCAGTTTTAATTTGACAAATCCAACAGCTTTCACATTGTAGTAGACTTTGATCAGTGTTGGAATACGTACGGGACGGTTGAATTTGGTCAAAACCACAAAAAACTGAAGTATAATTATTACAATTATAATTACACTAATAACATTAGAGTAACAATGTAACTCTAGTTACAGACAACTTTGCAAATGCATTAATTAATATTGTAGTTCAGACAGGAACCACTTTGGCAAGTTTACTTGAGTTTATTGAACACAATTTATCTTTGGCGGTATGGTTCCTTATGGGGGTTCTTGCTCCCAGAATAATTGAACATACAAGAGCTTTAACATTAACCCCCCTGGAACCATGAATTAAGAAATACATAACAATTAAGACTTTTAATAAGTCTTTAAAGCAAACAGTGATAATCATATGGATGTGGCAGTGGGACGTCTATCCTGTAGCCTGGTTATGAAGATGGGTGTCTCTCAGCAGTGAGGTCCATACCAGCTAAGATTTTGGAAGCCTTAGTGATCTGACACAAAGAAGACGACAGCCAAAAGGTGCACAGTAATGTGCTCATGCTTATAATGTGGTGGGAGGGAGGGTTGCGAGCCATTGAGCATACTTACCGAGCAGTAGTGCCACGTATATATATGTCCCGTTTCTAATAGGAGAGAGGTGGTGATTGGAGCGATTGACAGATGACCGCATCAGCTGTTCACAGCCTTGCCTCCATGGCCTGACTGAACTAACACTGCGCTCAATTTCAGACAGGAACCACTTTGGCAAGTTTACTTGAGTTTATTGAACACAATTTATCTTTGGCGGTATGGTTCCTTATGGGGGTTCTTGCTCCCAGAATAATTGAACATACAAGAGCTATATCATTAACCCCCAAAACATAATGAGAGTAATACTGCTTGAAGAAGAACCCCCAAAACCAACCTTGTTCCAGTCCTGCAAAGAGAAAATACAGTGTTATTGAGATGTAATGTAACCTTAATGTAACCTACTGGCTAGCGAAGGGGTATCTCCCTTCTAATGAGGCAGAAAATAGCGGGCCTCTCTATAATTAAGGTAGCTGGTAATAGCAGCGAGAGTATTTTCTCCAGCGGGAGAACCGCAAATGATACTTGATACTTGATGCCACACGTGATGGTCATGTGCATCGGCGCAGTCTTAGTCGGACAATATTCTACCCGGTATGCACTGCTTCAGTCAGATTGCGATTGGTTTGCACGGTGCTGGTGAGTCGAACACGCCAGATACTCAGCGAGTCAGCTGCCCAAGATCGGATGCAGCCAGTACTTCTCACTAGTGATTCCCGATGGTTTCAGAGGATGGTTAGTCTTTGACTCCCCTCTGTTGTTCCGAGAAGGTACACCAGGGTTCTTACGCCCTTGAGTAAATCCAAGCACTTCCAAAGACATTTAATTTTCCAGCACTTTAGACTGGGTAAATTACCTTTTTTTTTTGCGTAAATACTCTTACCTTAGTTAAGCACATGCACAGATACACCACGGACACCCTTACTTGTAAAACGTTGTATTTTAAGGCGCATTAGCAATTTCATTGTTCTAGACAAATCATCAAATTGCCAACAGGCGGCGCATTTGGCCTGGTACACGGTTTGTATGAATGTCCTTACAATAATGATGTCCTTAGATTTTGTCACAATAACGATTAATGTTTGTGAGAGAATGACACATCATATTCATACATCCTTCGATATGTGATTTTTGTAGCATAACAGATGGTTAATCCATTCGGGATTTAATTTACAGACATGCAACATATCCCTGATCGATTCCACTGCATTTCGCGGACTAGCCACAAATTAATTCTTGTTTACATTGTTCCGCTGTTGTGATGACGATGTTCGAGAGAGTCCAGTCCAGTGACACATGATCTGACACGACTGTAGCATTCAACACCGTGTGTGATTATAAAATGTCAATAATACCTACCCTGATGCTGGGGAACCCTGCATATGATTGTATGCACTGCAGTCTTAGAATGTTGTTTAACTGAGCAGGGAATTTTTTTTTTTTTACATAGGAGGGCTCGCGTTAATAGAACACTCCACAGCCACAGGCGCAGACTCCAGCGGAGCTGCTTATAAAATTAACCATGGTTACCCATAAAAGCAAATATTAACCCAAATGTGCATATTTCCAGGCAATTATTAAATCCAAGCGCTTATGCAATTAACCCAGAAAACACTGCATTAATTTTCAGCATTTTCGAGGATTCGAACACCCGTACTATGACCCTGTACGACGGCGAATGTGACGCGTATGAGCCAAAGAGTTAGCCAAGCGTTTGATCAGTCAGCGGAGGCTCGCAGTGGAGCCGGCAAAAGCATGAATGCCTCCGATGCACGGTAGGACTAGCACATGATGTTGGACAATAAATAAACCTCACAAGCAAGCAGTCCCATCAAGGGCGTAGATTTGGTTTGGACATTGGGGGGGTTGAACGTTGTATGCTGCCCATTATTTTTTTCAAAAAAAAAAAAACATTTATGTGTATTGTTATTGGATAATTTATTTCTTCCTATCTATCTATCTATCTATCTATCTATCTATCTATCTATCTATCTATCTATCTATCTATCTATCTATCTATCTATCTATCTATCTATCTATCTATCTATCTGGCAACATGCTTTAACTGATTACAAATTCAACATATACAAATATGAAAGAGACAACATTTAGACATTTATTTTAAGATTTTTACATTCCACCTTAATGCATTTAATTTTTTTTAAAGGGAAACACATCTTTAAAACATTAAAGGCATTAATGTATAGCCTAACTTTAAAAAGCTGCTGTTTTTCTATACTGTTTCCTATTTTATTTTATTGATTGAATGGCATCTTCTTTACCTGATCACCTGCTCCTCCTCTCCCTCTGCTGACTTTTCTACCCTGCAGCTATATTTACCTAAAATCTGTTATAAAAACATGTTAAGAGATTATACACCTTATAACGTTATGAAATTTGTGTATAATCATCATTCATAAAATTCTAACATAGTAGAGATTATCAAAAGAAAGAAATTAAGTATTGAAACCGTGTTTCAGTGTTTCACTGTTTTAATGAGTTAGCCACTTAAATCGTTAATTCATCCAATTCGTTCAAAAGTCAGATTAATTTAGTAAGAAAACAAACACCGATGTGAATACTTTTGTCGTTGATAATTACAGACACTATTGAAAAATATACTAGCAAAACAGCTGCTTTGGTAACTTGTTATACTGATAGTTATAGCTAAATACATTGCAAAGGATTAGCTAGATAAAAATATATGTGGTGTGTACTATTACACAATATTCTCATACCTCATTCTCAGTACATGCTTCATTTTTTTTTTTTTGCATCCCTCTCTGACCAGCAGTTAAATATAGTCCGCTGTGCAGCGCTTCTCTTCATTTTTGGCGTTAACATTACCCGTGTGCTCTCCCATTCAAACACCACTCGTTTTGGTGAAAGTGCGACTCATTGGTTGGGCGTTACCAATCGGTTCAATGGAGGGGGAGTATTTTTTGTCTGATTTATTATGACATACTCATATTTGATTAGGAACAAAATTATTTTTACAAAATAAATGAATTCTATTTTTTCATATTATATTTTTCATTTGATCTACTGTGATTTTCATGTTGAAATATTGGGGGGGGTTGTAACTGATGGATTTGAATATTGGGGGGGTTACCTCCCCCCCACCCCCCCATAAACTACGCCCCTGAGTCACATATCTTGATAGCTTTAAACAAAGACCCTCTTAGTGTGTGGAGTGGGGCGGGATCGCCCACAGTCGGAAATAGGAGTAGCGAAGCGTGCACCTGTAAAGCAGTACCCCCTTTTTTTTTTTTTTATAAATATATATATCATATGGTCAGACTTAAATTTAGGCAACAGCATAAGCCCTTGTCGGATACGTTTTAGCATTTATATGAGCAAAATTACGATCTGTACATGTAATATAAAGCACTTGATCGTGTTTGAGCAACAGCAGATCACGGATTAAACCCAGTGTGTTGGAGTTGTCGGATAAGTTTGATGAAGCATCCCCAATAGATGAGCCTGAAGCAGCAGCAGTTAATATCGACAGCCTTGACCACAGATTAACGAGGCCCATGGGTATATTTAACTGTGTTACCGGTGTGGTAATATGATAGCATGCCTCACATGTAACTGAACAATATACAATAAACAATGTCTGAAGCATGTTCGCCAAATAGCACTAGGCTGTTAAAATGAAATAACTTTGCTTAGCTTAGTGAAGACGTCCAGAGATGAATTAAAGTTGAAATTGCCAGTTGTTCGTGGATGCTTTGCCCCTTGGTAATATTATCAAAAAATACGGGATTAGTTTCAACTGTTATTCTGATGATACTCAACTATATATCTCAACGAGACCAGATGAAACTTCTAAATTATCTAAGCAAACAGAATGTGTTAAAAATTTAAACGATTGAATGACCAATAATTTTCTCCTATTAAATTTGGATAGAGATGTTATTTATTGGACCAAAAAACAGTAGATAGAATCTCATAGACTACAGTTTGCAACTAAATGGATGTACTGTTACTTCCTATACAGTCAAAAATCTGGGTGTTATATTAGACAGCAACTTGTCTTTTGAAAACCATATTTCCCATATTACAAAAACAGCATTCTTCCATCTTAGAAACATTGCAAAGCTACAAAACATGTTACCTGTTTCTGATGCAGAAAAGCTAGTTCATGCATTCATGACCTCTAGACTGGACTATTGTAATGCACTTCTAGGTGGTTGTCCTGCATCTTCAATAAACAAGCTACTGCTAGTTAAAAAATGCAGTGGCTAGAGTCCTTACCAGGACAAGAAAATATGATATCATTACCCCAATATTTTTGCAAATTATTATTACTTACCTATAAGGCTCTAAATGGTTTAGCTCCTGCATACCTAACTTGCCTTATACCATGCTTCAATCTATCATGCTCCCCAAGGTTACAAAACGCTGGACCTTTGGTAGTTCCTATAGGATAGCAAAGTCCGCTAAAGGAGGTAGAGCTTTTTCGCATTTGGCTCCAAACTCTGTAATATTCTTCCTGATAATGTTCAGGTTTCAGACACACTCTCTCTGTTTAAAGCTAGATTAAAACACATCTCTTTTGCCAAGCATTCAAATAATATATATCATAATTTGTGACTGCAGTTGTATCTTATAGTTTTTTTAGAATTTTGTTTTAATTTTTCTTTTTTTTCCTTCTTTATTATATATATATATATATATATATATATATATATATAATTTTATTTTTTTTATTTTTTTGATGACTCCCCTCATCCCCTGCTGTAAAAAAAATAAAAATATCTATGCAAACATTATGTTGTTTTTGAGATTTCCTTCTTCAGAACTGCAAAAAAAAAATTACGATGTTGCGCAAAGAATTTTTCAGAGTTTAAAATTTGTCAGTGTTCTCCCACTGTATTAGACTGTTTTCCAGGTTTGAAACCTTGTAAATGGTGATCTGAAAACTGGTGTGCGAATGTGTGAATTTTTTTTTTTGAAACTCTGAAAACAGAGCTTTGCAGGCTTGCAAAGTGGTAAAAAAAAACTACAAGGAAATCTCAAAAACAACATAATGTTTGCAGAGATATTTTTTTATTTTTTTTACATTTTGCAAGCTTGCAAATCTTATTTTAAGATCTTGCAAAACTTTTTTTGTAAGATTTTGAGTTTTCGAACACTTAGTTTCAACCTTTCAGAACTGTATTTTCAGTTTTGAATCATGGCAGGATTTAAATCCCATACATTTCTATAGAGCAGGTCACCATAATCAAGTGCAGTGAGAAATGTAGCAGCAACCAATCTCTTCCTGGTTTTCCAAGAAAAACAGGCTTTGTTTCTAAAATAAAATCCTATTTTTAATTTGAGCTTCTGTACCAATTTTTCAATGTGCAACTTAAAAGAGAGCTGATCATCAATTAATAAACCCAAGTACTTATACAATTTGACTTGTTCAATCTGCTCTCCATGTATAGTAAAAATATTTGGGAGACTTTCAAGGCACTTCTTAGATTTTGAAAAGAGCATAGTCTTAGTTTTCTCAACATTTAAAACTAGTTTAAGATGATACAGTTGTGCCTGAACAAGATTGAAAGCGGTTTGTAAATGTGAAAAAGCTTGGTGTGAAGTTGCAGCCTTACAATAAATAACGGTATCATCCACATAAAAATGAAAATGAGCTTGTGGGATGTCTTGACCCAAGTTATTAATATAAATAGTAAATAAAATTGGACCCAAAACTGATCCTTGCGGTACACCACTAAATACAGTCAGTGTTGCTGATTTGAGATTGTCCGAATAAACACACTGAGTTCTATCTGCCAAATAATTGGTAAACCACTCTATAGTATGGTCAGAAAAAAACAATATTATGTAGCTTTTCCAATAAAATGCAATGATCCACTGTATCAAATACTTTAGATAAATCTATAAAAAGAGCTACACAGGTGTTCTTACAGTCCACTGCTTCAATAAAGTAGATTTGCTGTCTACCCAAAGATTCAAAGCCCTAGTTACATGGTTCTTCTGTGGCGCCTTAAGGCTGAGGCCTGCTTCATGCTCTAGAGTCTCACCATGTGATCTGGTCGTGGTCCAAGAAGCTCTCTGTAAACCTCCTTTTAAACCTCATTTGAGGAGGTACTGGAGAGGTTACTCACAATTAACCCTCTGCGGTCTGGGGAACACTTTCGAGGCCCTGGAGAGGTTTTGACAAGCCCTGGCATCATGCCCGTAGCCAGTTATGTGGTCACCGAGGTCCAGACCTCAGAAGATTTTTCATGTTCAAAAATAAAATTTGTTCTCTGACATATATCTGCAAATATACAGGGGGACACAGAGGTAAGTAAAAACAACTACAGGTTTTATTGAACACTAGCAGATGGAAGAAAGCAAGGCAAATAGTCCAGGTAAGAATTTGGGGAGTAGTAAGGGTTAGTGGGTCTTTTCTGTGAGTAACTGAGTCCTTTTACATGGGATACCAGCGGAAAGGCGGAGAGTGGTAACGATGGAGTGCTGGAGCAGAGGAGAACTGGGAGCAGAACGATTGAGTCAGGAAAGTAAACATAAAATGTTTAAGACCAGACAAAGAAGGTGCGAGAGGAGTGCAATGATATAGTGTTCTTAATGACAGTCACTTCCTGACAGTGTCCTCTCCTCCAGGGGGAGCTCCTGGTGCCCAACTATAGCGATGGCCTCGGCCTCTGGGAGCAGGATGGTCTGGGTGGTCACAATGGAATTCTGCCAGAAGGGAGGGGTCTAAAACATCCTCCCATGGGACCCAAGATTTTTCCTCTGGACCATATCCGTCCCAATCAATGAAGTACTCCAAATAACCACCCCGTTGTTTGGAGTCCATGATATTTGGTAGATAGAGGGCTTGGCCATGATTTCAGGAGAAGTAGGTACTGCAGGCTCCTGGATTCAAACAAGGTTAGAAGCACTCCGCAGGTCCAGCTTAGAGAAGATGTGGGCCCCATGGAGCTCCTTGAGGGAGGCCCGGACCAGGTGCAGTGTAAACGGGAGCTTGATGGTGTGTTCTTTCAGGGCCAAGTAATCAATGCAGGCTCACAAGCCTCTATCCTTCTTGCCCACAATGAAGAAGCTTGAGGCAGCTGGTGAGGTGGAAGGGTAAATAAACCGTTGTTGGAGAACCTCCTTGATGTAATCCTCCATTGCCTTATTCTCTGGGATTGACAAGGGAACCCTTGGGGAGACGAACTCCAGTCAACAGGTCAAATGCTCAGTCCCATGGCTGATAAGGTGGTTACTTGTTGGCTGCCTGTTTGCTTAAGACATTCTGGAATGCCACATAGTTAGATGGGATTGCAGGGCTCTCTAAGGGATCAGGGCTCTCCACGAGGGTGGAGTTAGCTTGGACGCTGGGTGTTTTCTAAGGGGGGGATGGAACGTTGGAAAGACAATTTTGGAAACAGGTCTCACTCCATTGGAGGATCTTGCAAATATCCCATCTGACCTCAGGAGAGATCAGTACTTGATGGGCCCACACCCAAGCGGTTTCCCTTGGATCATCTCAATCTTGAACTACTGGGTCTGCTTCCTTCGGGGGTAGGTCTGGAAGTTCTAGGAGGGCTTGGGAAATTAAGTTTCCAGAGGGACCAGAGTCAACAAAGGCAGATACTTAAACAGAATGAAGAAGGGTGAGTAGTTGCATTGTGAACAGCAGCAAGGTAGATATATCAGGCTCTGTGGGGAGAGTACTAACCACTGGGCATGGGGAATGAGAAGGGCACTTCTTAATGAAGTGCCCTAAATCTCCACAGTAGAGACACAGACCTATGGCGAGATGTTGAGCACGCTCCACTCATTAGAGACAATGGGTGTCTACTTGAATCGGTTCTGGTACTGGAGGACAGACCGCAGGTGAGGCTGGTGAATGAGTGGTTTCGGCAGGTTGGCAGGCAGTGAGGCATTGAGAAATCTTCACAGCCTTTTGCATGAAGTTCTCCAAGCCCACAGTATCATCATACATGGTCATCATGGCCCGGATCTGAGGGTCTAAACCCTGTCAGTAGGCCGTCAGCAGCACTGTGTCGTTCCATCCACTAGGTCGCCAAAGCACAGAACAGCAGAGTATAAACATCTGTGCTCTGTGACCATCTTCTGGTGCTGCATCTCGATAAAGAGAGAGATCTGAAGCAAAAAAAAAAAAACACTACATTCAACCGCCTCACCCGAGAAAGGAGCAGGAAGGGCCATAGGACTGGCAGAGGCAAATGTATGGGTTGGTGACCGAAGAGAGTGTGGCTTGATGAGCTCCTTGAGGACGTCCACCACAGGAGGGGTTTGGGACTCCATTCCCAGTCCCCCTTTGTTGGTCTGGTCTTCTGTCAGCAAATATACAGGGGGACACAGAAGTAAGTGCAAACAACAGCAGGGTTTATTGAAAAATGGCAGGTTGAGTGTGGAGACGATGAAGCACAGGAGCGGAGGAGAACTGAGTGCAGAACGCTGTTGGAATATACAAGGTTTGCATTTTTCAACTTTTGGGAACAAGACTGCAAACCAAGAATTACATAGTTATATAAAAGACATAGACATTGCTATGTTTCATGAGAAATGGTGTCGGAGTAATGAGAACTTGCACTGTCCAAGAGTATATAGGGAAATCACTGTGCCCACTGAGGTCTTACTTTAAAACTCATTATCAAAAACCACACCTCAACCAGCCCCAAACCAAAATAAAGAAAAGCTGGTAGATTTAAAGAAAACAATTTTTAAAAAAAACTATTGGATATATTTATAACAACATAATAATAGACCAGATTAAAAATCTAAAATTAAACAAGGCATGTGGAAAAAAGAGCATCAGTAGTGAAGTGCTCAAACTCAGAATAATGTACCCTTCCATATTTCAAGTTCTAGCAAAATTATTAAATTTGATCTTATTCTCTGGTGACTTTCCTGAGACCCGGTCTGAAGGACTGATCACACCTATATAGAAAAAATAACTTGCAATACAACAGCCACATTGACATTCCTTACAAGACACAACATCTTAAATAAATCACAAATTAGCTTTTTACCAAAACAACATGCTGTACATCCAACCACATTTATTCTCTCCACACATTAACAGAAATCTAAAAGGTAAACTTCCAGCAGGGTTGTGGAGTGAGGCAGGGATGCAGTTTGAGCTCAAGCCAAAACCCTAACATTCATAACAACATTGATAAAGAAACTGACAAAAATCTAAAATCTAATTATGATGAATGAATAAACAAACAAACAAACAAATAAATGAATAAATAAATAATTGACCTCCAAACCAAACTCTAGTGTTATTCAGCTTAAAATAGAACCATCAAATTGGCAAATTACTTATCAATCAAACAATTACAAGAAAGAAAAATCCATTCAAAATATTGACTCAGTGATCATGACTTAGAAATAGAGAAAGGAAGACATAAAATATCCTGGATTCCTAGGGAACAGTGACTATGTAAACACTGTGACTTACTGTAAATCAACGAGGACGAGAAACACTTTCTTCTTAGCAGTAAGCTGGGCTACTAATAGAAGACAGACCCCGTCCTGCCGTACTCTCGCCAGAACTCCCGGGAGCAGAGCAATAGAAGGAAAGGAGTACAGATGAAGCCTCGGCCAGGTCTGTACCATAGTGTCCAGTCCCAGAGGAGCTGGATGAACTAGAGAGAACCAGAGGGGGCATTGCAATATCTCTTGAGTCGCAAAGAGCTCCACCTGGGCTTTGCCAAACACTCTCCATATCTGCTTCATCACCTCGGGGTGAAGCCTCCATTCCCTGGGCCTCAGCCCCTGTTCTCAACAGTATGTCTGCTCCCACATTTAATCTCCCAGGAATATACACTGCTCGGAGTGAGAGGAGTTTGTCATGGGACCACAGAAGGATCTGGTGTGCCAGCTTGTACAAGGAGCGTGAACGCAGACCCTCCTGGTGATTGATACGTGCGCACCAACACATGGTGACCTCTCAGCTCTTGGAGGAAATATTTCAATGCTCGATACACAGCTAGCATCTCTAGACAATTCATATGCCATGTCAGATGATGACCACTCCACAGACCGCGGGCAGGGTGGCCACTCATGACCGCACCCCAACCAGTGAGGGACGCATCTGTCACTAGCGTTACACGGCGACAAAGAGCTCCCAGCACCAGGCCCTGATTCAAGAACCAAGGTTTCTTCCACATGTCTAAGGCACGAAGTGGATTCCCACTCAGAGGAAATCCCTTGGTCTTGAGCCACCACTATAGGGGTCTCATATACAGCAGGCCAAAAGGTATCATGTTGGACGCAGCTGCCATCAGCCCTAACAGTCTCTGAAACTGTTTGACAGTAAGTGACTGGCCTTCTTTGACTCTCTTGACTGACATGAGGATCGACTCGATCAGAGCAGGAGACAGACGTGCCTGCATTGTGGTTGAGTCCCACACTACGCCTAGATAGGTGGTTCTCTGAACTGGAGAAAGTACACTCTTCTTGGAATTCAGTTTCAAACCCAGCTCCTCCATGTGAGTGAGAATGACATCTCGATGTCGAACTGCCATCTGCTCTGATTGAGCTAAAATCCACCAATCTTCAATATAAATACAGAGGAACCAGAGCTGCATCTACATATTTCGTAAACGTGCGGGGTAAGAGTGCAAGGCCGAAGGGAAGTACTCGATATTGGTAAGCTTCGCCCCCAAAAGCGAACCTCAGAAACTGCAACTTTGAGATCTATCCTGACAAACCAGTCCTCGAATCTGATTTGAGCTACAGCATGCATGATGGTGAGCATTTTGAAGTTCAGTGACATAACTGAGCGGTTCAGCTAACATAGATCTAAGATCAGACGCAACCCCCCTTCCTTCTTTCGAACTCTGAAATACCAGCTGCAAATATCCAGATTCCCTGTCTTAAGGATGGACCACCTTGATGGACTCCTTCCTTAATAGGGTATTCACTACTTGTTCCATAACCAGAGCCTGCTGGGGGCCGACTAGTGTCAGGATAACCACGTTGAATCTCGGCAGCTGAGAGCCGAACTGAATGGAGCCTTTTTCTACCGTGCGCAGGACCCATCGAGATACATTTGTCAGTAGTTTCCACACTGCTAAATAATCTATAAAGGGAATCAGTCTCTTGAGACTGAACTCTGGTGTAAGAGGCCCCCGAAGGGTCGGCGAGCCTCTCAGCTCCCTTAAGCTCACAGGAGGAAATAACTGAGAGCAGCGCTTACTGGAAGCTGCTGCGTCTTGAAACTCTGCCAGGGTTGGCAGGCCGACCTCTCGAGGGCACTGAGATGAGACGGGCACCGTATAATGAGGTGGACTGTACACTAAGACTGCCATAGACTGCCCAATAGCGCGAGCGGTCTCTTTAGTGGCGCAGAGGGAGAGATCAGCGTCCGTCTAAGTTCTTCGAAATCTTCAGACTTGATCCCCTCCCCCTCATCGATATCTCTAAGCAGGTCAGCCTGAAAGACTTGCATGGTGTGAAGTAATGCCCCAGCCTGACCTGCTGCCACATACCCTTTGCCCACAAGTGTAGATGTTGTTTTAAGTGACTTAGTGGGCAACGCCGGAGCTTTTAGAGATGATGCCGAGCCGGGGGACAGATAACTTGCAAGTGTCTGTTCCACCCATGGCATTGCTCTATACCCCCGCTCTCCCAGCCCCAATACATTGCCGTAGTGATCAGAATAGGGGCCGAAGAGGCGTGTAGAATATGGGTGATTCCACGATCTCGCGATTCCGTTGTGGAGATGGGGAAAAATGGAAGGCTCCGGCGTGGAGGTGATGTCTAGTCTTCGCCTTGTTCTTTAACATATTGAGCTACTTTTTAAGGAGCTAATAGACAAACAATTTTTTGAATGGATTAGCTATTTATAAAACTTCTCAAGGAACGATGCAGTGCAACACCCGCTGAGTTGCCTCAAACAGCTTGAAAGATCAAAAACTCCAACTGAATTTGTCTGAAAGAAGAAAGTCAAGTAAACCTAGGATGGCTTCAGGGTGAGTAATTTACGGCTTAATTTTCATTTTTGGATGAACTAACCCTTTAAAGCATTGAATTGACTTTACTCTAAATTACTATATAATTGGAGAGGATGGCATGGCAGTCAAACTAGCTGTATAATATAATATGTATATACCATACACACCATACAAAATGGTTTATTCATTGTATCCATTTGCTTTATTTTACATATTCTTCATTGTATATAATTTTAATTATTATAATTAATATTAGACATACTATCTATCTATCTATCTATCTATCTACCCATTTATTGTATCCTTTTTATTTTGGCAGTGCAATTATATTGTGTGTTTTACAAATATAAAATGTTTTGGCAATACTGTAACCCAAATGTCATGCCAATAAAGCAACTTGAGAGAGAGAGATGGAGAGAGACAACATTTTTCTTGCTGAAACATCACTTAAACACCAGATGGTGTTGTTGTAGCACAAGCTATTGTACTAATGCTCAGTCATGGAATCACTTTTCCCAGTCTGATGCTTCTTGCTTATTATGTTCTTGTTTAAGATTTAATTTCCATCTGTATGAAAAGATTTTGAAATTAAGCTTCTTGCCTGAAAATAAAAGGCTTAAGTAGGACATTTAGATTTTTGTAAAATGACTCACCTCAGTTTCACCCCATTAAGATTAAAAACAACCTATATCAAAATGTCAGCTTTAATAATAACCAAGTTGATTTTGCTTTATTACTCATAGAAAAAGAAAGTTCCAAAGAGGCGTGTAATCAGAAAATCTTTTTATATTGAATTTTTGTTTTCACAATCATAAGCTCATGGGTCATGGATAGTGTTCAGTATTGTCAACAAATGGGTTGGTTTTGATGCCTCAATAGAGAAGCTTCTGTTTTGAAAGATGATTTTCCACAGACTGTCCCAGAAATGTTCTTTCAATACTCAGGACCTCTGCAACCACCAAGTTTCTTCTCCCTGACTCTTTGAAGTGAAGCATATTTTATATAAGGTCATGTTGGAAGATAGGAAGATGGGTTATCGCAGATGACAGGAAACCTTTGTGAGAGGACTAAAATGAGAGTTAGAATGGAGATTGAGTCCCGTGGAAGAGATGATCCTGTATATGAAGGAGCAACACAAAGTAGATGTGGCATGTAGTCAAAGTGAAGAATGTTTAATAAAGGTATTAACTCCATGCAACTGTAATGATCAAAAAAGAAACTTGTTAAAGTTAACGAAATTTTGAGATCTGGTGCCACTGTGGAGAATTAAGTTCACTGTTGTGTGAACTGTCTAATTAGAAACCCCTTTGCTTATCTGTGTTATCTTTAAATAGTCATTGTCAGTGTTTATAGTTTGAATCTTTCGTAATGACAATCTTTTAATATTGCATGAAATTCTCTGATGAGTAGTATTCTTTCTCGCTTGCCACAATAAAAAAAAAGAAAAGAAAAAGAAAGAAAAAATCCTTATGTAGTGGTAGTGGTATAGGGATCTTCTACAAATGGAATCAAAAGGGCCAGCAATTTGTCTTCACAGGACTTAAAAATTCTTTATTTTCAACTAAACATGCCCTTATAAATTGTATTAATTGTTTTGGCTAATTTGCTTTTGTGAAAAAGTACACACTAGATTACTTTTTAAAAGCAATAATATACTTTAAAAGAACATACTTAACTGTGAAATGCAAAAGGTTTTAGAACACTTAGCCTAATTGCATGTTATTTACAATTAAATGAAGATGTATTATAGTTTAAATTTATATTAAATGCAATCATTTGAACTTAACAGTGTTTCCTGACCCACTCAAGTCAAACTTAAGTACATCTTTATGTGAAATTTCTTAATTACTTCTATTATCTTTGCTATATGGTAAAAGTGTACTGTCAAATGTACTGCAAAAAATGTATGGTGAACTAAAATAAGCTTTATGTAAGTCCTATTGAAACTTGTATTTGATGCATTTAAATTTTATATACAAAATTAACATTTATTATTAAAATTTGTAATGATGAAGTTGCAAATATATTAACTTTAAATCTCATACTGAATAACACACTACAGTTAATATTAATATTATAATCAAATACTTTATATGTCAACACATCAAAATAAGTGTAATTATTACATTTTCTATTAAATTTAACAATTAAAAATGCGTTTTAAAACTTTTAAAGTTATATTACAGAGTGCACTTTAAAACAGTCATCAAAGGGCACTTAAGTAATATTATAACACCTTTAATATATATATATATATATATATATATATATATATATCCTTTAAAGATTTTTAAGTACACAACAAGTGCACATGCAAAACAATTACGTGTATTTTTTATTTAAAAACCAAGCAGTTTTATTAACTAAACAAAAACAGTTAAAATAGTGTAGTTAAAGCATACACCAGCAGGGGCTAACAATGCGACACTAGCCAAACCCTGATCTGTCTGTCTTCATCCATGCCTCAGATTAACGTCAACGGAAGAGGCAAGTTGTTTCAGAGGAAGAGCTAGTTATAACATTTTGATTAAAGATTACAAAACATTTTTTTTTTCTTTGGAATAACATATACCAATGAATTGATCACAATAAGACCTGTTAAGTGCATTAATAAAGTAAATAAGGTCAATTTTGATATCATGTTGACTTTAAAGTTACTCCCTTAACCTGACATACTAAAAATAAAGGGTGTTAACATGTGTAATTGTATTCGTGTTGGTGGGGCGCCTCATGTCTGATCATGTCTAGGGCAAAATGTGAGTCAGGTTATCATTTATATATATATATATATATATATATATATATATATATATATATTTTTTTTTTTTTTTTTTTTTTTTTTTTTAAGGAAAAAAATGCATAAAAAGTATGCACCACATCCTTAAGCCAAATGTAAATATAGACTAACTCAAGCGTTGAACTTGAGTTACCAAAGTAGTGTGTGGTACCTGTTTCTTTCTGCGGTCCTGACACAAGTGTATTATTTTAATCAGCAAAATCTGTATTCAAACTCAAAAGTGTATCGTCAGCCGTAGGCTGTTTGATAGCAACACTAAATCTTTAATTCCTTATGACAGCATCATCGTGGGGTAGATATATGTAAATGCGAGTTTCTCTCCTGCACTGCTCCAGATGGCAACACTGATCCCACTCAACTCAATGAGGAAACGTCAGTGAAACAGCGCACACACACTGTACATCTGGATCCCATCCGTGTGTTGGACACAGTCTGGGGTGAATATCTGAGTGGGCAGCTTCCTCTAGTCTTCTAGCTCTAAATATGCAAACATATTTATCAGAGAGCTAATGATTTCCATTAGCAATAAACAAAACTTGACAATCACATCAAAAGCCATAGATCTCACTTTGTATCATGCCATGCTGATACAGAGGCGTTTGCTTTGAGGAGTCAAGTCAAAAATTGCCCCAATGCCCTAAAACATAAGCACATGCGATATTAGTCTTGTGCAAATTGATATGCTGGTAAAAAGCCAGTTCAATCTGCCCTGAGTGGCCCAAATCCAAATGAAGTGGACATTGGTGCCAAAAAACGAAAATATTTTATTATTCAGAGCAGTATTGGCTATTGTGAAATAACTCTTCTGGACTTTATTTAAAAGAAGATGCATGGTATTTGACCTTAAACTTCATACAGTGAATTTATAATTCAAACAACATAAAAATAAATAAATTAATAAATAAATTAATAAATTTGTTAATATCACTTAAAGGGATATTCCATTCCGTATGAAATACCTTCCTTTTTTATTTCCTTTGAAGAATTTTGGACACCAAACAGCTTTTGTTCCCATTTACTTACATTGTTTTACATTGTAATATTCCTTTTTTTATGTTCCACGGAATAAAGAAATTTATATATGTCCGAACAACATCCTATACATGAGTAAAAGAGGACAGAATTTTCATTTTCGGGTGAACTATACCTTAATGCATTCATTTTACATAAACTACAAAAAATGTATAAACTTTAATGTTTTTATAGCCTTAATGTAAATACTGATAATTGTTAACTGATGTTAACTTATACAAGTTGAAATCTCATACTGTAGTATATGTAGAAAAATATGTATTAGCCTATTATTTTATGCTTAACCAATGTTAACAAACTGAACTGTATTGTTAATTGTAACCATATACTGTTGTTTATTACGTATGATTGTGACGAGTGGGGCGGGGCCGAGAGCCGTGGGAACCGGAGCGAGGCCGGTGGAGTGATTGGAGATGAGCGACACCTGCTCGACCCACCGGTATCGAGTCCCACGGAGGAGATGGAAGGATATAAAACGGGTGCGACGACAGTGAAGGACGAGAGAGGACCAGGCCTGGGCTTTATTTTGTATTTGGTTTTTATTTGTGCGCGTCAGTCGTCCGTGAGGGGCTGACGCGCTGTTTTGTCTTTATTTTGTAATTAAAGTTTCTATTTGATTTTCTTCTGGTTCCCGCCTCCTTCTTCCCGATGATTATGAAGTTTAATTTGTTACAATGATATTTGTTAATTTGTAGTTTTTTGGTACAGTTGTGTTGTGACTCCAGGACAGGTTTGAGAAGCACCTTTCTAATCTGAAGGTTTCTGGGAGTAGAAAAGTGCCAGGCTAACAGCCAGCATTTCTGAAAATGCTTTTTGTAAAAGAAAATTAGTTTTGTAAATGATTTGCCAAATATACCAGATTAGATACATCAAATATTTAAAATATTTTCAGATTTTTGTTTGAGACTAATGCACCTTTATTAAAATTTATTCGTGGTGTAATATTTATCAGATAACCCTCCAGCAACACAACAGCATGTGGCCTATATGAACTACACAAATGCACTGATTGCTTTACAGGTGCGTCAAGCTTCTCTTCCTCTTGTCTTCTCTTTCTGTGTAAATGAGGCCTTCGTGACGTCATGACATCTATGTTGTTTACCAAGACCTGTATGGCTGAATGGTCCAGAAAGAACTATATAAAATGATTAAATGTGATTGTGGATGTGTATATATATATATACATATATATACACATATATATATATTTATATATATATATTAAACACTGTTTGGGGTTGGTATTAAGATTTAAGTAAGAGAAAAGAGTTTTAATATGTTAAAAAACATATCTTATGCATAAGACTGCATTTATTTATCCAAATAAACAGCAATATTGGGAAATAATATTACTATTTAAAATAACCCTTCTCCATTTAAATATATTTAAAAATGTAATTTATTCCTGTGATGACAAAGAATTTCCTACGGAAATCATTCTAACATGCTGACTGGGGCTCAAGGAAGATTTCTTATTATTATGAATGTTGAAAACACTTGTACTGTAGAAAATGTATTTTGTATTATTTGATGAATAAGTAGTAGCATGTATTTATAAATAGAAAAAAAGGAAAAAAGGTTAAAATAGTGTAAAATATATTTTTTTAAGGTCTGTGGTCACAGATGTCCCTCAGTATTGTCCATTTCTGAAGAGCACATCTATCATGAAGAATAAAACTGAGCATCAGTGTAAAATGTAAACACATTGGTAGCTTGTTGTCTGACAGTTGCCCATTTCAATGGCCTCAGGAAATGACTCCTTAGACATTTGACAACTCTTGAGTCTGAACAATTTGCGGTTTCTTTTCCCAAAGAGAAAGAACACACTGAACGCAATGCTGAAATCGGCCATGCAGAAATTTGAAGGCAGACTTTTCTCTTACAGCTCTGCTGACTGTTTGTCTCTGTTTTATTCCTTCTAAAGGAATGGTGTTTTCATTTGATGCTCTTGCTTTACAGCAATGTTGGCATAGCTTTGCTCCAGAGTCACATCTCTCTGTCTCTTTCCCACAATGCCCACTGTTTCCACTGCTATTACAATGACAAATAAATCATAACAAAAAGATTGGAATGGACTCATACTTTAGATTTTTAAAGGAATACCAATAGCAAATTAAAGAATGAGGATAAGCTCATGTAAATGAACAACAATAGAAATTTTGTCTATTATATGATGAAAATGTTAATTAAAGTTTTATTATTATTATTATTATTACATCAAAAATAATGAAGATGAGACATTGTAACACCTAGAATTAAATAATTTGAATTAAAATAATCTGTTGATGAAATACGAGGGGGGGGGGCATATATTGACAAAGTATTTTTTCTCGGGTTGGGGTTTGGTGTATACATACATGTACATATCTTTAAATAGTACATGTTTTCATAATATTGGTCTTTTATAGTTTGACCAGGAATAGGATGACTATACAGGTCATTTTTATTGAACGCATCCTTGTGGATACTGGATTTCTAGATTGCCTAAAATATGTTGGCTGTCTGCACTGTACAATTTTAGTATGTTTGCATGTGCGACGTGCCAAGATTGATTAATTATGTACAATACCTGCATGTTGTTGGTCAAAATTGAGCGCAGCGTTAATTCGGTCAGGCCACGGAGGCACAGGCTGCAACAAGCTGATGCGGTCAGCTGTCAAATAGCTCCAATCTCTACCATTTTCCTATTAGACTTGGGACATATATACGTTTCACTACTGCTCGGTAAGTATGCTCGCAAGGCTCAAACTGCTTGTGGGAGCTATTGCTCGCTCAGGAACTAATCAGATGACGAATTTATCTCCATAGGAAGCATTAAAATTAGGATTTTTGGGCAGGATTTCAAGCCATGAACTTCGTTTGTCAAGCGATGGTCTGAAAGTGATCTGAGTGAGCACTTGATATAGACACTTTGCCCGCGATTCATCACCAAAGTTGCACTAATACACACTAAAAAATGTTGGGTTAAAAATAACAGTATAGTAATAAGTATAAATTAAATTAAAATGATGCACAGTTAACAATGGGTCCAAGCCAGCAGTTTTTTTCTAAGAACACAATCACTGATCTTGTACTAAAACATATCCATACACAAGTTTTATACTTGCAAGCTTTATCAGTAATGTGCTTACTAAGACCAGAAAATAGACACTTATGAAGTCATTCATCTAGCTTCACAGTGAGGAGGAAGTATCGTGGTTAGTCTCATACAGTATCTCTCTTTCTTCCATTATCATTCCTCCCAGGGCAATCAGCTCAGATCAGTGAGGATAAGAGGCAGAGAGGAAGGAGCAATGTGTAAGCTTCCAGTGGAATGTGCCTAATATATTCTCTTGAGGTTTGTGTATTGTTTGCATGAGTGTATGTGGGTTCTGCTTAAGCTGGGGAGACAGATGTGAATCCACAATTGCCCAAATGCACCTGTTTCTTTCATGTACAAGCCTGTATCTGCTAGGCCTTGCAAAACCACTCATTCTTGTCATCCATAAAAGTAGTCGACTTAGTGCCAAGTCAGTGTTTATCTTATGTAAATTACTCACCGTATACTGGTCAGCTTCAGTGGTCTTTGCTGTTTCTGGCATGTCTAGTGCTGAAAGTGGGAGACCATGTGAGTGAGAAATGAAAGCTTGCATTTCTCCAATCCAATTAATTCTGTTTTCATTGTCATAAACAGTGCAAAAACAGTCATTCCCAACCTTGAATAATTTCTGTCAGCCGCTAGGTGACTAACATTTTTGGATTGTGAATATAATCTTACTCAAAAGCTGATTTCATGCTGTAACCCAGGCTCATTGGCCAACAGTCTCTTCAAAACCCTTATACTTCTCTTCAGGTACATTTCACTGCTGTTTTCACTTTTCATGTCCAAAATATATTCTACTCTCTGTCTCTCACTCTCTCTCAAAAAAAAAACTGTCACTGTGGCAGCTTTAAAAGGTACTATGTACATTTAACGTAATAAGACTTATGTGTACACTTTAGGTTCTAATATGTACCTTAAAGGCATTAATATGCACCCCTTCATGGAGAAATGTCTATCTTTTGAAAAGGTACAGTGACAGCTTAGATCTGTATTTATAATCTGTATTTTTTTTCTCCTTTGCATATGTGGGTTTATTAAACAGCACAGGGTCATGAAAAACCTGCTTGCACACTGTAAAAAATGTACTGTAGAATTTACAGGATTTTACTGGCAAAAAAGTTGCCAATAAAATCCTGTAAAAATGATGTTAATTGCTGTAAAATGGATTACAGGAAATTACTACAAAGCAAATTACAGTTAATTGCTGTACACTGTAAAAAAAAAAAAAGTAGTATTAAAAAAAGAGCAGTGTTCATCATTTATGCTGCGGCGCCCAGGGAGAAGTTGGTGGTTCAGTGCCTTGCTCAAGGGCACCTCAGTCATGGTATTACCGGCCCGAGTTTCGAACCCACAACCCTAGGGTTAGGAGTCAAACTCTCTAACCACTAGGCCACAACTTTATATTGTTCAAATAGTCTAAATAAATACAAGACCATAACACGGTCAAATAACTTTTTTTATTATTGAAAGTTTGTGTCCAAAGCACAGTGTATGTGAAATGCAGTAGTTTGTAATATTTTTTTACAGTAACGTTGAATTTAACTTGAAGTTTATTTTACAGCAACATTTTGTAATTTCACTAAAGTACAGTATTTACCTGGCAAAAAAGTTGCCAATAAAATCCTGTAAATACCCCTAAATACAATATGATTTTGTAATAATTTAACAATGAAACTGCTTTAAAGAATAATTTTAACAGTAAACTATAAAATATGTATATAAATGCATTATCATGAGCTCTATCTTAATACATTTACAAATGAATAAAAATGAATAAAGTCAATGATGTTGCAAATAAGTATTTATTAAAACTGGCAGAAAGACATTGCAAGGCTTTTACTGGTAAAATAAAAATGTTAGTCTTTCAACAGTTAAAATCTTATCATAAAAATAACATTGCATCACAAATAACTACAAATACATGTTAAAAAATAAGCCATACTCAGCGTAGAACATTAACTTTCTATAAAAATGAAGGTCAATCAACAGAATTTGTATATTTTTTGTAAAAAAAAAAAATGTTTAAAAGAAAATTATTAAAATAAAATGCTGGAAAATTTAAAAAAATAAGTCACAAATTCTGTTGTTTGAGCTTATGTTGTATTAAATTAAGAATATTCCTGCAAAAGACAATTTAATAAATACATACTGAAAGTCCATCAACTTTCTGAGATGAGCACACAATGAGCGTTGTCCCTCTTCTGAGACTTTTCCACTTGTTTTGCTTCTATGTGTCCATCTTGTATCCAGTGAGTGTTGTGATTCCAAGAAAACATCTGCACATAAAAACAAGCAAAAGCATCAGGATAAAGTTATGTATCAAATGAAACTAGCTCAATAAAATAAATGTCAAAATGCCACTTATACAATACAATCAGCATTTACCAGTACAGTTACTCCACCCCAAAATGAAAATCTTGCCTTTAATCACTTACCTCCATGTCGTTCCAAACCGTAAAAGCTTGGTTCGTCTTCGGAACACAATTTAAGATATTCTGGATGAAAACCGGGAGTTTATGTGAGCCGTTAAGCTTGTTTTGATGTTGAATGAAACGTTAATATAATCAGAATCAGTTTCGCGTTTCGATGCTTGTTTCGATGTTGTTTCGATGTCTTTTTTTTCTGTTTTTTTTCTTCTTTTTTTAAAATCAGGCTAACTTGTCCAGTCGCGGATATAAAGATGTCTTTCACTTATTATAGTAAGGCGTCACATCAATATGGTACAGTTGAACACATATAAACAAATGAACACATATAAACAAATGAAATTTCACATATTTTGCTGTTCGTCAGTTATTTCGACAGATAGTAGTTACTATGACAATCGTTCGCATTGGGCTTTATGATAAAAGTTAGGTAAACACTACTTTAAATCCTCTCAATAAGAAAATGTAACTTCCAAAAATCGAAAATTTAACACTCTGAGTGTGGACACATATAAAAACTGAAGCAGTGTTAAAAGTAACACTGAAGCAGAGTTGAAGTTAATGAGATAATTAAGAATTTAATTGAGTTATGATTGACCATTATTGAAGACACCTGATGTTAACAAGCAGAATCACCAACCGAGAAAATCACAATTTGTGTGTCATCATTATAGTGGTCAATGTTTGCTTTAGTTGGGACCTTGACCCTTCAGTTATTAACTTTAGCTTTTGTGTGGCTGTGGTAACTGAGTTATAACATACAGACAGACCAGAGCCAAGGCGATCTTATGGACTTGATTGTGGTTTGGACTAATTGTCATGGAGTTACCTGAATGGCTGAGTTTGGGTTTCTTTACTGTGTACATAAATTAGGTGGATAAAAAAGTTCATATTTCTGGCATAATATGAAATGTTTTTTAAAGTTAGTTCTACATAAAGAAAGAGTTCTTTAGTTTAGACCCACAGACATCAAGAATCAGCGTGAGCATCAAAAAAGCATGTTGTAGCCAATAAAAACTCATCCATGGCTCCCATCATGCATTGCGGCATGAATAAATTATGAGATTTTTTAGTATCTAGTTTTGTGATGTTCAGAGTATATCTGTTTATCTGAATATGCTGTTTGTCACCATTGTTGAGATTCATATGCTGATTTTTGTTATCTGTGTGTGCCTAAAATTAAAACTCTTCAATAAAAAGAAAAAAAAATCAAAATCACAGTATCACAAGAGACGCTTACAAAATGTACAGAAAATACAGACTCTTTTGTTGTGGAATCAAAGCTGTTACAATCAATTCAATTCAATTCAATTCAAGTTT
Organism: Carassius carassius; assembly: GCF_963082965.1. NCBI lineage: Eukaryota > Metazoa > Chordata > Actinopteri > Cypriniformes > Cyprinidae > Carassius > Carassius carassius. The sequence continues at coordinate 10,569,580 of NC_081775.1, read as the reverse complement.
ATTTGTATAGCGCTTTTTACAATACAAATCGTTACAAAGCAACTTTACAGAAAATTATGTTTCTACAATATTTAGTAGTAGCTAGTAGTTTGTGCACGTTTGACAGGATTTTAGAAAAAAATAATAATAATACAAGACGTAGTCAGCTAGACGATGAACTATCAATATTATTAATTAATAGTTATCATATGATGCAGTCACACATGTAGCAATAATTATTTAGTTCTGTTGTTGATTCAAGGTTAGGATCATCTGGGGTCCTCTGAGGGTCAGCATCATCTCTTCTCAGGTGTTCTGGATCCAGACTGGAGCTTGTGTAAATCCTAGTTACCACGGGATGTAAATCCCGTGGCAAAACATAGAAACAAAATAGAGACATCATTAGCATAGCTGATGTTCCAACAAAGTAAAATTAGTTTAACACAAGCTAAAGAATAAAAATGCACATTTGATCAGATGCAACTACACTCACAATTTAAAAGATACATTTTTCATATGCTTGGCGAAAGAGATGTGTTTTTAATCTAGATTTAAACAGAGAGAGTGTGTCTGAACCCCGAACATTATCAGGAAGGCTATTCCAGAGTTTGGGAGCCAAATGTGAGAAAGCTCTACCTCCTTTAGTGGACTTTGCTATCCTAGGAACTACCAAAAGTCCAGCGTTTTGTGACCTTAGGGTGCGTGATGGGTTGTAACGTGGTAGAAGGCTAGTTAGGTACGCAGGAACTAAACCATTTAGGGCCTTATAGGTAAGTAATGATAATTTGTAACTGATTCGGAACTTAATAGGTAGCCAGTGCAGAGACTGTAAAATTGGGGTAATATGATCATATTTTCTTGACCTCGTAAGGACTCTAGCTGCTGCATTTTGGACTACCTGTAGCTTGTTTATTGACGAAGCAGGACAACCACCTAGAAGTGCATTACAATAGTCCAGTCTAGAGGTCATGAATGCATGAACTAGCTTTTATGCATCAGAAACAGATAACATGTTTCATAGCTTGGCAATGTTTCTAAGATGGAAGAATGCAGTTTTTGTAACATTGGAAATATGATTTTCAAAAGACAAATTGCTGTCTAATATAACACCCAGATTTCTGACTGTAGAGGAAGTAACAGTACATCCGTCTAGTTGCAGATTGTAATCTACAAGATTCTGTGTAGTGTTTTTTGGTCCAATAATTAATATCTCTGTCTTATCCGAATTTAATTGGAGAAAATTATTTGTCATCCAATCTTTTACATTTTTAACACACTCTGTTAGTTTAGATAATTGGGAAGTTTCATCTGGTCTCGTTGAGATATATAGCTGAGTATCATCAGCATAACAGTGGAAGCTAATTCCGTATTTTCTAATAATATTACCAAGGGGCAACATGTATATTGAAAATAGAAGGGGACCTAGGACGGATCCTTGTGGCACTCCATATTTTACTGATGATAAATGAGATGACACCCCATTTAAGTAAACAAAATGGTAGCGATCGGAAAGGTAGGATCTAAACCATCTTAGAGCCTGCCCTTGAATACCTGTATAGTTTTGTAATCGATCTACGAGTATGTCATGATCTATGGTGTCGAACGCAGCACTAAGATCAAGTAAGACTAGAAATGAGATGCAGCCTTGATCTGACGCAAGGAGTAGGTCATTTGTAATTTTAACAAGTGCAGTTTCTGTGCTATGGTGGGGCCTAAAACCCGACTGAAATTCTTCATACAGATCATTTTTATGCAGGAAGGTGCTCAATTGAGCAGACACAACTTTTTCTAAAATTTTAGACATAAATGGAAGATTTGAAATAGGCCTATAATTTGCCAGTACACTAGGATCTAGTTTAGGTTTCTTAATAAGAGGCTTGATAACTGCCAGCTTGAATGGTTTTGGGACGTGACCTAAAGATAACGACGAGTTAATGATATTGAGAAGCGGTTCTTCGGCTACAGGTAACAGCTCTTTTAGTAATTTAGTGGGTACAGGATCTAATAAACATGTTGTTGGTTTAGATACAGTGATACGTTTATTTAGCTCTTCCTGTCCTATAGTTGTAAAGCACAGCAGTTTATCTTTGGGTGCGATGGATGAAACTGAAGTGTTAGACGCTGTAGAATCTACATTCGCTATTGTATTTCTAATGTTATCTATTTTATCAGTGAAGAAATTCATAAAGTCATTACTATTTAACGTTGGTGGAATATTTGAATCAGGTGGCGTCTGGTAATTTGTTAACTTAGCCACTGTGCTAAATAAAAACCTTGGATTGTTTTGGTTATTTTCTATGAGTTTGTGGATATGCTCTGCCCTAGCAGTTTTTAGAGCCTGTCTATAGCTGGACATACTGTTTTCCATTAAATCTAGTGTATGATATAATTAAATCTAGTGTATGATTAAAACGATGAGTGGGCCCGGTGACATTTTGCTTGACTCCAAAGGAGTTTATTAGGTCAGTAAACGCAAGTCCTAATGTATCATTTGCATTATCAACGTGAATATTAAAATCTCCCATGATTAGCGCCTTATCAACTGTAACTAGAAGGTCTGAGAGGAAATCTGCAAATTCTTTTAGGAATTCTGTATACGGCCCTGGTGGTCTATACACAGTAGCCAGAGCAAGAGATACATTAGATTTCTTTTGCATGTCTGACAGTGTAACATTTAGCAGAAGTATTTCAAAAGAGTTAAACCTGTATCCTGTTTTCTGGGTAACATTGAGAATATCACTATATATTGTTGCAACACCTCCACCACGACCAGTCTGACGGGGCTCATGCTTATAACAGTAGTTTGGTGGAGTAGACTCATTTAGACCAAAATAATCATTTGGTTTTAGCCAGGTTTCAGTCAAGCAGAGTACATCAAAACTATTATCTGTGATCATTTCATTTACAATAACAGCTTTGGGTGTGAGTGATCTAATATTTATGAGCCCAAACTTTAAAAATTGTTTTTGTTCATTTACTTTACATTTTTCTGGTTTAATTACGATAAGATTTTTTCTAGATCCTACATTATATTTTGACCTCACTTTTCGAGGAACAGACACAATCTTAATAGTTTTTACAGCGCAAGTACTTTTATCATTTAAGCGGGTGGAACAAAAGTCATCATAATAGTTATTAGAGAATTGTCTTACTAGTCACATGGAGCGAAGTGTCCTGGAGATGTTGTCAGAGAGCAGCTCCGCTCCGACTCTGCTGGGGTGTAATCCATCAGCGCGAAACAGCCTAGGACGCTCCCAGAAAAGATTCCAGTTATTAACAAATAGCAGTTTCTGTTCTTTACACCATGACAACAACCATTCATTTAAAGCAAAAAGTCTACTGAACCTTTCGTGTCCTCGTCCTGACACGACGATCGTCGCCGCGGGCGTCGTGCTGCGAACCGTCTCGATCAGGCTGCTGAAGTCCCTCTTCAGCGTCTCCGTCTGCCGCAGCGTGGTGTCGTTAACCCCGGCGTGAAGCACGACCGCTCTGGGGCTCTCCTCGGCCTTCAGGATCGCCGGTATCTGCGCAGAAACATCGAGAACACGAGCACCAGGCAAACAATGAGTGTGCACTTTACCTTCGGCTAACGTAGCACTTACGTGTCGGACGATGGAGTCTCCGATGATCACAGCGTCGCGTCCTGTCTCACGGAGGGGAGCGAAGCGGTTCCGGATGGAGATGTCGAAGGCAGGAGGGGGAGAAGTCGTCGCCCGGGACCCGGTTCGCGTCCTCAACTGTGGATGCACCCAGGGTCCGTGGTGTCCCGGCGTCGCAGTGAAGGACATCTGGGAAGATCGCGTCCTGGGTGCACCGGGCCTGTGCAGAGAAACACACGGAGTAGACGTGGTGGGACTGTTAGCAACACGCTGTATACTTACCCCGGACTTGTGAGCGTCAGCCCGGGATGATTCCAGCGCGGCTCTCCGCTCTCTCAGCTGGGCCTGCCTTTCCTCCAGGTCGCGAATCTGCTTCCCCACGGCCTCGAGCTCGAGCTGCACAGAGTGGAGACATTCATCCGCCGTTAAAGCAAGTAACAGTGAGTACAGCAGTGGTAATGTGTGTGAATAGAGTATTAGCAATGTAAGCGCAGTTAGCAGCAACCACGCTTGCTGATGCTAATGGGCTAAAAGCTAATAGCGGACCCGGGAGATCAAAATAAAACTAGTAATAGCGAGGCGCTCTGATTGTTTTTGTTGTAGAATACAATAGAGGATATATTCACACGTTATATAAACGGAAACGATTATGTATAAAATTGATTTTTAAGTTAGAAATAGTCAATGAAAAGAATATAGTGACAGAGCTCAAACGCAGTACAGGCGCCAACAACAAACAGGAAGTGAGCAACTCTCAATAATGAGCGAAAATAAGAGAAGGGCCTGTAAATGAGTTCAGTGATTAAGGTCAAGCAACAATTACATTAAAACATAATTATCACCCCCCCAATGATTTTTGCTCTTGGCTTGACACACAAATCTGAAAATTAAGAAGTTACAAGCCAATATCCCAACTAAAGCAAACACTGACCACTATAATGGTGATACACAAATTGTGATTTTCTCGGTTTGTGTTTCTGCTTGTTAACATCAGGTGTCTTCAATAATGGTTAATCATAACTCAATTAACTTCTTAATTATCTCATTAACTTCAACTCTGCTTCTGTGTTACTTTTAACACTGCTTCAGGCCCTGTTCACACGGACACGGGTATTTTTTATAACCGTGACTTTTTTTACGCGGTTCGGCCTTTCGTCCACACGAAAACGCAGTTTCAGGGCACCGAAACCGAACATTTTTGAAAACTACGGCCAGGGTGAGCATTTTCAGAAACGCCGGTTGCAGTGTTGTCGTGTGGACAGTATAACCGGGGTTTTTGCCTTGTGACATCAGAGTGTGTGCCGTTATCCGCTGTGTTTGACGTCAGATTGTGCGCCGCTGACTGCTTCTGATTGGCCAAGGTGACTTTACAATTTGGGTTATATCGCCGCCTGCTGGTGAGGCATGCTCTTGACAGCACTTGATAGCATGTTTTTGCGTTTTCATGTGGACGGGATTTTTTTTTTAAACGCAGGAGGAAAAACTCCGGTTATAAAAATAACCGTGTCCGTGTGGACTAGGCCTCAGTGTTTATATGTGTCCACACTCAGAGTGTTAAATTAACACTGGGGATTTGCTGTTTAACTATGATAGCAATTCCCAGTTTACTGCACAGAAGTTACCAAGGCCACTTGTCTAAATGTCAGGATAGGGGGCTATTGTGACATGATATCACTTATACATTATAAGTATATATTAGTGTAAAAAGCAGGAACTACAGTGACAACACCTGCTTCTTGTAAATGAATTACAGTTGATGTGGAAATATACTGTTAACAACTGTAAAACCTTGTTTGACCCATAATGCATTGCGAATTACAGCTGCAATTACAATTCCGTAGAAATTTGCTGTAGAAACTACAGCAATTTTTTACAGTGGTTGCAAAATGATTTCACTGCTGTTTTAAATTTTCTCAGAAACAGTTAAACATGACTGTTGTAACTTTTTAATAAGGTGTTTGATATACATATGAATTGCAAATATATTTGCCAAATATATTTAGCTCAATATATAAAATAAACATCATGCAATTATTTGCATGTTAATTGCAATGAAAAGAAAATTTATTATAGATTAAATGCATATTACATGTGATTTGTTCAACCTAAATGTGCTTTTTTGATATGTAATTCCATAATCACATCTATAGTCGAATCTAGACAAACAATAAAATACAGTTATCGTATGTGATATCTCTCTTGTATGTTTTTTTTTTAAATATTGTAATTGCACATTTGAAATATAAAGTTGCAGTTTAGTACATTTAAAATATATTTAAATACAAAACAAATAACATCCAAATAATCAACCACTTTGTATGTGCCGTAGTATGATAGTGAACATAAAAGTAAGTGTATTTCTTTACAGCATGACACAAGATTGTTAAAACATAATGATTTAAAACGTAACTTTAAATAAAAACTTTACATTTTAAATGATTGCAAAGTACCCTTAAAAAATGTACTTAAGTGTGCAAAAAATCAGTTATAAAAGTGTATTTGCTTTAAGTAAACTTAAGTGGGTTTTCATTTCATTATATTATCTGCTAATTAAATTAAATTAAATTAGTAAGTTTACTTTAAAATATTCCCTCCTGCTTGATAAAATTACAGAAATAAATATGATAATAAAAAATATGCAATTTAATTTACATCATGTTTCTTTAAATAACAATATTATCATAAATAGAATAGAATTAGTAAGTCATTGTCTCCATTGCTGCCGGCAGGAATACAGAGCCATGGATAATCGAAATAGTCTTTAATAAATCCAAAAACACAGGGTATATCCACACAGTGAACTGGAGAAGACAGACCCGATAAACACTGACTGAATGGACAGGACGTTAAATACACAGACAACCGAGAGAACTGGGAAGAACACAGGTGACCAGAATGACTAATTAGATGAAACATGAACAAGAACATGGCTAAATAAGGGCACGCGGGAACAGAAAGAGGGGCAAAACACAACAGAACAGGTCAATATTCATGACAGTTATATAATATCAGACTACCTTAAAACATGCATTAAAAGTTAATGGGTCATATGATACAATTTAAAATTTTCTCTTTGGAGTGTTAAGCTCTTGGTGTATGAAGAAGATCTGTAAAGTTGCAAAGACTGTCCAACCAAATCAATGTATTCACTTTGCTTCGACTTAAACCGGTTAAGTTAACTGAACATGTTTTGGTTTATTACAATCTAGCCAATTTTGTTTCACTCTATCAGCATAAGGAGGTTTGTTTCAAATTACTCATTTCAATTATGGACAGTGGTTCCACACAATTAGTTCTAGTTACTTTAACTAAATATTTTCTATTTAAAGTTACTCACTTCAACAAAGCATTTTTTGTGTGATTTGTCTTGTAATGAGTCAAAAGACAAGATGTCACAAATGATCAAAGTGTATTTGTTAAACAAGCAATAAATAATTACACACAGTTACAGTAAATACAGTTTAAACCACATTACAGAATTACAAAAAATTTACACAAAATAGCAGAAATATGAACTACTCATTTTCTAACTGGCATTCATGGGTAACCAATCAAACCTTATTCCAGGAACAGGAACTGGCTCCAGAAATAACTTCTTCAGTACTCCAAATGTGTACCTGAGTTCAGGAGGGTTGCTCAAGTTCAGTCCATATAACAGTCCCAAAAACATGGTTTTGCAGACTGTAAACTGCTATAGGTCCTGAAGAACTTTTTCCTTTAAAACTCCAACATCTGCTGAACTGTCTTCAATGACTGCAGCTTCAAATAGATTCCCACGAGTCTTCTTGATCACCTCCTGATTGCTGCCAACGTCTGTATCCTAGAAGTATTTAAAAGGATGGAGAACTCAAATTCTTGTGTATTAACTTTAACAAATCATTTATTAACCTTGAACTCACCATATACTCCATACTGCTAGGATCTTCATTTGGATACTTCAATTTCATTAGTCTGAAGATGAAAACAACAAAATTTAGCCTTTGTTTTTTTTTTTCCTAAAATTACATGAAAAAAAAGTCAGTCATTCATCTCCTTATGGGAAATACAGGCAAGCAGAAAATGGTACACACATCTGGACCCTGCACGGTACGCAACAGAACTGGAATGTTCCCAGACCCAGAAACATAGTAAAGACATCAGTAAAACAGTCATGTGACATCAGTGGTTCAACCATAATTTTACAAAGCTACAAGACTACTTTTTTGTGCAAACAAAACCAAAACAGCGACTTTATTCAACAATTCTTCTCCAAATCGCATCTTCCACCATTATCAACAGCATGTAAATAATGCATGTGCATGGTGCTGCTGACCTAGAACACGCATGCGCTGAGCCTTGATTACACGCAGAAGAAAGCAATGTTCATGCCTCTTGTTACTCTCCATAATGGCAGCATATGTGATTTGGAGAAGAATTGTTGAATAAAATCGCTATTTTTGTTTTCTTTGCACAAAAACGTATTCTTGTAGCTTTGTAAAAGTGTGGTTGAAGCATTGATGTCACATGAACTGTTTTACTGATGTCCTTACTATGACTCTGGGAACATTTCAGTTGCATTGCAGCCTTTATGGAGGTTCAGAAATCTCTCGCATTTTCATAAAAATATTAGGGATGCACCAATTGACCCGCCATCAATCGGAAACCGGACGGTTTTTGCTTAAAATACGCGATTGGTAATCGGCCGGTCTTTGGCCTTTTTTTCGGCCGATTTTTCCGGAAGTGCGTCCGCGTGCTCAGACTACATCTACATGAGGGTGAGTAATTAATAGCGCTGTCACTTTTGTGAAAAAAATAATTTTCGAAGTGTTCATTGAATCGATAGTAAAATCGACTTTCCATGTCAAAAAAAAAAGACGTTTCCTTTTCCAACGTCAAATAACAGACGAACGTAAAGAGAGTGCTGGAAAGGCACAAGGCAGCAATATTTCTTATTTATTGGCATGAAGTTTCGTGCAGAATAACAAAACGCAAAAAATATATGTGCAGAGGGGACGGCTGCCATGACAAAAGAAAAACATCAGTGCAGGCTTCAACCCGGCTGCATTTATGATTCGCAATTCAAAAATCTCCAAGATTATTTTAAATAATGATTCAATCCATTTCAGACAACTGTTCAAAAAAATTTAACTTTAAATGGACTTGAGAACAGGCCATGTGTCCAGAGCAGAGCGTTTTTTATTCACTATATGTCCAGCTGTTGAGAAGACGCGCTCCGACCGCACTGATGTCCCAGGGACACTCAGGTACAGCTGCGCAATTCTCCACCACAGACGGTCACTGTCAGCTTGCTATATCATAACTCAGAATCTCCTGTAACTAGAAGCGCGAATGAGGCGAATTCGCGTCTACCGCGCCGCGAGACCTCCAGACGCTCTATTCGCTTTTGGTGTGAACGCAGCATAAGAGGTCGCTTTCGACGTCACTGGGTCTTATAGGCGCATAAAATTGCTGGTATTTTTTGTCTAGCTTTCGCAAGGCATACTGCACTTTCGGAATTCTTTATTTTCTTTTTCTGCTTGTTTGTGAGTTTTGTTACATCTATATTTTTAATTGTTTAATTATTTTAAAATGAATAGTGTACATATTTGGTTAAAATCGATTACCTATTTTCATTTTCGAAACTTTTTTTGGTTGGTCCGATCGATTGTGCAATCGATTTTCGAACTAAAAGTGACAGCCCTAGTAATTAATGACATGTTTATTTTTGGATGACCTAGCCAGTTAAACACACCTGAACCAGCTAATCAAGGTTCTTGGGAATTTTAAAACAATAAAGTATTACTAGAAGTTCCAGGCAGGTGAGTTAGAGCTAAACTCCACAGAACACTGGCTTTCCTAGAGCAGGTCTGGACACCCCTGCCTTGCATCAAAATTAATTGTTTTTGGGAGGCAAATACATTCATAATCTGTCAGTTTATAGTAATACCACATATTTTGTATTTATTGTATAAATAAACCTAATCTTAATCTATCTGTCTTTTTTTGTCAAATTCCAGTGGCCAGTGGGAGAATAATGTTTTAATACAAGGTTGTGCTGAGTGCAGTTGTTCTTACCTGTGTAGTGGGCACCAAGAGGGTTTCAGTATTTATCCAAGCACTCTTCTTCAGTATGCAAACATCTTCATAAGTTCTGTAGTGCGGATCCAGTTTGGCAAAGACTGTTGATTCTAATGGGCCTATGGTAATTCTGTATGTCTCAGATTCTGCACAAATCTGTAAACACATGAAGTGCAATGTGTTACAAAAAAAAATAAAAACGGTTTAACAGCAAAAACCAATTCAATTATCAAAATATTAAGTGATTTATTTGTGTGAGTGATGAATAATGTCATGTTTACCATTCCAAAAGGGTGAACCTGATTACATATCTGGAGCATTTGTATAATGTGTAGAGCTCAGAGTAGTGTCCGGTTTAAAGTCATTGTATGACCACACCGCCATGTTCATAAGCAAAGCTTCAAATACTATCACTGTGCTGAGCCAGGGCTCTCCAAACTCGGTCACATTACATGGTTAGACATTTATTTATTATTTAGCTTTTTGCAATTAGTTAAAATATACATATTCTAACAAATAAAGGGAATTACTTGAGCTTTTGAAAGTCATTATGTATTACTAGTATACAATTAATTTATACAAATAAATATATTTTGCACACAAAATGAGAAAAGAGAGAAACTCCTATTCGCCATTTGATTAGCTATAGGAGGAAGTAGCTGAATGACAAATCATTCTGCCTCTTAACATCTCTTATTGTAAGCCATATGTATAATAAAAGTAAAGGTAAGTGATAGGACGTTTTATTTTTGGATAAACATTTTACTAATAAATACAATCTCTCTTAAAATACCTTATTGGGTTATGATATTTAAAACAGTTTGGTTTGATCTAGCGCAGAACTAAAACTTTAATGAAATATTTCCCACAATTATAAAATAAATGTATGATTAGCTAGCTCCACACTGGAGAGCTGCTTTATAACAGGAAATCAAGTTATAATTCTAGCGACACTGACTCTTTATTTTCATGTTTAATATTGAAAAGCTATCTGTTGCATAAAGGACTGTTATATAAATAAACGTGACTGGACATTTCTTTACTGGAGTGGCTGGAGAACCTCAGAGTTCGTGCAAACATCCACATCGCTGTAATCAAATATGTTCTTAAGAGCTGCTTTTACATCGCGGTCAGTTTATGCAGTTATTGAGAGGAAGGCGTGCAGTATATATTTACATATTCATCCAAGGTTCGGATCGGCTCGGTTTGCTCAAACTGAAGTGCCATCTTCTTCTTTTGAATTGAATCAGGAGAGTGTATTACAATCTTGCGCTACAGCGCCACACTGGTCAAACTGCATTATTGGAGGCTTTCACATTAGGCATACGAGATCAAACAACTAACGTTACTCAAAAACATTTGCAGACAATTTTTTTTATCGTCGACGTTGTCGATAATGTCGACTAATTGTTTCAGCCCAAGTATATATATATATATAACGTTATATATATACTCAAGTCACGTTACAGAGAGTCGTGCGCTTTCACATCTCCCAACCGCTCAAAATCATCTATTAATGGTGCAGTAAACCGATTACACAATACTAGACTGCAAAACAAAAGCACCCCAAAACAGAAACTCTAAGAGAAATTAAAGACTTTGACTTAACAAAAGAAAAACTTTAGATTTTCTTACCTGACTGGTACCTCTTGCTCGCCTTCGCACCGTCATCAAATGCGTTGGAAATCGTCACTTCCGGGTTTTTTTTTTATTACAAAATTAAACACTTTACGTTAGTTTAACGATTGATAATTAAGTAAAATTGAAATTGAAACATTTTAGGTTGATTAAGCACAATACAATTGTGTTTTGGCGGAAAACTAAATATACTTGTGTTGTTTTAACAAAACATATCTGTGTAAAACGAACAGTGCCACAAATCCATTTTTTGAGTGTAAGTATGTTTTGTTATTAGTTGAAGTATTTGCTATTGAATGTTCAAATACAGAGGTGTGTGTGTATGTGTGAGTGAGAGAGAGAGAGAGAGAGAGAGAGAGAGAGAGCCACACACACACACACACACACACACACAAACACAGCGGAGTTAGCTGTCTTAACCATCCGTGGCTTGTGCACTGCAAACACATTCAAGCTTCATCACTGTGTCTGTCACTCGACTCTGTTCCCCTTTTGGGCCTGAACTGATGGTAAAACTAAAGACATTATTAACTGTCCTTACATGTATTTTGAACCGTTTTCTACCGTTTTTCATCAGTCACACACACAACACAACCATCAAACCACTTTACAGATCAATTTCACACCTGAAAATAATCTCAAAGTACTTGCTTCATTTGGGTCTCAATCAGAGATTACTGATAACAAATACTTTTGAACAAATAACAAATAAGAACTGCCTTCTAAAAAAGAACAAATGCTTTTCCCGCCAGCATCAAGATTATGCCTGATGGAGTCTAAAAAACTCAAAGTAACTAAAGGAAGTTTAGGAATCATGTGCTTGAACAGACTACAAAGAACCAGATGACGTAATTAAAACGATACATGTGAACTCCTGCTGCACCTGGTCACTTTCCGATGACTGATAACCAAGAGTGGACTGATTTATTTACTCACAGGAGTATAAAACAAGACCAGCTGCAACTACAAATAAATAAATAAATAAACTGGCAACATCACCTCAACAAAAGGCATCTTTCACCTAGGCTAAAGTTTGGACAGAAACTGGGATCTGATGGACATCAGATAAAGTGTCTCACTGGCAACATCTATGAAAGATAGTACACATCATATCATCTATATGTCAAGGATCCCCAACCAGTGACTGCAGCGAAGAATTGTACCATCTTCATCTATCCATCTTACCTTACTTACTAGTCATTTTACTTATTGTTCCCCATGTGTGTACTGTATAAACACTAGTCAACATTTGAAGTGTATCAAAATCTTTCATCAAAGTTGTCCTAAAACCTAAGACCAAAATATGTTAAATAACGTTTTTAATCCACTTCAGATGTTGCCTACTATATATACTGTACAATTTCCATTTTGTTTAACCTGATGGACTTAAATAACTAAAACTTAAAATAAATACAAATATAGAAACTTAAAATACAATATAAATACAATAAACTGTGATTAAGTTAAAATGTGTTGCTTTAGTCCATTTCAGGTCATCTATTACTACTACTACTAATACTACTATTGATATGAATATCATTTTCTAAAGAAAACAGATTGTTTTGTATATGACAATAAATAAACCAGTAAAACAATTTCCCCCTTTATAATTCCAGAAAACAATGTGATAGTGTTCATGCTTGATGGTTAAAATAATTTGTCACATTTCATAACATATTATGCAATATGGTGGATGTAATACATTTACATTTCATAAAGTATTATTGAGTCATATGAGGAAACCTGCCAGGCTCTCATACAGAGACATATTATGAAAAGCAGTAATAACAGTAAACGTATGACATCAATATTTGTGTGGTCATTTGTGCCCATGAAACTATTAACAGTTTCAGGCTAAGATTAGACATATTTTGGACTAACAACAGTATTTTTAAACACATGTTCTTAATTGCAGGATAATGTCTTTTTGAAGAAGATCTTAAAAGGGCACAGAGTTCTTACAATGTGACACCACAGTGAATCAGATATATTAACCCTCACTGACTAGTTCTGCTGGAAGTCACTGATATGAATCAAGACGGAAAACAGTCAAAAGCAAGTAGCAAAAACGTGGGAGGGAGGACAAGAACTAACAAGAACCAAATGATAAGTCTTGCATAACCAGAGATTCCCAGTGGACTTCAGTGCTGCCTCCATCATGGTCTCATGCATAACAGCCTTTGGCCATGATTTACAACCTTTGAAGCACAATTTCAACATTTATTTCGCTCCTGTAGCTCAAACTGTAAACATGGCTATAGCAACGGTAAGATCATGGGTTTGATTACCAGAAAGTGTATAAAGTGAAGTCTACACATTGACTGCATTTAGCTTTGGATTTACCAAATGCATAAATAGAATGTAATGTAAAAGGACTAAATACATATCTGTGTTTTTAAGAAAATTATATTAGCATTGAAAGCTAAGTGGGTCATTTACGCACCACTAGATTTCAATCAGAACTGAAAATAATAAATGTTTCAAACAGGTTTCCTTGAGCACTCCTCGGGCTGCCAGTTGGTAAGACAAACAGGTAGCTCCACCCCAAACTCACTCCATTGGTATAGCCGTTGCTGTGTCAGATTGGTCAGAGTACTCAAAAAAAAAAAAACACAAACAAAAAACCGGAACAATATTTTAATAGCACCACGGAATTTACACTTTATGGGGTAATCAGCTTATCAATAAAAAAAACAATACTTTTTTTAATTTAATTTAATTTAATTTAATTTAATTTAATTTAATTTAATTTAATTTAATTTAATTTAATTTAATTTAATCATGATTCAAATGACTATTTATGTATATATGTCAACTTATAGTTCCAGCAAATAATGTTCCCTATCTGTCGGCCACTACAAGTTATGTTGTGAAGACATTATGGGGGTTCGCCTGGGAGCCCCAATCATCTCTGACTTTAAGAGAAAATGGCAATGAAATTTGACTAGTAGATTTTGCATACCCTGAGCTACTCCCCGTGTATACATGTATGAACAGGCGACAGGTGCATCCACTCTTTTTTTGCTTCGGTGGCTAGTGGATGAAGAGTGCTATGCGGTGTAACAACACTCTGGATTTTGTTTACACCACACAGAGAGGAGCTTACAAAAACCTCCCCCTTCCCCACCTTGGTGCCTCAGACCACATCACTGTCATGCTAATGCCTGCATACAGACCGCTCGCCAAACCAGTTCACAAACAAATACAAGTGTGGCCGGAAGGGTCATCAGAGGCTCTTCAAGACTATTTTGACACCACTGACTGGAATATGTTTAAGCAGGCTGCCATATACAATAACTCCACAGATCTCCAATAGTACTCAGTGACTGTCACTGCCTACATCACATCACTGTTCGGCGCAACCAGAAGCCGTGGATGACAGGAGGGTCTACAGACTCCTGAAGACGCGGAACACTGCCTTCAGAGCTGGAGATGAGGTGGGCCTGAGGATGGCTAGGGCCAACCTATCCCATGGCATCAGAGAGGCTAAGAGACAGTACTCCAGGAGGATAGCTCATTAATTCAGCAACACCAAAGACACTTGACGCCTGTGGCAGGGGATACAGACCATTGCGGACTACAAGCCCCCACTGCGGACCTTTGACAGCACCATCTCTCTGCTGAATGAGCTGAACACATTGTTTGCTTGCTTTGAGGAACAAAACAGCACCTCTGCACAGAAGACTCCATCTCCTCCCAGCAACAAGGTGATGATGCTGTCCCTGGACAGTGTGAGGAGATCCCTCAGCAGTATCAATGCACGCAAAGCTCCGGGTCCTGACAACATTCCTGGGCATGTACTTAGAGACAGTGCAGTGGAACTCATGATGTCTTCACAGACATTTTCTACATCTCACTAAGTCAGGCTGTTGTCCCCACATGCTTCAAAGCTACCACCATCATTCCAGTCCCGAAGAAGCTGACTCCATCCTGCTTCAATGTCTACCTTCCAGTTTCATTTACTTCTATTGTCATTAATTGCTTTGAACGGCTTGTCATGCAACATATCAAGTCTGCCCTCCCTCATTCCCTGGAACCCTTCCAGTTTGCATATCGGTCCAACTACTTGACTGATGATGCCATCGCCACTGCCATCCACTCATCACTCACAAATCTAGAGAAAAAAGACTCATATGTCAGAATGTGGTTCATAGACTTCAGTTCAGCATTCAATACAGAGAATTTTCAGTTTATGTTTGTTTCTGTTCCGCCACTGGCTCAAGGGCCAGCAGTACCCACATTTTCAAAGAAAGAGCAATTTCCTTTTCCTCTAGGTTCTCGTGGCTGTGGACTGATAGTGAGCGACAGACCACTTCCTCACTATTGACCCCCTTTGTCAGCAGCCAAGAAGCTGCAGTTGGGAGATGCATTGCCTCTCCATGCAACTCTGGACACAGGGAGTCCTGCGGTGATCAGTCATAATGCGACACCTTCTGGGCTGTCCAGTTCGACTCCCTTGTGCTGCACCACTGCAGGTGTGTCGATTGTCCCTTTGGGGCCACTCGTACAGAGTTTGGGGGTGTGACTTGCGCTACCCAACCCATCCCATTGACTCATTCACACATTTCGACTCGGCTAAGCGATTCAGTTTATCAGGTGTCCTCCCAGGTTCAGGAGCATTTTCAAAGACTTTGGTGGCAGCCTGAGATGCACCTGTCTTGTGCGAGGAGATTGCTTTCCTCCTGTAATTGAGCCGATGATGAACCAGGGGTTTTGCAGCCCTTACTTCATCATATCCAAAAAGGGCGGTGGCCTACGGCCAACCCGGCCAATCCCCTGTGTCTTTACGAAGGTAGTGGAGGGTGCCCTTAACCCATTACGGGAAGTGGACATTAGGATCCTCAACTATATATCGACGACTGGCTCATTATGACCCAGTCGCAAGAACAGTTGTGGGATCATAGGGACCTGGTGCTACAGCACCTCAGCCATTTGGGGCTTTGGGTCAACTGGGTAAAGAGCAAGCTTTCCACTGTGCAGAGAATCTCTTTTCTCTGTGTGGAGTTAGACTCGGTGTGACTCACCAACGAGCATGCCCAGTCAGTGCTGGACTGCCTGAGTTCCTTCAAAGGCAGGATAGTGGTACCACTGAAACACTTTCAGAGGCTCCTGGGACATATGGCATCTGCAGACACAGTAATGCTGCTCAGATTGCTACATATGAGATCACTCCAGCACTGGCTACACACTCGAGTCCCACATGCAATGGGCAGGCAGCCCCGGGGCTCTGGACAGGGCACCGACTGCTTTGGCACATCAATTGCCTAGAGCTGTTGACAGTGCATCTGGTCTTGTGGCAGTTCTGGCCACTGCTGCAAGACAAAAACGTGTTGGTCCACACGGACAACACTGCGGCTGTTTTGTACATCAGCTGTCAGGGAGATCTATGATCACGTCGCATGTAACAGCTTACCCACCTTCTCCTCCTCTGGAGTCAGACGGGGCTCAAAATGCTGCGAACCATCCACATTCCAGGGGAGCTCAATCGTGCAGCAGACATGCTTTCATGACCTTTCACATTCCTTGGAGAATGGCAACTCCATCCCGAGATGATCCAGCTGATTTGGAGTCAATTCGGGGAAGCCCAGGTAGACCTGTTTGCTACTTGCAAGTACTCCCACTGCCAGCTGAGCAGAGCAGTCTGGCGCCAGGACCAGTATTGGTGTTAGCTTGCCCGGGTCTCCAGTCAGCCTTTGCACTGGGCTAGGTGTCCATATTTCTTGGTTCCTTGTGGGCAATCCCATATGTGTATTCTTCTATGGTAAGGTTTCAATCTCGGTAGACCCGTGTTTTCCCTTGACAGTGTATTCTGTCAGCCTCTGCTGGCAGTTGTTCCATTCCTACTCTCAGGCAGGACATGCCTCAGAGACCTATTCCATATGTAGTACTGCCCCAGGCCTGGTTCAGTCCAAATGATAATTTCGGCACATCAACTCCCTAGAGGTAGGGTGTGGTCTCTGTAGTGCCCTTCTCGAAGGCTCGCTTCCCTATCATTTTTGTCTAAGCTGTAAACAACAAATAGGAAAGAGTTGAAGCAAATCTTTAATTGAAGGTCGAAATTCCTTCTGTTAAGAAATTTCAGTGGGGAAAGGAACAACAGCTCTCCTGCTGTGATGTACTCGCCTGTGGTTCCTGCGGGTACCATGGCCAGCAAATTTGCACTGGGGCAGTGGGAAGGTTATGACCTTTGCGTAGCATTGTCTGTCACACGGTCGCTTGCCAACATTAGCTATGTCATGGGGTTGTGACAGGGTTCAGGTTGTGGTGCTTTCCAGGGCCCCATAACTCTTAGTGACTGACAGATAGGGAACGTCTTGGTTATGTATGTAACCCTGATGGAGGGAACGGAGACATTATGTCCCCTTGCCACAACCTCGAACCATCGCTGGTGGCCAGGGACAAGTTCTCGGCTCCTCAGCATAAAACCTGAAGAGTGAATGCACCTGTCTCCTATTTACACCCATATGCATGAAGAGGGACTCAGGTATGCAAAATCCACTAGCTAAAATTTTATTGGCGCTTTCTCTTAAAGTCAGAGAGGATTGGGTCTCCCAGGCGAACCCCCATAATGTTGTCACAACATAACGTCTCTGTTCCTTCCATCAGGGAACGAGGGTTACGCACCTTAACCGAGATGTTCAGTATCCTGACTGACAACATTAAAATATTGTAAGTGAAAGTGATGGACAAACAGCCAAGAATGGTGGCCAATACTCAAAACTTGTGCTCTGCATTTAACCCATTCAAAGTGCACACACACACAGCCGTGAAAACACACACCGGAAGCAGTGGGCAGCCATTTATGCTGCGTCGCCTGGGGAGCAGTTGGGTGTTCAGTGCCTTGCTCAAGGGCACCTCAGTCATAGTACTGAAGGTGGAGAGAGCACTGTACATTCACTCCCCCCACCTACAATTCCTGCTGGCCCGAAACTTGAACTCACATTCTTTGGATTACAAGTCTGAATCTCTAACCATTTTAAGAAAAGTTAAACATCTCTAAAACAAGATGAGAAACAAAATTACAAAATTGATATTAGGAACAAATGTTAAAATTACAACATCATGAAAAAAAAAGATCTTTACTGTATTTCAGGTAAATAATAATAATAATAATAATAATAATAATAATAATAATAATGATTATTATTGAGTCATATAGGAAAATCAGTTAAATTAAATTAAATTAAATAATATTAAATTAATGTGAAATATGTGAAAATCATGACTTTTTTTTTTTTGCCAACATAGTTCCAGCAATATATAGTATCCTGTATAGTAATAATAGTATCCTGACTGACAACACAAAAAAAAATGTTGTGAATGCATGAAAACATGAACATTAAAGCGAGTTCATACATCGTGTTGTCAGAATATTATATGCTCATCTGCAGTACAAAAGGTTTTGATGCTTACAGTTGCTTGTTATCACACCTGCTTAAAAGTATGTGATGAATGACGTGTCAGGGACCATTTTGAGCATGTTCCGGATTGAAATAATCGCTCTGCTATTCATGTTCCAAGTGCGGAGTGGGCCAGGGACAGGGAAGCAGATATTTATGTTCGACTGTCAAATGGAAGCGGATGATCTGCCCAGACTGAGTGGAAGATGAGTGAAAATCTAAATAAATACAAAAGCAGAAATTGCCTTTTTAAGTCAATTATGTCCACGAGAGATGGAAACATGACAAAAGTGAGTGATTAAACGTTTTTGGATACTGTTATGTGATAGGGCACCGAGAATTGTATTTGTTAATCACATTTTTTAAAAGTAATTTTTAAAGTTTTTTTTTTTCCACATTTCTATGATACAGACAAGCATTTAAAGCAGAACTTATAGAGGAAAATTATAAAGTGCTTCTTTAATTATCATAAACAATATTACAAATATTTAGACTTATATTACCCCCCCCCCCCAAAAAAAAATTAGTAGTATTTTTAGTAAACAAGTGGCCTTTTACAAACTCACCATTTTGCAAATTAACTGTTAACTGATTTCCCTGATCAGAAAAAGTCATGGCATTATGTTTTCCATACCAGAATGCTCGAAGTGTCGACATGCTTCATGCTAAGCTGTGTGGTTGAAACTGAAGAGGAAAATTTAAAATAGTCATGCTCTCCTTGCAGCATCTGGCACCAAAAGCAACAGTATCATAAAGGCCTTCATCCAGTCCCACAACAGTCAAGTATGGGAAAAAATGACATTGAACAAACAACTGTAATTAGTTTTAATGACTGATTAAGGTTACATAGTGCTTTACAACACACAGAACAGATTTTTTTTAAGATAATGTGCATCAGACCAAGAGATTTACTGATACTAAAGTTCTAGTACATGGATCCCATTACAAAGTATGATGATAATTATATTAAGTGTCATTTTTTCCTTCTCATTTTAGCTATTTATTATTTTAAAGAAGAGAACCATTCACAACAGTCTAAACGTAGAAATAAATGAATCTTCTACAGTCTGAGTTGCTCTTGGACCCTGGCCATTGGTGCCTGGTTGGCACATGAGCAAATTAGTCTGGTAAGAAGTTATTGCTATTCTGACACAAGTCCAGCTTTCCTCACCCAAGAACCGATCTTGACAACTTGTGAAGCGACTGAGAGAACTGTTTCGGATGAGAGTGAAAGATCAGCTTTGAATAAAACCAAATGTCCCGTCATGCTCTGATCCTGTCAACAATTTTAAGAAGGTCCATGATGCACCTGGACACGGTATTACCTGCCAAACTCCAACAAGAGTCAACTGACTACCATGAACAATGAGAATGAGAGAATATACTAACACAGATTAATCATATATACAGTACATATATATATATATATATATATATATATATATATATATATATAAAGAGTTGATGTCCCTTTGCTTTCACTTTCGTCATGCACAAGCGCTTATTATCTCTCTCTCTCTCTCTCTCTCTCTCTCTCTCTCTCTCTCTCTCTCTCTCATTAGACAAATTATATGAACTTTTGAAAAGTTTACACAGCATAATGCATTTCCAGTCACAGTGTTTGTCTGCTGCACAAGAGCATTTATCAATTTCATTCAAACCAACTGCTAATAAATGTAAAGAGCTAAACATTTTTCCACAATCAGTTGCAGAAAAATGTGTTAAAATGGGTAAAATTCCAATGGTATGAACTGAATTCTGAATTATTTTACAATTATTTTAAGTAAATTAACTTGTGTTGGGGAAAAAAGTGAAAGGTGACTATTCATAATAGCAGCTGAAAAAAGCTAGTATTAAAGGTTATATGATGAGATTTAAAATTTTTCCTTTCTCTTTGGAGTAGGGGTGTAACGACTCATTAGTTTTATGGATGCCTCAATTACAAAGCCTGGTGAATCTGATGTATATGCATCGATCTTGAAACATGATATTTGAATCATGAATTGCCGGTTTGAAATTGAGATAAAGAAGAATTCTCACTGAAAGAGAAGTGAGTATATTTTCTACCTTATTCTGTGCAGAAAATAAATGAAAATTGCCATTAGGAAAATGAATATAGAATACAAATGATTGATTATTGTCCAGTAGTGTATTTTATTTCTTATAGCAAATTCAAAGTAATAGATAAGAAAATAATTCCTTGTAATAATAATACATACATACATACATAAAATTATTGTATTTGACATTTCTGTCACTTCTGAAATCATGGCTATGCCCTTGGTGTGACAAAATGTTAGCCTATGCATAATATTTTAAAGCTCTTTTTTTCTTTTCTTTTTTTTTTAAGTCTTGGCTGACATAAATTTCTACATATGTCATGTCATACCATAGTATCATTAAACTAGCATCTAACACTGGACAAACGTGTTTCTCTCTCTCTCTCTCTCTCTCTCTCTCTAACCTATGGTTCCGTAACCATAACCATGTAAATTATGTGGAAAATAAAGTTTTTTTTAACCTTAAACCGCATAAACACATTGCATTACATCAAATACACAAAATAATGTTATTTTTAGCAATGCCATACGACCTCTTTAACAAAGAAATTCGACACAAAATATGTTTTTACTGTTACTATTCTAATACTAATACTAATATTTTTATTATACTATTGGAATGTAATGCATTATTTAAAATATAAAAAAAAAAATATAAAAAAAAAAATATAAAATTTGGAGTTTAATAATTAAAAAAAAAAACTCAGTTGAAAATATAAAGAAATAGTTCACCAAAAATAAATAAATAAAACTGCTAAAACTGTACACACCCTCAGGCAATCCGAGTGTTACGGATCACTCGGGAAGCAGAGGAGTAACAGAATGAAGATGTTTATTAGACACTTGCGGCAGGGTAGACACAGGCGGATGTCCCGGGTGGACAGCCAGACATTCTGACCGGGTTGGTAGTTAGGAGCCTCGGATCGGCGAAGGTGGGGAGGCAGCTTGGAGGCCCGTTTAGGGCAGAAGACGTCGCTGAAGGGGGCGTAGCATTGAGGAATGGTGATGGACTGATTTTCAACTGGGCTCTCAATAGACGTGGAGTAGACTGGGAGAGGTTCAGGGGACGGTGTGACTGGAACTGGACAACCAGAGATGCATGATTGGAAACAGGCTTCGCCCCACTTCAGAATCTCGCCCGTCTTCCAGGAAATCACGGGGTTGTGCTGCTCCAGCCACGGGCGCCCTAGAATAATGTCAGCGGTGGATTCCTCCAGAACCAGCAGATGGACCTACTCGTGATGGAGTAGTCCAGTTTGGAGGGATATGGGGCCCACACTATGGCACACGCACTTCCTGCTTAGCGGCCTGCCAGTGATTTTGTGGACCTGGTAGGCTGACGGCGTGGCCGTGGTAGGGAGTTTGAGCTGACGGCAGAGGGCGCCGGAGATAAAGTTGCCGGCTGACCCAGAATCGAGGAGGGCAGAAACTGGAAGAGACATGTCAGCGGCAGTAAGTGTCACAATAGTGGTGAGTGGTTTCATTTGGTATCTTGAAGGGAGAATGGCACTCACCATAGGACGAGGAGGACGGACGGGGCACACTGCTATAGCATGCCCCGGGGCTGCACAGTAGAGGCACAGATTCTGGGCCAGCTGTCTCTGACGCTCCGCCATAGTGAGGCGGTAGGAGTCGAGGATCATAGGCTCGCTGGCTGGTTCTGGGGGGCTGACGTTTTCTGGTCGGCAGAGTGGTGTGGAGGAATGCGACTGGCCCTGGTGCTCTTCTAAGCACAACTGCATACGAGTGGCGAAGGGGATGGATAGCTGGATGAATCGCTCGAGTCCGATGGTATCCTCGTATGCAGCGTGATGCAACCGCACTCGGGGTTCCAATCCTTGACGGTAGGTCGTCAGTAAAGCCTGTTCGTTCCATCCACTGGAGGCCGCCAGAGTCCTAAACTGAAGGGCATATTCATTGACAGACATTTTTCCTTGTTTTAGATTATACAGCTTCTCACCAATGGAAGAGTCCCAAGCTGGTCTGCCGAAAACTTCACGGAAATGGTCGATGAAGCTAGAATAAGACTGGATAACTGGGTTATTTTGAGTCCAGAGAGAATCTGCCCACAGTAGTGCTTTACCTTGCAGCTGGGAAATAATAAAGGCTACCTTTGAACGGTCAGTGGGGTACAAGTGCGGTTGCATCTCCAGGACCAGCGAACATTGAAGGAGGAATCCGCTGCATTCCTCCGTGAACCAGAGTAGGGCGCTGGCCTGGCCATGGGACTGGCGTGAACGACAGGTGAGGAAGTTATGACAGGGTCGGCGGAAGTGCTCGCTGGTGTAGGAGATGCTGGTGTTGCCATGAGTGTTCGTCGGAGTGCATCAACCAGATCTTGAAAGGGGTCCGTGAGCCTCATGCTTGTGCCTGGCGGTGCTGGTCCGGTCATCTGTTATGGATCACTCGGGAAGCAGAGGTGTAACAGAATGAAGATGTTTATTAGACACAGACACAAGCAGAGGAGCAGGTAGTGATGAATGATAATGAGGAGGGATCCGTGCAGGTAGGGTGAAGACTTCTTGGAGGGACGGTGAGCCACACACATGCACACTGGGGAACTGGGTCTTTGGAGAATCGGTGGAGAGAGTACAGTCGTGGCCAAAAGTTTTGAGAATTACATAAATATTGGAAATTGGAAAAGTTGCTGCTTAAGTTTTTATAATAGCAATTTGCATATACTCCAGAATGTTATGAAGAGTGATCAGATGAATTGCATAGTCCTTGTTTGCCATGAAAATTAACTTAATCCCAAAAAAACCTTTCCACTGCATTTCATTGCTGTCATTAAAGGACCTGCTGAGATCATTTCAGTAATCATCTTGTTAACTCAGGTGAGAATGTTGACGAGCACAAGGCTGGAGATCATTATGTCAGGCTGATTGGGTTAGAATGGCAGACTTGACATGTTAAAAGGAGGGTGATGCTTGAAATCATTGTTCTTCCACTGTTAACCATGGTGACCTGCAAAGAAACGCGTGCAGCCATCATTGCGTTGCATAAAAATGGCTTCACAGGCAAGGATATTGTGACTACTAAGATTGCACCTAAATCAACAATTTATAGGATAATCAAGAACTTCAAGGAAAGAGGTTCAATTCTTGTAAAGAAGGCTTCAGGGCGTCCAAGAAAGTCCAGCAAGCGCCAGGATCGTCTCCTTAAGAGGATTCAGCTGCGGGATCGGAATGCCACCAGTGCAGAGCTTGCTCAGGAATGGCAGCAGGCAGGTGTGAGCGCATCTGCACGCACAGTGAGGCGAATACTTTTGGAAGATGGCCTGGTGTCAAGAAGGGCAGCAAAGAAGCCACTTCTATCCAAACAAAACATCAGGGACAGATTGATCTTCTGCAGAAAGTATAGTGAATGGACTGCTGAGGACTGGGGCAAAGTCATATTCTCCGATGAAGCCCCTTTCCGATTGTTTGGGGCATCTGGAAAAAGGCTTGTCTGAAGAAGAAAAGGTGAGCGCTACCATCAGTCCTGTGTCATGCCAACAGTAAAGCATCCTGACACCATTCATGTGTGGGGTTGCTTCTCATCCAAGGGAGTGGGCTCACTCACAATTCTGCCCAAAAACACAGCCATGAATAAAGAATGGTACCAAAACACCCTCCAACAGCAACTTCTTCCAAAAATCCAACAACAGTTTGGTGAAGAACAATGCATTTTCCAGCACAATGGAGCACCGTGCCATAAGGAAAAAGTGATACTAAAACTAAGTGGCTCGGGGACCAGAATGTTGAAATTTTGGGTCCATGGCCTGGAAACTCCCCAGATCTTAATCCCATTGAGAACTTGTGGTCAATCCTCAAGAGGTGGGTGGACAAACAAAAACCCACTAATTCTGACAAACTCCAAGAAGTGATTATGAAAGAATGGGTTGCTATCAGTCAGGATTTGGCCCAGAAGTTGATTGAGAGCATGCCCAGTCGAATTGCAGAGGTCCTGAAAAAGAAGGGCCAACACTGCAAATACTGACTCTTTGCATAAATGTCATGTTATTGTCAATAAAAGCCTTTGAAACGTATGAACTGCTTGTAATTATATTTCAGTGCATCACAGAAACAAAGATCTAAAAGCAGTTTAGCAGCAAACTTTTTGAAAACCAGTATTTATGTAATTCTCAAAACTTTTGGCCAGGACTGTAGAAGAGGAGTTAGTCCTTATAGTAAGCATACAGGAATGACCTTGTCGCGAACGTGACCAGACAATGTTTGAGTGCGTGTGTGGCTTTTATGGTGCTGCAGTGATAGGCTGGTGATGAGGATCAGGTGGATGTGATTTAGAACTCCGGTGAAGGTCTGCGTTGTGATTGTGTGGAGGTGGAACCTGGCGTGTTTGTAACACCGAGATGTAGATGAGTTTGTTTTTTTCATTAAAATTATTATTTTTTATTTTATTTTTTATTTTAAGCATTAAATCACTTGCTCAGCAATAGATCCTCTGCAGTGAATGGGTGCGGTCTGAATGAGAGTCCAAACATCTGATAAAAAATCATCATAATTCACAAGTAATTCACATAATTCCACTACATCAATGAACATCCTGTGAAGTGAAAAGCTGTGTGTTTATATTAAACAAATTCATCAATAAAGCATTTTAACTTTAAATCATAGCTTCTGGCCAAAATAATGCTTCCCTCAGTGAAAAAATTCTTTCTCTCGTCTGTTGTCCTCTCACAGCAAAATAAAAAAGTACTTTGCTTGTTAAAAGTGCTTAATCTGTGTATATTTCACACTTCATTCAGGCGATTTGACCAAATCCAAATTTCTCCAAATCCATTCCAATGAGGAAACAAGCTCATCTGCATTTTGGATTTCCTGAGGGTGAACTACTTTAATATTAACATAAAGAAAACATACATTTGTTTGCTTGTTGATAGTAAAATATAAATGCTGGTCCCTTTGCCTATAATCCAGAAATGGTGTAATCATCAAATATGACTGTAACAATAGACAAAAAAAAAAAAAAACACTACACACAGAGAGGGGACTTTGCCTCATTTTAGAAGTCAACTGCACTACAGTGCTTCAGTATCAGCCAGATGGAAAGCATCAGCAAAGGCTTTTGTCTCCCAGCTCTACAAAGCTCTCAGGAGATGCCCATTGACATGGAGGATGCTCCCCTCTGGTCTACAGGGCCATGCGCTGTCAATGCAGATGTTTGAGAACCTCATCCATAATAATAGACAGATTCACAGGGATGGCCCCCTCAGATGGCCAGCTGTGTGTTTCTGACTCCAAACTGACAGAGCTAAGTGGTGGACACAGATTTAGATGACCCAGAGGAACCCAAGGCCCAAATGAACTGTCATGAAATCATTTCCAATTGTGCATTTCAAACAATCTGCAAATAATTAGTGGACGGGCAGAGCAGGACAGAAGAAAACATAGCAAAAAATTATTGTCATGACAAGTTTAACGGCGCTGGACTCGCCTGCAGTTAAGAGGCACAAAGTTTTATATTTGACACTGTATGAAAAAATAAATATTATTTATATCCTGCAGGAATAAAGCCAAGAAAACCTCTTATCTGTCTACATTGGATTTGGCTTGTATCCTTGAGTGGATTTGTACAAACATCTCAGACAGGTTATCTGAATGATGGAGGAGACTGGTACAGTTGCGTGTGGGCTTGTCTTGGCTGTAGAACCGTTCATATGAAGCCAAGTATTTTTTTTTTTTAGTCAAACCTCAGGTCATTTTCTTCCAAATTTCAGATTATTTGACTTCAAAGTCATGAAAAACTGAAAAAATGTTGCTTTTGGATGAAGTCACAGAACAAAAGGAATGTACTGAAGGCTGTTGTGCTGCATAAAGCTGCTTGATTTCCATATTTTATTTGTTGATATGCGAAGTCAGCAGTAATTAGTATGAAAAGTGTCATTCATTTAGCTTTTATATAATAAAAAATGAAGTTTTAAAATATTGTAATCAAAATGAAAAATAAATAGACCTATATAAAATATATGAATATTTCAATAATTTTTTTTTTAATAAATTAATCTGAAAATAATAATTAATAATTAAAATAATCAAATAAATTAATTAATAATTTGGAATCAAAAAGGCCTTGTTCCATTACATCAGAAGCGCACTTACAATACAATTAATTCAATAGCAACTGGAAATGAAAGTCACTTCTTGTGACTTAAAGAATCCTGCGTTTTAAAGAAAAGAGTGATCACGGTGGTACACAGACAGGGTGCAGACAAGCTTTCATGATCTCACTGTCAGCTGATCCCACACAAAACGCTTATGCTTTAGCGCTCCAACCTCAAAGCTTCACCACTAAATGCTCACTGAAAACTGCATTGAAGCTCCATCAGCAGTGCAACCCACTTTTACCTGCCAAACTACAGGGACAAAACCCTTTACTTGACCAATTCACTGAGACTGTGAGTGACAAGAAACTGTCAAATTAGTGCATTTATAGCCAAGATGCCATTACTCCACAGCTGCTTTTTATTTTGTGTTGATAGTATTTAATCCTTTAATGTGCAAACCATAAGTTGCAAGATCTCCAATTTCTGTCGGAAAGAAGTGTTTCGCTAAAATGCACATATTAAAGATATATTAAATGCAGTAATAACTAGCTGCAATACTATTTAATGTGTGGTTGTTTCAGATCAACCCCAGGGACTAAATGTTTCTGTATATATTATATCAATTTCTCACACTGTTTGCTGTGTCTCATATGCCACGCCAAACATTTCACTCCCATGTCCTGTTGAGATTGCTGTGACATTTACCAGCAGAATAAATTTGTCATATAAAGCTACATTTTCCATGTGGTTCTCTGTTTATTTCTGGTTATGGTCAGATGTGGATAATCAACTACCTCATTTTATGATGTTATTGCATCATTATCTGAAGTTGTTTGGTTTTTCAACGCCTCCAGCTGAATGTATTATAAACCGCTGTTCTCTTTACAATCCGAGTAAGGAGAATGACCTTGTTCAGAGCCGTTATACATTCATCTTTATGAATTCAGAGTTAGTTGCTGACCCTGATGTTTTGACATCTCTGTTAATAGGTTACTGCTGAGGGAAAATGCAGTATTGTACTATACAGATGTATACAATCTTTGTTGTAGTAAACTGATATAGACACAGATGTCAATAATTTGGCTGCTTTGGTCCTTTTAGAGGGCACTTTATTAATGACCAGCCACAATCACATGGGTTTATGAAGCGGAGACTACACCAATTTACTGCTGCAATTCATCATGCGGTTGAAAGTCTGTTCTGGGAAAGGATTAATGAGGTATGAGGCTAGGCCCCAGCCTTGACAAACTCCAAACAGGAGCTGTGTGCTGCATGGCACACGGTGAAAGACTTACACTGACGCTCATTCAGGGCTAGTGCTCTGTCTTCATTTATTAAACCATAAACAGGAAAATGCCAATGAGATGTCTTCATACAGAATGGTTCAGATTTCAGTATTTTCTGTAATGATAGTGATATTTAATGGCACAAACAATAAAAAGTTACTCTCTGATCATGATGTAAAAATCTATTTAATTGCATGTATTATCTTTAGACTGTTACTTTGCTGCTCTACTGGGGATCCTGTTATCTTATCTCCTCTCATTTTTATAATGTGGAAATGACAGTGGTATAAACAAAGAAAACAAATACTAATACAAATTACTGTAATGATAGGAATTCCCGAATTTCAACTTTCTCACCCTTTAAAATCCGCAAAAAAACACAGGCGGACACAAGTAAAAAAAAAAAATAAAAAAAAATTGAATGAATGAAAAATGAATGAATGAATGAATGAATGAATGAATTGCAAGCCATTAACCCCCCCCCCCCTCCCCCCGCCCCCAATTTTTTTTTTAAAATAATTAATTAAGAATTAATAATTCTTATAAACTGTTGCAATTTTTGGGTGGATTAATAAATGGACAAATCAATAAATAAGATTTTTTCCCAATGATTTTAAACAGTCCTTTAAAATAATCCTTGGCGACAGAAACATTCCTTTTATTCATACTATTCTGACAAACCTATAGAAGACTCAGCATGAAAGTCTTCAATTTTATCTTTTGCATAGAAGTCTTCTTCAATGAGTGATTCTAATCACTAGCTTGCTAACTGAGCGCTGTGCTGATAAACACCGGTTTGATAAAGTTATTATTAAAACATTGGAGACTGCATTATGACAAAAACAGCTCTGTTTCAGGGCATTTCTTAGATACCGCAAATGCCCTGACTGTTATTTTCCACACCAGGACAGAACGTCTAATTGTCCCCTTGATTATATCCATTAGTAAGGGGGAAGCAGGGGCCCCTGGGAACCCAAGGCTGAGAGGACACAGTTAAAGTCCCACATAGCAAGACATTTCCCTCCAAGATAATGCCTCTCGATTATAGTCCAAAATCCCTTACGTAATCCGGGGGGTAGGGAGCTCTTCAGTATACATGAACTGAGAAAGGCTCAGAAAATTCCCCCTTTTCCTTTTCCATGTGCTTCTGCTCAGAATTAAATGAGTGTGTGTAAGAATGCAGGTCTGTGTTTTCTCATGTATGAGTAGTTTAACACGCCTGGATGGCATAGCCCAACACCTGTGTGCTAGAGGAGACTGATACTGATGTAATGTCAGATGCTGCAGCACAGCCTGAATGCTTCACCCAGGGATCTGCTGTCATTATGGTCAGTGTTGCGCTAAGCATCAAGCATGCGCTGACTTCCAGCTTTTTTTCTGTAACTAAGCTAGCGCAGCAATCAAATGCAATCTCTTTTTTTTAGGTGATAGAGAGCAGCTATTTACGAGTGTAAGGTTGTGGAGGTGTGAAACGTGTTACACGTTTCAATATATATATATATATTGCTTTTAATCTCACAATTCTGACTTTTATCTTTTTATATTTTATATCTCGCAAAACAGAATTGTGAGATAAAATTTAACAATTATCTTTTTTATTTTATTCTGTGATGAAAAGAAAATGCAAGATGTAAACTAACAAACATTAACAATGAGCAACACATTTTTACAGTATTTATTCATCTTTGCTAACGTTAGTTAATAAAACTGCACCTATGCATTGTTAATCCATGTTAGTCTGTGTATATTTTAATAATGTATTAGTAAATGTTAGAATCAATATAAATTTAGAAGTATTTTTCATTGTTTGTTTATGTGAAATAATGTAGTTAACTAATGGTAAGAAAAGGAACCTTAGAATAAAGTGTTACTGAAAGAAATAAAGGAATTGAGAGACATAACCTGAATGTGAGAAAACTTGAAAATGCAAGAAAAAAAAAAACGTCTGAAATTCTCAGTTTACATTACAGAATTTTGAGAAAAAGTTGCAATTACCTTTTTATTTAATATCCTGTGGTGCAAACAAGCTTCCATGGTTTTCATTTAAATTTTACATATTTTGATAATATAATCTTAAACAGGGTGTTTTCTATGATTCATATAAAGTAAAAGAAAAATACCTCTTTTTATCAATTTGTGAGTATTTTGTTACGTTGAACGATTTTTAAGAAATCTCATTTGATCTGATCTCAGAGCAATGACGGATAAGAAGTAATCATGGGAAATAAGTGAGGAATATGGATAGCAGCTCAGATAATTCAGTATTAGAAGAATTTGATGACTTCATTTCCAACTTTTTATTGCAGAAGTTATTTCGGCAAATCTGAGCATAGTCTCTTATATGCTAATATCTATTTTGAAGCTCTGGGGCAGACCTTTTCCAGAGGAGAAAAAAAAAACTGAAACACTTTTCCTCACTGCTGTCAATGAGAAACAATGAGGCTCATAAAGAGATTTCACATGTGGTTTTCTTTCCTGTGGGTTTGCTTTATACTTCATTATCGTACATAGGAGAGCTCCATTGGTGCTTTGTCTATCATGGCTTTATCAAAATATGGCCAATGATTCTAATTAAGATGTTATCTCGGATGCTTATAGTGTCAGCTGGCGCATTGTGACGATTGGTGAGCGGACAGGAAATCCTGTTGAATTCTGTCTGTAATGTGCAATGCTACCTTTTCATAATGGCTCACAGCCTGTGGGGAACTGTTGTGGTTTGTGGCTGAGGAAATGGCCATTACAACACAATGAGTGCTAATTGCCTTGCACCGAAAAGAAAAACGCTGGATGTGCATGAATAAGAGGCAGAGGAAAGGAGAGACAAAGGGAGAGAGAAATGGAGCACATAAAACACTTTGAGTGTGCTCAGGGTTGACGGTTTCTGAGTGCTGCTGTTTGATCCAACCCAAAGTGGATGTTTTCAATCCGTTTTAGAGTTATTTAGTCATTTTAACATTACTGAAACTGTGCTTCAGTGAAGTCAGGAGGTTGGAGAGATCTCAACATCACACAAGCAGACCAAAAATATCTCTGTTGATCATTAAAAAGTTTGGGGTTGTTAAGACTTTTTAATGATTTTTAAATTCAGCCTCTCGTGGCTGAATTTATTTAATAAACCATACAGTAAGAACGACAATATTGTGAAATATTATTGAAACTTACTATTTTTTATTTAAATATATTGTAAATTTTCAGCATCATTATCTCAGTCTTCAGTGTCACGTGATCCTTCAGAAATAATTCTAATATGCTGATTTACTGCTCAAGAGACATTTATCATTAATTATCAATATTGAAAACAGTTGTGCAGATTTTGTGGAAATGGTAAAACATTGTTTCATGATTCTCTGGTGAAAATTAAGTTTAAAAATAAAACAGCATTTTTTGGGTATAGAAATTTTTTGTACTATTCTAAATGTCTTTACTGTCACTTGATCAATTTAATGCATCCTTGCTAAATAGAAGTATGAATGTCTTCATTAATTTCAACCTTTCATAACTAGCATCATGAAAGTACACAGTATGGAAAACGGGTTTGTAACTTTTAAGGTGTACAATATGAAGTTTATTTGAACATAATTGGCAGCATAGAAATGTGAGCTAAACATAGGGATTAATTTTTCATTGTGTGCCATTTATCAATGTTTTATGGGACTCCAGATTCTGATTGTGCTTTTAAACCTTGGTAATTTGCCAAATGAATAAACTGGAAACTGGAAATGAATAAAAGAGAGACATTAAGTGCTGAATGTAAGAGAAATATTAAGAGATTTAAAGTGCTGTGATCTATAAAACCTTATTTTTATAACACATCTGATTTAGGGGTACTCTGAAGTAAGATGTTAATTTGAAATTAATCTGTGTCTTATCTCCTGTTATTTAGATACAAACACAAATCCCACTGGGTCAACCAAAGTATGGTTTCTTTGGCCTGATAACTTTTTTACTGTTTATCAGACAGTGGTTTATCTGAATATGAGACACTTTAATAGACAGGATTAGGTTTGTATACTTCTGATTTCTAGTATTTTGTAAAGAATCCTTCAAATAGCCCAGAAAAGAAGTATATGGAATCCTTAATGCCTTGAATTACCATAACCTGAGACCTCAATTAATTAAAACGAAGAACTCAGATGAACTACAAACCAGTGCCTATAATCACAAAACATTTTATCTTACCACTAAGAGTTCTCCTAAATAGCAATGTCATTCAACATAACATCTCCGTTCCCTCTATCAGGGAATGAGGGTTACATACATAACCGAGATGTTTTCTATTTCAATTGGTTTATTTAAAAGTTTCACTCTCTATAGATATATTTTTCATGTCTGTTATAAGGCAATCATACACAAAGTTTCGAAGTGATGCGCTCAAGTTCACAGACTCCGAGACAGCAGAAAGTGCATCCTGTATGCTTTCATTATTTTACAAAAGCACAACGTTTTGTTGTTATTCTCAGTGCACACAAATAAAAGTAGAGTCTTTAAAGATACAAAAGATGCATTACTCTTATCTGTATGACCAAAAATGAAGAAGCATTTTAAGAGAAAATGATTAAACTGGCACTTCCATCTGTCATGCAGTAGCCCAAGCGCACTACTGTTCAACTTCCACATTCCTCACAAACAAGAGAACTGCACACTTTTTTCTAGACTAACATTAGATTGTGCTGCCATGTAAAGTTGCCACTACATACTTATTTCAGATGATAAGCCATATTTGAGGTCGATGAATGTTAGATGAGCATATTTGAGTATGATTTGTCCATCACAGACTGCGTGATTTCTCCTCTTCGTGTGGAATTCTTTTTTTTCTGTGACTAATACAATTCTGGTAATATGGATATAAACAGCTTTTTAATTAGCAGAGTATAATGATTTGGTCTTAGTGTCCTCTTCACTACTCCTAACGTTTCACAGATTTAGGAGCATTGGGAAATACTCTTTGAACAAAAATTTGGAAGTCTTACATTTAGGACTGACTCACATTATTTTAAAGATTTTTTCCTAAATCGGCAAGTTATGAGCAACTTTTAGCCCTAAGACGTTTTGTGAATATGGACCCAGGTCTTCAGAGAGGCAGGGAAGCTTTGAAAGGAGTAAAGATTTGAAAAGAAGTAGAAATTAATTATACAAGCAGAAAATTATTAATTTATTATTATTATTATTATTAATAATAATTATATATAATATTCCATCCATCCATCTTCTTCTGCTTATCCGGGGCCGGGTCGCGGGGGCAGCAGTCTAAGCAGAGAACCCCAGACTTCCCTCTCCCTAGACACTTCCTCCAGCTCTTCTGGGAGGACACAGAGGCATTCCCAGGCCAGCCGGAAGACATAGTCTCTCCAGCGTGTCCTAGGTCTTCCCCGTGGTCTCCTCCCAGTGGGACGCGCCCGGAACACCTTCCCGGGAAGGCGTCCAGGAGGCATCCGGAACAGATGCCCGAACCACCTCAGCTGACCCCTCTCGATGTGGAGGAGCAGCGGCTCTACTCTGAGCTCCTCCCAGGTGACTGAGCTTCTCACCCTATCTCTAAGGGATCGCCCAGCCACCCTGCGGAGAAAGCTCATTTCGGCCGCCTGTATCCGGGATCTTGTCCTTTCGGTCATGACCCAAAGCTCATGACCATAGGTGAGAGTAGGAACGTAGATTGACCGGTAAATCGAGAGCTTCGCCTTGCGGCTCAGCTCTTTCTTCACCACGACAGACCGGTACATCGACCGCATTACTGCAGAAGCTGCACCGATCCGTCTGTCAATCTCCCGTTCCATCCTTCCCTCACTCGTGAACAAGACCCCAAGATACTTAAACTCCTCCACTTGAGGCAGGAACTCTCCACCAACCTGAAGAGGGCAAGCCACCCTTTTCCGACTGAGGACCATGGCCTCGGATTTGGAGGTGCTGATTCTCATCCCAGCTGCTTCACACTCGGCTGCAAACCATCCCAGTGCATGCTGAAGGTCCTGGCTTGATGACGCCAACACGACAACATCATCCGCAAAGAGCAGAGACGAAATCGTGTTGTCACCAAACCAGACCCCCTCCGGCCCCTGGCTGCGCCTAGAAATTCTGTCCATAAAAATCATGAACAGAACCGGCGACAAAGGGCAGCCCTGCCGGAGTCCAACACGCACCGTATATATAATATTATTTTTCATATATAATGTATTGTGTTTTTCTTCAGTTTTCAGCAGATTCTACAGTAAAATCTTATGAAAAGCGTAAATTGTGAACTGGAGTGACCTGGCCAGATAATGTTGTTAAGACTTGCCAAAGCAGGCATCAATATTATGACAGTTAACATTGTAAGTGACAACTAAAAAGAAACTGTGAGAGGCATCAAGGCTTTTCTCACATCATTAAACAACCCGCGATTACGGCAACAAGCCGAGAAAAAAATTAACAGAACTCGCAGCGAGAAGTGATGATATGTAGGTCTTGGACGACAGACAGAGGATTGTGCTAACTAAGCGTGTGTCCGGAGATGAACTTGCAATAATGAAGGACAAGCTAAAAAAAGAAACCGTTATTGCTTAAATATTTTTAGCTCTCTACTTTGAAGTCAAACAGAATCTTTCAGCTTATGAGAAACTCCAGGGAGGGAATTACAAGACAAAATTACAAGCTCTTCAGAGCCTCTGAGTCTGGGGGAAAAAGCACTGGAATGTGACAAAACAAACCACAACAACAATAAAAACCAACAATAAATCTTCAGAAGGGAATCGCTAACAAAACGCACAGGATGAGTAAACAAACCTCCTTTCCTCAATTTTGAAAGGATACCTTCAGTCCCTGTAGCCTTCAGTCTGGGGCCTGCTCTGTGCAAGGACAGGGTTCCCACACAACCCCATTGGTTAGTTGCATAGAGTGTAAAGATAAATCATGTTGGCATAAAACACTTTGCTGTTTGTTCACAATGGCTTCATGCTCCAAATCACCCTCCCCTTCCCATTGTTCCTCCTGTAAAAACAGCAATGTCTCTCTCCCACCACTGATAACTGTACTGGAAGAACTGCAGGCTTGTTTGTTCAGCCATTATGAAATGATTTCACTAGCAAAGCCACTTCTCACTGACGTTATCTCACACAGCTTCTTGTTATGCAAGTCTGGAAGCCACGGGACAGTACTTGAGAAAAAAAAGGCAAGGCAAATGACTTGGGAAAAAAAGTCTGTCCACTTGCAATCTTATCGTTAGCCGTCCTATCATGTTTGTCACACTCAAAACTTTGATAGCAGAAGAGGAACTGTTGATTTACAGTACTTTCCACTGAGAAAGCATGATTGAAAAATTTTTTTTTTTAAGGGTGGATTTCTTAATGAAATGCTGATAAAATTTAATCTAAGCCAACAGTATATTTATTAAGCAAACAAATGGCTTTGGTTATAAGATGCTTTCCTTTAATAGGTAATTTTTTTAAGCATTAGAGGCACAATCCCAAGTTTTATTAGTGTACGATTATTAGTGTACGAAAAATATACATTTCTCAGTAACTATAATTACTTTGGTTACTATAGCCTCTACAGTGATAAACTAATAACCCACACTAAGTGGCAGCTTAATTTAGGCAGTTTATTATTAATTTAGGCTGTTTCTATCTATTTTATATATACACTACCATTTCAACGTTTGTGGTTGATAGATTTTTCTTATGTTTTTGAAAGAACTCTCTTATGCTCACCAAGGTTGCATTTATCTGATCATAAATATAGTGAAATGGTAATATTGTAAAACAATATCTAAAATAATGTATTTTAATATATTTTAAAATGTCATTTTATTCCAAAGATGTCAGAGCTAAATTTTCATCATCATTACTCCAGTCTTCAGTTTCACATGATCCTTCAGAAATCATTCTAAGATGCTGATTTGCTGCTGAAGAAACACTTCTTATCAACACTGAATACAGTTCTGCTGCTTCATGTGTTTTTGGAAACTGTAGTACAATTATTATTATTATTTAATTTTTTTTCAGAATACTTTGAGAAAGTTCAAAAGAAAAGCATTTGAAATAGAAATCTTTGTAACTATGCAAGTGTTTACAGTTACATTCGTTCAATTAAATGTGTCGGCTCCATGTAATAATTAATTTCTTTTAATCTTTTTGACTGCATTTTCTATATAATTATTGTTATTCTTCTTCTCCTAGAAAAAAAAAAATCCCACAAACCAGGGTGGCTATATATATATATATATATATGTAATAATAAAAACTCCATAATCATCGGGAAGAAGGAGGCGGGAACCGGCGGACAATCAAATGAAACTTTAATAATTCAAAATAAACACAAAACAGCGCATCAGCCCCTCACGGACGACTGAAGCGCACCAAATAAAACCAAAACATAAAATAAAGCCCAGGCCTGGTCCTCTCTCGTCCTTCACTGTCGTCGCTCCAGTTTTATATCCTTCCATCTCCTCTGTGGGACTCGAGACCGGTGGTGGGTCGCAGGTGTCGCTGATTTTCCAATCACTCCACCGGCCTCGCTCGTGTTCCCACATCCCTCGGCCCCGCCCCACTTGTCACAATATATAATTTTTTTCTTTTTAAACTGATCATGCTGTTTCGGCCCCTTTTTTTGCTCCCTGTTAATGAAAAGTGCCATATCTATTATTGAACAAATAATTGAAACCATTTAAAGTCATTAAACTTAAATCTACAATCAATTGAGAACATTTTGATGTCTGTATTCTTGAACGTAGAAGTATGATAATGCAACCTGACAAAAGATCCAAAACACTTGAGCAGATCAACAACAGCACGACTCAAACTCTTTAGTGAACAGCCAAGTGCGTGTCCTGACCTCAGCCCTATTGCAATGATGTGATTTGAAGCAGAATGAAGCAAGACATCCAATACAAACATTTGAACTGAGACTGTTTTGGTTAAAAAAAGAATAGCCAGATACCTGCTAAAAGTTGTTCTAAAGCTATATAGAAACCTTTAGTTACTAAATAAATTGCAACCAATAAACCTGGTTGAATGAATATTGCAGGTTCAATCCTATCAGGAAGTGTCATGCTTTAGTTTGCATAAAAAGCATCTGCTAACTGATTATTTTCTTACTTGCACATGCATATAATTGTTTACACTTATTTCCTTACAACCATCGGACATCCACCTTGTGTCCATAAACAAGAAACATCTGTTTGAAACTCATCTCTTAACAATGGCTTCATCTCTGCTTCCTTTGATCTATGATCAGTGCATAGTTAGAAACAATGCTGTTGAATGTTTTTCCTGTGAGTAAGATGAGATACTTTTGGGGACATTTCACTGGCGTCTTACATGTCATCATATTTCAAAAGAACCCCCCCTTCCCCCATAACACATCTACAAACACTCCAACATAAATGCCATCTGCATGTAGACAGCCATGCATTGTCGCATCAATCTCTGACCCCCAAACTTGCTTCTCAACTAAATATGTCTTCATTTGTAACTAAATAAAGTCCTAGTGCCTGCATGTCAGTTGGGCTCCTTCATGGGCCTTATTGTTTGATACTACTGCCATGAGCAAAATGATTTCATCTAATGTTTTCCTTAGTGTATAATGACAAAAGTAAAGTGAAATAATTTTCCTCATGACAGGAGCATCAAACAATAAAGCCTGTGAAGGAGCCCAACTGACATGAAGAATGATTTAAGAAAGATGAATGAATTAATGAATATTAACTTGCTAAATAATAAATAAATGCATATGGAAAAAGGAGAAACAATCGTACTGAATGACTGTTTTAAATAAATAAACAAATTAAGAATATTTACAGATTTGAATAGAATGCACAAGGTTCTTTAGTGAGGGGATAGTCAAACAAACAAACAAAAAAAAAATGAGCAAACAAACAAATACATACATACATACATGATATAATTTAAATATATAAATAAATAATAACCAATTGTTTAGAGAATATATTCAAAATCGTCCCAGGGGAAATTATTGTTTTTATTGTTCTTACTCTCAAAAACATTTAAAAAAAAATTAAAAACAGAGAATCTTAATTATTTAACTTTGTGGAACCAAAAAATGGTTCTTATATGACGCTGTCAAGAACCTTTAAAGCACTTTTATTTTTAAAGTATATAAAAAGTGTATATAAATTGTTGAAACTACTGAACAAATGAACAAATGAACAAACAAATGAATAATTACTTCTATTTTCCATTTTGGGAAAAAGTGTCTGCTAAATTACTACATGTATTTATTTAAATTTACATTACATTTGAAATTTATATATATATTTTTTTATAATTTATAATTTGCAACACAATTTGTAAAAATCATGGCAAAAAAAGAAGAAGAAAAAAAATCATATTAAGTGTCACCAGTTAAGTTTAATTAATCATTCTGGGTCATATATCACAATTTTTTTTATTTCATTTGAGTTAATTGTGCTGGCCTATTCTGAACTGATAGATGAAGTCTTAGGATGTCTTGATATTAAGATGATTTCAGAGCTCAGTTTGGAATGTTTTCAGCAAATGATATCACTCAGAATGGCTGCTGCCAGAAACCAAAAACTTCATTTCAATCAAACAGTCATGCTGTAGTTAGTGAAAAAAACGGCTGACCATCACGATTAAAACAGAGCATGTGCATATTGTTTTAACTAAGTTGTTTCACAGTCAGTAGTGAATACTCAATAATTGCTACTGCGTAAGTCCAATAAAAATTATAAAAAACAAAAATAAAAAGTCTTTGACGCTTTACTCTGGTCTGGAAATTCTCAATTACACGTCTCTGAGCAGCAGCACCTGCTCTGCATTTACACAAACCATGTGATGAGTTCAAACAGCAGCATTAGGCTTTAAATTCCTCTCACAGAAGCGGCTGTGCTTAACTGAGACTTAACATCACTGAACAGGTCTAAAAAGGGATTTGAAAACTCTTTAAGATAACACCCTTACAGACAAGGAACAGATGAATATTTCGATTAAAGAGCCTGAGTAAGTGTAACACTTTAGCAGAGCGAAACTCCATAAAGAATTAACAGCACAGCTTTCTCTCTAATCTTTTTGTCTGTTATCGAAGCTTTAGACATGAATTAAGAATTAATCTTATTCTCTATCCCAAGGTCAGACAATTTTAATTTCCAAATAAAAAAAAATGAATGGACATGGCCATGGGCGGACACAACAATTAATTGTATTCATTATTCATATATATTATATATATTTTTGTTTGTTTGTTTTTTTTGTTTATTTAGTTTTTTTTTTCACTCTCTATTTAGCAATGAAGCCAGGAAAAAAGAGTCATGATTTTCACTAAAATATATAAAGCAGTACAACTGTTTTCAGCATTGATAATAAGAAATTCTTGAGCAGCATATCAAAATTAAATTTATTTAAATTATAATAATATTTAACAATATTATTGTATTTTTGGCTTTGGTGAGAATTAAAAAAAAATCTTACCAACCTAAAATGTTTTGTTTAAATAAATAAATAGGCTGGTGCTGATGTAGAATGTTCTTATTTTATTTTATATCATTTTTTTTTTTTTACATAATATCCTTTTAAAGGATGACAAATTCACTATGCGACAGGCATCAGCTATTCTTGTGAAAAATGAGAAACATGCTAAGGGCAGCAGACAATCTGAGATAAAGACGAGATATGCTAAATGTACGTGTAGGTATTTGCCAGACTTGTCTATCTCACTCTATCTAGAGTGATGGGAGTGAAGTGCGTGAGTAGCAGTGAGTAATGCACTGTGACAGTGGCTGCTGCAGCCATGAGTGACACAATGTTTATTGTTAAAGTCCACATTGAACTCAGAATCTAATATAAACCTGGATAAAGGGATGATTTTAGGATTTAAAAAAACAAAACAAAGAAACACTATAATTTAATAAGAAGACAACATATTTAAGATTATTTCTACCGACCACTAATCATATAAGCGAATTACTGATTGTAGTTGATCATGGGAACTCCTTTAATCCAAAAGTCAAATTAAAGCACAAGATGCTCTTTGGACCATTGTCAAATCATGCTGGAGAACATGATCAGCTCCAATCCTGCTGTCATTAAAACAAAAAGAGGATAGATCAAATGACATCCTTAAAATCATGCTTATCTTTCTGTTCAACCTTTACTTACATTTTTAAGCTAATAATATGATTTGTAATGAAAATACATACACATAAACATTTTCACAATGCTTATTTCTATGCTGATCTCAGACTTTTGAATCACACTGTACACATATGCTCAGGTTACAATATTCCCTTGTGTATTGCAACACGCTGATGCATAGTTATAGTACAGTCCAGTAGTTTGTGATATGTGTTTGCTCATATGTCCAGTCTTATATTAGTGTGATGTGGCCTTGCCCCAACTGGCCGTCAAGGGCACAGGCTAAAATAACCTTCTTAATTACTTGTCAAAAGCAATTCCTTCTGCTTCTGTCTGTGTCTACGTGTGCCTACACATTTGTTTGCAATGTGAGGTTTGAGGATTGGCCAAAAGTCATTTTAAACCAAAAATCCATGGTACTTTAAATATAAGTATATAGGGAGAAAAAAACATTGTTAAAATGCTGCAGTAAAAGCCCCTAACATATATTATAAAAAATTGCAAATGGTTGAGCATTATGTTACATTAAGTAAAATACTGTCAAATTGATGTCTTTTGCAAGTAAAAACTATAAAATACTCTATAATTTATACCATATAAAGAGAACGCCACATGATAAATCAAATTTCATCATAAGAGGCTTTTTTACAAGCTGAAGAAAATACATATATATGGCAGGTGCACACAAAACACCATCATGGTATTGCATGTGACACTTAAATAATGCAATGAACATGTATTAAACAACATAAGATAAACCCTATTGTGTATAAAACGAGCGCAGCATTAGTTCAGTCAGGCCATGGAGGCATAGTGCTGCGATCAGCTGACACGGTCAGCTATCAAATCGCTCCAATCACTACCATTCTCCTATTAGACACGGGACATATATATGTGGCACTGCTGCTTGGTAAGTATGCTCAAAAGGCTTGCAACCCTCCCTCTCTCCCCATTATAAGCATGAGCATATTACCGTGCACCTTCTGGTTGTCATCTTCTTTGTTTCAGATCACTAAGGCTTTCAAGTCCCGGTTGGCATGGACCTCACTGCTGTGAGACACGCATCTTATAACCAAGCTACAGGATAGACATCCCACTGCTACATCTACATGATTACCGTCTCGGTTACATAAGGTAACCCTCGTTCCCTGAAGGAGGGAACGGAGACGCCACGTCGGTGACTGAAGCAAAATGGGATATTGCTTCGATAGACCAAACTACTTAGAGTGTAAACTAAACGAGCCAATGCACATTGGCATGCAATTACTGCATTCAGCTGCCGCTGATCACAGCGTGAGTATAAGAAGGCAGCAGGTGCAATGTATACCAGGTTTTCGCTGAGGAGCCGAGCCATGGCGATGGGACGTGGCATCTCTGTTCCCTCCTTCAGGGAATGAGGGTTACACATATAGCTGTTTAGGTGTATATGGAGAAATATGAGGTGATTAAAACCCTCTTCACCCTCAGAAGTCTGCCAGGGAAACACAGGCTCTAAGGCTATACTGTGGACTATACAGTACACATACGAGTACCACTTAGTTCTCAATATGTAACCCAGCCTTCCATGGTTCTCACGGCTTCATCATGAAGGCCAGGCGCCGGACATTCCACTGCATCCAGCTGCCTAGGGTGGTGGAGTATCTCAACAGGGTCTACAGTACGGACACTCTGGAGCAGTTTAAGCAAGCTGCCACTAACTGGGGCCTCTCAGTGCCACTACCCGTTTGAGGTGAGAACACAGGAGGATACAGCTCTACACAAATGCTATAGAACCTAGCGAATGTTTTAGGGGTCGCCCAGCCCGCAGCTCTACAAATATCTGTCAGCGAGGCGCCATGAGCCAGCGCCCAGGAGGATGCAACACTTCTATTTGAGTGAGCTTGCAACCTGAATGGGCAGGGCACAACCTGTGCCTGATAAGCCAGGGATATGACATACACAATCCAGTGGGCCATCCTCTGCTTAGAGATGGCACTCCCCTTCTGCCATCCTCCGTAACAGACAAAGAGCTGGTCTGAGATCCTGAAGCTTTGTGTCTGGTCTACATAGCATCTCAATGCTCGGACGGGACAGAGCAAAGCAAGGGCTAGGTCTGCCTCCTCCAGGGGCAGTACTTGCAGGTTCACCACTTGGTCTTTGAAGGGTGTAGTGGGAACCTTGGGCACGTAGCCAGGCCAGGGCCTCAGGATTACCTGGGAGTCATCTGGCCCAACCTCTAGGCACGAATCGTCGACCGAAAATGCACGCAGGTCCCAAGCGGGAGCAGAGTTGTCAATTAAAGAAACTTTAGCTCAACTGAATGCAAAGGTTTGAATGGGCCCTGCTGTAGTGATTTAAGCACTGGAGTCAGGTCCCAAGAGGGTACAGAGGGAAGGATTTAACCTCCTGGCCCCTCTAAGGAACCTGACGATGAGGTCATGCTTACCCAAAGACTTCCTATGCACAGGGTCATGGTGCACAGCAATACTGGCAACCTGGACTTTGAGGGTGGAGGGAGACAGCCTTTGCTCCAGCCTTTGTTGCAGAAAGGAAAACACAACCGCAATCAGGCATCTTCGGGGGTCTTCTCAGCGAGAAGAACACCACTCGACAAACAGGTTCCACTTAAAGGCATAAACGTGTCTCATAGGCGGTGCTCTTGCTTAAGGGATAGTGCTCACTACCTCCAGGGGTAGATCACCTATAACCTGCATGGGATGGAGTTGTCATTCTCCCGGGAGCATTGCTTGAGACAGCTCATCGGCTGTACGATTGAGCAGGCCCAGAATGTGAGAAAAGAGATCCTCTGCGTCGGCGAGAGTTTTTTCTTTTCCCAGTTGACCCGAAAGCCCAACATGCTCAGGTGCCGGAGCACCAAATCCCTGTGCTCCCAATTATCAGCCAATCATCTAGATAGTTGAAAATGATTATCAGCCAATTGTCTGGATAGTTGAGAATGCTAACACAATTAATTCACTTCCAGGAAGAAAGGCACTGGGGCGGGGTGGTGAGAACCAGCACGGTCCACCCTGAGAAACCAGTCATCCAGCCTGGATGGCTCAGGACACGGTGGAGGATTCCACTTGATTCTGAGATCGACATCTGGTCGGCGGAGGCCCACTGGATACCGCTGGTATGCTCTTTAAAGAGGGCCCAGTGTGTTCCGTGGGTTGCTCCACTGGATCGGAGGTGCAAAAGAGATAAATTGTGTTCAATGAACTCAAGTAACATGCCAAAGTGGTCCTGTCTGAACTGTATATTTAGGAAGAAACAGTTATGATTCTGATGAGCTACATTTGACATATATCTTTAATAAAAGTTTTGAAATAATCAAAAGATAAACAAAAAAGGTTTTTGTTGTTGTTTAGAATTTTAAATGAGCTCAAAATATTATCCAGTAAGTAGCTATATAAATCATTCACCCTTTGACATTACTGTTATAGAAACAGATAATGCATTAAAATGAGAACCGCTCAACTACTCAAAATTTACAGAAAATGTAAACTCTTCATACTCTTCATACTTCAGTACAAAACAATGCTGAACTTTGAAAAAATGTATATATATATATATATATATATATATATATATATATATATATATATATATAATAGTGATTTTTTAATTTATTTTTAATTATAAATCCAGCAGCATAACATGTAAAAAAAAAACTATATTAGGGAGTGAAAAGTGATCGTCTGCGGCCATATACTTGTCACCATGGTAATATCATGTCATTTTCACTTTATAAGTGTTTGTTTTCAACTGGGCAGCAGAAACCTTGTGCTTTAGCATTTGCATAATTTAGATGCAGACAAAAAAAAACACATAAATCTTTCCAAAAACTCCTTAACTGAAGTGTGAGCAATATATGGCCATCAGGAGTTCATGGGG
Organism: Carassius carassius; assembly: GCF_963082965.1. Lineage (NCBI taxonomy): Eukaryota > Metazoa > Chordata > Actinopteri > Cypriniformes > Cyprinidae > Carassius > Carassius carassius. The sequence goes on along the minus strand of NC_081775.1, from coordinate 10,525,559 downwards.
GTGTTATAAAACACTTGCTGTGGTATGGAAAATTGGGAGAGGGGGGTCGCATCTTTGTAACTTTTCTCACCCCTGACTTGCAGAACATTTTCTGAGGGTTAGTGTTAAGGAATAGAATATATGGGGAGTGCCAACACTGATATAATTGCCACCCCTCATTCTGTTCCTTGACCCTCTTTGCCACCCCAAGTATAAAATCCTGGACACGTTCCTGCTCCTCATGACACATCATGAATGAACTGTATCATTAATGTGTGCCACATTGAGTGAATTTTATAATTGTAGCTTCAGTCAGACAGGAGAATGATTGTAATTGAAGCACCTAGTCTGCAGTTAGCTAAAGTAGAGTGCACTTGGCATTACGAGTGGCTTACTTACAGTTGTCTCTGCACATTAAACATCAAGCTAATTACACACTTCAGCTTTAATCAATACCTTTGGGCCAAAGGAAATGTCAGTGTAATGCAAGTGGATTGTCTCAAAAGGACTTCTCTTCTCTTCTCAGGCTTTTCCATCGCAAAACAACCAAAGTACTAATTAAGGATACGTTGCTTACTGACTGATACTCTCCTGCCAACAGGAACAAATTAGTCAAAACAGATTTTAGCGTCCCATGCTCCTTGGACAATAACAACAACACTGACTAGAGCAAAAAGGTGTACAGGGCACAACACAGGAACAGGAAATGGCCAGCAGCGTAAACAAAAACCTCTTTAGGGACTTAATTTCAACCAGCTTCCCTTTTCTCTTTGAAAACTCCTGCTTAAAAACAATGGGCAACACTAAGAAAAAAGAGGTAGGTCAATGTCTATATGACTTATAGGTAGCTTCACAATCATAAAGGGTAAAAGTAATCTGTCTGATATCTCAATGAACAACTTCCTCTTGGCTCAAACTGACCCATTCAACAGCACTATGGACTCTAATCAGTTCTCTCTCAGGCCTGCTGTGAAATGGGAAATCACTGGGCATCTGTGTATAGAGATGAGATCTGGTAACCAGAAACTAACAGATGTGGCACTGAACTGTTTAATTTTTTATTTTACAATTTTGTGCTGTTTGACTACAGCATGGCCAGTACAGCTTATTCTAGTCAGAAACTGTCTGCACACATTCTATTCTATTCTATTCTATTCTATTGTGCAAGGAAATCCATCAAAGTAGCAGTAAAGACAAAAAGACAAAAGATTTTCATTTCAAATAAAAGCTGTTCTTTTGAAATGAGCGTTCATAAGATAATTTATTATGTGATAATAATAACTGTTTCTTGAGCAGCAAATCAGCATATTGAGAATGATTTCTGAAGGATTATGTGACACTGAATGCTGGAGTAATGATGCTGAAAATGCAGGTAAAATTTTATATTTTCCATTTTAACTTTAAAGTTTAAGTAATTTTCTTGCGTTTTCTCTCTTTTTCTTTAGGTTTATTAATTTTAATAAAAATCACTTTTAATAAAAGTGTTGCCTTGCTAAAATACTTTCTCCTTTAATATTTTTACCTGGCTTTTAAAATATATAAAAATAGAAATATATATATATATATATATATATATATATATATATATGTTTTCAATAATCTGAAAAGTATACTTGTTTACATCATTTTTACTACACTGACATACTATAGCTGTCAATAGAATAAAACACTTGATTAATCTTATGATTTACAATCAATTGTTGATTATAAATCAACAATAAGACAGCAAATTCTGCATATTTATTATTATTACTATTACTATTTTTTTACAGTTTGCTCACACTTTATTTTAAGGTACAATTCTCGCTAGTAACAAACCATTAACTTTTGCCTCAAACTCCTAATTTGCTGCTTATTAAAAGTTAGTAAGGTAGTTGTTAAGTTTGTGTATTGGGTAGGATCAGCGATGGAGAAAATGGTCATGCAAAATATGTGCTTTATATGTAATAATTAAACAGGAAAAAAAGAGTTAATCATATGGATGCTAATAAGCAACTAGTTAAAGTTAGTTAAAGTGTTACCACCAGTTTTTCTTTGAACGTTTTAAAGGACCATCTAGCACCTCACTGGATCCCAGTTTGAAAACCCTTAGACTGGCATGAGAACAAATTGTGAAGCATGCAGTTAAGTCGCATTTACAAGAAATAAGTGGCTGATGCTTTTGATGTCAGCTAGACATCTCATAATGCTGGTTTGGAAGGTTATTTATAGTTTCACAAGTGATATGAATAGAACGTAACTGTGCTTTTCAAAGTGCCACCACTGACAAAGGTCTTACGGTAATCCTTCCAGGACCCCTTTTAAAGCTCAACTTCATTGAAAGATGAGTTGTGTCCAGACAAGAGACCAATATCATATTGCCATAAGTGCTCATTAGAGTGAAACATTAGCTTGTTCTTGGCTGGCTATGTGGACATCTCTTGTGTGATTTGTGCGCACAGCTGATTGTCGACCTCCGATGGCAAGGTTGTCTTAAGTGGACAGCCAATGAGGTTTTGACGGAATTTATTCACATTCATTTCTGGCAACATGAATCTTCATGACACCTCCAAACGTCTTCACCTGTCGGAAAAGCACACGGAGACTGAAGACTGACCCTGGCGATAAGGGGACAATTAGCTTCAGTGATAAACGTCTCAGTAACACTTAATCTTATTGCAGGCCAGCAACTGAAGATCCTGCCTAATGAACACTAAGTAATCCAAGCTAAAACACTAATTATCTGTGTCCAACTGATTCCAACTTCAAGTGCGTCACCAGGGGATGACATCACTGGATGGACTGAAAAATGGGCTGTGGAGACACTGTATATATCCAGATACAGGAAATAAGAAGACGTTGGCTTCAATTAGTGTAATTATGATATTGATGAGGAAACATGAGTAAGTCATTAGATAAATCTGAACTGTTAGGTCAAAGTTCATGAAGTCCACCGTCTGAATGTGTTTGGATTCAGAAGGGAATTATAAGGTATGACATCACCGCTGCTCGATCGACATCAGTCTAAAAAGGAAAGAAAATGTTAACACATAAAAACACATCCATCTGTTGAGCTGTCTATCTAAGTGTTGTCATACTTGTCATACAAACGGCTCTTGACTAGTGAACGAGTCAGTCTATTGTCCGTTATCTGGATCGGCTCAGTGTTCATCTTCAGTTCTCTCTTCACAGCAGTTCAGTCAGTGTACTGTTTGAGTAAATGAATTACTCCGGGATATTGGTTTGTTTTAACTCAGAGGGAGTGTCAGCCACATTAAACAGCTTAAGTCATTTGTGGATTAATGCGTATTGGAGACGCGAACCGTTTAAAATGATTCAGTTCGATTTGGTGAACTGGTTCAAAAAGATCCGGTTACATCGAATGATTCGTTCGCGAACCGGATATCACAAACTGCTTTGTTTTGAACTCTCTCTCACAACAGACACGTAAGAGAAGACAATGCTGAATAAAGTCATAGTTTTTGTAATTTTTGACCAAAATGTATCTTCGATGCTTAAAAACATTCTGACCCTCTGAAGTCACATGGACTACTTTGATGATGTTTTTCTTACCTTTCTGGATATGGACAGTATACCGCTTGTCACAGTGTCTGGGTTGTGTTCCCTGGGGTTCCACTAGGTGTTCTCAGTTCCCACGGTGTTTATCATATTATCACTTCCTGTCTCCTTATTTGGTCACCTTCCTCCTTGTTTAGTTAATTGATTGTTCCCCACCTGTCTCCTGTTTCCCCATTATCCTTTTGTGTATATAACCCGGTCTGTCTTAGTATGTGTCACGGAGTCGTTGTTTAATTCATGTCCGTCATCGTGTCGTGCTCTTGCCTTGTGTCCTTGGTTGTTTATGTTTGGTTTGGTTTTGTTTGGTATCGACCTCTGCCTGGACTGTTTACCCTTTTGGATTGCCCTTAATAAAAGACTTACTCGCAATTGGCTCTATCTCCGTGCCTCATTGGATCCCTGCCGTGACAGAACGACTCCGTACTTCTAGGAACCAGCGGTATGCCGTCTTTCCGTTCCCCAGCCAAGATGGCGGAGCGGCGAGCCAAGTATCTTCGGTTGATCGCCCTCCGCCAAGAGGGAAATGAAGTGGGTGCCCTGGCTCAGGTGTTCTGGTCCCTGGCCGAGGGCATGGGCTACAATGATGCTGCCCTCAAGGACTATTTCAATGGCGGGCTGGATGATCCAGTGTCTCAGGAGGAGATGGCGCAGTTAGAGACACTGGAATTCTGGGAATTCGTGCGCTACCTGCAGCATCGGCTTCGGTGGGATGCCCCAGCCACTTCTGTCTCTTCCGGCGGGGTGGTCGTCAGCCCAGCACCACTGCCCAGGATGGCTACCAACCAAGCGCCACAACCCAAGATGGCCGCCAGTCCAGCACCACTGCCCAGGATGGCTACCAGCCAAGCGCCACAGCACAAGATGGCCGCTAACCCAGCGCCAATGCCCAAATTGGCCACCGTTCCAGCGCCACAACCCAAGATGGCCGCCAGTCCAGCACCACTGCCCAGGATGGCTACCAGCCAAGCGCCACCATCCAAGATGGCCGCCATTCCAGCATCACTGCCCAGGATGGCTACCAGCCAAGCGCCACAGCACAAGATGGCCGCTAACCCAGCGCCAATGCCCAAATTGGCCACCGTTCCAGCGCCACAGCCCAAGATGGCCGCCAACCCAGCGCCAATGCCCAAATTGGCCACCAGTCCAGCGCCACAGTACAAGATGGCCGCCAGCCCAGCGCCAATGCCCACTTTGGCCAACGGTTCAGTGCCACAGCCCAAGATGGCCGTCAGCCTAGCGCCACAGCACAAGATGTCCGCTAACCCAGCGCCAATGCCCAAATTGGCCACCGGTCCAGCGCCACAGTACAAGATGGCCGCCAGTCCAGCACCACAACCCCAGATGGCCGCCAGCCCAGCACTACAGTACAAGATGGCCGCCTGTCCAGAGTCATGGCCCAAGATGGCTGCTTGCCCAGCACCGCTGCACAGGATGAGAGTCTCAGCTGACCCTCCAGAGTCGAGTCAGGTGCACGTGGACCCTCCAGAGTCGAGTCAGGTGCCAGTGGACCCTCCGGAGTCGAGTCAGGTGCCAGTGGACCCTCCGGAGTCAAGTCAGGTGCCAGTGGACCCTCCGGAGTCGAGTCAGGTGCCAGTGGACCCTCCGGAGTCAAGTCAGGTGCCAGTGGACCCTCCGGAGTCGAGTCAGGTGCCAGTGGACCCTCCGGAGTCGAGTCAGGTGCCAGTCACCGCTGATCCTCCAGAGTCAGGGCTAGTCACCGCTGATCCTCCAGAGTCGAGTCAGGTGCCAGGGAACTCTCCAGAGTTAGGGCTTATTACCGGTGACCTTCCAGAGTCAGGGCTTATCACCGGTGACCTTCCAGAGTCAGGGCTTGTCACCGGTGACCCTCCAGAGTCAGGGCTAGTCACCGATGACCCTCCAGAGTCAGGGCTAGTCACCGATGACCCTCCAGAGTCAGGGCTAGTCACCGATGACCCTCCAGAGTCAGGGCTAGTCACCGATGACCCTCCAGAGTCAGGGCTAGTCACCGATGACCCTCCAGAGTCAGGGCTAGTCACCGATGACCCTCCAGAGTCAGGGCTAGTCACCAATGACCTTCCAGAGCCAGGGCTAGTCACCGATGACCTTCCAGAGCCAGGGCTAGCCACCGATGACCTTCCAGAGTCAGGGCTAGCCAACGATGACCTTCCAGAGTCAGGGCTAGTCATTGATGACCCTCCAGAGTCGAGTCGGGTTCCAGATGACCCTCCAGAGTCAAGTCTAGTCACTGTTAACCCTCCAGAGTCAGGGCTAGTCACCGCTGATGCTCCAGAGTCAGGGCTAGTCACCGTTGACCTTTCAGAGTCAAGTCAAGTCACCTTTGACCTTTCAGAGCTGAGTCAAGTCACCTTTGACCTTTCAGAGCTGAGTCAAGTCACCGGTGATCTTCAAGGACTGAGTCAAGTCACCGGTGATCTTCAAGGACTGAGTCAAGTCACCTCTGATCTTCATGAACAAAGGCAAGTCACCTCTGATCTTCATGAACAAAGGCAAGTCACCATTGATCTTCATGAGCAAATGCAAGTCACCAATGATCTTCATGAGCAGTGTCAGGCCAGCACCGATCTTCTGGAGTCCAGTAGAGACACCATGGAATTACCAGAGTCTCGTCCTCCCGTTGATCCGGCCGCACGGAAGTGGTGGGCTTCTGATCCGCCCTGGGGAACTCTGGCCTCGACCACAAGGTTGTGGTGGTCTTCTGCTCCGCCCTGGGGGGCTTCCGCTCTGACCACACGGACATGGTGGTCTTCTGCTCCGCCCTGGGGGGCTTCCGCTCTGACCACACGGACATGGTGGTCTTCCGCTCCGCCCTGGGGGGCGCTTGCCCTGACTACACGGTTGTGGTGGTCTTCCGCTCCGCCCTGGAGGGCTCTGGCCTTGACCACAAGGGTGTGGTGGTCTTCTGCTCCGCCCTGGGGGGCTTCATGTTGTTTTTTCCTTTGGTTTTTGTGTTAATGTCTGTCCCTGTTCCTTTCTGTTAGTCTGGCCCTCCGTCCCTCCCCCTGAACCTCCTCCTGTCCTCCTCCCTCCTGGTCTTTCTGTGTTGTGTTTACATTCTGGTGCCTGTTCCCCATGTTTTTCTTTTCTGGCCCTCCGTCCCTCCCCCTGAGCCTCCACCTGTCCGCCTCCCTCCTGGTCTCTGTTTTGTGTCTGTCTTGGAGCGTCTGGGAGCCGCTCCGTAGAAGGGGGGTACTGTCACAGTGTCTGGGTTGTGTTCCCTGGGGTTCCACTAGGTGTTCTCAGTTCCCACGGTGTTTATCATATTATCACTTTCTGTCTCCTTATTTGGTCACCTTCCTCCTTGTTTAGTTAATTGATTGTTCCCCACCTGTCTCCTGTTTCCCCATTATCCTTTTGTGTATATAACCCGGTCTGTCTTAGTATGTGTCACGGAGTCGTTGTTTAATTCATGTCCGTCATCGTGTCGTGCTCTTGCCTTGTGTCCTTGGTTGTTTATGTTTGGTTTGGTTTTGTTTGGTATCGACCTCTGCCTGGACTGTTTACCCTTTTGGATTGCCCTTAATAAAAGACTTACTCGCAATTGGCTCTATCTCCGTGCCTCATTGGATCCCTGCCGTGACACCGCTCACACAGTTTCAATGGAGGGACTGAGAGCTCTCAGACTAAATCTAAAATATCTTAAGATGTGTAAGTTATTAATGACATAATTTTGCTATTTGGGTGAACTATCCCTTTAACTTTATTTAATTTATTTTAGTTTTAATTTAGAAATATTTGTAAACATTTAATTTCTTTTATTTTTAAATTTATAGTACAAATTATAGATTCAAATATTTTATTCTATAATTTATACAAATTTTTTACTTTTAGTTTATAGTTCATGTGCTAACTAATGTAAAAATATAGACCATTTAATGCTAAAAAAGTAGTCCCATTAAATCAAAATTAAATTTTTGGGGTGTTAATATCAATATGTTAGTCTCAATGTTATCTATATGGCAGTGCGCTCCAAAACAATGACACAATTTGCATTTAGAAGATATAAGCATTCAAAGCTTTTAGTTCGTCACATTTGCCAAAACGGTTCAACGTTTTTTTCTCATCAAATCTTCTGACCAATCAAACACTCTCTGGAAATCGGGGGGGGGGGGATGATTCAGATATGCTTTCGAAAATGTAAATATGCTTTCGATTGGGGGAAATGAAGTCTGGTTACATGTTGTGTTATGCAAACCATGGCAGCACATATAGTCTTATCCGGACTTTGACTCCGGTTCAGAGACGCGATTGCACGGAGTGTTTAAAAAACACTTTTAAAACTAAAAAGCCTCCGCATGATTATGATCAAAATGTATAATATATATATATATATATATATATATATATATATATATATATATATTGAATCTAGGGGGTAATCTTTTAGACTGTGGCTGTCAAATGGCTTTTCCAAGCTCAACAGCTCTGACCCATGCAGATATAAACAAAACGCTATTAGCTAATTTAAAAAGGGGGCGGGGTCACTAAATATTTCCTGCGCTGTCTTCCTGCTTCAGTTTAAATTATGTCACCACACAGAAAATCACTGCGTGTTTCAAGGCAATTCAGGGTACCTTTAAAATATGAAGAAATCAACATTAATATATGTAGAAAAGAAAAGAAAAGAAAAGAAAATAAAAGAAAATAAATGAAATTTAGATTTGGTGGACAGTCCATTACATAATAATCATTCTAATTCATAAGAATTCAAGACATTCATAATCGCAATGAAAAACTCAACAAACAATTTATTCTAATTTATGAATACTGTCTGGTAATGGTTTAGTTTACACAGAACAAATGTCAGTGTCCTCAGAGACATCTTATACTTGATATCATACTTGATAAAGAGAGCTAGTCAGAAGCAAAGACAGACAGCGCTAAACAAATAATCTAAAAATAAAGTATGAGTTATGTGGTTTAGGCTTAAAGAGGATTAGCAGAAAACTAAAATTACATTTTAACAGCAGAAGTGCACAAACATGTCCACGCTTGTGAGTTGTGCCTGCATCTACCATTTAGAAATGTGAGCAATGTACCGCTGCAAAGTAAGCGGGCAGATGCAATCAGTCAAACTTGCTGTCTCTCTTCCTTTTTGCCCTTCTGTCTAAACAGAGCTATTGCCATGCTGTCCTTCAGCTTGACATGGGTTTTTAACTCTCCCTTTTTTTTACCTTTCCCATCTCTTCTTCACTGTCTCCTGGATGCTGCTGAAGCGTTAACCAGCAGGGCTGCATTCCTGTGGCTGCAGGTTCAAATCTTTTCAAGCAAAACACAGCAAGCCATGCAAAGGAGTTCCCATGGGCCTATTCTTGGCACATATTGTAGTTAGCTGTAAAAACACTTGTGTGTATTAGGAGACCACAGGCCATGAGAAGACACACTACAGCTTTAGAGTCTCACTAGTGATGCACACTAGTGAGTTCACTTGAATGTGGTCTGGGTTACGGTTCATGTGCACATGTGTTAGTTTGTATAAACACAAACCATCCGAAGCATGGCAGAACTAGAATATGTGTAGTGTACCAACAATTCTGCAAGACCAAACTGTTGTTGGGCAACTAACTTAACATACAAATGATTTGAATAAAATAAAATTAAAAAAAAGAAAGAAAAAAAAAGAAAAATTCTTTGCCTCCGTTTTTTTTTTTCTTCTTTTTTTTGGAAGCTTATCTGCAATCAGCAATTCTGAAAGCTCATTACAGCATGCAGGAGCCGGCGCCGGAGATCAGTGCTGTACACCAAAACTGTATACCCACCAAAAGCATCTCCTCGCTAGTCTATGTGCATGCTTGATCGAATTACTATACATGCGTGTTGCTTAACAGTCTTACAATTTTGATAAAATAAACAGGTCGAGAAAAAGCCAGGGATAACATGCTGATGTCTGTTTAGATTCTGTTGAAGGGACCTCACACTGATTCAAACAATCAAAACAAACCAGACAAAACATACAGTGGAGAGTAGACCAGACTGAAGGTGAAGCAAAAACAACAAACCCTGCTCTGCCCACAGAATGCTGGACAAATATAGCACAAATAATGCCAGGGAAACTGCGCCGGAGTTTCCACTGCTTTCTGAGAATAATCTTATTCTCATATATATATATATTTATATATACAGTACAGACCAAAAGTTTGGACACACCTTCTCATTCAAAGAGTTTTCTTTATTTTTAACAGTCTTGAAGGAGTTCCGTAGAGCTGGACCGTAGACAGAAGGCAAAAGGGCCAACAAGTGCTAAGCATCTCCCGGGGAACTCCTTCAAGACTGTTGGAAGACCATTTCAGGTGACTACCTCTTGAAGCTCATCAAGAGAATGCCAAGAGTGTGCAAAGCAGTAATCAAAGCAAAAGGTGGCTACTTTGAAGAACCTAGAATATGACATATTTCAGTTGTTTCACAATTTTTTGTTATGTATATCATTCCACATATAATTCCACATGTGTTAATTCATAGTTTTGATGCCTTCAGTGTGAATCTACAATTTTCATAGTCATGAAAATAAAGAAAACTTTTTGGTCTGTACGGTATATATTTTTAATAATGTTATTAACCGGCATTTCTTCTTCTCAAACCGGTCTCAGAATTGTAATAATACAGAGCAACACAGGAACAGAAATGATAAAATATCAATTCTGCTTGGAGCGAACCTATTTTTTTTTTAAGCCCTGATTGGCAGTGCATCTAGCCTTGCAGCAGTTCCATGTGTTGGTCAGCACAGACAACACTGCGAATGTTTCATACATCAACTGAGAGGGAAGTCTACGATCACATCACATTTCTCAACCTGCCTGCCATCTCCTCCTCTGGATGCAGCTCAAATCGGTGCATGTCATCCACATTCTGGGAGAGCTCAATCATGTAGCTGACGCACTCTCATGACAGCTCATGTTCCTCAGAGAATGGCGACTCCATCCTCAGATGGTCCAGCTGATTTGGAGTCAATTCAGGGAGGCCCAGGTAAACCTGTTTGCTTCCCACAAGTCCTCCCACTACCAGCTGTATTACTCCCTCACCGAGGCCACCCTTGGCATGGATTCACTGGCACACAGCTGGCTTCAGGCTTCCACCAGTAAGCCTGCTTGCACAGGCACTGTGCAAGGTCAGGGAAGACTAGGAACAGGTCCTGCTGGTTGTGCCGTACTGGCCCACCCAGACCTGTTTTCTGGAACTCACGCTCCTCGTGACAGCCCCTCCTTGGTGCATCCCCCTGAGGAAGGACCTCATTTCTCAGAGGCATGGCATGCTATGGCACCCGCACCTGGACCTTTGGAACCTCCATGTGTGGCTCCTGGACTGGACGCGGCAGACTTAAGTGGTCTTCCACCAGCAGTGGTAGACACCATCATTTAGGCTAGAGCTCCCTCTACGAGGCAAGTCTATGCAGAAAGGTGGAGTCTGTTCACAAACTGGTGTTCTTCTTACAGAGAAGACCCCCAAAGATGCACAAATGGAGTAGTGCTTTATTTCCTACAAGAAAGGTTGGAGTGTAGGCTGTCACCCTACACCTTGAAAGTGTATGTTGCTGCTATCGCAGCACATCATGATGCAGTGGACGGCCGGTCCCTCATAAAGCATGATCTCATCATCAGATTTCTGAGTGGTGCCGGAAGGTTGAATCCTCCTAGGCCACCCAGGTGCCCCTCCAAGGATCTCTCTACCATCCTGGCTGGCCTTCAGAGGGATCCCTTTGAGTTTACAGTTGAGTTTAAATCCCTGTAAGCTAAGACAAGAGGGTCAGGGACCTCCAACCATTTTCGGTAAGCGAAAAGTGCCTTGTGTTCGTGCCGGCCTACTCTCATGCAGTGGCGGATCTAGAAAATTTTGCATGAGGGGGGCAAAGGGGTGGCAAGAGGTCTTGGCAGGGTGGCAGGGGTACATGGAATCCCTATATATGAATTGCTTTAAAAAAAAAACACACAAAAAAACTTTTAAACTACAGTAGTTATTGTTTAATCATGCCCTTACACACTACAACGTTTTTTAATTCACAACACACACACCAGTTATGTTTAGACTACTTAATTCTATTGTATTTGTTATTTCCCCAGTTGTAACCTGGTTTCATTGCTGTGATATCTGAGAGGAATTGGATTTAATAGGACTGCTTAGGCTTAGCTAATCAAATGATCGATCTCCTAACTGGCACTGTATTGTGTGTTGTAACGTAACAGCCCAAACTAAAATTGGGTATTTTTATTTAAAGTAATTAATTAATTATTAAAGCGATTTAAGGGAATAAAGAAAAAGAAAGGCTTGTTGTATTAGTGAAATAATTGTAACTATTTGCAACTAATATTTTATTTTTAATTTACATAAATGAATCAAGGAAATTATAGCATATTTTCAATTCAAAAAGGCAAAATGTAATAAATAAATAAAAAAGTTTAACTTTTCTATTGTAAAACAGTCAAATATTAAATTATCTACTTACATTTTACCAGGCATTTGTTAACTTATTTAATAATTTTGACATTGATGAGCTAGACCGCTGAACTTTTAGTCTTCCTAACAACAAACAGAGAGTTGCGTAATGTAGTGCATCAGAGCAGCATCAATAATAATATCAAGTGAATCTCTTATCTGCATCTTAAGTTTATTGCCAATAATAATGACAGGTTTGCGAACGTGAACTTGGTGAGCTCGCGCAAAACACATCTTCAGCACAGCGACTCATTTAAACGCCTCTGATTGGCCGATGTGATCAACAGACATGTCTGTGATTGGCTACAATGCTCAACGTTGCAAAAGCACGTCAAAAGTACCTTTAATGCAAAGGGGAAAATATAAATAAAAATGTAATATGCACTGTTCATGATTAGTTAATCGCGGCCGCTGTAATCTTATTCACATTTGTTTTTCTGATGAATTGTTTTGCTCTGTGAGAAAGACAATTTAACAAAATATTCGGGGCTTTACTAAAAACTTTCGGGGCTTAAACCCCATTAGCCCAGCCCTAGCGCTGCCCCTCAATATTTTATATTTTTTATTAAGCTGTTCTTGTCTTTACTAAAATCAAAATCAGGCTAATCAAAGAGAAGAGTGCTCTTACAAATCACGAGGGAGCGATTTGACCGCTGATTTTGCCTAACGTAATAGACTCGCTGTTTTTGCTGATGCTGAATCATCTTTAGCATACAATACATGCCCGAGGTTCCACCACACCTTTCCACGATCAGGTGGTGAATTTGCAAACACTGCCCTAGCGTTGCTGTGTCCTGTACAAGTATATATATATATATATATAAATATGTGTGTGTGTGTGTGTGTGTGTGTTCAAAAACACAAAAATTAACTTTAACTAAACTTAAAATTCTTTTTTTTTTCAGGATTCTTTGATAAATAGAGAAATCTTTACTGTCACTTGAAATCAATTTAATCCTTCTTTACTGAATAAAAGCATTACTGACCCAAAATGTTTCAACAATAGAATACATTTTATTTTATAAAGTTATTTTTTCCCCCTAAAAAACTATATGCCGAGTTGGTTTTTAACGTGTCAGTAAATTATTGTATTGTATTGCAACATATTTAATTAACATAAAAAATATATTAATTAAACAGAAAACTTTGACAGCCATAAAAGAAAACACTTCCCTCCACTCTTATATTTTGATCTGGAACTCCGCAAACATAGACAAACAGTGAAATGTTTAAATTTCAGCACTTACGCAACAGCCAATCAGATTAGAGTACCGGCACTAAAGGTTCCATAATTGTACTTAGTATACTGATAAAATGAAGGAGATTGTAAGCGCTTGAACTATATGTCGGAAAAAAGTCTGAGCGTCTGAGCATACATTATCAGTGTATATTTTCATAAGGGACTCGTATTCATTTGGGGCTTGTAATAGGAAAAGACTGAGGAAATAATTCAGCGGCACAAGTGCAGCCCATAAAAGGGCACGTTTGTAAAACAAACAATGTGGCTACAAAGAGGGCTATCAGGTTAGAGCGCAGAACACCAAAAACAGCTTAAGCAGGATGTGGTTGATTCATTGACAATTATTCATTTTTCCCACAGCTTAATAGCGTAGTTCTACCGTTGTGCTGCAAAGTGCCATTGAATAACTTACACACACACACATACACTATACAGCAATGAGACACAGCCGACACACTGGTCTGAGATGGGACGCGCTGGTTTGGTCTCAGTTTGGTGGATAATTATCACAGCTGAACCACAGGCGGAATTGGAGTCCGGAGAACTCGACAAGCTGTCAGACGCTCCGCTAATCGCCTCCCACACAGAGCGAGATAAGAGCGCTCTGCCCTTCTACAGGGCCTCCATCAAAGGGGAATACCCACAACACTTGCCTTGGTTAACCTACAGATCCTCAACAGTACTTTACAGCAGTGCTTAGGAAAACAACTGAGGATAATTATAATAATTAGTCATTGGTGGCTGGTGACTGGTGAAACCACTAAAGAAGATCTGTTTTATTAACTCTATAAAGCTACATCATATTTGCTACATAATTTCTAAGGCATGGTCAAAACTTTGCTGAAAACCTGTTGTACACAATATATTACATGAGAGTTTATTCTGTATAAAGCCTTTTAGTATAATTATTGCTGTTAAAATGTTTAATGGTTTATAAAGTGAACATGAGAATAATATTGTTAGTAATATTTCAAGATGAAAACTTACTGGACTGAAGCAATTTAGGTTTACTGGATTATCCATACACTATTTATTAGAAAATATTGTGCTAAAATATGAGTATCAAATATAATGGTTATTTGTTAATTTCCCAATCATCATGATCAAAGCTCTGTAGTTTTTATTGTCGGGACAAAATATATAATGCAATGCAGTACGCATTATATATTTTGTCCCGACAATAAAAACTATAGAGCTTTGATCGTAAAACTATACATCATTGGGAGATATAAAGTGACAGCTGATATTTATATAAGTAGTCTGTTATAAAGTTATTTTATATAATAGCAGAATTTGATCTTATTTTTTGGCCACATACAGCAAATATTCATAAAAATAAAACTGAGGTGATTTTCTTCTCCTTGAGTGTTAGCTCAATACTCACTGAAGAAAAATAAAGCTGGATATTGCTAGTAAATTTCACAATTATACTGAAAAGGTTAGTAACACATTTAATTACATGTAAAAAAATAAATAAATAAAAAAAGTAGAAAAACTGAAACAATATTCTCTTTTAAATTGTATTATCTTATTATCTTTCCCCAGTCTATTTCATATAAGTCATAAACGCCTGATGTATAACACACACACACATATATACTTTTTTTCATACACTATTTATCTCAAATGTTACTAAACTTTCCCTCATTTACTGTATGTGCACCATGTTAAAGCTGTTTAGATTAATGTCAAGCACAAAGTATGCCTCATATTGGGATGAGTAAATGTAAGTGATGTGGACATCTTTGTGTGTGTGTGTGTGTGTGTGTGTGTGTTGTGAATGCACTAAAATGTAGGATTTTTTCTGTCACCTCCCTGAACAAACTCTATTTGGTTTAAACTTTCAATGAAGCTCTTGTCACGGCACTCCCCCTCTCCCTACAACATTAAGGTGGTAGTGTGATAAGATATGGATATAAGTTCCTCCTCAAACCAGCTTAAACCAGCCGTCTAGTTCCCATCTTGAGCCCCTATACCACAGCACTCCACCCCTAAGGGTAACAGAGGTTATATTTTAGGTGCCTCATTAACAAGATAATTTCAGAACTATATGTGACATTTCCAACCCCATTACATCTGAGGTATTATTTATTTCTGTGATATAAATAATGATGGGGGGGGGGGTGATATTTGAAAACTTGTTAGAATAAAATGGCTATAATGATATAATGATAGCTATAATTTTATGCATCCAATATACAGGGGGTAAAATAAGAATTAAACACCACCATTTTTCTTAGTAAATATTAAGGGGCTTAAGGTGCTGTTGATATGAAATTTGCAACAGATTTCGGTAACAACCAAAGTAATCCATACATACGTACAATGAAAACAAAACAAACACAAATTAGGAAATTAAGTCATGTGTAATAAAATGGAATGACTCAAAGAAAAAAATAACTGAAAAGTGACGTGACATACAGCCAAGCATGGTCACCCATAATCGGAATTTGTGCTCTGCTTTTAACCCATCCAAAGTGCACACACACAGCAGTGAACACACACACTGTGAACACACACCCAGAGCAGTGGGTAGCCATTTATGCTGCGGCGCCCGGGGAGCAGTTGGGGTTCGATGCCTTGCTCAAGGGCACCTCAGTCGTGGTATTGAGGGTGGAGAGAGCACTGTACATGAACTCCCCCCACCCACAATTCCTGCCGGACCGAGACTCAAACTCACAACCCTTCGATGGAGAGTCTGACTCCCTAACCATTAGGCAATAACTTCCCCAAAAGTATTAAAAGTACTGAAAGTATTAAACTACTGAAATGTATTTAATACTTTGTACAAAAGCCTTTGTTGGTTATGACAGCTTCAAGATGCCACCTGTTTGGAGAAACTAGTCGCATGCATTACTCAGGTCTGATTTTGGGCTATTCTTCCACACAAGCAGTCTTCAAATTTTGAAGGTTCTGTGGGCCTCTTCTATGAACTCTGAATTTTCTATTGGATTCAAGTCAGGTGATTGGGCCATTCTAGCGGCTTTATTTTCTTTTTCTGAAACCAATGGAGAGTTTCCTTGGCTGTGTTTTGGATCATTGTCTTGCTAAAATGTCCACCCTTGCTTCATCTTCATCATCCTAGTACTGTAGGCATTGGGACTCCTTTGACTAGGGGCAGGACTGCTTTCTAATTACTGATAGATTTCTACTGGTGTCTTAGCTTTTTTCCTGTGTCATAATTACATTTTATTACACATCCTTATTTGTTTTTCTTTCTTTGTATGTATGGATTGCTTTTGTTGTTACCGACATCTGTTGAAAATTTTAAGTCAACAGCCCTTTTAGAAATACATTTACTGAGAAAAATTGTGACACGTTCAATACTTATTTTAACCGATGTACAGTTTATACTTCCTCAATCCTGAATGGAAATGACACATAATAAATAAACATATTTTGCTCATGTGACATTTTTCAACACAGTCTCGATGCAATTTGTTACCATTTTAAGTTTTAAGAAATGAAAAAGATTCAAACTTAATCATCACTTCATAAAAAAAATTACATTCTCTATTCAGGAGAGTTATTTAAAACTGTGTCATGTTAGTTTAATAAGTGCCACGATTTGATGGCGAAACGCACCTCACCCTCACACACACACAAATATTACACCATCCTCTGTCCACTCAAAGAGACTTCATGTCCTCACATCCCACAGGAGTGGACATTTGAATGAAGGTTTGGCCATTCAAAGAAGCCTCTGTCTTTGACCAATAAAGGCATGTTTTGTTGTTGTGACTTAAATGTATTATTATCACATCTGAAGGGTGGCTCACGGATGAATTCAGACAAACAAATGGGGTGGGATGTGAGAGGCCTGGGACAGAGGTAAACAGATTGTGCATACATGTGTGTGTATGCGTCTAGTAAGGTTGCCGCTGGTCTGGCTGATGGTCAGAAAAGATGCCGGAGCCAGACATTTCTGATGATGGCATCAGCGTTTTGACGGCAGACTGGAAAGTAAAAACATCTTTCTCCTCCATTCATCCCGGCCCGGCTCGCTAATGCAAGCCTTGATCATTTGCCTAGGTAACGTTTGCAGGGTGTGAAAAAGAGCAGGACATTGGCCATCCAGTAAAGCCCTGTGTAAAAACATTTAGGCTTATTTTGACAGCTCAGACAGTACATTAAGTCTCACCGAGGCTGTAAAAATAAAAAAAATATTTGGTGTTAATTCCAATAAAACAGCTACCGAAAGTTCACTAATGCTGACAGTTCAGAATAAAATGGAAATAGTTATTTTGTTCTTCCTTTCTTTTCTTCAACATCTTGTGGTAACAAAACATCATGGTGCCTAGATTGATTAGCAGGGCTCCAGGGTAATGTGGGTGTTTAGGGAATTAACATTAGGGAGGCACTTTAGCTTCATGAATGAAGAGAAAGAACGAGCTGTTTTCTTCGTGTCCAAGAACCAGCACAAACCAGACCAAGGTGGTTATGTGTTGATGGTTTAAAAGAGGAGTTTGGGAACTCCAGCTCCAGCTGGCTGACTAGCTGAAAAACAACTTTTTCAGCTAGTTAGGCTAGTTATATAGGCTAAATATTGTGTGAGATGATAGGAATGAAGCAAACAAACAAGAAAACAAACCAGTGACAACTGCTAGATTTTTTTTTTGCAAGTAGATGGATAGCACTATACTATACTATACTGAATTATTAGAAAAATAATACACAGCCGAGATGGTAGTGCGGCCACGACACGACACGAAGCGAAGTACGTATATATATATATATATATATATATATATATATATATATATTCAGAGTATATATACTCCGCTTCGTGTCGTGGCCGCACCACCATCTCGGCTGTGCATTATATATATATATATATATATTGAATGGATAAACAATGCAGACTTATTTTCACAGCCTCCTTTGATCATATTTACCAAGGGTATGAATAATTTTGAGCATAACTGTACTGTATATATTAAATGAATTAAATGTAATAACTGAACATTTATGTAAACTTAGGCCAAACGATGGAAAACACACACACACACACACACACACACACACACACACACACACACACATATATATATATAGGATAATAAAGTAATTTATAATATCTCACCACCAAACTAAACATTATAAATAGCCTAAAATGTTAATTGTCTAACAAAATAAGGTGAACGTGGATAGATAAAACACTGAGGAACACTGACTTCCAGAGTTTGTGGCCAGTCAGTGGGATCTGAACTGATGGACTCAGTTCTGTCTGTCTCAGCATCAGTCTGTGTGGCTCGTCTGAGGCTGAGCATAGGTGTCCAGTGATACAAACAATAAATGGCATCTACATACTTGTCAAGACTGTTCTTTAAAATGGTTTTGTTTGGCAATACATTTTACTTGTTTCCCCCAAAAAATTCCAGATATTTCTCCTCTTGCTACCGCAGTAGCTTTACAGTCCCATCTTAGCCAATAAACCGGATCTCTTTGAGCTGACATGCACTGACCACAACAACTTTAATCACAAAGCCAGCTGCACCCTCACATGAGCAGCTTCAGCTCCTGCAGGGTCATATCACATACGGAAATCATATTCAAGACTCCTCACATTACCATCCAAAACATTCTCACGCACATCATTTATCATCATCAACAAGGATCACAATATCCAAAACAATTGCAATATGTCATTACAAAAATTATGCCCTATACCACTAAAAAGCAGTGTTTAATATTCCAGAACAACTCAAGCACGCACAAAAAAAAGTTTGCATATGGAATGCTTGAAGTTTTCTTCTGCTGTTAAAATGCAGAGAAGTACGGCAGAAGCAGTAAATAAAAAGTGTTTTGTTTGAAGCAAATCCTCTATGTTTCAACACTTGCAGCAGTGTCATTCTCTCCATCTCTGATTTTCACGGTCCAATATTTACACAGTGTGATCGTTTTGCCTTTATTCATTCTCTGTTTGTGCTCAATTTGAACAGGCTTGGCATCATCTTGGACGCCGTTTGCAGAGAGACCACATTTACGTCATGATACTCATTGTGGCCCGTATTCAAACAACTCTTATTGATGTGCAACTCCTGTCCATGTACAGTAGCAGCTATCCTCGAAATCACACCAAAAAATTTTTTGCAAATGAATGCCAAAGGCATTAATATGTGCTTTATAAGTTCAATATGCTAGTATGCCAATATGCTAGTAATATGCATGCTAATAAGCAGCTGGTTAATAGCGATAATTGTTCCAGGAAAAGTGAAACCTGATTTTTTTAAAATAAATGTATTAATAAATAATAATTAGCAGCTCATTCGTTCATTCATTCATTCATTCATTCATTCATTCACTCGGTCATTCATTCATTCATTCATTCACTCATTCATTCATTTATTCATTTATTCATTCATTCATTCTTTACCAAGAAAGTGGCAAGATGAAAACCACTATTTTCTGTTTCAAACTTTCACATAGCATCTTTAGGTTATAATGACATTACAAATTAAAATCCAGATTTTGATTTTCAAAGACTTATACAATTGTTTTATAAATACATATATATATATAACTGCAATAAATCCATTGAATCAACATGAAAGTTATTTCTACACAACATAGTAAGTTGATCCACATATGACAGCCTCTGAAATTGGTCAATAGCCTACTAATCTTATATATAGGCACTGGACTAAAAATGCATTCATCAGTCATCACCGATAGACCACAGAAATTACATTTCCCACATTCAACTTCCAAAAGTGCATTCATCTTTGCCATGTTACATTTATTTAGTTGACTAGTACTATATGGAGTATTAACAAAAACTTAAATAGCTAAAATGGTCATATGATGCTATTTAAATTCATTCAAGACACGGGCTGTTCCTCGCTTTAGCCGCCAGCTGCCGCTCACTCAAGCTGCAGGTCATTATTCACTCAAGCCCCTGGCTGTTCTTCACTCTAGCCGCCGGCTGCCGCTCATTCAAGCCCACAGCTGTTCCTCACTCAAGCCACTGGCCATTCCTCGCTCTTTGCAAGGACAGTCTGGCACTTCTGACTCACGGTATCTAAGTAGGTTTGCATATCTAAAGGATTTTTGCCACTGATGATTCAAACTCAGATTCACCGTTTACGTGGCGCTATATAGAGCTGAAGGGACCCGATGGGTTCGGTCGGGTTCGGGCTTAATTTATATCATCTTACGCGGGCTCGGGTCGGGTAGTAGGTGTAATGGAGGCTTGCCTCTGGCGATTATGTTTTGGTTGCACCAGCAACTAATGCAAAGTCTGAGGTGTGGAAAAGTTTTGACCATGTTTATAATGAGAATAATGAGTGAATAATGACGCACCATCAGTGAGCGCAGGAATGCGGTGAAACCATCTACAGTGGATTCAATAATTTTCCTCCACAAAAACATGCAGGCTTAGTCGCATCGCGACTTTACTCATCGCTGTGAGTAAAGGTTTTTCAGATAACTAAATATTCATTGAGTCTTAAATGCATAATGTGGACAGAGTATTTACGCTAATGTTGGCATTCTTTTATTAAATGTCAGCTGCTAGTGGCGAAGCAAATCCGGCGGAGACTTTATCTTAATTTAATTTGTTTAAAAAAAAAAATTTTTATTGGTGCGTTGGTCTATTTATGGGCTAAATGAGCCAATGCCTATTTAGAGTGCTGATATGTTACGATATTACAGAGGACTTATTTTATTTCTTTATTCCAACTTCCAAGTGGCCTATAGTCTACGCTAGTTATGAATAAATTATGTTAAAACACGTATAAATGACTCATTCTTGACAAAAGGAAAAAGAGCTGTGTGTGTGCGCACATTTGAATAATGTTGGGCCGTAAACAGGTTCGGGCTTTTAAAAAGCTGTCAATCAAAATGTACTTGTCGGGCTCGGGCCGAAACCTGTCTGTCGAAACCTTAAAAGTTAGGCCCGATTACAGCTCTAGTGCTATATGCAAAGCAACGCGTAAAAAGGCAGTATAAGTCATTATAATCAGAAATTATATTCCTATTGGATACAACAACTGCCTCATTTGTAATGGACTTTATTGTTTTTGTCCTGTCATGCCGGTGTTCTGACTGTGACAAGGCATAACAGTAACATTTCAGTCAGACGCTTGAAACATTTGGCCAATCACGCACTGGATAGCTGGCCAATCAGAGCACACTTCGCTTTTCAGAATGATGAGCCTTGTAAAAATCGATGCGTTTCAGAAGGCGGGGGCATAAAGGAGAAAAAATAATGTACATTATGTGGAAAATTTATGTGGTAAATTGTTTTTACCTTAAACCACATAAAAGCATTCAATTACATCAAATACACAACATTACGTTGTTTTTAGCAACATCATATGACCCCTTTAATAAAAACACTTAACTTGACAAGCTATGCAATATCATGTTCCTAATCAAAGGCGATTAATCTAATGAACGCTATATAGCTTGTCCGTGATCTACAACCCTGTGTATTATACCGCTCCATCTGAGAGCATGTGATAGAGATTTACTAGTACTATTAATCACTTTACTGACGTAATACACATGACAATCACATACGATTTATCGTGCATACCTTGTTTGTTGATACAAAGTAGATGAGGAAAACTTGGATCACAGATGCATTTTAAACGCCGCCATTACTGTCTAGAGTGTGTGCAATGGTGCGCTGTGATTGGTTGAGTGGATATATCGCATTCTGCAGAGAAAGATATAAATAAATATCTTAATATATATATAAATCTTCTTACAAATTATTTTATATAATTTATATGTTTTATGATATTACTATTATTTAATGTCATTTTAATACATTTAAAAATGTCAATATTTTATTTAATAATAGCAACACTAGTAATAATAATATCCAATGCTTATTATTAAATTAAATTATGTAATATATGTAGTATCTGTATAAAATATTATTATTATTATTTTATTTTATTTTTTTACTTGAGATCCATAACAACTCATAATATGGCCTCTATAATCATACTTAAGATTATTAAAAGCATCATGTTCACAGGACAGGGTGTTGTTATTACAGTGTGTTCTTACATTGAGTAACAGAGCATTGAGTAAGAAGTCAGTCAGTGTTATGATAAATGAGTACGAGGAAACAGAGCTCAGTTCATTCAGTCAGCTGCAGACTTTATGAATATATTTGCAGGTTTAACTCTATAACTTTCTGTTCAAATATTTTTTTCTTTCTTTCTTTTCCCCTGTACTACCTTAATTATCCACATGTTTTTACACTGTGCTTTATTTAATCTCAATTTACAACCTCATTCTCTTTGTTTTTGTACACTATTTTGCTTTCGTTGGTCTTTCTCAAGTCTGTGCCGCCCACACCAAAGCATTATTCCCAGCACTCCTGTTTCCCCTCCACCGGTGACACATCCACTCATTCAGAGGAAGTGCAGGGAGGCTACACATTCCCTCTGAGCTTTCTGAAACCCTTTGGGTATGCATTGAAAAATTAATTCTAAAACAGGGGTTCTCAACCATTTAGACTCCATGGCCATAGCTTGTGTAATTTAAATTTCAGGATTCTAGAAGAGCTGAAGGTTTTTTAGGGATATCACTCTTTTTAAACAAACAAAAACATGTGCATGACTTTTCCAGTCATTTGTGATTTACTGGATAATTATTAATATGATATTAAAATATTTAGATGCTCACATTTTCTACCCAATAAAATATTTTAGAACTTGGCATCGCTAGAAGAAAAAAAAAAAACCTTTATTCGTTAAAAATGAATAAAAATAAAATAAACAAAATTTTATATATATTTAACTTTTTCTTCTGTGGGATGCAAAAGGAAAGGATGCAGCTCTTTTCAATTCAATGAGATTCAATGTGGCTGTCAAGCTCCAAAAATGACAAAAAGCTAAATAAAAGTATCATATCAGTATCTGAATAAAAGTATA
Source organism: Carassius carassius (assembly GCF_963082965.1). NCBI lineage: Eukaryota > Metazoa > Chordata > Actinopteri > Cypriniformes > Cyprinidae > Carassius > Carassius carassius. Next base: position 10,502,462 of record NC_081775.1, on the reverse strand, counting down.
ATATAAATATCTCTATATTATAATATTTTTGGGAGACCTGTATCCCTTTAACCACTTTAAAACAGGAGGCAGGAAACACAAACCAACTTTACAAGCAAGACCCATTTTCATAGACCAGGGCTGTGTTTCCCCAAAAGCATCGTAAGCCTAAGTGGATTGAAACCATTGGCACCAATGCTTTCTATTTATGTGTATGATGTTTTTGAAACGCAGCCCTGGTCTGTGAAAATAGGTCTTGACTGTAAAGTTGGTTTGTGTTCCCTGCCTAAAATTTCACTAGTGATCAAATATTACAGCAATTTATTTCTGAAAATACCCCACTGTCCTGTATTGTCCCCAAAGCCAGTGTGGCACATTCTTGTGAATCCAGGACTAATAAATAGACTCTGCTCCATCAGCCTGCTTGAAGACTACAGGGAAGACCAGACGCATGAATAAATATCACTGCTCAAAAAAATCAAATCCAATGCTATGCACCATATGAACTGATCAAAGAGACAGCCGCCTTCAGCTCTTGTTGGCCAAATAAAGATCATTTGAGAATGTGAGGGTCATGCGCACATAAAAATCATGGTGGCATTATATGTGACACTACACTTCTTTTGTCACAAATCGGTCAGGCTCATCACCCAGCCAATCACAGCGCACTCCTTCCCCTGAGTTCTAATCACTGGCACCTGTTGGTAATCCACTCACCCATTAACTACTACATATAAGCACGCACCTCAGTTCACAAGTTGTCTGATTTTGTAACTTCACAGTGGAATCCACTCTGATCTAGTAACTAGCTTCGACTCATTGACTTACCAGTCTACTTGCCTCCTCTTCAGCAAATCTTTCCCTTCCTTCTACAAATATCTCCGTGTCTCCAGCGAATATCTCCTCGGATCTTCGTCCTCCAGTGTCTACATTGAGGTGTGTGCCCCATTACTTATTTTGTCAGCCTGTTGAGTCTGATCTGCTCACCTTTCATCTCCCCTTCATTCACATTGTTCTGCTGTGTCGATTAAATATTCCTGAGTTCACTAACCTTCTGTCTCTGAGTCCGCTTGTTACATCTTTAGAGCCCCAGCCTTATCTCAGATTAGTTTACAGTTTAGATATTTGTATACAACTTGTTTTTTTTAGACCCTTTAATCAGTGTCTATTAATGCAAGTGGCTCTTATTTTATTTTTTCACATATGGTTCCAGACCACAAATGTCTGGGGAACTATTAGCTACTAAAATGAAACCTTTAGGCCATCTTTACATGCTGCATCTGAAGTGACATTTAGTTGTCTCTAACTGTTTAATTCTGTTTAATGCAGCTTTGAGATGGCATGAATGCATTTACACACCGGTTGCATAAATAATGCTATAATATTAAGGTTTTACATAGTGTATATGAAGGGTTCAGATGCAAAAGCCTCTAAATGCCATCTGAAATGATCATTTTTATCAAGCTCGTATATTTAAGTTCAGTAATTTCACTTAAATGACAATTAATAGGTAATTTTCATTTGTCATTTAAGTGAAATTACTGAACTTAAATATACGAGCTTGATAAAAATGATCATTCTAGAAGAAAATTTCAGATGGCATTTAGAGGCTTTTGCATCTGAACTCTTCATATATATAAATAGTAAGTCAATAAGAAATTAAAGGTGTGTGTGTGGTTTTTTTTTTTTTTTTTTTTTTTTTAAATCTAAAACCAAATTATATGCTCTTTCAGGCTGATCTAATGCTGTATTTCATCAGAACTGCCTTTTGATACGGATACCAGAAGTTGAGGTGGGTCAAAGCAGGCATAGTTTATCTTTAAACAGTGATTTAAACAATTTGTGTAGAGAAGTCTTCGCTCCGCTGTGTGACTACATTTTACTTGACTGAAAAATTACAGAATCCCTTATGATGGTGAGCAGCACTATTTTCCATACATTCTATCAACTTGACTCGGAAGACTTTGTCAAATTTGGGCCCTTGATTTCAATATCAGACTTGTGCATCTCAACAAATTATTAAAGTCAATGCACACTGACTGAAGTGGTTTAAGTCTTTGTTTTAATTGTGGTGATTTTGGCTCCCATTTAACAAACGGACCAATTCACTATCTAAAACAAATTAGAATACTTAAGACCAATAAGAATAAAAGAGAAAATGGAGAATTGTTGGATTTCTGGAAAGTATGTTCATTTACTGTACATGTACTCCATACTTTGTAGGAACTCCTCTTGCTTTAATTACTGCCTCAATATGGCATGGAGGTGATTTAGTTTGTGGCACTGCTGAGGTGGTATGGAAGCCCAGTTTTCTATGACTGTGGCCTTTAGCTCATCTGCATTTGTTAGTTTCTTGTTTCTCATTTTCCTCCTTTGACAATAGCCCATAGATTCTCTATGGGGTTCAGGTCTGGTGAATTTGCTGACCAGTCAAGCACACCAACACCATGGCCATTTAACCAACTTTTGGTGCTGTGGGCAGGTGCCAATTCCTGCTGGAAAATAAAATCAGCATCTTCAAAAAAACTGGTCAGCAGAAGGAAGCATGAAGTGCTCCAAAATTTCTTGGTAAATGAGTGCAGTGACTTTGGCTTTCAAAAAAAAAAAGTAACGAAACCATTAGATGACATTGCACCCCAAAACCTCACAGACTGTGGAAGTTTAACACTGGACCTAAAGCAACTTGGGCAATGGGCTGTACAAGCTACAGCTAGTCCAAACTGCAGTGGCTAGAGTCCTTACCAGGTCAAGAAAATATGATCGCATTACCCCAATTTTACATTCTCTGCACTGGCTACCCATTAAGTCCCGTATCAGTTACAAAATATTACTTGCCTATAAGGCCCTAAATGGTTTAGCTCCTGCATACCATAGCCTTCTACCACGCTACAATCCATCACGCTCCCTAAGGTCACAAAATGCTGGACTTTTGGTAGTTCATAATATAGCAAAGTCCACTAAAGGAGGTAGAGCTTTTTCGCATTTGGCTTTCAAACTCTGGAATAGCCTTAGTGATAATCTTCTGGGTTAAGAGACACCGTTTAAATCTAGATTAAAAACTCCTCTCTTTCGCCAAGCATTCAAATAAGGCATCTCATAATTTGTGACTGCAGTTGTATCTGATCAAATGTGCATTATTATTCTTTAGCTTGGGTTAAACCAATTAATCTTACTTGGTTGGAACAGCAGCTACGCTAATCATGTCTCTATTTGTTCTGTATTGCCACAGGATTTACATCCCGTGGTGACTAGGATTTACACAAGCTTCAGTCTGGATCCACAACACCTGAGGAGATAATGTCACCCCCTCAGAGGACCTCAAATGATGCTAACTCGAAGACATACAGAACTAACAAATATTGCTACAAGTGTGATCGCATATAATACTTGCTGTTAAGAGTGTTCACCGTCTGATTGACTACGTCTTGTATGTATTTTTCTGAAAATGTATGCCATCTGCACATAAACTGAAAGTCACCACTGAAAAGCTACTAATATTTTAGAAATGTAATTTTCTGTAAAATTGCTTTGCAATGACCGTATAGTAAAAAGTGCTATACAAATAAACTTGACTTGAAAAATTGAACCTTGGTTTCCAAATGAATTCCAAAACTTTTGGACCACTGGGCAACAGTCTAGTTCATCTTGATTGGCTCTCTCGAACTGTAGCTGGTGTGTGGTGAACACATTGGCGCATTTGTCCTGTGGCTGCCATCACATCATCCAAGTGGATGCTGCACACTGGTGGTGGTTGAGGAGAGACCCCCCCCCACATGATTGTAAAGCGCTTTGGGTGTACAACAATACAAAAAGCACTATTTAAATGCATAATTCATTCTCCTTGGCACAGGTAAGATGCCTCTATTGTCTGTGGTCCAGGAGTGGCTTAACAAGAGGAATATTACAACTGTAGTCAAATTCCCTGACACCTCTGTGTGTTGACCCCAGCCTCAGTCCATTCCTTGGTATTGCATCCAGCTGCAGCTGATCACAGCGCGAGTATAAGAAGGCCGCAGCTGCAATGTATTCCAGGTTTTTGCCTCGGAGAAGAGCAACAACATCGTTCTGCTCAATCCAGTGTCTTCAAGTGAGCTACGAGTTTAACACGCTCTTGGATACCTCTGGTGTTGGCGGTATGGCGCTTCAGTGGTGGTCGTTCTGTCTCGAGCAGGTTGTGCACTTCAGGCTGCACTACACCCTGTTGTGCTACAAATGGCTAATTCCACTGTGGGCCCCAGCACTGAAAGAGCATTTTTTTTTTCGACAGTGGTGCATTGAAAGTGGTATAATTTTATTTATTTTTAAGTGTAGCGGTGGGCAGGGATGTATTTGTGTCCTAAGTCGTCCCCCCCCCCCCCACATGATTGTAAAGCGCTTTGGTTGTACAACAATACACAAAGCACTATTTAAATGCATCATTCATTCTCCTTGGCACAGGTAAGATGCTTCTATTGTCTGTGGTTCAGGAGTGGCTTAACAAGGGGAATATGACAACTGTAGCCAAATTCCCTGACACCTCTGTGTGTTGACCCCAGCCTCAGTCCATTCCTTGGGAAGTTCACTCAATTTCTTGAATCGATTTTGCTTGACAATCCTCATAATGCTGCAGTTCTGTTTCTTTTTCTTCCACACTTTACCCTTTCACTCAACTTTCTGTTAACATTCTTGGATACTGCACTCTGTGAACAGCCAGCTTCTTTGGCAATGGGTATTTGTGGCTTATCCTCCTTGTGAAGGATGTCAATGTTTGTCTTCTGGACAACTGTCAGTTCAGCAGTGTTTCTCATGATTGCTCAGGAAACCATATTCTAATTTGAGATAGTGACTTGGTATGTTTTTGTTAAATGTCAGCCAAAATCCTCAATTAAAACAACCAAAGACTTAATTGAATGCATTAAATGCATGAGTTTCACAATTTGAGTTGAGTTACTGAAATGAACTTCTCCACGACGTTCTAATTTGAGATGCACCTTTATATGTAATTAAATTTAACATGTTAAAAAAACTGTTTCTCAATTTGTCAAATTATTACTGTCTCGCAGTCATTTCCACTACATTTTTATTGTTTTTAGTTAAGTAGTTTACCAAGAAAACCATAGAGCCTGCATAATAAAAAAAACAGGTTAATATAAATTTAATGTTAATGCTATTTCCAATCAAACTGCAATAATGTCAGATTTTGCTAAATATAAATAATATTCAGTTGTGTTTTTCCTTGTGTGTGTTTCTATATAAATCGGTATGCATTTGTTTTATTTTTCTCTTGTTTCAGAGGAAATTGCACATGTTTGAAACGATGAATATCTAAATTCATATAATTTCAACTGCATTTGAAATCAAACAGTCAAAAAAAGTTTAAAATATGCTTGAAAAAATGTATATGTGAAAAATTACATTCTGCAATGATGCATGTATGTCCTCTGTTAGTGGACAAAATAGAGTATGAAAAGAATATTTTAAGAGCGCTTATTTCCTAAAGTTCATTGGACCATAACTGCAGAAACGCACATTAAAGGGATAGTTCACCAAGAAAGAATATTTTCAATAATTACTTTGAACATGGTAGTTGCTGTCTATGCAGGGTAAGAAAGCTCTCAGATTTAATAAAAAATCTTAATTTGTGTTCCGAAGGTGAACAAAGGTTTGAAAAGACCTGAGAGTGAGTAATTAGTAAACAGTTTTTTTTTGGGTAAACTAGCCATTTAAACTTTTTGCTTTAATACAGCTCTAATATATGGTATAGCTTGTGTACAACCCGAATTCCGGAAAAGTTGGGACGTTTTTTAAATTTTAATAAAATTAAAACTAAAGGAATTTCAAATCACATGAGCCAATATTTTATTCACAATAGAACATAGATAACGTAGCAAATGTTTAAACTGAGAAATTTTACACTTTTATCCACTTAATTAGCTCATTTAAAATGTAATGCCTGCTACAGGTCTCAAAAAAGTTGGCACGGGGGCAACAAATGGCTAAAAAAGCAAGCAGTTTTGAAAAGATTCAGCAGGGAGAACATCTAGTGATTAATTAAGTTAATTGATATCAGGTCTGTAACATGATTAGCTATAAAAGCTTTGTCTTAGAGAAGCAGAGTCTCTCAGAAGTAAAGATGGGCAGAGGCTCTCCAATCTGTGAAAGACTGCGTAAAAAAATTGTGGAAAACTTTAAAAACAATGTTCCTCAATGTCAAATTGCAAAGGCTTTGCAAATCGCATCATCTACAGTGCATAACATCATCAAAAGATTCAGAGAAACTGGAGAAATCTCTGTGCGTAAGGGACAAGGCCGGAGACCTTTATTGGATGCCCGTGGTCTTCGGGCTCTCAGACGACACTGCATCACTCATCGGCATGATTGTGTCAATGAATACTTTCAGAAACCACTGTCGGTAAACACAATCCGCCGTGCCATCAGCAGATGCCAACTAAAGCTCTATCATGCAAAAAGGAAGCCATATGTGAACATGGTCCAGAAGCGCCGTCGTGTCCTGTGGGCCAAGGCTCATTTAAAATGGACTATTTCAAAGTGGAATAGTGTTTTATGGTCAGACGAGTCCAAATTTGACATTCTTGTTGGAAATCACGGACGCCGTGTCCTCCGGGCTAAAGAGGAGGGAGACCTTCCAGCATGTTATCAGCGTTCAGTTCAAAAGCCAGCATCTCTGATGGTATGGGGGTGCATAAGTGCATACGGTATGGGCAGCTTGCATGTTTTGGAAGGCTCTGTGAATGCTGAAAGGTATATAAAGGTTTTAGAGCAACATATGCTTCCCTCCAAACAACATCTATTTCAGGGAAGGCCTTGTTTATTTCAGCAGGACAATGCAAAACCACATACTGCAGCTATAACAACAGCATGGCTTCGTTGTAGAAGAGTCCGGGTGCTAACCTGGCCTGCCTGCAGTCCAGATCTTTCACCTATAGAGAACATTTGGATCATTAAACGAAAAATACGTCAAAGACGACCACGAACTCTTCAGCAGCTGGAAATCTATATAAGGCAATAATGGGACCAAATTCCAACAGCAAAACTCCAGCAACTCATAGCCTCAATGCCCAGATGTCTTCAAACTGTTTTGAAAAGAAAAGGAGATGCTACACCATGGTAAACATGCCCTGTCCCAACTATTTTGAGACCTGTAGCAGAAATCAAAATTGAAATGAGCTCATTTTGTGCATAAAATTGTAAACTTTCTCAGTTTAAACATTTGCTATGTTATCTATGTTCTATTGTGAATAAAATATTGGCTCATGTGATTTGAAAGTCTTTTAGTTTTAATTTTATTAAAATTTAAAAAACGTCCCAACTTTTCCGGAATTCGGGTTGTATGTGTCACTGGAGTGTATCTTCACGTGAATTTTGTATGCACTTCAGTTAACTGAGTGCACAGTTTTTCAGCTCCTCATTCAACCTCTTACCCAACAGTCAGTGGCACAGTGCTGTATTGTAATGAAGGGCCTTTCATATAAACTATGAATATGAGGAATTAAGTACATAAACTACAGTGTTCCCTTTCAGTCGGTCACTCTTGACGTCAAGCCGGATGACCGACAAATTGGGATATTGATTCGATAGAACAATGTACTTTGAGTGTAAACGAAACGAGCCAATGTACATTGGCATGCAATTATTGCATCCAGCTGCAGCTGATCACAGCGTGAGTATAAGAAGGCAGCAGCTGCAATGTATTCCAGGTTTTTGCCTCGGAGAAGAGCAACAACATCGTTCTGCTCAATCCAGTGTCTTCAAGTGAGCTACGAGTTTAACACGCTCCTGGATACCTCTGGTGTTGGCAGTATGGCGCTTCAGTGGTGGTCGTTCTGTCTCGAGCAGGTTGTGCACTTCAGGCTGCACTACACCCTGTTGTGCTACAAATGGCTAATTCCACTGTGGGCCCCAGCACTGAAAGAGCATTTCTCTGAAAGAGCATTTTTTTTTCGACAGTGGTGCATTGAAAGTGATATAATTTTATTTATTTTTTTTAAGTGTAGCGGTGGGCAGGGATGTATTTGTGTCCTAAGTCCGCCGCCTCCTGGCGGGGAGACCCACACTATGATGTTACTGTAGGTGCACCAGGCCAAGGCACTGAAGGACCTACACAAGGGTGGTTACAATCCGGAAGTTCTGAAAGGGCTTCAAACCGCCACTGACCTTCCCCTGCAAATGAAGAAGATCATCACGAGTTCACTGGGTTTTACGATGTCCACGCTTGTGGCCGATGCTCCTGTCTTGCGGGTGGAGATCACAGTCCTACTGGCAAAGAACACGATAGAGCCAGTCCCTCCAGCCGATATGAGGACTGGGTTTTTTTTTATAGCCATTACTTCATTGTACCAAAGAATGGTGATTGGTTACGGCCAATCTTTTCCTGAACCGGGCCCTTCATCGGTTACCGTTTAAGATGTTGACACAGAAATGCATCTTTAGGTGCATCTGTCCCCAAGATGGGTTTGCAGCTATCGACCTGAAGCATGCATTCTTTCATGTCAATCCTTCCACGCCACAGACCATTTCTGTGGTTTGCTTTCAAAGTATGGGCATATCAGTACAATGTCCTGCCCTTTGGGCTGTCCCTGTCTCCCTGTGTCTTCACAAACATCACGGAGATGGCTCTTGTTCCCCTCTGAGAGCACGGTGTTTGCATCCTCGATGATTGGCCTATACTAGCACTGTCTCGGGATCACTTGTGCAAGCACAGGGACCTGGTGCTCCGGCACCTCAACCTGTTCGGTCTTTGGGTCAACTGAGAAAATCGCAAACTCTCCCCGATGCAGAAACCCCCTTTAGGAAGGATGCAGCTTCCGCAGTGTCCCTAGTTCCAAGTGGAATGGGTATGTTTTCCCAGTGTTATCCAGTCTCACTGATTGGATAGTGCTTCAACAATGGTGAATAGACCAACTTCTTACGAGCCCTGGCCTACACCAAAAAGGGGCACAGGTGGCTCACACAGGGCACTGGAAGGGGCAGCCTCCACACTCTAAAAAACGCTGGGTTGTTTTTTCAACCCAAATGCTCGGTTGAGACTGCTGGGTAGGACTTAGGGTTCAAGTTTGGGTTGAAAATTGGTCTCAATTTTAACCCAGCGGCACTGGGTTAGGAATGCGGATGTGAAGGAAAGCATGCACGTCACGTTAAGATCGTACGTCTCCAGTGTGAGCAGCCACCATTTTCTCAGCGTGAAAGAAGCTAGTAGCGAGTGAAAGACAATATGGTAAAGATTCAAAATGTAAAGTTATCGTTTATTGTTTACCCGGTTCTCTTACGAGAGCTCTCTCGTACTGCGTCTTAGCTAAGACGCTACGGGAAAAGTCTCTTCTCACGAAATACTGAAGCAAAAAATTATCCTTAATTTTTTATTTTTGTAAAGCGCATTTGCAGCAGTACACAGCCATAGGCGAGACGGCTCGTTCGCGCCCTTCTTGCCACTTCCCGCCGAAACGGGTGTGGCCCAACCTATAAAAGGAGCTCGAAAAGGCTGACTCACCTGATTTTTCATCTCTTCAGCGAAGCTCACGCATCGCTGGATCATGGAGGAAGCAAGCGCCGTCTGAGAAAGCACATCAGCAGGACGAGCCATTCTGAAGCTGCTGGCATCGCCGCCTTCCACTGCCGTTCCTGCTGCGCTATCCGGCGCCTATATCCTTTCAATTCTGTTATATACAAGCTATTCTTTATATGTGTGTGTGTGTTCGCCCTGCGACACACACTCGTAAAAGAGCTCGCGTACGTCATCTGTGTCTCCTGCCTGGGTGAAGATCATGCAGCGCTCGCGCTCGCTGACGGCGGATGCCCCCACTGCGAGCTGTTGCCATGGTGACTCTGAGGACTCGTCTGGCCTTTTTCTCTGAGCCTGCATTCTCCGCTGCGCTGAGGCGCCGCTGTTTCAGTTCCAGAGATTGTGACTGTTTCAGCGTTTTTTGCAATGCGCAAGCCTGTACGGTTGCCCACTTGCCTGCACACGAAAACCGTTATCACGGCTACCCAGATATTTCCCGAAAAAGGTGTAATTTCTGGTGTCCCGGCCACGGCCGATGGTGCTATAAATGTAGTGACGATGCCCACTGCTCAGTGCCCATCTCCACATATAAGCACAGCCCTTCACACAGGGCTCGCGCCCATAAAAGCGACTCAAGTCGATCACGCGCACTACATAGTAGACGTGCCCATTCCTCAGTGCCCACAATCACTATGTCACACGCGTCATGTGGTTTCTGTAAAAACGAAAACCGTGCACGTTCGTCCGGCCACGGCCGATGGTGCTATAAATGTAGTGACGATGCCCACTCCTCAGTGCCCATCTCCACATGTAAGCACAGCCCTGCACACAGGGCCTGCGCCCATAAAAGCGACTCAAGTCGATCGCGCACACTGCATAGTAAGCGTGCCCACCCCTCAGTGCCCACAATTACTATGTCACACGCGTCATGTGGTTTCTGTAAAAACAAAACCCGTGCACGCTCGTCCGGCCACGGCCGATGGTGCTATAAATGCAGCGACGATGCCCACTCCTCAGTGCCCATCCCCACATGTAAGCACAGCCCTGCACACAGGGCTTGCGCACATAAGACCGACACAGATCGGTCAAGCGCGTGGCTTCTGAAAAAACGAGGCCCGTGCACGCACGCTCTGCACAGGCAGACAGCGAGTTGAAAGTGGTAAATGTGCACATATGCAGCCCACAGTTAGTCGCAGACATATCGAGTCCCACGGGACCTGCTCAGCCTTCCCCCAGTCGGTTAAGCGCCGGGACGGGGTCGATGAGGAGCGATCTGCCAGCTGTGATCAGCGCGCTCCCCGCCTCAAATGCGCAGCACACCCGAGCGCCGCCGTTGCCCGGTCAACAGAGCGCGCTTCGCATCCAGCCCTTAGCCATTCATGCAGATGCATGGTCAGCGCTTCCAGGGGTTTCGGATTGGGTGCTAGGCATTATAAAGAGAGGCTACTGGCTACAGTTTTTTCGACGCCCTCCGTGCTTTTCAGCGCGCGTCGAAACTACGGTCAAAACAGAAGTAGCACACATACTTCGGGCCGAAATATCAAAACTGTTGAGCAAAGGGGCTGTAGAGCATGTGTCTCAAGCTCAAAGCGAGGGGGGGCTGTACAGCAGATACTTTCTGGTGCCCAAGAGAGACGGGGGTCTCAGGCCCATACTGGATCTAAGACAGCTGAACAAGGCATTGATGAAACGCAGTTTCAAAATGCTTACGACCAGGAAACTTCTTGCGCAGATTCGCAGAGGGGACTGGTTCATGTCAATAGATCTGAGGGACGCGTATTTTCAAATACAGATAGCGTCAAACCACAGGCGATATTTGAGATTCGCCTTCGAGGGCCAGGCATACCAGTTTACAGTCCTCCGTGGCTCCTCGTACGTTTACGAGGTGCATGGATGCAGCGCTCGCTCCTCTCAGACTCAGAGGCATACAAGTGCTGGATTATTTGGACGACTGGCTGGTTCTGGCCCGATCACGAGCGGAGCTCGTGGACCACAGGGCCATTTTACTCGATCACCTCGAGAAGCTCGGCCTCAGTGTCAATTGGGCGAAAATGTTGCATCAGCCCGCGCTCGATAACGTTAACGTTACTGAACGGAAGAGTTACTTTTATTGTGACGTCTGTGAATGTCTTATGTCATTTACATAAGATTTTACATTATCTGCACTTTTTGAGGTGTTAATAGACGGTTATGGTTACTGTTACACATGTTAATTTATCTTATTTTTTGCGATTTAACTGAATGTACTGTATGTTAGTCTCCTAAAGGAAACGGCATTGTGTAGTAAAGACCAGCATAATTATTTTGAGGCTGTTGAAGTGGTAATTGTTAAAAGTATGTTTTGCATGTAATATTTCAGACTTGTTGAGCTTGTGTCTTCTTTGTCCCCGCGCCGAGAGTTAAAGACACAGAAGCGGTTTGTGTGAGGCATCACCGATTGAGTGAGGAGGTGGCGATGTTCTTCAAAAGAGAGGGACAGACAGGTTTAAGGCGAGTAAACTTCAGAATTCTATCAAGTTAAACTAACTTTGGAGTTAAGGACACAGAAGTCCGCTTGTGTGAGGAGGTGGTTTTCTCAGTTTCTTTGGAAGAGAGGGAAAGATAGTTTAAGGCAAGTAAACTTCATAATTTCATGTTATCATTTATCAGTTGTAGTGGTGTGTGTTGTGTGTGTGTGTGTGTGTGTGTGTGTGTGTGTGTCTTGTTGTTTTTTTTTCTTTTCTTTTTTTTTACTGAGTAAAATGTTTGTTTTTGTAGATGTTAAAAGCCAGAGACATGGGAGAGCATCATTCCTTTGAGATTTTATGCAAGTTATTTTTAGGAAATAAATGTTTCTGCTGTCTCCTGCCTGTTTACTTCACATTTTGATGCAACAACAGTGTGATTACACCTCCGATCTGAAAATGGATAGTTTAATTAAATGTTTTATTTTTTCAAATGTGTTTCTCTTTTTAGGCCTCTGATGAAGAACGGGTGGCGACTGGATGAATGCTGGTCAAAGAAGAGAACGTCCTTTCCCCTAAACTGATGCAGCAGTGGTTTTAAAGGAGGACGCTGCCCTGGATGATGTAGATATCGTCACATACTGCGCTGATGGGGTTTCTTAATGACTACATCAAATATGCTAAAGAGATCATGAAAGTTGACATTGATGCATGATCTGTATTCATGGACTATGAAACAAACTGTAAGTGTATAATTAGTAAAAGTGTTAAATGCTGGTTCTGTGTTTAGTAGAAGAATTTACACGCTGTCATTCATACACATGCTCACATTCTTTCACACACACGTCTGTTAAATGTTATAATATCAATGTTAATGTTGTGGTTTATTTGTGTACTGTCATGCCAGAATAGTTGGTAAAGAACCTAACTAATTGTACATTTATTGTATAATAGTGTTTTCGTATATTTTGATACAATATATGAAACTGAACAAAGTCCAATTTGATCTTAAGTTGTATTTAATAAATGTTCAATTCTTTATGAACTCTAGCTGTTAATGCCATATTTTTCTGCATTTCTTCTTACATGTTACTTTTTGACTTTTCCCTTGTTTTTAATATTTATCATTTGATAGTTATTATTTGTGTAAAAGTGATTTTTAAAATTAACAAAATTTGTAGGTTTAATGCCTAGCTCAATTTGGGTTCATTTTAGCCTAGCAATGCAGTGTTTCCCCACAGCCTTACACTCAATTCGTGGCGGCACTCCGCAAGTTCATTTTCTGCCAGCAGGAGGACTTAAGACCGGGAGAGGTAGAGGTTTCTCCGGTAACAGCTGCAAAGCAGCGCTGAGTTCAAATGCTGCAGTATCAAGCACTACATGCAAAATGAAATCAAACATTTTCTAAATACAGTAGGTGTCCTTCTGAAACACAGTGATAAAAAAAAACACCCGCTCTGGTTTTTGAAACCCTGCAATGTAGTAATTTTAAACCATAAAAAAGCAAAACATTTTTGCCAAAATGACCCAAATTGGGTTGTTTGCAACCCAGCAGTTTTTAGAGTGCATGGTGCTTTGGTAGGAATCCCAATTTGTCAGTCATCTGACGTGACGTCTCCATTCCCTGAGGGTTACTATATGTTAATTGAGACATTTCTCACTATATTTCATCTATAGACTAATTGTTGTTTTTACTGGACTTGTGGCCATTTTATTCACAGTCTTAAATCCTGTTTAGATTTGCACACATTTTAAACCCATTTGAAACTACTCATGAGCTGAAAGCAATCACAAAGCACACATAACCAATCAGCACTTATGGAGTGAACATATGCAAAGGGCCTAATTTCTATAGGCGTTTCCTCTTGGCAAGACTCAGGTGTGGGGGAACTTACAATATCAGTACTCAAGGGCTTTTAACATGCAGAGAGGAACCACATGAAGCCATTCAAGAATTTATCAACGCACTAGAAATCTAGTCTCTCACGTTCTCACATTAGGTTTTCAAAACAACACAAGCTCATCAGTGTGATTCTTGAAAAAAGGGAAAAAGGAAAGTGCAAAAACTAGCATGTGTTTCCACTCTTTGCGTAATGACAGCGATTTCCCCTGCATACTGATAGTCACACTGCTCCAACCTGCGGAGTGTGTGCTAAACATTTGCTTTATGATCTCACCCTTTCTTCAACAGACAAGAAGAAATGCTGGTGGGATTTCACAGGATGATTCCACCCTTTTTCTCTACATATCTTAAGGTTATTATTATTATTTTATTGGGTTACTGATTTTCTTAATGGTAACTCAGAGTTAAGAAATGGAGCCTAGCCTTCAAAACAATATAATCCTACATACCATGAAAAAAAAATTATGAAGAAAACATCTTTTAGCTCAGGAGACCCAACTGCTTAAGGCCGAAATGGTCTAAAGTACACAGCAAGAACATGATCATAAAATTATGAAAGGCTCAAATGCAAAAAAGTATTTTCTTAAGCACACTGTATAAATGTAATTCTTATTTATACTATTTTCTTAAAACAACAACATGCACCCCATTAGAAAGTAGTATTTGATCATTTGTTTTAAGCCTAAGCCTCTTTGCAAGATTTATGCTTGCAAAAACTGTTAAAGGGATAGTTCACCGAAATATTAAAATTCTGTCATTTACCATTCTTAAAGTAAAAAAAAAAAAAAATTTAAATTGCTAATGGATTTAGAAAAATACTAAAACTAATTTAACATAGATTCTGAACATGTGTCTTGTTATAAGGACATTGATGAAGTGATTTAAAGGTGGCTGCTATTGTCATACCCTACGCAACCTTCAGTGTTTTTACCATTTTTATTGAGAAGACAGTGAAACATGAGTGGAGAGAATGGGAATGGGGTCAGGAAATGACACGAGCCAAGTTTGAATTCAGATTGTTTGCAAAAGTGTCATCCAAGCACTCATGATCTGGCTAGTAGATGTCATAACTACACCATCTGGATGCAAAAAAAAAAAAAAAAACTCTGTTCAGCTGCATTCTACTGGCTATATGTAATAATATTATAGCAGATGTTTTACCAGTTTCAGATTTTTTTGAGGCTCTTGAAATATTGAAATGGGCTGCCTTTGATGTCAAAGCAATGAAATTAGTGAAGTCTAGTCATTTCACTACAGCTCCAAAGTAATAATTCACATGGCATTTAGAGCTTAGGTGATTGTCTCAAAATAAGTGGTCAGTTGAACTCAACACCATGGCAGGTTTCAAATCACGTACCTTCAGGGTCCTGCACCAGCCAAACAACTGGCACTGACATGAAATGCAATCCAAACCAAGAGCTTTCTCCGGGTATCTCCAGCTTTTTTCTTGGTGCAGCTACATGTAGACCACATCTCCATTAAAAAACAAACAAACAAGCAAAAGCAATTCAAATATTA
Source organism: Carassius carassius (assembly GCF_963082965.1). Classification (NCBI taxonomy): domain Eukaryota; kingdom Metazoa; phylum Chordata; class Actinopteri; order Cypriniformes; family Cyprinidae; genus Carassius; species Carassius carassius. The sequence goes on along the minus strand of NC_081775.1, from coordinate 10,487,119 downwards.
AAAATATTTTGGATATGAACCCAAATGCACTTTCAGTGCACTCTTCTGTGAATTATTATTATATAATAGAAAGGTCAACATCTCTGAACAATGGTGGTTTTGCACTTTTCTCAATGTGTTTCCTCGTTTTTAGTAGAGAATGTTACTCTAGGTAAAATGACATAATGGTTTATACAGTTTAACTGTGGTCTTTTCTGAGGAGTGAACCACAAACTCATTTGACTCTGGTGTTGAAACGGCATTTTTCCTTGCTGTGTTGAAACGCACAGACAGATTGACCAACTGAGGTCCACAAATCATGTGGATTTTGACTTTAGCACGTCTCTGTGCAATTACTGGATAGATATGCTTGAGTCCTTATAGATAGTTTGGCCATCATTCCCAAAGCTCCATTATGCAATGAGGGGAGAGTTGCGCTCCTGAACTTTGATACATTGATTTGTTTCTTGCCAAGCTACAGTGGTTGGAGCAGTCATTACAAAAACAAGGGTGAAACAAACTGTCTCATGATATCCTGTGGCGCACGTACATGTCCTTACTCTTATTTCAGTATGTCACTGGACTTTGACTTCATGACTAAAGCATTTGTCCCCACATTTCAAACCATGGGTGTGCTTCTTCACATATATGTTTTCTTTATGTGTTTTTTAATCGATTAAGAAATAATAAATATATTTTGTAGCTTACTTTTATTAAATAAACACACATTTAATTGATGTTTTAAATGATGGTTAATGTTACAAAAGATTTGTACATAAAATTTCCCTAAGGTTTTCACATTCTGTTCTATTCATCAAAAAACCCTGAAGAATATTTTGAAAATTGTGTTTCATGGTTTCCACAAAGATTTTTATAAGAAATGTTATTTGAGCAGCATATCAGTATATCAGAATGATTTCTGAAGTATCATATGACACTGAAGACTGAAGAAATTATGCTGAAAATTCAGCTTTGATCACAGGAATAAATTGCATTTTATTTTATTTTTTTAGACAGCATTGCTGAGAATAAAAGTTATTTCAAAAGCATTAAAAATCTTTATTATTATTATTGTTATTGACAAATTAGAATAGTAAAAAAAAACATTAAACAATTTAAAATATTATTATTATTATTATTATTATTATTATTATTAATTATATTACAATAGAAAAGAGTTATTTAAAATTGTAACAGAATTTCACAATATTACTGTCACGGTTTATGGGTCAGTGCGCTCATCTTGTGTCTCTGTCTGATTGTGTGCGTCTGTTAACTAGCAGCAGCTGCGTTAATGAGCACCAGCTGCAGCTCATTTGCGCTGCCTTTAAGTTTGGCTGGTTTCCTGTTCATGTTGTTGGTTCGTTGATTCTCGTCTGTCTTTTTTGTGTAGTTGTGCTCCTGTCCCTCCAGTTGGGATTCTCTGGACCTTATTCCTTGCCCGCCTAGGATTCCTGCGCTGGGTTTGAGTTACTGCAGCTTGAGCGATCTGGACCTTATTCCTCGCCCGCCTAGGATCCCTGTGCTGGGTTTGAGTTACTGCTGCTTGAGTGGTCTGGACGTGATTCATCTGGGGTTATGCCATCGTCTTCCTACGTTCTCATTGCTGACTGTCAGAGTTACAAATAAAAAATTTTTACCTCGCACTTGGATCTTGTGACTCGATCATTGTGACAGAATGAACCAACCAAGATGGATCCAGCGAGCTCGTCAGAATTACGAGACTTTTTAACCAGTAGTAACTCTCGCATGGAATGCCAGGAGGATCAAATGATGGCCACGGGTTGTGCTGTCCAAGCCCTGGTCGCTCAGGTTTTTGGAACTTACCACTCGGTTTCAGCGCTTCAAGTTAGAGACCGTTTCTTCTCAGCAACCACCTGTGTCCAATCCACCAGCCACCGTGGATCAAAGCATTTGTTCTCCTGAGCCTCATCTACCACCACCAGCCTTTTATTCCGGGGAGCCCAAGTTGTGTCACTCATTTGTGGCTAAATGCTCCCTCTATATTTCTCTTCAACCGTCATCGTTTCCCACCGAGGAATCTAAGGTAGCGTTCATTATAACGCTGCTCACTGAACGAGCGGCCAGCTGGGGAACCACCGTGTGGGAACAGAGACTTCCGTGCTGCGCCTCCTTCCAATTGTTTTTGCAGGAGCTGAAGAAGGTATTTGATTGCGCTGCTTATGGGAGAGAGGCAGCTAGACTTCTCGGAGAACTGCGACAAAGGGATCACACTGTAGCCGATTATTCTATCGAATTTCGTACTTTAACTGCGGAGTGCGGCTGGAATTCTGAGGCGCAGTTGGACCTGTTTCTTCACGGACTTTCGGACACCATCAAGGACGAAATTTATTCCTCGGATTTACCTGAGGGGGTGGATAAGCTCATTGAGCTGGCTATTCAGGTGGATGCCAGAGTAAGGAGGCGTGCCCAACAGAAGACACTACGGAGAATCCCTGATGTCACTCATCAGAGCAGCCTATCATCAGTCACTGGTGAGAGTAAGTTCTCTTTTCCAGATCCCGAGCCCATGCAGATGAGCAGGTCTCGCCGTTCACAGCAGGAGAAGCAGAGACGCAGAGAGAGAGGTTTGTGCTTATACTGTGGAGCCGCCAGTCACGTCGTTCTGCAATGTCCAGTAAAAGCCGGTGCCCACCAGTAGGTAAGAGGTTACAGACAGGTGGAGCAACTCTTAAATACTCTCTTTCAGTTACGTCGCTACCGGTAAGGCTGACTCTCCATTCTCTCTCTTTTGACTGTGAGGCTTTGGTGGATTTGGGGGCGGAGGGTAATTTTTTAGACATTAATGTGGCTAAAAGACTTAAGATACCCATGGTGGAACTCTCTCAGCCCATCTCTGTGGGTGGCCCTAAATGGTCAGTCATTACCCTCCATCACACATTCCACAGTCTCTGTTAAACTCATCATCTCTGGACAACACACTGAGAACATTGACTTTCTGCTCACTGACACTCCTGCTGCTCCTGTGGTTTTGGGGCATCCCTGGAGTCCTGTCCTGGAGCGAATATTGTCATGCATCATGTCTGTTGTCAGCATGTTCTCCTGTGTCTTGTTCTGTGTTTCAGGATGATCACACTGACCTGTCTAACGTGCCACGTGAGTACCTCGACCTGAAGAGAGTGTTCAGTAAGTCTCGGGCTACTTCTCTACCTCGCATCGTCCACATGACTGTGCTATAGAGTTATTGTCAGGTACGTCTCTGCCTAAAGGCAAATTATATTTGCTTTCCAATTGCTTTCCAATCCGGAGAGGGAGGTCATGGAGAAATATATTTCTGATTCTCTTGCAGCCAAGATCATCCGCCCCTCTTCCTCTCCAGCGGGTGCGTGATTTTTTTTCGTGAAAAAGAAAGACGGCTCTCTTCATCCATGTATTGATTATCGAGGGTTGAATGACATCATGGTGAAGAATACTTATCCTTTGCCGTTGATGTCGTCGGCTTTGGAGCGTCTGCAGGGAGCGTCCTTTTTCACAAAATTGGATCTCCATAACACTTATCATTTGGTTCGCATAAGAGAGGGGGTTGAATGGAAGACCGCTTTTAATACCCCAGGGGGCACTTTGAATATCTTGTTCTTCCTTTTGGCCTTTGTAATGCCCCTGCGGTATTCCAAGCACTCGTCAACGATGTGTTGAGAGATTTGGTAGATCAGTTCATTTATGTATACCTGGATGACATACTGATATTTTCTCATTGTCTCCAGGAACATGTTCAACACGTCAGACATGTGCTTCAGAGGCTGTTAGAGAATGGGCTTTTTGTCAAGGCGGAGAAATGTGTTTTCCATGCACAGTCTGTTCCTTTTTTGGGTTACATCGTCTCGGCCGAGGGGGTGCGCATGGATACCGACAAGATTCAGGCTGTGGTAAATTGGTCAACCCCAGAGTCTCGTAAGGCCCTGCAGAGGTTTCTGGGCTTTGCAAATTTCTACCGGTGGTTTATTCGCAATTTCAGCCAGCTAGCTGCCCCTTTGACTGCCTTAACCTCCATCAAGACTGCCTTCAGGTGGTCTAGTGCAGCGGAAGCTGCATTTACCAAACTAAAGAGCTGCTTCGTTTCAGTTGATGCGTCAGAGGTGGGGGTTGGCGTTGTTCTATCCCAGCGTTTCCTCACGGACGGTAAGGTGCATCCTTGCACGTATTTTTCTCACCGTTTGTCCCCCGCCGAGCATAATTATGACATTGGTAACAGAGAGCTTTTGGCAGGCAAGCTCGTTTTGGAAGACTGGCATCATTGGTTGGAAGGTTCGGGGGTTCGTTTTATTGTTTGGACCGATCACAAAAATCTTGAATACATCAAGTCCGCCCAAAGATTAAACTCTAGGCAAGCTCGGTGGGCTCTTTTTTCGGTCGTTTTGATTTTTCTATTTCTTATGTCCAGGTTCTAAGAACATCAAACCAGACACGTTATCCCATATTTTTGATGTTTCGGATCGCCCATCTTTTTCCGAACAAATTGTACCTGAGAAAGTCTTTATTTCTGCAGTCACGTGGGACATCGTGTCGAAGGTTCGCATAGCCTCGCAAGGGGTAACGCCCCTGCCCGGATGCCCACCGGGTCGGTTGTTTGTGCCAGAGGCTTTAAGGTCTGAAGTCATCCGATGGGGTCATTATTCCAAGGTAGCTTGCCATCCTGGGGTTAATCGTACCATGTTTCTCGTTAAACAGCGGTTTTGGTGGCCAGCCATGGCTTGTGACATTCGTCGTTTTGTTTTGGCTTGCTCTGTCTGTGCTGTTTCGAAGTCTTCCAATCGACCCCCTGCTGGACTCCTTCAGCCGCTGTTAGTTCCTTCGACACTCTGGTCCCACATTTCGCTAGATTTCTCGGAGGCAACTCATTTCATTCCTCTGCCTAAATTACCTTCTGCCAGAGAAACAGCGGTTGCTGTCATAGATCACGTTTATCGCTTACATGGCCCCTTGATGGACGTGGTCTTTGACAGGGGGCCTCAGTTTGTTTCCAAATTTTGGAGAGAATTTTGTAAATTACTGGGGGCTACTGTAAGTCTTTTCAGTGTAGAATAGGGTACCAGCCACCACTTTTTCCAGAATTGGAATCCGAAGTCGCGGTCCCCTCTGCCCACGCATTTATCCAGAGGTGCCGACGCACCTGGACCAGGGCCAGATTGACCCTGCTCCAGGTGGGGGCGCGCACCAAGGTTCAGGCCGATCGCCACCGTATTATTTAGTATTATTTAGTATTATTTACAATTCAGAATAATAGTGAATTAAAACCAATTAAATAAAACGGGAATTTCCATAGATATTTATTGGCTCATTTTTCTTTACGTATATATATATATATATATATATATATATATATGTATATATGTATTACAAATTAATAAATGTGCAAGTGTGACCAAACTTTCAACTTGTTACGTTTGCTTCAGAAAGTAAAATGTTAAGTAATTCATTAAATAATTATTTTAAAAAGCACATACTACAAATTCAAAATGCCTCCTACTTTGTTTATATACAGCCCCTGCACTGGCCAGATTTAGAAAAGTTTAATAGTATGAAAGTATAAAATAATAATAATGATAATAATAAAGAAAAGTTACTGGAATAGCTGAGGTAGAGTGGGAGGCAAGCACTGTTTTGCTCTGAACGTTTCCTATTTCCTTCAGCGCTCTTGATTAGCCTCCCATGCTAATGGAGAATTTCCTGTGTTAAGAAAACGCCACTCAAACAAACCGAGACAGGGCAATACTAAATTACACACAAACAGGCTAGTCACGACATGCAGCCTGAAATATCAAAAAGAGAGAGAGTTCAAAACAGCCTTCAACGTTTCAAGCCAACATTCTTTTGGACATACGGAAACATTGGCTTTAATAATTTCAGCTATCGAAGAAAAACGTTTTAATGTTTGACATGGATTAATATACATTATTTTTCTTGGTACTGTATCCAACTGATTTTGAGAGGAGCAACACATGGAAATATTAGTAAAGGTTTCAGGCAAACAAATGCTTCAAAATCACCTGCCGCCGAGTTTCTTTTGACTCGAACTAGAGATGTAATTCTCCCGATAATATAATATTTTTCTGTTCTGTTTGCTTTGTAATATGCAGCTCACTGGTTTTGAGCAATCACATGATTGACATATTTTAGTGAAATCTGACACCGTTTCTGTTACATTTGCCATATATGATCATAGTATGTTCATTTTCATAGTGGATTCCTAGAGAAGCTAAATGCCAATCATGCCTGAGAGATCTTCAGAGCAACCTAGTTGCATATAATTTACAAAGCCCTACTCTCATCTTTTTTTAACTTGTTCCTTCATTTTAGCACATTTGCAGTTTCCACTCCATAGTCCTTTTTTCTCTTTGCACTTTCCTTTCATCTTTAATTCCACATTTCTCACTCTGCTTTTCCCCCTCAAGGAAAGGGATCACATCGCTGTTCCGCAAAGAGGGCCGTCTCTTATTTGATCCTGACGTGCGCAGACTTTTCCATGGAAATTAATAAAACAATCCCGAAACAAATTAGTGGCAGGTGTAAGATAAACAGGCAGACTAAGGCATTCTGACTGTGCTCATAACTTATGGCCGAGCTTGATAGCATCTAGCTAATTCAAGGAGGCCTGCTCTTTGTAAATGGCATTTCCACCCTTTGAAGGACAGAGCTGCAGTCTTGTAAACTTCTTACAATCTGGCTAGGCTCTTCTAAGGCAATGCTGAGGGAGAGTGGAGGCGGACAGATGTGGGAAGGGTCAAGGAAATGGAGCAAAACAAATTTACGAGGCATAGGGACTATGTGGATAATGAAGAGATTATAGATTTGAGTTTGCCTGCAGTGATTAAGAGCTTTTCCTGAGTCATTACTGGGACGATGTGAATGTTCTAGACGGGCGGTTCTCAAGTGCTTCTTGACTAATAATCAAGGCCCTTTTTGCTGGTGTTTCAATGTTGAATTACAAAAATAAAATAAAAAATAGGCTTTCGTGGGAGCACCGTGATCAAGTGCAGCTCTTGAGGTTCCTTACATGACCACAAGAATGTGGACACCTGGACACCACACTGAAACTGACTTGTTGAACTTTTCATTTCTAAAGACCTGGCATTAATATTTCATTCAAATTTTTTAAATCATTGGACTGAAACAGTTAGTCCACCCAAAATGAACATTCTGTCATCCTTTACTTGTCCTGAAGTTGTTTCAAACCTTTCATGCTTATTCAAAACATAATTGAAGATATTTTTAATGAAACCTGATATAATTCAGTCCCACCATTGGAATTCCATTTCACCAACACTTTCTGGCTTCAAAGACTAATCCAAATAAATTGAGTGTTCTAATCCAAGTCTCGTGATAAGACAATTGTTTTACATGATGAATAAATTTAATTTAGGCTTTTATTCACTTGTAATTATTGATCAACATGCACACATAAAGACCATAAAACATGAAGCTCACCATATTTGCTTAATGTGCAAAAACAAACATGAAACTAAAAGCATGTCATTTTTGAAGAAGGGACATAAATCTTTCAGGTTTAATTAAAATTATTTTATTTTTATTTGTATTTCAAAGATTAACAAAAATCCAATGGGTTTTGAACAAGTGCACAAGTAAACTGGCAGGCTACATTGTTAAAAAATAAAGGTTCCAAAAGTGTCTTTTTCCAGTGATGCCATTAAATAATCATTCTGATTTCCTTTAAAGAACCTTGTGTGGATTAGAACGGATCCATGGATGTTAAAGGGATGGTTCACCCAAAAATGAAAATTCTTTCATTAATTACTCACCCTCATTTTATTCCAAACCTGTAAGACCTTTGTTAATCTTCAGAACACAAATTATGATATTTTTTAAGAAATATGAGAACTTTCTCACTCTGCATAGCAATGGAACTACCATGTTCAAGACCCAGAAAGTAGTAAGGACATCATTAAAATAGTCTATGTGTAATTTTATAAAGCTACGAGGAGGCTTTTTGTGTGCAAAGCCCAAAAAAAAAAAAAAAAACAATTTAATGATTTCTTCTCTTCAGGGTCCATCTCTGGTGCCATTCACAACAGTACCATGATGCATTCTTATGTATAACCTGCATGGTACTCTCATTAAAAAATACATTATTTCAACAATGTGATTTCTGGGCCTTGAACTTGGTAGTTGTGTTGTTGTCTATGAAGGGTAAGAAAGCTCTCAGATTTCATCAAACATATCTTCATTTGTATTCTGAAGAATGTACTAGATGTTGGAACATGACTCTGAGGATTTGATCTTATTCAGTTTTATTGAGCCAATATTTGTCCCTTTCATTGTGATTATTGCTTTGACAATGAAACTTGGATGCAGTGGTGACATTCCTACCTTTAGACTTCTTATCCATTGAATGATTGTAATCTCTATATAATTACATTTAAATTTCATCATCAGATACTACACTACATGATCAAAGAACATCAGTGAGGTTGAGCGAAGGCTTGCTGTTCAAATTCATACCAACATTGTATAATAAGGGTTCCTGTCTGGTCAAATTCTTCCCTGAGTGAATATTTTCTTCCTGAACTTTGGTGTGCCCCTTTCCAGTATGTTTGATTTTATGCAATTGTTAGTCAAGGGTGTAGCTAAAACAGCCAAAATGGATATCTAAAAATAGGTGTTCACATACTTTTGATCATGTAATAAAATATTTGATGATAAAAACTTGAACCACTGCATACAAATTTCCATGTCAAAGTGATAAACACAATGTAAGAGAACAAATATTACAATTACCATGACCAATAAAAGTGGAGGAATTTCACCGCTTTGCCAAAGTATTATCAGATGTTTGCACAAAAAATATATTCTGGTTTCCAACTATCACTGTGCTTATCAGTCATTGGCTCAGAAACGTACTCGGTTACTTAACGTAACCTCGGTTCTCTCTAGAAGAGCGAACGAGTACTGCGTCTTAGCTAAGACGCTACGGGAAAAGTCTCTTTTCACAAAATACTGAAGCAAAAAATTATCCTTAATTTTGTATTTTTGTAAAGCGCATTTGCAGCAGTACACAGCCATAGGCGAGACAGCTCGTTCGCTCATTGGCTTGTTCTGCGGCAACTGCGCAGCCTATCGAGCGCGGGCTGATGCAACATCAGACCAATATGGGCGCTTCGCGCCCTTCTTGCCACTTCCCGCCGAAACGGGTGTGGCCTAACCTATAAAAGGAGCTCGAAAAGGCTGACTCACCTGATTTATTTCATCGCCGAAGCGAACCAGAGTGAATCGTGCGCACAGCAGAGAACGCAGTACTCGTTCACTCTTCTAGAGAGAACCGAGGTTAAGTTTAGTAACCGAGTACGTTCTCTTACGAGAGCTCTCTCGTACTGCGTCTTAGCTAAGACGCTACGGGAACCCAATGTAAAACGCCGTGCGCGCAGGGATCACACACCAATAAACCTGAAGCAACGCCCAGGATTTACAGTGCACAGTCACCTGAGGGACTCACAGAGAGTCCAGGACAGAAAAGGGAAAAAGCCCTCCATCCTATATCTAGCAGCATCCGTAGATGCGGCAATATGACATCACACAGCCGAGGCAAGGCCTGACCAATGTGGCAATGCGGGTCTTATGCAATACTGCCCATATAACAGTCGGCAGCGCATAGCGCTCGTGAACTCAGAAATTCCCCTCAGGGCCCTGATTCGACTATACCGACAACAGCCTTGCCTGCAAGGCGGGGACCTCCAGGTTATAGAACCTGATAAATGTAGACGGCGAGGCCCAACCTGCCGCCATACATATATCCTGCAAGGAGATCCCAGTAGACCACGCCCACGACGAGGCGACGCCTCTTGTGGAGTGTGCTCTGACGCCCAACGGGCACTGAAGGCCCCTGGAAGCGTAAGCTAACGCTATGGCGTCAACTATCCATCTGGATAGAGTCTGTCTCGAAACAGCCATTCCCTTGGAACGTCCACCGAACGAGACAAACAGCTGCTCCGTCTGCCGAAAGGCAGCAGAGCGAGACACATAAGGTCTTAAAACCCTGACAGGGCAAAGAAGACTCGAGTCTCCATCATCCCCTGACACCGGCAGGGCAGACAGGGCAATAACCTGAGCCCGAAACGGTGTGTTGAGGGATTTCGGCACATAACCGTGCCTTGGTTTGAGTATGACCCTTGAGTCATTGGGCCCAAACTACAAGCACGACTGGCTCACCGAGAGCGCGTGCAAATCACCCACACGCTTCACAGAAGCGAGAGCCAACAAGAATACTGTCTTGAACGACAGACGCTGAAGGCTAACCGATTGGATAGGCTCAAAAGGGGGACCCTTCAAGGCCTCCAAAAACCGCCGCGAGGTCCCACATAGGGACTGACGGAGGTCTGGGAGGATTCAGCCTCCTAGCTCCTCTGAGGAACCGGATGACTAAATCGTTCCTTCCTATTGACTGACCGGACGCCGTTTCAGAAAACGCCGCGAAGGCCGCCACATAAACTTTGAGCGTGGATGGGGCTCTGCCCTTATCCAACAGCTCCTGTAGGAAGGAGAGGACCTCCGTCACCTCACAACTAAGGGGTGAATAACCTCGAGCTGTGCACCAGCTGGAGAACACCGACCACTTCGAGGCATACAGACGTCGTGTCGACGGAGCTCTAGCCTGAGTGATGGTATTTAGCACTCCCACTGCGAGATCAGCGGGTAACCGTTGAGCGCCCACACATGGAGGGACCACAACTCTGGTTGAGGGTGCCAAATCGAGCCCCTGGCCTGCGAGAGGAGGTCCCTCCTCAATGGTACCGGCCACGGGGCAACATCTGCTAACTGCATCAAATCTGGGAACCATGGTTGGTTCTTCCAAAGAGGTGCTACTAGCAGTATTGAACATCTCGTTTCTCTCACCCGTTCTATCACCTGCGGAAGGAGGGAGACGGGAGGGAACGCATAAAGCGGGCAGCACGGCCATCTCCGTGACAGCGCACTTTCGTTCTTGGAAAAGAACGCGGGCAGTGAGCGTTGTTGTGGGACGCAAAGAGGTCCACCTCCTTTAGACAACAGCCGGACTGTTTGTGGGTGTAGAGACCATTCGCCCGTAGGTACATTGCCTCTGGACAGCCTGTCTGGACCCAGATTCTGCAGTCCAGGCACATGCACTGCTCTCAGTGAGCACACGTTGCGCTGAGCCCAAACCAGGAGGCGTTCCGTCAGCCTGCACAGGTTTCGGGACCCGAGACCGCCCTGGCAATTTATGTAGGACACCACGGACATGTTGTCCGCACGGACTACGACGTGGTGATCCTTGATATGGGGACAAAAGCGCGTCAGCGCATTCTCCACTGCCAGCATTTCCAGGCAGTTGATATGATGGAGCTTTTCCCGTTCTGACCATAGGCTAAAGGACGGTCTGCCTTCGAGCAGCGCTCCCCATCCCGAAGTGGAGGCGTCCGTCGACACCATTTTCACACTCGGGGAAGTCCCCAGGCTTACACCTGATCGGTACCAGCCGTTCGCTGTCCAAGGTGCTAGAGCAGCAACACAGCTCTGATCGACCTTGAAATGCAGCCGGCCAGACGCCCACGCTCTGCGCGGCACCCGAGCCTTCAGCCAGAACTGCAAGGGGCGCATGTGGAGCAGGCCCAGCCGCAGAACCGGAGATGCTGAGGCCATGAGACCCAGCATCTTTTGACAGTGTTTGAGCGACACGGTCGCGCCGCAGCGGAAAGAACTCGCTGCGCGCTGAATGCCCATCGCGCGCTGTGGTGACAGCAGCGCCGTCATGGAACACGAGTTCAGGACTATACCCAGAAACAGGATCGTCAGACTGGGGTTCAGCGAACTCTTCGCCCAATTGACACTGAGGCCGAGCTTCTCGAGGTGATCGAGTAAAACGGCCCTGTGGTCCACGAGCTCCGCTCGTGATCGGGCCAGAACCAGCCAGTCGTCCAAATAATTCAGCACTCGTATGCCTCTGAGTCTGAGAGGAGCGAGCGCTGCATCCATGCACCTCGTAAACGTAAGAGGAGCCACGGAGGACTGTAAACTGGTATGCCTGGCCCTCGAAGGCGAATCTCAAATATCGCCTGTGGTTTGACGCTATCTGTATTTGAAAATACGCGTCCCTCAGATCTATTGACATGAATCAGTGCCCTCTGCGAATCTGCGCGAGGAGTTTCCTGGTCGTAAGCATTTTGAAACTGCGTTTCATCAATGCCTTGTTCAGCTGTCTTAGATCCAGTATGGGCCTGAGACCCCTGTCTCTCTTGGGCACCAGAAAGTATCTGCTGTACAGCCCCCCCCCCCCTCGCTTTGAGCTTGAGACACAGGCTCTACAGCCCCTTTGCTCAACAGTTTTGATATTTCGGCCCGAAGTATGTGTGCTACTTCTGTTTTGACCGTAGTTTCGACGCGCGCTGAAAAGCGCGGAGGGCGTCAAAAAAAACTGTAGCGAGTAGCCTCTCTTTATAATGCCTAGCACCCAATCCGAAACCCCTGGAAGCACTGACCATGCATCTGCATGAATGGCTAAGGGCTGGATGCGAAGCGCGCTCTGTTGACCGGGCATTGGCGGCGCTCGGGTGTGCTGCGCATTTGAGGCGGGTAGCGCGCTGATCACAGCGGGCAGATCGCTCCTCCTCGACCCCGTCCCGGCGCTTAACCGACTGGGGGAAGGCTGAGCAGGTCCCGTGGGACTCGATATGTCTGCGAGTAACTGTGGGCTGCATATGTGCACATTTACCACTTTCAACTCGCTGTCTGCCTGTGCAGAGCGTACGTGCACGGGCCTCGTTTTTACAGAAGCCACGCGCCGTATGTGACATAGTGTATGTGGGCACTGGGGAGTGGGCACGTTTACTATGCAGCGCGCTCGACCGATCTGTGTCGATCTTATGTGCGAGAGCCCTGTGTGCAGGGCTGGGCTTACATGTGGAAATGGGCACTGAGGAGTGGGCATCGTCACTGCATTTATAGCACCATCGGCCGTGGCCGGAAGAGCGTGCACGGGGTTTTTTTTTTTTTTTTTACAGAAACCACATGACGCGTGTGACATAGTAATTGTGGGCACTGAGGGGTGGGCACGCTTACTATGCAGTGTGCGCGATCGACTTGAGTCGCTTTGATGGGCGCAGGCCCTGTGTGCAGGGCTGTGCTTACATGTGGAGATGGGCACTGAGGAGTGGGCATCGTCACTACATTTATAGCACCATCGGCCGTGGCCGGACGAACGTGCACGGGTTTCGTTTTTACAGAAACCACATGACGCGTGTGACATAGTGATTGTGGGCACTGAGGAGTGGGCACATCTACTATGTAGTGCGCGTGATCGACTTGAGTCGCTTTTATGGGCGCGAGCCCTGTGTGAAGGGCTGTGCTTATATGTGGAGATGGGCACTGAGCAGTGGGCATCGTCACTATATTTATAGCACCATCGGCCGTGGCCATGGCCAGAGTCACCATGGCAACAGCTCGCAGTGGGGGCATCCGCCGTCAGCGAGCGCGAGCGCTGCATGATCTTCACCTAGGCAGGAGACACAGATGACTTACCGGTCTCCCTCGCTGAGTGGGGCTCTGACGAGCCGCAGGAAGGCATCTTAAAAAAGACGCGAGCTCTTTTACACATAAAGAACAGCTTGGATATAACAGAATTGAAAGGATATAGGCGCCGGATAGCGCAGCAGGAACGGCAGTGGAAGGCGGCGATGCCAGCAGCTTCAGAATGGCTCGTCCTGCTGATGTGCTTTCTCAGACGGCGCTTGCTTCCTCCTGCTAGACTATTTTGGTCACTTTTATCCAATCAAGAACAAGTTGTGTCAGTCAGTACCTCATTGTATCCAAAAATTTTATTTAACCAACTTGATCAAAGGCTCATTTGATCAATGGACAAAGACTAACTAAGTTCAAATGTAATTTTTCCAATATCTGTCAGGAGCCGTATATTGACTGTTATCTGACAAGTGAAGCATACCGCTTTTAAAAGTTTATTTGGGCATGAAAGCAGTGAGGTGAACTTTTTAAAGGGCCACTGGACATCAACACCTCAAGCTGGGCCAGTCTTCACCCCAGCCCTCTGGACTACTACCACAGCCAGCTATGGCACGTTCTCACGCACAGACTAATGACCACCTGCCAAGTCTGTCAGCTCCGACACTTACTGCTGCGGTTCCCACTGACAACCCTAAAACATACACACAGAACAAGAAAACACTCAGATACATGAGAACACAATTATAAATATGTGCTGTTTCTATATACGGCCAAAAAAACAATATGCCCTTTATTTGCAGTCTTAAAGGATATCCACTCAAAAGCTCCCTTCGGAGAAATACTGTCCCTCCTCAGGGCTTTTCACTGTTTCCAAAGGGAGTGTCCACTGTCCTCCAAAAAAGGGTGTAACGAGTGCTGACAGAAGCTTTCCAATTCAAATAATTTTTTTTTCTAATTCTAATTCTAGTGTTCATTGCTGCCTGCACACTAAGCAGTGGACATCTACATTTGGTGACTTACTTCACTTATGTTCCAACATCAAACACTGCTACAGTAGTTCTGCAGATTAGTGAATATGAGTATAATTAAATTAAATGAAATTATTTTTATATTTTCTAAATATTTTCTTTTTACTTTCTTTTCTTTTCAAGAAAACCCAAGGTAAAAATTAAAGCAGCAAGCAGCGGTAAAAGGGCAGTGGCTCGGTGGCCATAGGAAAATAGTGAACAGCAAGCGATATGCTGTTAAAGTGGTAAATATAAGAGGAATATGTTTATATGTGCCAAATGTCCTGCTGCCAACAGGTGGCACTAAGATTATAACTAAATATTGGCGTTTAGATGTCTTCAGGCCAGTACTCTTATCAAACATGTGCAGTTTGGGCTAGATCAGACATTGCATGTTTAAGTTAGTGTAAAATAAGATATTTTCTGTTGCCAGCAGGTGAAGCTATGACTGTAAATGAACATTGGCTTCAATATGTTTTCAGGCCAGGACTCTTATCAAACATGTGAAGTTTGGGGCAGATTGGGCATTGTATGCATGAGTTACAACAACTTCCTGTTTCATGGTATTAGTAGCATGCTTTAGCACTTAGCAAGTGTTGCTAGAATGTTTGAGCATATTTCTAGCATGTTTAGCACACAATGGCATATTTTACTGTGTTGCTAATAGTGCATCACAGTGTTAAACATGTCACTTCCTTTTGCCAGTAGGTGGCGCTATAACTATAACAAAATATAAGCATGTAGATGTCTTCAGGCCAGGACTCTAATCAAACGTGAAGTTTGAGGCAGATTGGACATTGTATGCATGAGTTACAACAACTTCCTGTTTGATTGCGTTAATAGCATGCACATAGCTAAATGTTGCTAGCATGTTTGAGCGTGTTTCTAACATGTTTAGCACACAATGGCATTGTTTACCGCATTGCTTATTGTGCATCACATGTAAAACATGTCACTTCCTATTGACAGTGGGTGGCACTTTGACTATAACTGAATCTTGAGATAGAGGTGTTCAGGCCAGGAGTCTCATCCAACAAGTTTTGGGCATAATGGACACTGCATGCCTGAGTTATATCAACTTCCTGTTTCACTGCATTAATAGCATGCTTTAACACTAAGTGTTGCCAGCCTATTTAACACTTGTTGGCGCTTTTTAATATGTTCCTAGGAGACCATAACAGTGTTAACCATGACACTTCCTGTTGCCAGCAGGTGGCACTATGACTATAACTGAATATGGGCATGGGTATGTGTTCAGGACAGATCACCTATCAAACGTGTGAAGTTTGGGGCAGATCGGACATTGCTTGACTTCCTGTTTCATAGCGAAATATCTAATTTTGTCAGGCCACCAGGAACATGCCACTTGATAAAAACTCAGGATCTTCGCAATTGAATGTCACAAAGGCATTATGATAACCCTCACCAAATTTGAAGATGATCCGATTAAAACTAAAGAAGGAATTTGTCAAAGTACGATGCCCGTAAATGGCAAAAACTGCACAGAAATTGTACAGAAAAAAAGAAGAAGATTTCCAGACCCTTGACTACCTTTTTCATGTTTATTTTCGGTACATATGCTTGTAACTATGTATTTTAATAACCTTTGCAGTGCCAACATAACCACTCCCTACAATTTGAAATCTCACTTAAGAGAAAAAAGTTGAACAAGAGAGAGACAGATGAGAGGGGGCACCTGTGCATTGTCATCAATCAAAATAAGAGACTGTAGAAGAGCTTTTATTGCTCAAACCAATTAAGCCCTTAACAAGTTCAGATGAGCCTCTCATTAATGAGTCACTCCACTTCCACAGCACATTCATCACCCAGCTTGCTAATGGACTCAGAGACAGCAGTGACCACTCCAAACCACATGTCCTGTGCCACATTGTGAATACTGTATGAGAAAATTGCTATATGAATTATACAAGCTTTTTTTGTGTGTTCCTAGTTTTATGACCACATCATAAAGTTTATTATTAATTCTATACATTTCCTTGAGATGATTCAATATGCAAGTATATATCACTACTTCTGCACAATTAAAATGCATTTAGTACAAAATGAGTTCTTCCAATTCAGCAGACTGTAACTATACCAATTTAGAAAACCAAGGGCCAGTTTTACTAAATAGGGGAAATAAGTGCAAGAGCGCGATTACAAAACAGCGCCGATGGGAGGGGAAATTATTGCGGGTGATTTACTAACAATGCACAAATTACAGAACACATCTTATTTACATATATCGACCAACACAATATACCAAGCACAGTGCAAATTAGCATAGTCGAAAATAAAGAATAAAGAAATAAAGAAGCCATAGTACATTGAAAAGACCTGGTATTGCGTGACACCTTGAGAGTTTGTCTTTTATTTCTAGAAACAAATAAAAAATAACATGTCTTGGCAAACAATATGATATGCAAACGAAATGTGTTCTTCTGGCATTCAAAATAAATGAATACCTGTGGAAAAAAAGGCACCTAGCACCAATAATTGCAGCCATTATAATGCAAAATAGTTTAAGACATTTTTTTTAGGGGGTGTTAAATAATGGCCCAAATGGCAGTAATTTGATGAGCGCAAACGTTAGTAACGCTTTGCATGATACATTTGAATACTTTCTTCCCATAACTTCTGTGTCTGAAAGGGAAACTCCTACAAATGCATATTCAATAAGATCAGGCACAAAAATAACTGTCCACGGCATTTCAGCGCTAATTCATCACTGCATGTCTTTAGTAAAACCTGACCATACTATTTTAACACCAAAAGATGGTCTGCGCTAGCTGTTAGTAAAACTGGCCCCAAAAGTACAATTGGAGGGTATTTTTATTAAGCACATAAATATTTAAATATTTTTTTAGTATACTTATTACTATAATTAGTATACTAGTTTTGAGATAAAATTTAGTATAATTTTATTTTATTTTTTTGTATTTTTTTTTTTACTAGGGTACTTCTTAATCTTAATTTTTTTTTTTTTCTTTTTTTTTTTTTAATAGGTTTGCTTTCCAACTCCCCCTTACATTTTTGAATCCCTTCAGCTGATCTCCCTGATCAGCTGAATGGATTCGAAAACTGTAAAACTCAACTGTTTAACTCTAGGGCAGTTGGAAAATTAGTCTATTAAAAAAAAAAAAACCTGTAATCTTATCTGGTCTCTTAAAGGGATAGTTCACCTTAAAATATTATTATTTATGAGGGACACAAAATAACATATTCCGAAGAATGTGTCTAACCAAACAATTGTTTGTAGCCATTTACTTCCATTGTTTGGAAAAAATATATAATGTCACTGTTTTGCTTTTACACATTCTTCAACATAACTTGAGGGTGAGTTAATGATGACAAAACTGTCTTGAGGTAAAACCTTTTCACTGAGAGAAATATACCCATAATGCAAACATACTGAATTAAACTGAGAATAATTTTCCATCTCATGACTGAAGGAATGAATGATATTTCTGAGCACTAACCAAAAGGTTTCAATCGAAGTCGACGCTAACATGAAGCACTAGATCTTCGGAGGACATCAGTGTTTAGCAGTTTATATCTAGCCTCAGTCCAAACTTATTTAGAATGGCATGAGGCTTGTGGGTCAGTGATCATTCTGAAATCTAATAAAATACTTAAATAACATCTGGGTTTACAGAAGAATTTCTCTGAAGATAATGAACACCGACAAACTTTCATAGTGCTCAGATGGAGACACAATACACTTTTGAGTTCAGTCTGGTGTATATACCTTTAGCTGCATTTGATCACTTTGATATTTTCAAATATCTTCATTTCAATAAAATCTTTAACAAAATTTATTAGATTTTCCATCCCATTTTCGCCAAGCACTTCATTGCTTAAATGTCCCAAGAGAACAACAAAAGCAATAAAAACTCACTTAACTGAAAAGAGAATAATGCTGTGAAGTCTTTATGGGAAAGAGAGGAAATACAGTTTGTTTTTATCTGTGTTCATCTATATTCAGCACCGTGTGACCGGAACTAATTGTGAGCCTTGTTTTCAATATTAGACTGCTCTCTGCCAATTTTTTTGAGAAAAGTTAATAAAACATGATTCGGTTAAGACAATCTTAGAGGAAATATTCTTGTCATATGAATGCATTTTTCAGAATCAAATATAACGTGATTTCTGGGTCTAAATATCGTATTATTCTATCTACATGTGTGATGTAACCACTTTCCGGGAACAAGCAGTTTGTCTGGCCACACTAAATTTGCAACAAAACACTAGTCAGTGGAAGACAGTTAATGTTTAAAAGAGCCAATTAGATTTCTGTGAACCAATGAGATTTCACCTTGAATGCAGCTATCACACATAGGAACAAATCTCAGATTTATATGGAACGTAGCTTTAAATGTCATTTTATAGCCTCACACCTACTTAAGACAACAGAGTTAGGCAACACTTCCCTTGTGAAAATGAGGTGTGCTTATTTCTATTGAATGTACTGTGTGTGAGTACTTCAAATCTAAATCTAAAAAAAAAAATTAAATTACAAAACTGTACTTTTTGGCCAATTAAGTGTATTAAAAGAGTAATTGTGAAATGACTTATAAAGATGTATTTAAGTGTTACTTATGTGAGTCAAAAACACTCTAAAATTATACTAAATCCATTTAATATCAATTTAATCTATCTTATATTTTTATTTAATTGCAGTTTACTTGCAATTAAATGTCCAAAATCATTGTATTCAATGTTAACCTCAGTATATTATTTTAAAGTGAAATAGTGAGTACGCTATTTAAAGGGGGGAAAATGTACTTCTTTGTCACAAGGGTTTGCAACCGAGAGCACACGCTAACGTATTGAGTGGTGTGAATAAAATACGATAATGTCAAGCAGAAAGACAGAGATGAGGAAAAGAGACAAAGGAGGGAGGGAAGTACTTGATGACAAAGACCTTGGCGATTACTCTGCCCAGATTTTTGCAGCTGAATGGCATGCCAGGCATTTGTCTTGATTGTTCTTCCTGGTTGTGGCCGGGTTGGCGTGAGTCACAGGCCAGATAAGCATCTATTATTTTTAGTGCTGAACAACAGCCCCAAGGGAGCTGGTATCCTGTTCATATCGCGAAACACTGCAACAGAGCACAGCAGAATTGGTCTGCAGGTTGGGATGTAACATGACAGACTTTGCTGCTGCCCTCGCAAAAATTACATGTGTGCTTTTGTTTTACTGAATGGTGATTTCATTATAATAATAATTATTGTATATGATGAATCTTAATAATTATATATATATATATATATATATATATATATATATATATAAATTATAACATAACATTTATATTAGTTGGCTAGAAACTACTTCCAATTAAAGCCAGACACTGTAGCATACCACCATAAGCAGACATGCACTATCAGCGATCAGTTTGACTCTAACTAATCTGAGCACAGAATGATTGACAGAGCTTCAGATAGCCATGTGACTGAATTCTTGACATACAAACACATTTCTAACTTCCTTTGAACATGTAACACCAGGACAATACAGAAGGAGATGGGTATTAGCAGATAGCTCTGTCTGAACAGGCCTGTCTGGTTATGGCAGCTAGCCTTAGGGTGAGATGGAGACCAAGACATGGGACATTAAATGGAAAATGGAAACATGGGATAATTATCTGAATCTCTTAGGAAATTATTGCTTCCACACCAACATATAAATTCATTTTGATATAAAGTGTCATGTCATGCATGATACTTATCTTTTTTTGTGTGTTAATCCTCAAATTGGCACCCAGACCTGTTGACAACAGCAAGGGTTTCTCCTAAACTTTCTCCTAAACTTTCGGATTAAAATCTGACTTTTTAATCCTTTTACACCTAATTTCTTTAACTCCTAATCACTTTTTAGAATTAAACTGGTCAAAGACATACGTTCCAATGGGAACACACATGCTGATAAAATATATACACTAAGATGCATTGGAAAAATGGTAATGGTATGTACAGTATATCAGGAATAAATAACATCATGGTTCTCTCGGTACAGCAGGAGGGAAAAAAAACTAAACATATAAACACACACACACATATAAATATATAGTATTTTTCAAACAATGCATAAGCGGACAAATTGCATTAAAAAAAAATCATTTACAATTAAAATTGTATTTTGGATAAAAGTCTACCTTAGCTTCTGCTCTAAAATAATGGGAGCCTTTTTACATTACTGTAAGGTTTCAATTAACAGCAGAGCCCAAACTTAAATTCAATTACTATTTATTTTTAACTATAATAATCAACACTCAAATTAAAAATGTGTATGCAATACAATGTCATTTTTAAACGAACTTCAAAATTATACAATTTCTATTATAGAATAATTTACACTGTAGCTATCATAACTTGTTTCATAAAAGATTTATTTAAACATATATTAAATAATTAAGACATCACTAACAGGTAAAGTAAAATTTAATAATGTAATGTATGTAGTCTACTGTTTCTTTCAAAATGCTTTTCTCTAGACTTCATTTCGCTAGCAAATAACGAGCTGTAGACATTGCTGTCAATCGATTACAAAAAATTGTATCTGAAGCTTCCTCGTCATCTGTATTGTTTCTGTGGTCATTGGACTAGCGCCTGATGCTCATGTGGAGTGTGTGTCTGAAAAGTCTCCTGTTTGATGTTGTCGTAAAGATGTTCTTTGTATAAATAAACCAGATTCTTGTTGAGAAAAAAAAAAGAGACAAATGTAGCAGTTGTGAGTGGGATGCCCAACCCTACAGTAGCTCCGTCCCTGCATTAACTGTGTTAAATATTTTTTATGTCGTTAAACTGGAAAAATTAATCTCCTGCATTAACATAAAGAATAAAAAAATTACAGCACTAATAAATATACATACATTTAAAATGTGATCCTTTAATGTTAATTTTTCAGTCAAAATAAATAATACTATATAAAAAATGTTCAAGTTAAAAACTCAAAATACTGTATTTAATCAGTATTTTTAAAGACTTTTTGGTAGGTTCACTTTACGGACAGCCTAATTATTATTATTATTATTTAATTTAGCTATATTTGTTTAAGGTTCTTTATTGGCATCTATGGTACCATAAAACCTTTAACATCCATAGAAACTTTCCATTCTACAAATGGTTCTTTGCAGTGAAAATTCCTTTGAGTATTAATGTTCTTCACTAAGAAAAAATGGTTCTTTTAAAAGCAGTTCTTCAAGGGACTCAAAAATAGTTTTTCTGCTGTGAAACCTCTCCTTTTGGAACCTTTATTTTTATACTGCAAAAAAAAAAAAAAGTCAATTCAATGTGTTGTTTGCCATTTCTTTGTAAATATTTGTGAAATTTACTAGCAATTTCTATGTGGAAATAGTTTCAAAGTAATTATTTTCAGTGGAGTGTATTGTTTTGATGCTGTTACACCGAGGTACTTCCCTTTAGACAATAATATAATTTGGTGTATATATTTTTGCATGTTTGTCTATTTCTGATGCTTGACAGACAAGATAGGAATGTTTTATGTTTGCTGATTGTGTACTTGTTGGATAGAGAGACAGAGAGGGGGTGTTGTTTTTGTGTGAGGCACTCTTTACAACTCCACCCCCGGGGTGAAATGTGACTGCAACTATAGCATGCTGAATGCTCAACTCCAAAAGAGAGAGAGAGAGAGAGTGTGTTTTACCACTTTTGACTGTCGGCAGTGTCACTGCTCCTTTGAGCTTTTGGCAGTAGAGGCAACTCCACTCGCTCGCTCCACACACACGGTGGTAACACGCTGACTGAACCTCCTCCACTTCAGCTCAAACTCCACTTCAGCGGACTACTTCAACAGGACGGCTGCTTATCTGCCTTTTCTCTGGTGGTTTTAAAAGCTTTTCAGAAAGTTCAAATGCTTTTTCCCTCATCTCTCATGAACCAATTTTAACTTAGAGTAAAAGGGACTTTTTTCACTCTTACATCTGCAGTTCAGATGTGTGGAACATGACAGATATGTTTGCTTCAAATGCTGCAGGACACGGGATGTGCACGACTTTCAGGATGCTTGAAGGAGAGGTGAAACAGAATTGATGCTGTTGTTCAAGATTTGGAGATACGGTGGTATAAAATGCAAGATTAAATGCAACATCATCATGGTATCGCAATTGCTGTAGACATTTCCAGCACCTATCTATGTCTCTTTGCTGCTGCTTGTTTCTGATATTAAATTTTTCAAATTTGCATGCCTTGATCTCTGAATACTGAAACATGGAAACTCTGAAAAGCACCACTCTACCATCCAATGTGAGCAGCATTCTATCAAACAATACGACATCTCCAGGGATTGAAGGAAATGGGTTGAAGTCCTTGGTGCTGTTCATCATGGTGATCATCGTCACCATTATCGTTGTAGGTAACCTTCTGGTCATCATCGCTATCGCACGCACCGCCCAGCTGCAGAACACGACAAATATCTTCATCATGTCTCTGGCATGTGCTGATCTAATAATGGGAGTGCTAGTGGTGCCACCGGGCGCCACGATAGTCGTAACGAAGACATGGCAACTCAATAAGACTTTGTGTGAGTTATGGACATCAGTTGATGTTTTATGCGTAACCGCCAGCATAGAAACCCTTTGTATCATTGCAGTAGATCGGTACATTGCAATCACGCGGCCTCTGCGGTATAAAATGCTTCTGAATAAGTGCAGGGCTCGAATTATTGTTTGTATCATTTGGCTGGTCTCGGCTCTAATCTCCTTCGTCCCCATAATGAATCAGTACTATCGTGCGAAGGATGACAAGAAAGCACAAGAATGTTACGAAGACCCCAAGTGCTGTGATTTAGAAATAAACATGCACTTTGCTATCATTTCATCAGTGGTTTCGTTCTACATCCCACTACTCATCATGATTTTCGTCTATGCACGTGTCTTTATCATTGCTACACGACAAGTGCAGCTCATCTTCAAGAACCGTTTGAGATTCCAAAATGAGTGCACGGGAAATCAGTCACTGCCGACGCTTCAAGGCAACAACAACTTACCTTCGACGTGCAATAATGTCAGAGGAGTGACGACGAGGCGGAAGAGTTCCCAAAGGCGACCGTCGAGATTAACCGTCGTCAAGGAGCACAAGGCCCTCAAGACGCTGGGCATCATCATGGGCGTCTTCACACTCTGCTGGTTGCCTTTCTTCGTGGCAAACATCATTAAGGTCTGTTATCGAAACAAGCTGGACCAGGAAGTTTTACGTCTCTTAAACTGGTTAGGCTACATCAACTCCGGCCTCAACCCCATCATCTACTGCCGAAGCCCAGAGTTTCGTGCGGCCTTCAAGAACCTTCTTGGCTGTCCCTGGATACCCTCTCTGAAAATGAACTTCCTTTACAAGGGGCTTCGGACTCGATGCCCCTGCTTGTTGGGGTCTGCTGAGCCAGGAATGCCTGGATCATTCCAGA
Source organism: Carassius carassius (assembly GCF_963082965.1). Classification (NCBI taxonomy): domain Eukaryota; kingdom Metazoa; phylum Chordata; class Actinopteri; order Cypriniformes; family Cyprinidae; genus Carassius; species Carassius carassius. Next base: position 10,463,264 of record NC_081775.1, on the reverse strand, counting down.
AGCCCCCCATATCTCAAGAGACACTGCCTGAGGAGGGGAGCAGCCAGAGCAGCTACAGGAGCGAGGAGCCGTCATCGGGACAGCCGCACTCCAACGGAAGCACCTTCTTCAGTGAATTCTCTGAAGCCGAGACAGACTTGTAAGTTTCTCTCTCTGCTTACTTCATTGCTTTTAGCCATAGAGTTTTACACTTTACCTTGCCAATATTCATTTTAGTACTCACAATATGTCTGATCAATTTTCCAAGATGTTCAGAAGAACAAAATTTTATTTCTTGATAATGCATGTAAGGTCTGCACTGATGAACAAAGAATCAGTGCCATGTCAGTAAGGTCAGCTTGCTCTGTATCACATGTCAGGTGAATTTCAAACCTGCTTTAGTCATATGACCAAAAGTTGTAAATGCGCGTGCTTGTGGCCACTTTTCTCATGGGGGATGAAGACCTGTGAAAAGTGCGTCAAGGTTGAGCTGGGCAGTTCTGAAGTTGTCTCGGATTACAGAGCAATTGGACGTGTACAACATTTCATGCAGAAATGAATGACTTGTTATGGTACTGTTTACGGTGGAATGTGAAACAGCCAGGTGAAGTTTGTGCAGGGGAAAAAATACAAGGCTTAGGCTCATAATTGCTCGTGTTTATAGCTGGAATACACAGAAACAAACGGGCCAGTCAAACCTAATGCAGATGAAGCTTTCTTGGGGGAGCTACAACTCTTAATGTTCTTAAGGGAAACTGGCATGAGGAAGAATTTTTGCTTTGGTTTGAACATTTTGCCATTATCTTTAAAAGAACGTGTGTCAGGAGAAAAGTATGAGGAATGAAACAGGACACATGCTCTTATATGAAAGACAAACCATCTGCTCTAAATCTGCCCTTTTCTCTTAAATGCTCAAGAGAAGTGACCATCTTAAAAGAAGCACATTTGCCCTTTTGTTTATTTTTGTTGGACTTTAAATAGTTGATAATAGTGAAGTAAATTCTTTAATTCTTAAATTTTTAATAAAAAAAGTATTTTTTACTTCACAGAGAAAACTATGAAAAGTGAAAACTGATATACAAAATTTACCTTATAGCACATGGATATACAGATATCCATATTAAATTTAGCCATGGGACCAGACTACACAGTCTGCACATTTAGCTATATTTTCAGTGTCACTTCAAAGAAAAGCAACAAAAATCATGCTGCAATCTCAAATTGAGAGTAAGGGGGAAAAAAAGGCACAATGTCAAGTAATGTTCTCTTTTTTTATTACAGACCTAAATTTCTTCATCCAGACCAAAATTATAATTAATCCAACATTGTCCACAGGAGCAAATACTATTGTTTTGTTTCATAATGCATTTGCACTAGTAAGATTTACAATGCAAATTGCGATCCAATGGGGGGGGGGGGTGTTATCCAGATGAAGTATGGTAGTTATTTTAATGACCCACTGCAAGAGGCCAGTTGTAAAGTAGTTTTTTTTTTTTTTTTTTTTCAAATGTATAAACTCTGCTTCTGCAACACAGGAACTAAATATTTAAACTACACTGCATAATTCCAAACCTAAAAAAAAAATAGAAAAAAAATAAAAAAATAAATTTTTTGGCGTCAAAATACATTTTTGGTAAACATGTCACAGATAATAATAACAAAAATTAACAAGATTTTGAATTCACAAAAATTATTAAAACTACAGTAGATACTGTTTTTGCTCTGTCTACAGAGGCTTTTCAGGAAAGGTTTTTCCTAGAAGAGGGGAGACACACTTGACTATCACAGTACTGGTTTTACAGCAGCTGTTACAGGGGTCTGGGTGGGCAAGCCCTAGAGACATTTCCTAGCCACAATGAAGTGGAAACAATGCACACGGATATGCATTTCACATCCAAACACAGTCATGTGCACCAGACACTGCAGCAGAGACCTTTTTATTTTTTAAATCTTTGGTTTTGAGGAAATAATAAAAAGAGCACAATGCTTTCTCTCTTTCAAAAAAATGACCAAAAATTGGTCAAATTATATTTTTGTTGATTCAGTACATCCAACTATAAATAGACAACACACAGCAGACTTCATATAAGGAGCAAAATTTAGCATTTGAAACCCAAAAGGGAAAAGCGGAGAGAAAGGAACAACTCAGAATCCAGTTATTCTGCGCGACTTCAATCTCAAGGGTTCACGGGTGTCAGGTAGCCCATTTTAACAAACAAATCACATTAATCAGCGTATAGCTCACCAAATTACGAGTACATTGAGTAAAATTTGATCAGCCCTGTGATGTCTAAAGGCCTTTTACGTAAACTGTGTACTTTGGTTTTCGTACAACGTGACCAGGTCTCCAGTGAGATTCATTAAACACGAGGCAGCTCGAACATTATGTCTAGCACAATATAATAAGACAAAATGAGCATTTCAAGTATTTTTAGTGCAGCATATTATGAAAGTTGCTCTTGTAGACATACAGTAATTCAAATAATGACAGATGGGAGATAATGGCTGTGTTTTGTTTAACGGGAAGTCAACATTTTGCTGCTCCATGCTGCTGATGGGTACATTTTGTGTTGCCGGCAGAAACATGTATATGAAGCCACATTTGGTTTGTGTTTAAGAGTACACTGGGGTTGAAATGCTGTGTAAATGTATTGATTAACCCTCCATGAGAAAGACCATTTGTTGCATTTGTTTTCTGTAAGCAAGCATGCATTTTTCATGCAATATGAATTTTGGAAGTGGGACGTCAATTATATATAACCGCTGTAGAAACTAAATATGGATTGACCGTTTTCTGTAAATTTGTTGCTATCATTGAATTAACTTGTATGTGTGAGAATGAGGTTTCTGTAGTGTTTTGGCAAGTTTTAGGGCCCCTCTGTTGCTTCTCTGACACCCCTAGGAGCTGATAAACTTTATCAGTGAAACGCAACACTTCCGCCTTTAAGGAGAAGCTGTTTACGACCTAAACAGAGCAAGCGCAGTGAATGCTCAAAGCGAAGGCAAGATAGTAAGCAAACTCTTGACACGAAACCTCAATTTCTGCTTGAAAATGATAGATCATTTTTTTGTTTCATTTCAGGATTGTGAAGACTTAAAAAAAAAAAATCAACTAACAAAAGTTTACAGAGCCCGAAAAAAATTAAAAAATAAATAAAAGAGGATTTTTATTAAATTTATTATGTAATAATAACTATATAAAATTGTAATATCAGTATGCATTTATTATAAAACAGAATAAATTTTTCAAAGCAACAATTTTTTTTTTTATAAATTAATATTTTATTTAAATATATATTTTTTTTATTAATCTGTAAATAGAGTCTAAAATATAATTCTTATTTTAAATCACACATCTAAAAAAAAAAAAAAAAAAGACTCACGGTTCAGTGAGGGATTCAGCCGTAAACGATTCACTGATTCAACAAAGTTTCATAAATCTTGACTGAATCATTGAAAATAACTAGTTTATATGAGTTTCTTAATTTTGAATCAGAAACACGTGTGTAATCATTAATTAAACCTTTCATAAAGGTATTTACTTTGTGACAGTTTTCCCTACTCTCACCAATGGTGACTACATATTAAATTATTATTGCAAATTTGCCACATTTGCAACTATTTTTGTCAAAGTCTGGAGCCCTTTCTGTTTGATTTGGACTGTATCCGTTGCTTTTGCATCATAGTGTTGGTTTGTGCTTGATCTTGACATATCATCAGCAAGGTCAGTAAACACAGCCGTAAATGCAGAAATTACTTCTCCAAAACATTTGCATACTAAAGTCGAAGTCTGTTTTGATTGGAGGACTTCCAGTTGTTCTCCTGCTGATGATTGGCCAAAATAAATAAACTGCGTTCACCTATCCATGCAAACCTCATGTTAGATGGACACTTCAAAAGTAAAGTTTTGTTGGGATAATAATCAAATGAGTCAAATGAGACTAGAACATCATCTGCACTGCAGAGCATTCTCTCTGCATTACTCCATAGGATTACAATGTTCTAACTCTGAAAATGAACAGTTGTTTTATGGAAAATGGAACCGCTTTAAATCAGAATATTATTTCAATATGAGCAAGCCTGGAAATTTCCATTTGCCGCGTTAAAAATGCGCATCATGTCGTATGATATTCTACAAATTAAGATGTCCGTTCCATCTGATCATGACTGCACTGATTTAAAAACCATTTGCGAAGCGGGCTGTTACTGTACGGCTGTCTGAAACGTGTGCGTATTTTCCTGGAGCCTGACTTTGCAAACAGGTGCTTAATCACTGAATAGGTTTATGAAGAAGAGCACAATACAGCTGACAAGCTGAGGCTGGTATAATGGCTTATCTGTTCCCATCTCCTTCGTTGCTGTAACAGTGGGGCGCCATGTTTCCACAGATCACAGGTTTATCGCCACCATCAGCTACTGGTATCGCTCTCTGGCTACTGTTGATCTTTACAAGAAAGGAGAGCTAAGATTGGCTCTTGATTGATATAAAAAACAGAGTGGCATGACAGGTTTCGGTTTGAGATCTTAAATCAGCGGCAGAATAGTGGGAGTTATATACCTTTATTTTCCCCCATTTCATTTAACACACTAAAGCCACAAAAAGTGTTGGGGTGGGGTGGGGGTGTTAAATGCAAAAGGAAAAATTTTGATGATGGTATTGGTTGATCTTTTCCATGTAATACAATCAGGAGACTGAAGCATTCAAGACTCACGTAGGACCCAAAACACCTAAATAGATTATGGAAGTAGTCCATGGAACTATACACAATATTTCATCAAGAAATATAAAGCTGTGAATGATTTGTGAACCTTTTAAGTTAAAAAAAATACAATAAAAAAAGATTAAATTTACAAATCAGACTGATTTGATTCTCAGGTTCAGCTCACTGGAGCAGAACATCAGTTTTATACATTATATTTAGTGTTTCTGCATCCAAAAAACATACAGTGTGAGTAATGAACAATTATAGTGAATTATAACAATACAAAATGTAAATTTTTGAATGAACTGTTTCTTTCAAGTTGATTTCAAGTGGCATATAACAAAATTGTAATGACCATAAATTTTTAAACAATGAATATGCCCCTATAGCCTTCGGTTTCATAATAATGCTCTGATGTTGGCCTTCTGAACATGTGCATTGAGCCATATGTTGTACATCAGCAGAAGCATGCCTTCAAATGATTGCTCTATCATTCTCAGTGAAAAAAGAGGGAGAGCTGGAGAAAAAGAAAGAATGACCAAAAAAGTGCAGACAGAATAAGCAATGAGGTAATTCTCTGCAACAGGATATGAACTCAATATGGAAAAGAGCTCTTTCTAGCCATCCCTATCTGCCTGCTATGAGATGACCTCAGCGTTATTCTCATTGCAGGAGATCATCTCTTACTGAGGCCACCTGAGTCTAAGCTTACAGTGGTTTATCAGAAGAAGATGCGGCATCAGTTCAGTTTATGGAGTAAAACTTTCATTTTTGGGCATTTAAGATTCTTGTTTTTCTTACCCCAGTGATGTACAGTATCTCTAAATAATAATAATAATAATTGTAATGTTGCGTTCAACCTTTTATTGTTGCCGTGAAAGCCTTATATAATAATATAATATAATATAAAAAATACTGCAGTGGTTTGCTTACTTCTGTAGGCATCTGTAGACCTTAAACATCCATTCTGTAAACTATATCTTCACATTATAAAACTATTCTATTACTGTATGTGGCATCACTACTAAACCGCTCTTTTGGGACCTTTATTCTCAGGGTCACATTGGCTCCAGCATAAACCCATTATTGAAAAATATAATAAAACAAATCCAATTAAAACACTAGTAGGAGTCTCTCTACACCAGTGAGATAAATGTATATACATATTATATCATAATTATATATATAAATATATATATATATATATATATATATATATATATTAAACTATTAAAATGGCTTTGGTGTTTCTCCCTGAATGGATAATTGGAGCATTATGTTGACAAAAGACTTTAATAATAATAATTCCATATTTATTGGAATAATAACAATTTTATGAATACTACCACACAAATCATGATAAATCTTCTTTATTATGACCAAATCGTGCAGACACAGCAGAGTGGAAATATAATAAGCTATAAAAATATATACTGAATGGATTAGGATAAGCATTGCAATATAAAAGTTTAAAATACAGAAAAAACAGCAATATTGTGAAGTATCATTACAATTCAAAAGAACTGTTTTCTATTTTCAGATATTTTAAAATGTAATTTTTTTTCTTGTGAAGTGAAAGCTGAATTTTCAGCATCATTACGGCAGTCTTCAAAATCATGCTGATTTGCTGCTCAAGAAACATTTTTGATTATAACTAATATTAAACGTAGTTGTGCTGTTGTTGTTTGTTTTGATTTCTTTTTTAAGATATTAATACTTTTATTTGGCAAGGGTGCATTTAATTGATCCAAAGTGTCGACAAAGGCATTTATAACATTACAACATTTTTTTATATATTCTCTGTTCTTTGAAACGTTCTATTCAAAGAATTCTGAGGGGAATAAAGTCATCCACATCTAATGATCACAGCCGCGTGTCTACAGCCAAATCACAACCATTTGGACAACAGCACTTTTGCTTGCGTGATGTTTCTTCAAAACATCTTAAAAAAACTTTGCGTCATCTATATGCATCAGACTCTGCTGACATGCAGAACGTGTTTAATGATGCACTGACTCGTCCATAATATGAACTTCTTGATTTTGGAAAGCAAACATACAGTTTTGCTTCAGCATTGAACTCTGTGAACTCTACAAGTAGCAGACGAGTAAACTGGAGATCACATTATAGATCCATTAAAGCTTATTACACATAAAGTATCACGGCAAGTATATTTTTTTGTTCTGAAAAACCATCGGAAACTGCGCGCTGCCTCAGCGAACAATCATTTTTGCTGCAATTGGAGGACAAAAATGATGATATCCGAGCGAATGAGCTAGAGAATAAAAAACGAGGGATGTCACAGGGTTAAAAGCTATGATTCAGGCTGTTGAAAAAAGATTTGCAGAGTGTCAGAAAGATGTGGTTTCGCTTGTTTTGGATGTCGTGCTGAGATCAGAGTTCTCCTCATGCAGGAGAGATGGAGAGGGCTTTCAAACAGCAGGAGAATAATAACTCAGGCAGCCGCCAATGTCACATTCTGTTATTGAAACGAATACACCGTACCTTCAGCCCCTCAGGAACAAAAGAGCGTAAAAGCTGTGTATGAGAGCGTTTGAGACTTGAGAGTTTTTTCTTTCCAAAGAAGATCTAGGTATGGCACAGTACCCACATCAACACCTTGAGACGCTTTGCAAGCCTGTCACGTATACAGCAGGCGAGGGGAATGGGGGCAATGAAAAAAAAAATGTTTCCCATGGTTCATTTGCAACAAATAAAGCTCTTTTTCTAGCCTCAAAAAAGATTTCTTGACAGCTAAAAGGAAATTCCACCGATTTTTCAAAATGTCCTCAGTATGTTGGTGTGTGGACGCAGACAAGGCCACTTTGTATTATTACAGGCATCTCATTAATCGCTGGTCATTCAATAACAGCTTTGGAAAACACAGAAGGCTAATAGAAAATAAATGTATAACTCATAAGATATGAAGGACGTGTCACATTAACTGAGCTCCTTCAGTGGAGGGCCTATTTACTCTAAACCAGAAAAAAATATTTATTTTATGAAGGCAATAAATAAAGCCAGCTGTAAAACCTTCTGATCCACCTTCTGGCTTTACTGCATTTAAACTCTTAATACATTTGAAGACGGCGGCCTGAAGGCTAGATAAAACAATTACACACATGTACATCTGTTGCCAGGGGAGTTGATTATATGTGCAGGATTGTGGGCAATTTATTTTGCTTAATCCTTAATTCCCAATAACTTCGCTGCCCTCAATACATGGCTTTATACATCTGTTTATGCAGCCATAAAAAAGTATTTATTGTTTAAATATAAATACACAATATAAACTATATATATATACACAACATATATTATATAACTGTATTATTACATAATTATACATATACTATATAGTTTATACTAGTACTGTATATTTAGATTTTACATTTATTAGTTATATATTATTTGATTTATTTGATTTATAGAATACATTTCATTTAAACTTTATGTTTCTTATTTAAAGTATAATCTATTATTATTATTTTTTTTATTATTATTATTTTTTTAGATTATGGAAATTATGATTTTTAGAGATTCAGTGTTATTAATAGCCATAATGATATAACTTCAAATTAAATTTGATTAACCTTAACTAATAACTGGATACTAATAATGTTTTGTAATATTTGATTATTATTATTATTATTATTATTATTATTATTAATAATAATAATAATAATAATAATAAATTATTGTGATTACTGATTCATTTTCTTATCAATAAATTGTTACTGTAAATTAGGGATGTCCCGATCAGGTTTTTTTGTCCTCGAGTCCGAGTCCGAGTCATTTGATTTTGAGTATCTGCCGATACCGAGTCCCGATCCGATACTTCTATAATACATAAAAAAAGAATAAAGAAGAGCGAAAAAATAGATCCAGGATTTTGAAATATATTCAAATATAAAACAGCTATTTTAAATAGGCTAGTAAAAATATTTCAAAATCTTACTGTTTTGCTGTACTTTGGATCAAATAAATGCAGGCTTGGTGAATAGAAGGGACTTCTTAAAAAAAAAAAAAAAAAAAAAAAACCTTAACAAGCTTACTGTTCAAAAACTTCTGACTGGTAGTATAGGCAACTTTATTTTTTCTCTAATTTCTAGCTTTTAATTGGCTTAGAAATCTATAAATGCTGGACAATAACAAATAATAATGATTTGTTTATATACTACAAACACTGTTTATCACATAATAATGCAGAATAGTTTCTATACTGTAATAAATACTATGTCAATCAGCACTGCATTGTTCATACGTTATTTATCACCTGCTGGAGATGACTTGAAGAGCAATTTATTGTCGTGATCGTATATTAATGTCTTCGTGTTTGCATAAGTTTCTGTTTTCCTATGCGCACCACAGCATAGCTGGACGCTTTTGTCCATATTAGGAATATCCTGATATCAGCGCGAGAGCGCGCTCCGGCTTCGAGTATGAATGAAACACACACTGCATGAGAGTTTAGCGCTCTGTGATGTTCATCTCGCTGTATCCTGGGTCCGAATGAAATATCAGGTCATGCGCAAACTATCATGTCTCTTTGAGTTTGAATCTATATTTATTCACACCAGCTCTTGAAAACAAAGTGATGTCATGCCGCACGCGTCGCTGTTTCTGTGTGGAGTCAAAAGGGTCTAACTCTGTGCCACCCCATAACAAAAGATGTGTTAAAAATTAATGAGAATATATATATATATATATATATATATATATATATATATATATATATATATATATATATATATATATATATATCCGAGTCCTGATCGGGAGGTAACGTCCGATTCCGATCGAGTCTGAAACCACGCGATCGGGCCCGATTTCAGATCACGTGATCGGATCTGGACATCCCTACTGTAAATGATACTTTTTGGACGAATATTTTTATGAGTAACAGCATCAGTACTGAAATATTGCCAGATCGATTCTCCCACCCTGAATTCAAGATAAATTTTTTATAAACATGTTGCCTTATCTTAAACAAATGAAGCAAATCTGTTTTTTAAGGATTATTCTATTATTTAGTTTAGTATTATTTATATTATTTAACAGAACGAGACAAATGCTGCAGAAAAGAGCAGCTAATGTGTACATCTACTGATCTGGATCACATTTTGTAGTGGTTCTTGTACAAAGTCTAAAGCATGGAGATATTGTCCATGAGAGCGAAACTCAATCTCCTGCGGGATTGCAAATAAACTCACCAAAATGAGTTTAAGCTGTCATTGGCTCAGAGTTTAATTCAATCTTTGGTGACATGATTTGCATAGCCAGTCGTGGATGAGCTTTCTGTTCCTTTCTCAGCTGTGCTTGGCTCCCTCATTCTGCCAAAACAGCTGCGTAATATAGTCAATATCTCTGCATTTCCAAATTTCTCATGAGAGGGAACAGTCAAGTTGCTTTCACATCAAAGGTAGAGAGAAGCAGCTGCTCCCGTATCACAGAAAGCTTTGCCAAAATTTGCATGCGATTATGATACAGTGTGGTTTTTCAGTAATTGGCCAGCAGCAGCGGTGGATTATGGGCCATTTATAAGGTGATGACATTCACACCGAAGCCTTGTTCACACTGACCTAGATTTTATTGCTGGAGGTCGCCAAATGTCTGTATTATTAGTGGCCAATAGTATATTCTGCCACTGGGAGACCTAATGTTGGGCATAGCTTTTGTACAATACTAAATATGATTTGAAAAAAAAAAAATAATTAACATTTGAGCCTTACTGACATGAGGGTTCAAAAAAGGATTGTAAACACTGCCCTGTGGTATGTTTTTAAAGCAAACATTGAGCACTCTGCAATTCACTATTCAACACCAATCGGTTATTTTTGTGTTTGTACTCTTCAGAGCCGAAAATCATCGATTGAGAACCTCAATGTTCTGCCCTATAAGGCCTTCAGGCTGTTTTTAAAGTTTGGCCTGTGTTCATTCGGTTCAGAAAAAGAGAGTCAGGGGGGAAAATGCAGAATGCCTCTGTAGGGTAAAGCACTGTAGGTCAAAGGGCAGCTCTGTGGTTCAGTTATGCTATAGAGTAAAAATGCAGTAAACAACATAGAAACTGGACTGGCAGATGGGACAGGGGGAAATATTTGTTCAAACCGTTGTCATTCAGCTTCCGATGTTGAAACAGTTTTGTGTCAGCTCTAGCAAAATATTAAATATCATTTGACAGGGTTGGAATAGGATTACTAAGTGCCACTTTTAGAAATATTTATTCAGAACAAACTTAAAACAATAGTTCACCCAACATCTTAATTCTGTTATCATTGCCCGTATGACTTACTTTCATTCTGAGGAAAACAAAGCAATTTATTCTGAAGAATGTTTAGCTTTGGTTCATATAATGAAAGTCAGGGGATCCAAAAGTACTAGACCAATTTCAATTTAATCACGTGGACAAAAAAAATAAGTGTTCCTCAGAACAAGGTCAAACAGGTTCAGCATGGCATAAAGGAGAGAACATGACAGAATTTAGATTTTAGATCAATTATACATTAAATAATTATTGCAAAAATAGATTCTACCAGAATATTAAATATTTGACAGGGATGGAATAGGAATACTAAGGACTTCTTTTTGAAATATTTATTCAAACAAGACTTCCATTATTCCTTTCTTTCTGAGGAACATAATACAAGTTATTCTGAAGAATGTAGTTTGGTTCATATAATGCAAGTTAATGGGGTCCAAAACGTATGGAACTATTTTTTTTTTAATAGATATATTTTTGCATGTGTTCCTTAGAAGAAAGTCAAACAGGTTAAGAATGGCATGAAGGTGGGTTAATGATGATAGTGATGTTTGGTGAACTGACTGTTTTGATGATCAAAATAAAAAATAAATAAAAATAAAAATTAATAAAAATAATATCTGACTTTCTTAGTCAACAAACTATCTCTATATTTGTTCAAGCCATTCTTGTAGAGGCAGTGGCGGATCTAGAAAATTTTGCATGGGGGGGGGCAAAGGGGTGGCAAGAGGTCTTGGCAGGGTGGCAGGGGTACATGGAATCCCTATATATGAATTGCTTTAAAAAAAAACACAAAAACACTTTTAAACTACAGTAGTTATTGTTTAATCATGCCCTTACACACTACAACGTTTTTTAATTCACAACACACACACCAGTTATGTTTAGACTACTTAATTCTATTGTATTTGTTATTTCCCCAGTTGTAACCTGGTTTCATTGCTGTGATATCTGAGAGGAATTGGATTTAATAGGACTGCTTAGGCTTAGCTAATCAAATGATCGATCTCCTAACTGGCACTGTATTGTGTGTTGTAACGTAACAGCCCAAACTAAAATTGGGTATTTTTATTTAAAGTAATTAATTAATTATTAAAGCGATTTAAGGGAATAAAGAAAAAGAAAGGCTTGTTGTATTAGTGAAATAATTGTAACTATTTGCAACTAATATTTTATTTGTAATTTACATAAATGAATCAAGGAAATTATAGCATATTTTCAATTGAAAAAGGCAAAATTTAATAAAGAAATAAAAAAGTTGAACTTTTCTATTGTAAAACAGTCAAATATTAAATTATCTACTTACATTTTACCAGGCATTTGTTAACTTATTTAATAATTTTGACATTGATGAGCTAGACCGCTGAACTTTTAGTCTTCCTAAAAACAAACAGAGAGTTGCGTAATGTAGTGCATCAGAGCAGCATCAATAATAATATCAAGTGAATCTCTTATCTGCATCTTAAGTTTATTGCCAATAATAATGACAGGTTTGTGAACGTGAACTCGGTGAGCTCGCGCAAAACACATCTTCAGCACAGCGACTCATTTAAACGCCTCTGATTGGCCGATGTGATCAACAGACATGTCTGTGATTGGCTACAATGCTCAACGTTGCAAAAGCACGTCAAAAGTACCTTTAATGCAAAGGGGAAAATATAAATAAAAATGTAATATGCCCTGTTCATGATTAGTTAATCGCGGCCGCTGTAATCTTATTCACATTTGTTTTTCTGATGAATTGTTTTGCTCTGTGAGAAAGACAATTTAACAAAATATTCGGAGCTTTACTAAAAACTTTCGGGGCTTAAACCCCATTAGCCCAGCCCTAGCGCTGCCCCTCAATATTTTATATTTTTTATTAAGCTGTTCTTGTCTTTACTAAAATCAAAATCAGGCTAATCAAAGAGAAGAGTGCTCTTAAATCACGAGGGAGCGATTTGACCGCTGATTTTGCCTAACATAATAGACTGTTTTTGCTGATGCTGAATCGTCTTTAGCATACAATACATTCATTACAAATGTAACTTTAAGTTAAACGTGTCTTTAAACTACACCTGGGAAAACTCACTTCACCTTCAGAGGATCTGTCCGGGGCAGTTCAGTCTCTGGTTGCAGGGCCACCGCACCGAAGCAGACTCGCTGTGTGTATGAGCCAGACTGAGCGAACGCCGCTCTGCACGTTTGAATCAGGGACGTAACTAAGTATTTGAGGGGCAGGGGGGAAGGACGAATAATACATTTAAAATTAAAAATGAAATTGTTCACTTTTGGTAAATGTATTGGACATAGTGGTGGGTTGTTTTTGTAAGTACAGTTTTTGGATCATTAAAGTTAGGGGGGCAGCTGGGGGGGCAAGGCTCTAGAGTGGGGGGGCACCTGCCCCCCCTTGCCCCCCTGTAGATCCGCCCATGTGTAGAGGCCTGTAATAGATTAAGTGTAACACTTGTGAGAACATTTGTTGATTGTGAGGTCACTTCCTCAACCATGCCAATACTGTGGTTTGACTAAGTGGCTGAAATTATATCAGCGTTCTGAACTCTAACCTCAAGGCTTTACAGTTAATTTACAGTTAAACTGTGCAAATTAGATGGACAACAGGCACATTACGATGCTGCTGGATCTACAGGGCCTTCGGTTTGGTACAGCTGGTATTGGAGCATGAAATCAGCCTTGGAAGAGCTCCATTTTACTGAATGATAGGACAGAACTACATCCATGGAAGCACATAATCTAAATATGACACCTTATTACTCAAAATGACTGCACAAACATTTATGTACACATATAATGACATCAAATTTCCTTGCCAAAAGAGATGGATGTGTCTGTGACAAAAAGCAAACAAACGCAGGCTGGATTGCCATGAATTTAGCTGATGAAGAGATGATTGGGCTGAACTAGAGCCACCTCGATGAGATTGGATCATGTAGGGTTTTTTTGGAATGGCCGAATCTGGTTGGAATGCTGAAGAAATGTGTCACCCGGTCCTGTCAAGATTTAGTTCCCACTTCCTTCTTTGATATTTGTCGAAAGCCTTTTCCTCTGATACTGGACAATGTCTCTCGTCAATGCTTGTCAGCAAACACGGGCGTTTTTCTCACGAGAAAGCAAAGGGTGAAAAAAAATTATAAATGGAAGTTGTTGTTTCTTTCACTTGTATGCGGCATCTATAAGAAGAATTCCATGTATGATACATGAAAGGCCTTCTGGACATCCAAAGGCATATTTGATAAATGAGCTAAAGCTAAACAGGATACTGATGTTCCACCCACAGTACAAGCTAAACCTTTCTATTTAGCCTGATAAAAATCATGCTTTCCACTGCTGGTTTACATTTTATTACAATGGCGACCTCAGTTTCCCTCGGGCACTATGACAGGTATTGTGCTATATAAATGGCTGTGATTCATCTAAAATGGAAACACTATGGCCAGTGAGGGCTAAGTAGAGTAAATCAAGTTGGAAGAGAGCAAGATATGAAAGTGTATATGTGACTGCGTTATGTTTTATAAACTGTTATAAACTGTTGTATTTTTTTTATTAACTAGCATTAATAATAATTGTGAATACTGTAACAAATCTATTGCTCAAGTTAATAATGATATCTAATTTGACCTTAAAAAGTACCTTTAATATAATAGTCAACAAATTTTAAAGTATGACACAAGATTATTAAATAATCTTTTAAAATGTACTTTTATGTAAAACCATAGTCTTTGGTAAAACTGGCAGGAAGATGATGAAGTTGATGATGACGTGGCTGTCTGAAGAGCATTACATTTTAAACAAATGTACAATGGAAATGAAACTCCAGCTAAGACTCTGCGGCCTTCTTTTCATTGTCCTCACATGGATATGGATGGCGGCAGACAAAAAGAAGCTGCACATTCTGTCAGCACATCAGAAACCAAAGGTTAAAAATACCCCTCGTTCCTATGATTCTTTATGATGTAATCAGAAATGAATCCATAACAGCGGCAGAGAGCTGAATGTGATGAATGATTGGGGTGCCACCATCAAACAATTCCGATAAGTGGACAAAGCCAGCAGGATATAATAATAGTGTGGATATGAATATTGAAATGGAAAAACGTACAGTAATGTCATGACACACATTCGATGATAAATTGGAATAATTACACTGGGAATAGTACACCCCCAATTTGAAATTATAACATAACAGACCCCTTTGACCCCTACAGAGTCAGGTAACAAAAAGTTCTCAGTTTTAATGAATAGCTTTGTAAGAAAAATAGCAGTGGAAGCATGACAGGAGGGAACGGCTCGAGCTGAGTTAGCGAAATCACAAAACGAAGAAATTCAAAACGTGTTCCAGGTGGCCTTTCTGGGCATGGCAGCAAGGCCAGATGTGATTAAAATATTTTCAGGTCATCAATCATTGAAGTTGACCATGTTTTACATCTGACATTTCACTGGACCCCTTTCCCAAATAAAGCAGTGTCCAATATAGTGGCCAACATAACCATCTACCTTTACTCAGAAAAAGACATTTTAAACTAAATACACAGTATTTGAAAAGATGGGAAAATATCCCAATTTTTCACACTTAACAGCCTCTCGCAGACTTACCTGAAAGCACCGGCCAAATGTGAAACAGAAGCAAGACTGCGCTGCCACTGACCTCTGCTGATAGGGGTGAAGTGGGCTTCCGGCTGATTAGGCTAACGGCGGCCAAGGACGGGGCTGTGTATTGTTTAATATAGCAAAATGGACAATGAATCATGGAGATTATTCCATTTTGGAGTTTGCAAAGAGAACACTAGCCTTGGCTGAATGTCGATGCATACACCAATGTGGTGGATCGTGATATGATGTCAGTGTCAATCAAAGCAGATGGTGCGGTGTTGGTCAAGGTTAGAAAACAACACAGCAATAGTCAGATTCCCAAATGAAAACTAATAATAATAAATCAAATAAATATACAGTACAGACCAAAAGTTTGGAAACATTACTATTTTTAATGTTTTTGAAAGAAATTTCTTCTGCTCATCAAGCCTGCATTTATTTGATCAAAAATACAGAAAAAACTGTAATATTGTGATATATTATTACAATTTAAAATAATTGTTTTTACATTTATTATACTTTAAATTATCATTTATTTCTGTGATGCAAAGCTGAAATTTTAGGATTAAGTAATTGTAGCATTATCACATGATCCTTTAGAAATCATTCTAATATGATGATTCATTACCAAAGTTGGAAACAGTTCTGCTGCTTAATATTTTTTCAGAACATGTGATACTTTTTTAGGATACTTTGATGTATAAAAAGTAAAAAAAAAATGTTTTTAAAATATAAATATTTTGTAATAACAATATACACTACTGGTCAGTAATTTGGGGTCAGTAATTTTTTTTCTTTCTTTTTTTTTAATAAAATCAATACTTTTATTCCGCAAGGATGTGTTAAATTGATAAAAAGTGATAGTAAAGAAAATATATTATTAGAATATATATTATTAGAAATTTCTTTTTTATTTTGAATAAATGCAGTTCTTTTTAACCTTTTATTCATCAAATATATTAGACAGCAGAACTGTTTCCAACACTCATAATAAATCAGAATATTAGAATGATTTCTAAATGATCATGTGATAGACTGGATGTTACATGTGACACTGAAGGCTGGAGTAATGATGCTGAAAATTCAGCTTTGCATCACAGGAATACATTTTTTTTAAGTATATTCGAATTGAAAACTGTTTTTTTAAGTTGTAATAATATTTCATAATATTACAGTTTTTTTCTGTATTTTTCATCAAATAAATGCAGGCTTGATGAGCAGAAGAAACTTCTTTCAAAAACATTAAAAATAGTAATGTTTCCAAACTTTTGGTCTATACTGTATATATATATATATATGTGTGTGTGTGTGTGTGTGTGTGTGTGTGTGTGTGTGTGTGTGTGTGTGTGTGTGTGTGTGTGTGTGTGTGTGTGTGTGTGTGTGTGTGTGTTTTAATAAAATAGAAGAAAATAATAAATAATTTAATAAAAAAAATAAAAAAAAATAAAATCTTACAATCCCCAAACTTTTTAATGGTGGTGTATCCTGGTTTCCAAATTATTTCTTGAGGATCAAATCAGCATATAAGAATGATTTCTGAAGGATCATGTGACACTGAAGACTGGAGTAATGATGCTGAAAATTCAAATTTACATCAAAGGAATCAATTATATTTTAAGTTATATACAAATATTTATTTTAAATTGTATTAATATCTTGCAATTTTACAATTTTACTGTATTTTTTATCAAATAAATGCATCCTTTGTTAGCACAAGCGACTTCTTTCAAAGACATGTAAACATATTCTTTCAAAAACATTAAACTTACTGACTGGAAACCAATAAAAAAATCAAATATTCATGAACATGTACTGAAAAATTCACAGGAACTGCAATGTAGCTACTGTACCTTTCAATTAAGAGAGATAACTGTCACGCCTTACTCTAAACAAAAATGTCTTCTACTCATGGCTGTTTATTAAACCTAGAACCTTTGAATGTGTCCGGTCATCTTATATTCCATCACGCTGCCCCCTGAGGATGGAGCGGTGGGCCGGGCACTCTCAGAACATTTCTCATTTTGTTTTTTCCTCTTCCCTCAGATAGCACATAAACGCTCTGTATTGTTTATGTGTTCCTGTGGAGACATGTACAGTAGCTGAGATAGGATCAGAATCTCAGGCATTTAAAGCAAAAAAAAATAGTGGAGAAGAAGAAGAGGTAGGGCTCACAGCAGTGTGACGAGGTTAAGGAGAGGCCGCTATGAGATGAGGGATGCTTAACTGAGACTATAACTGTCACTCAGCTAGTCAGTCTTTATTAGAGAAACACTGACAGTGGAATGAGATTGAAGCATGTCGTAGATGGTCTAAAATTTGCTTTGGCCTTGTAAGAGATATAGACGCTATAACTGTTGAATCCACAGATCCAACCGTCAAGTCAATTCTAATTAACAGAATGTGTACCATCTGCTACAGATTACCTACCAACCTGAAGCTTCATGCACATATTTTTATTAGGGGCACCAGTTTGCACTCCTAACTCATTTGCTGCCCTATAGGTAAGATGTGACATGACCAAAGAAGAAGAAGATGAAGAAAAACACTTCAAGAAAACACTGGGTTCAAATTCTGAAATGATATACAAATGTTTAAAAAAAAAAAGTTTTTTAATGCCTATTAAGGTCAAAAGTCAATTGTATGTGTCCGTGCACACATATAGATATATATATATATGTGTGTGTGTGTGTGTGTGTGTGTGTGTGTGTGTGTGTGTGTGTGTGTGTGTGTATATTTATATAAAAATTTGACATACCAGCATATTAGTGTGGAGTAACATTTAAGATTGTTCCATTTTACTTTAAAAGCCTGTTCATTTTCAAAGCTAAATATACTGTATGTGTCCCTTCTGTTTAAATGGAAACAATCTGCTATATCCAACATATTTTTAAGCTAAGACACCATGGATTTGGTAACTGGCCTGCGACAAGGGAAAGGGGCAGTACTAGTCCATCCAAATAGTATCTGACAAGTTAATGCCTTTTACAAGCCAGTGACTGTCAGACCGAGATTTGCATTTAGACATGCAGCCAGCGTTTTTGGCAATGTTTCCATTCACACTGGCTTTATTGGTGTGCACAGCTTTGACCACTTAAATAAATGTAATATCAGACGGCTACTTTTGAATTTCCAAACGTGGCAAGTTTTGTAACCCTTAAAGGTAAAGAGTGTTTTTTCTCTATCAAACAGACAGACAGATAGATTTTTTCAAGCAATTTCTCAGATTTCTCAAACATTGGTCAGAAACATATACAGTATAGTAACACCCTAATCTTGGTTTATGATCTAGTGTTGTATCAGTGTTTAATATCACCTACAAATGGTTTACATATAGCTGTCTTTGCATATTAAAAGGATTTTTCACCCAAAATTGAAAATTCTGTCATCATAATCCAAACAGTTGCTAATCTCCATTGACTTCCATAGTATTTTCCCTACTATGAAAGTCAATGGGGACCACCAATATTCTTCAAAATATCTTCTGTTGTGTTCAACAGAAGAAAGAACAACTTTAGAGTGAGAAGTGTTCGTTATTTTCTTTTCTTTTTTCATTTTTGGGGTGGAATACCCCTTATAGCTGGGAAAATACTAAGTATTGTAATAAATATTGAAAAAAAAAACGTGCTTTAATCTGATATTTCAGTTTTTTTTTTTCAGCTGTAACCTACATGGGCAGGATGGTTGAAAGTCTCTAGCACGGCTGAAAGAAAAGGACGCTGAGGAAGAAGCAGGCAAAAGGACTGACCTACATCACAGTTGGCTGGACTTCCCCAGCAGAGACCACAAGGGCCCAGCAAAACATCCATGAAGCCATCAGGGGAGCCTGCTCCAAAAATGAAAGACAAAAGAGTGCACAGATATAACCACAGGGAGACAAGTGCTGAGAGAAATTTCTCAAAAACAGCCCGTCTATGGAGAGAACGACTGAACTGGTACTGCTCATGGAGGAGTGTAGCACGGAGCGATCTGAAACTGCTTACGTTCTATCAAACCACGGAGTTCTGGCGCGATCCACTTCAGCCCAGTTTGGTCCGGTTTGTTTGGCAAAAAGAGAATCAGACCTGTAGGTCCTCCAACATGTGTTTCAGTGCTATGTTCTGAGAATGGACTTCTTCAAATATATGGACACCACAATAACTCTGAATAGACTCTTTAAGCACAGTGTTTTTTAAATATAAAAAGTTTAGATTTTGTACAAAGTCCTATACTAAATTATTATTATTTATTTTACTCCCCACATTTTAGATGTGAATGTATAAAATGCTTGCAACATAAATATATACGTGTTGTACAGGTTAACACTTCAGCAGTCCACTGATTTTTTTTTTTCCAGTCCAGCCAACTCAATATATAAGCTACAAGATTTCCCAATCTAAAAACTAAGAACGTTGAGAGCATGTGGACAGGTTCACCAATTTGAACGGGAGCGTTCGAATTTGGTTGCTGTGCAGTTGAGTGTAAATTGTGTAAAATTGAAAACAGATAATGAGAGGAAGGCCAATTCTTCACTCAATCACTCACTCACTCACTCACTCAAAAAAAAAAAAAAAAGGGATGCACTGATATAAAAACTGTGGTCATTACTAAAAAAAACAATAATTATTTCCATGGTACAGCTGATGACCAATGAATAGCTGATATAGAAATTCTACTCTATTTAGTTTTAATAAATACATTTGCTAAATATTACAATTAATATGATTAATTATTACCATTTTCTCTCAATAAAAAAATAAAGATGTTAACACTTTTTTTGGGACCAATTCTCACTTCTAATTACTTATAAACTCACTGTTTATTATAAAGCACATATTCTGATCATATTCTCCATCCCAAATCCTACCCAATACTTAAACTTAACAACTACCTTCCTAACTATTATTAAGCAGCAAATTAAGTGTTAAGCTAAAGAGAAGCTAAAGTCATAGTTAATGGTTTATTTAATAGTGAGAAACGAACCTTAAAATAAAGTGTGACCATAAAGTTTGTATTACAATTAACAGTGATTATGAAACTTGATTTAAATGTAATCAAGTATACACAATTACACTAAAAAAAGTGGTGCAGAAACAATTTTCACTCAGAAATTGCTAGTAAGTTTCACAGTTGTTCATAAAGAAAAGGCAAATAACACATTGAATTAAAAATATTTAAATATTTTCTTGTAAAACATATTCTAATCTGTTTCATTTTGAAATATCACTTTTTACATATCCAATATTGGGGGATAACAATAAATAAAGAAAAATATCTCATATTATCAAATGACCTATACTGTATCATGCATCCCTATTCAAAAATTATGTTATATTTATCTGTTTTGCTGGCTCATGTTAAATGCTGCTATTTTTAGTTTCTTGTACTCCTCCAACCATTGCAATGTACATGACTCTACGCACAATATTGCTTTTATTATAGGCTTACAACACAAGAAGCACCTGAACCTCA
The DNA here is from genome assembly GCF_963082965.1 of Carassius carassius. Lineage (NCBI taxonomy): Eukaryota > Metazoa > Chordata > Actinopteri > Cypriniformes > Cyprinidae > Carassius > Carassius carassius. The sequence continues at coordinate 10,442,285 of NC_081775.1, read as the reverse complement.
TATTTTAGAATATATTTTTGACATTGTGGGCCGAGAGGGAACACATTCACCAATTTGTTGAATAATATGACTTCCTATGCTTAATGTGATACTTGCCAAAAATGTAGTTTTGGAATTTTTCCTGTTTGCACTGATCACAATGCCATCTCATACCAAGTCGAAACAGACCACTTCCACTTTCACTGAATTTCCTCTGTAACGGCTTGAATTACAGTCTATCAAAAAGTCTTTTCTAGCAAGGACTGGACAGTTGTGGCAGGACAGAGAAGAGGATTTTAGGTACAGTACATTTGTTTTTTTCGGGTTTTTCATCAGGTACAGTGGTAGATATAAATGTATTATTTAAGTGACAATGCAAAAGGAATCCAGAAGTGAAATTTCAGATGAATACCGATTGATATGAAATACATTTTAAGCAATCACAACTTTAAGAAGACTAACTTTGAAACTTTGTACATAAAACCCTCATAAATGTATGTAATTATATGTATGTGGGGCAAAAGAATGTTTGAGCTGACAGAAATGCTCAAAATTACAAAATAAAATAATAATAAAAAACTATATTAAATTCTTTGTGGGTCTCAGAGTGAGTGAGGAATACAATTCTGATGCTTTGAGTTTAAATACATCACATCTCAATGACAAAGCAATATGTTCATCACCGATTTAGATTTAGAATAGTTTTTTTTAAATGTGCACTTAATAGTTTATCTCTCTTTAAAATGTATTACACACACACAAAAAAAAAATCACTTTTAAAATCTGTTTAAAATCATTTACACTTACACGAAGATTCCAGTCATCCATATAGTGAAACTTAATGTGCACTAGTGTGCTTTAAATCTTAAAAGCTCATTAAAAAACTACTTGCAGATAATATAATATTAATGACGCAAATGGCCACTTTAAGTACACCTTCATGAATATTTCTTAACACATTTTACTTTTTTCTAATGTAATGTGCTGGTTTTACATTTTACAATTTTTTTTTTTACAAATGCATAATTACAAATATTTGTATATACACAACATACAAGGTTCAATAGAAACAACATTTAAGCATATTTTGGTTTACCATTAAGACTTGTCAGTACATATGACATATTTCAAAGAAAATAGAAGTTCAACTAATAGCATTTAATATCATTTTAAACTGTAACAGATATTCATTTGATTGTAATCAACATTCAGCTAATTGTCTGAATACTTTACATTCAGTTTCCACTTGCAGCACATTCTTTTAAAGTATATTTATAATTATTTTTTTAATTATACTAAAGAGCTTTTGCCTAAAAAATAAGCAGTTTTCTTTTAACATTTAGTGACATGTTGAGATCACAAAACCAGCCAACCCACTTTATTTTGTCAAATCCAATCGATAACTTGAGCTATTGTGCATCCACACCACTAGATATCAGTATAAGTCTATATACTCAGCGAAAAATAAACAAACAATGACCGAGTGCATCATACATAAAATTATTTACAGCTCACCAGACAGACAAATAGAGTATGCGTGCATGAGCATTTGTTTACCAGCTCATTTGGTGAATGCAGTAAACCAGGATGTAACAACACCCTTATCTCTCCAGCTCGACTGGCTGGAAACAATTAAAGGAGAACCCTGATTCACAGTACAAGATGAGCTAACGACCAAAACATGTGGATACAGAGCAAGGCAAAACAATAACCTTGCAGCATTTACAAAAGGAAAAACGTCAGAACTGGCATTTAGACTGGCACCGGGTTATTCGACGAAACTTCAACACCGGCTCTGCATCTCCTCTCGGTCAATGACCTGCACTAAGTACAGAGAACAAAAATTCATCTCAGCAGATACTGATCTCCAAACCTCCCATGCCGCTCAAAGCCATAATAAACAGCATCATGTCAGGAGGGAAGATGAGTTTTCCTAAAGTGGTGTATCAGATCATGGCTGAAGAGGGACGGAGCGGCTCAGAATCTCTAAAACAAATAAACAGTGGAATGAAGGGGATTCGAGATTCAACTAAAGGGTATCAATGCAAACAACCTAACAGTTACAGATGTGCTTTAACTTAAATGAAAATACAGCACTGTCTGAATTCTAATAAAGGTTTCAGAGTAGCGTTAAGATATTTGTTCAAAGTACAGTAAAAAAAGAAAAAACTTTGAGTGGTTCTTTATAATAACCTTTTTTTAAAGAGTTTTAAAGTCACTATCAAAAATAAATAAATGATAATAATTTAATAATTTATTTTAAAATATATTAATTTATTTTAAAATCATCTAAACATTTCTATGTATTTTAATAGAAAAATGTGGATGGTGCAGGGAATTATAGAAGAAGAAGACCAAGAAGAAGATGAAAAAGAAGAAGAAGAAGAAGAAGAAATGACTAATAAAAATTACATTATATTAGTATTTTTTTAAACAAGATTTTAGATGGTGCACAGAATTAGGCCTATATAATAACAATAATAAAAATAATAATAATAAAACATATTTATTCTAAAATTAACATACCATAAAAAATAACACCTAAAAAAATAAAAATTTTAATATTTGTAAATATAACACATTTAGATGATGCAGGGAATTATATAAGATGAAGAATAAACACTTAAGAGTAATGAAGCTTAAAATTATATATATTATTTACACGCACACACACACACACACACACACACACACACACACACACACACACACACACACATTACATTTCCAAACATAACAAATTTAGGTGATGTAGGGAAATTATGTGTGCTCCTTTCTATTCATGGTCCCAGTTTAATCATCTAAATTCTAAAATACCTGAATATTTCACTTCAGTGACTTAAAATAGTATCAACCCAGACAACTCCAGTACACACGAGTATCTGAGCAACTTCATTCCTATTTCCTCCATAATTCTAAATAATGCTGTGCTCGTTTATGTGTTTGTGCGTTCCTCAAAATAAACTGCAGGTCTGGGCAGGGTGCCGATGCCAAGATTACAGGGGCACCGGAGATAACGAGGGTAACAGGAGTGTGAAGTAAGCGGGTCGCTCTTTTGAGACGTACTAAAAACAGAATGTGGAGAATTCCTCAGAAAAGAAGAGGTAAAAATGTCATAGAGCAGGACAGATTAGTCAGGCATCTGATAAGCAGCTCAGCCAACAGTCGGACTCACCTGCCAAAACAATGTGTACAAGAATTTCACCCTGCAACAACACTGAGGCACAATAAAAATCCCAACAGGTTAACTAGAGTTCAGAAGTCTTTTTCCCCCTTCAGTGATTCACAATTAGTCACACAGATCAGATAGTGAAAAGATAAAGTAAAACCCTGATGGCAAATCCATCCACACATTTTTCTAAAGAGATACACTACTGTTCAAAGTTTGGGGTAAGATTTATTATAATTTTTATTATTAAATACTGTTATAATAATACTGTTATTCACTGTTATTAAAATTACAGTAAATATATACATGCTGTTCTTTTAAACTTGCTCTTCATCAAAGAATCCTGAAGCAAATCATGCTTTCGATCATGGTTTTATCATCAGTATATTAGAATGATTTCTGAAAGATCATGTGACACATAAGACTGGAGTAATGATGCTGACAATTCAGCTTTGCATCACAGGAATAAAGTATGCTAATATTTATTAATGTATTTACAACTGTTGTTAATAATAATATAACACCTGACATGCTACTTTCTCTATTTTATCTAATAAATGAGCAAATAAATTGATTTTAATTAAAAGAAGAAAAAAAGTGTCTATGAAATACTGCAGTGCCATAGTAAGCCAGTCTATAAGAGTAAAGATCTAGCAGGTCACTGTGGAAAAACCAGGAGTGTTTACCTGCTTTGGACAGAAAGATAAAATAGCTACAGAAGGAAAAAGTCAGTGCGTAGGTGCTAGACGTGAATCAGAAGACAATAGTTTCATTTTAAAACACAAGTGGGTAATTTTAGAGTGATAATAATCTTTCATTATGAATCACACCCTCTGACCCCTAGACTGATACTTGATCTGAAAGATTATGATTTAACCCTTGACCAAAACTAAAGATACTAATGTCAACCTACAAACAGAAAGAGAGAGATTAGTGGATTACTTAATTAATTAAAGTAATTAATTGTTATAGTAGTTTATAAAATAAAATCACATATTTTATTAGTATTTTAGCCTTCAAAGGCAGTTTTTTTATGCATATGCATATCCGTGATAATAACTGACACGTGTAATGCTGTTTTAGGCAAAATGTTAAAGCTTCAGGCAATATATATATATATATTACACTAAGTAAAACACTATATATATATATATATATATATATATATATATATATATATATATATATATATATATATATATATATATATATATATATATATATTGAGAGAATAACTTGAAAACAAAAAGAGTATGAACATAAGGCACATACCTGCCACCCCATTAATTAATCCATTAAACACGGAAATGATAAAAGCGTCAGACTTATTCATGAAATAAATACATCTCAACAATAAATAAATAAACCAGAATATAAACAAGTACAAATAAAAATATACATTAATATAATAAAGTTATTTAAAAATTCAGTTTAAAAAATAAACCAAAAATGCCGTAGGATGAAGTTTCCTCAGGCGACAAACGTCAGAAGTCCTGGCGCGCCATCTGGTGTCTGAAGAAGCGCGTCACGCGCACCGGAAAAACACCTGAAGTTCATTATCAACCGATCCAATTTATCAGCTATCTGCGTGCAGTGTTTTTCCTCGCTATTTACAGGTGTGTGTCCATGTGAATGACACAGTTTATATTACTGTTCAGTCTTTACTGCAGGTGGCTGATATACTGATCTTGCCTGCACAGTGCTGATTATTTTATCAGGCAAAGGATTATTAAGCGCCGCTTTGTAAACAAACATTTACGATTGTGGCCGAGCGGACTGGTTTGTGAAGAAAAGGTGCAGAACGATTCTCTTCTCACGCCGTTTCACCTCAGCAGCGTTCATGCTCTCTGAAATGACCAGCTGTTTCATCGAAGATGACTCTGTAGCTTCAATCAGTCTGTCTGAATTCTCCAGCTCCTCATCTGTGTCTGACAGAGCATGTGTTCACTGGGGTAAAATCACCTCTGTCCTGTACAACGAGCGTTTGCAATTGCCTGAATTGTTTTAGTCACTTTTACTTGCTTTCTTTCCTGAAAGGTTGTGTGCTCAGTGGCTCGGAGACCACAGCTGTCTTTCAAGCAGAAAATGACCTTCTGGAGAACCAGTTTTTCATCAAAACGGTAATTTAGGCCTTCATAGTCCATCCCCATTGGATTTATTCACTTTATTTTTTTATTATTATTATTATTTGTATTTTTATCATGGGCAAAAATATTGAAATAATTAGCAAAAAATTATTAGAATTATTAGAAAAAAAACTTTTTTCTAAAAGCTCCTGGCCCTGACATATTACTTTAAAGTCATTTACAGATATAAAACTTGTATGATGATTTATTATTCAGTTATATCTCCAGTACCTGCTGTTGTTATTGTTTTTTTGACTGCATCCTTGATTTAATTATTCAAAATAGAGTACTGGATTTGTAAAGGAATCATTGTATCATTTGATTCATTTAATAAATCTCAGTCAATTCATTTAGTTCATGAAAGAACATTCCTCATCAACATGCAAAGGCAGCCATGTATGTCATTTATTCAGTCGTTCATTTATTCAAAGCTTGAAATATTATGCAGAAGTGGATAAAAACTAGTGCATCAGAATCAGTGCGTCTTATTATTTTGTAGTTCACGTTCTCTCTTTATAAAAGACTGGCCAGGATATTTGTGAAGTTCACCTTTTCTGAGAATGGGTCGTTTACATTTTTGTTCATGAAGGCGAATAAATGACTTCTCTTTTTCTTTTCTTTTTAATGATTACATTTTTTGAATGATCTATTAGAAAGTCTGTTAGTGAGCCTGATGACCTACACCCACATCCATAGTTTTCAACCGGTTTGTCATTACAGTAAAATGGCCTGATTTGTATTTTCACAGATATGTCTTAGTGAGGAGGCAGGAGACGAGATGCATATAGTGGCCGTCTGTGACGGTGTCGGAGCTTCCAAACCATTGCCCATTGCCACCCTCCGCCACTGTATGCCAATGGTTAGTTATTATGGCTGATAGTTTGATTGAAAGTTTTCTGAAACTGCTTCTGATATACAAGACTGGATATTTTGTCATGTGTTGCAGATCAGTTTTCCTGGTTTGGAGCTTATTCCCCCCGTCACCTTTAAACTGTGCTCGGGTAAAGGACCTGTGTTCATCTCTGCTCAGCATATAACATGTAAGAGATTGCACTGGAAAACCTAGTTTGTGTTTTTTAGGGTTGGGCAAAACTCAATATTTTAGCTCCTTGCTAAGTGTGAAAATTCTGGGTGCTGACTGTAAATTTTAATTGCAATGACAGGAGTGTTTCTAGCTAAAGAGTTTCAATAGCCCAACACAAGTATAGTCTTTTTCAGTTGATTGCATACATTTATTTTGAGACTATAAAAACAAATAAAACGGGCACCAAGATTGATTTTCAGTTTTCTAAATATCCACCTCAACACTGTCAGATAATTTTAGAAATAGGCTACTGACATGATAAATTGTTAACTTGGATATTATAATTTCCCAAAATTCTCCAAGGCTCCCATGTATGTGAACATTTGGTATTTTAAAATTTAAAGAACGAATACAAATTCTATTTTTTGAATTCTAAATGGTGCTCAATCATGCTTTTGCTAAAATTAACTTTTTTTTTTTTTTTCAGTGAATCCCATTGAGCTGACTGACAGGGAGGAGGAGGATGATGAGGATGAAAGCTTATTTTGACCCTTTGAAAAATATTGGGCGGTGATTGTGCCAGTATTTGTTACCGAAGCATCACAGTGTTTGTCAACATTAAAAACTATTACTTAGTGTTTTAATGCTAATGGAAGACAGAGTAATAAAATACGAGTCTTAAAGTGTAAATAATACCACACAATTTTATTGGATGTAGCCTATTTTTCCTTATATGTAGACTGAGATGCATACCTATTTGTACACAAAATGTTTAATAAAACATGCATTTGACTTGAAGTGTGAAATAAAGTATATACAGTACTGCTGGTAAAGTATTTGTGAATCCTACATTTGGCAGCATGATAATTATAGAATTAATTATGATTTCTTATTTTGATTTCTAGCTCTTTGATGGAATAACATCTACCTATGGCAGAGTTTATATGAGCTGTTGCTAGGAAACAGTCACGCATCTAAGCAACAGACAGTAAACAAACCCTCATCATTGACCTAGAGCTGCAGAATGACTGCTGTTTACAGTGAGAAAAGAAGTCAATGCACCAGCACAAGATGTCTGTTCTCTCTCTGTATTTGATGACGCAGTGTTCATGTCATCTGAAAAAAAAAAGCTTCTAAAGGATTTCAAGTGAGACACGCACCCCAATAAAGTGAATCTGGCAGGGAGGGGTGCTCTACCCCACACTGGACACGGACTATCGCCTGTAATGATGATGAAAAATAAAAAAAACCTATGAAACCAAAATTACTGTACATTTTTGCCGATTTGTTAGATTAAGTTAATTTACATGCTAATGTACTCATAACATGTTAGAAATACTGGAACACACACCAAAAATATTGATGATTCCGTCTGCATGATTTGCCAAATGCTGTACCACAGTCTTTTTTTTTTTTTACAATAGCTTTTCTTGCAAAATCCATTCTATTCTCCAGAAATACTAAACCATAAAAAAATGACAGTCTATTTACACTAAAGGTTAAAAGTCTGGAATAATAATTTTTTATTATTATTATTTATTTTTAATCATAACAAAAATTAAGGAGCTGAATTTTTAGCAGCCGTTACTTAGCCGGTATTCTGTGTCATGTGATCATTCAGAAATAATATTATGTTCTTTATTTTTTATCAATTTTGGAAATTATTCTGTTGCTTGATGTATTTGTGAAAATGGGCATACATTTGTGTCAAGGGTTATTGTTTAAAATGTTGAACAAAATTCACAGTATTATTTGAAATGGAAAACTTTTGTAACTTTATAAATGTCTACTGTCACTTTTCATTAATGTAATGTGTGATTGCTGAATAAAAATATTAATTTCTTTCAAAATTATAATAATAAATCCTACCCCAAACATATCTCAAAATATTAACCAGCACAACTGTTTGGAATATTGATAATAATAAGAAATGTTTTTTTGAGCGGCAAATTATTAGAATGATTTCTGAAGGATCATGTGACACTGAAGACTGGAGTATTGATGCAGAAAAATCCAGCTTTGCATCACAGGAATAAATTAAATTACAAAATATATTCAAACATAAAACCATTATTATAAATTGTGATAAGATTCCACAATATTACTGTTTGTACTGTATTTTTGATCAAATAAATGCAGCTTTGATAACCAGAAAAGCTTTTTTAAAAAATAAAAATGGTATTTATTCCAAACCTTTGATTGTTAGTGTACAACTGTATTTCTTCTAATGCACACACAGCATTGCCTATTTATAATCGAATGTACATTTCTATCTTCCTATAGAGTATATTGGAGAGCATGGACACACCGCATGGCTTCCTCTTGTACAAGCAGCAAATTGCCACAGACCCAACTCTAACCCCGGAGAACTCACCCATCTTTGGGATCCCAGAATTCACCAGAAGGGCAACCGAACTTGCATTGAGCAAAGATAGCCCTGCCATAATGGTAAGCAGGGTTACATCCTTTTAATTGTTTTCAGTAAATGACGTCACACTGTAGACCATCTTTCTATAAATTTATCCCCACAATTGTTGAAAGCTCATGTTAATCCCCAGCCCCGACTGTGATCCACAGCGACTCACAAGCTGAATACACTGATAGTGCATGAGAGGCTTAGTACATACCCACTGTGTGGTTTGTTTGCAGATGGTGTAAAGCCGGTTGCCTTCAACTCTATCTAGAAATGTCAGTGAAAGCTGTAAACCACATATAGCTTTTGATATTTGAACTATGGAGATAATGTGATGCAAATGGGTTAGTCACACACATCAGTAATTAAAGATACTGCTGCTGAATAAAAACTAACCACCACTGATCACTTTACTGTTGTTATTAAACTGATTAAAGGCCTGTTCACACCACACGTTATCTTTATAGTTACTGTTAGTGTGAACTGGCCTTAACAGTTAAGTTTTAATAGTCCAGTTAAAACAATTATAGGCCTGACACAAACCCCAGCCTTCACATTTCCTTCATCCTTAAGCTTTTCAACCAGGTGGAATAATCATATCCACACAAATTAAACAAGCAATGATTTCCAGGGGTCATGTGTTCCAGGGGTTACTTACGGTTGTTAAACCTATAAAACAGAAATTGTGACTTCTGGGTTTCTTTTATAAATAAATTAGATATTTGGTCTTTGTCAGAGAGAGAGTTTCTCAATAATTGTCCCCCAGAGCTGTCAGAACTTGTGACAGACAAACAAGCTTAGGTGTCTTATTATGGCAAGTCTGTTTTTCACATACAGATTGGGGGCATTTCCAGTTCAGAGGAAATGTGCCCATGAGCTCAGACGTCTAAGCAGAGTTCATTTTGAATGCAACTTATGAAGCAATGTGTATCCATTTATTAAAAATGAATGCACGATTTGCACTAAATTTATGTATTTATCCAAAGCAACTTAGTGCATTTAAGTTAAACATCATGGAAAATGGAACCCATTGCCTTTGCGTTTCTAATTCCATGCTCTACAGTTTTAATCAACTGAAATGCTTGATTATTTTATAAGGATGTCCCACACTTACAGTACATTAAAATCAATCCATTATTTATACAGAGCTGTGCAGAGAGCTAAAGTAATATATGCCTGACTTATGTATATGTATTACAAGATAATCTCTCTCTCTATGTATATATGCACACACTGTATACAGACATTGGCAAATGTAAACATGGTACAATGGTAGACATTGTACACTTATGAATTAATAAAATTATTAATATGGAACTACTTGATATAAACTGCTTATATTTTATATGTATAATAAGCAAAGTAATTGCAACATAAAGTGAAGGTAAGGTTAGAAAGCATGAAGCTTGATCTGTCAGAATCCAATCTGGATCTGTCAGTCAAGTTCGAATGGAGTTCAATGGGACTTGCGACCATAGTTAGCTAATAATGTTTTTGGGAAACACATTCCAGATCTGCTATGCACACTGCTGCTGTACAGCAAATACTTGCTACTGACAGTAGATACACACACTTGCTGTTAGCATGTACAGTTACCACATAAATCATGTCAATAGTAGTGTTTCTTTCGTCAACGAAAATTATGACTAAATATCGTCATCAACGAACCTTTATCACATGACGAAAACGAGAGGAGACGCAATGTAAATGCTGGTCATGTGACGATGACTATAATTAAATGTAAAGCAATACTGTTGATAAATAAAAACGGACTAAACGTGGTTTACGAAATAAAAACCTATGCTAAAATGTCAAAACGAGATGAAACAAAATGTAACGTTATTTCGTCTGGTTTAGTCACGTTATTATTATTATTTTGCAGTATTTCTGTTTCCTGTGTCTCACTTCAGGGGCTGCATCAGGTCGCACTGCGCAGATGCAGGTGATCTTGAGTCACTTCCTCAAGCCACACTCGTGGTATTATTTAGAAGAGGACAACAAGCAAAGTTAAGTCTGACACAGAGAAAGGGACCGATGTGTGTACTTCTAACATGTTTGGTTGGTTAAATAAATGTTGTAAATTCAAATCAGAGCATCTTCCGTGTCTGGAATGGATGTGTTCTTGAGTCTATAAGGTAACAATAATATAATAAGATAACCTTGTTTGAAATGGCTTTGGCTAAAATAAAACTTTGGTTTCATCTATACTACTAGGTAATTATACTATATTGACTAGGTTAAATAGAACTGCATTACTAAAAAGAGACTAAGATAAAATATTCATTGACTAAAACTTGACTAAATGTCATCGGTTTTCGTCGACTAAAACTAGACGAAAATAGTCATGGATAATTCTGACTAAAATAAGACTAAAATGCTCAGACTTTTAGTTGACTGAAACTTGACTAGACTAAAAAGAGTATGAACGTGACTAAAACTAATAAAAACTAAAATGACAGCTTCACACAAAGACTAGACTAAAACTAAAATTAAAACAGGCCGCCAAAAACAACACTAGTTGATAGGCAGGAGGAGCTGGAGGAAGTGAGGGGTTTTAGTGAAACTGCACTGCAGCTTACAGCGACCACTGAAACAGACCATTTAAATGTTAAGCAAGCAATCTGATTGGCCAATCAGCTTTCGCCATGTAGTAAAGCATGTGGTTGCTAGCAGACTGCATGAAAAGCCACCTGCATTCTAGAGTTTTATGCCGGAACTAGAGATTCCGACTTAAACAGCATGCCTTTGTGTGCATTTCAAAAACGTTGGCTCAGGAGAAGGCCTTAGGGTGCTTTCACATCTCTAGTTTGATTCATTTGGTCCGAACCAAGGGCAAACAATTATACATTGTAGCATTTTTCAGCTTTTTTGGTTCCTTTTCACATCACACTGATTGCTTTGGTCCGTACCAGTTGAAACGAACCAAAATGCAGTCACATGACAACATCTTCATCACTCATTGGCCATGACGTATTTCCTAAACTGCTTTTCGATTGTTCAGAATTTACGTGCGGGAAAATTCCAACATTAAGAGGAAAAGCCAGCAAACAACACGGAGACAACAAAACTATGGAGAGACGACTGCACGGGCTGGTTTTGTCCCTGGTCATAATCTATTACATTGTTTGTATACACCATAATATGCAAAAAATACATTTCTATAATGAAGCGCGGATGCGGCTTGAAAACAACGTTCTAATGCACTGCAAATGGCGAGCGGGAATCGCTCGTAACTTCAAGCGGAGGCGTGCATTAATTCTTAACTCTGACATGCTCATGGTCATCTGACCAAATTTCTATGAGGCTCTGCACCTCCTCACTACTCCAAGTTTGTCCATGAGCTGCCATTCTAAAGTGCAAACTGTCAACAAACACTCATCCCATAATGCACAGCGCAGCTGACTACGGCAGCTGGTTTAGTCCAAAAATGATCAGTACTTTTTGCAGTTGGGTCTGTTCGAGGTCGGATCACATTCTCACCACAAACCAACCGCTCCAGAGTTCGTTTGAAAGCGTACCGAGACCACTTCTGCAAGCAGGTCTCCGTACGCTTGTTTGGTCTGCTTTTGGTGCGCACCTGAGTGCGATTGTAAGTAAGTAAGCTTTATTTCTATAGCACTTTTCACAGACAAAAGAGTCACAAAGTGCTTCAAAAAATTAATTAAAATATAATCTTGAAAGATTGCTGCTTTCTCACCTGCCCAAACGAACCGCACCCAACGGGGGAAACGAACTCTGGTACGATTCAACCGAACTAAATGAGGCAGGTGTGAAAGCACCCTTAAAAACAAATGGTGCTGCCGATAAAGTACAAAGTTAGTTACAAACTAGCTAGTAGTCATTGGGCCTGTAATGTGGACTTTATATTCCAATTTAAGTAAGTACTTACGAAGAGTTGTTGCAACCCTTGCTAGTAATTTTAGACCAAACCTAAATATAAACCACACAAACATACCACACAATCCTTTACACATGATAATCTTGCCGTTTACACTCATTTACATTTTAAGAGAGTGAACATTACTGTATGTGAATAAATTTACTAGCCACTAATTTTAGACCAAATCTGAAATATGAAACAAACATTTGATTTTTAAACATGCAGTTGTAACACACTTTAATTTCTCTATTGCTTCTTGAAGACTCACAAGTAGGCACCTTTAATGTAGCAGGGATTGAGGATATGCAACATTATCTGTATCTGGGATGCAGGATCCAATGGAGTGTGTGTGGAAAACATGACTTGGAAAATGCTCCAGAACGATGTGTGGTGGTCCTGTTTGCTTCAGGCCACTCGTCCCACTGGTGCTGAACTTTCTCAGGAGGATTGGAAACGTGTGGCTGATGTCATGGTGGTACAATCTCAAAAACATACAATTGATATTAAAAACTGACATCTCTCCCAACTGGGTAGATTTAGAGAGTTCTATAATTTATAGTGATCGTTATCAGGTGTGTAAAGCCAGTTAGACCCTTCAGGGTAAGATCAATTATATTTCAGCTTCGCTAAACATCACACTTTCATTCATGGTTTCCTATCCATAATTCATAGTCTCTATGCACTTTTGTTAAAACAAGTAAACAAATAGTTATGGTTAATAAATCAGATGTACTGGGTACAACGGTGCCAAAGGCACACACCTTAAGAAAGACATATGTTTTTATTGAACATTTATGAATCAACACATTTTGTTATAAGATAAATCATAATTTTTTTTAATGTATGAGATGGTGAGGGGGCAAAAGGCAGTATTGATGCAAATACTTGTTTCAGGCTGAAGTATTTTTTTAAAGTATCTAAGTTAATACTTCAATCAGTATTACAATCAGCAAAGTTTCAAATATAGTGTTATTAAAATATGTTCTGAAAACAAACAAAAAAGGCTTTGCAGTAGTAACAATATTTTATATTATATAATGAATATTATTTATTATGTCAGTTATTGTGCCTAAAGGGACACCTTTTACCCAAATAAAATACTTTCACACATTCTTCAGGTATTTAAAAATAATGAATTAATTAGTAAATTAATTAATTATCATAATAATAATCACCTTGAACAAATAGAGAATAATTAACTTTTTTCTCAAAACAGATTTGATAATTGTATTGATTCTCATTTGCTACATAATAAAACACTAAATATTAGATCAATCTATAGCACAGAATCGGTAGCACTTTATTTTACAGTCCTGTTCCTCATGTATATACTATGTACCTATTATAGTAATTACAATAACTATGTAATAACTAGGTGCTTAACCTGCACCTGCACCTACCCCTAAACCTAACCCTAAACCATGTAGTTACCCTGTATTACCAGAACTTTCTTAGATAAATATGGTGTAAGAACACTATAAGTACACGTAAGTACACGAACTTTAAAATAAAGTGTAACCGAATCTACTTTGCATTGCTGCCCACAAGCATCAAGGGTCACAAGCTCCTAGGACCAGCCAAAAACACAGATGTTTGCGCATGTTTTTGTGCACTCTAATGGTTTAGAGGAGAATAAAAATCTATTTTGCTTATTACCCTGGTGTCCATTTAGCCCTCTTGAACCCTAACAGATTGACTATTAATGGCTTTGATCTCATCATGATTAGTTTATAGCATAGTTCAAGCTTTTACCAGTATGAGCCACAGAGTGGGTGAGTAGCATTTGATACATAATGGTTCCTTTAAATGAAACACCCGTTAAGCATAAATCACTCTTTTAATCCCATTCCTTCTCTTTCTCTCGGTTAGAAGCGGCAGTTATTTCCATTCTTCTTAATGGGTGCCCAAGGCTTGTGTAGTAGTTCTCTTGATCAAGACGCCTGGCCTGTTCACCACTGTGTGTCTTCAGGGCTTGAACTCCTCTGCGCTCAATCTTTTCTCAAAATCTTGGCCTTTATGGTGTATTTACCATTTGTAATTGGGCTAAAGTTTAGATTTTACTCCAGACACATTTCTAAATGTGATTAACATGCTAAGCTACTAGAATTATATTGGATATTCATGTTGGCAGGTGAGAGAGTGGGGCATCTTCTCTGCATGTTAAAGCAGAACCTGCTGGCTGTAGGATCTCCAGCTGAGAAACTTGTTCAGAAGCTTTGGTGGTTGCCACCATATTAAGTAATCCTGCCCATCTAGTTAAGTGGTGAGACTTATTGCTTTCATTTATCATTTTTGACATGATTCAAATGCTAATCTAATGTCTGTACTGTATGTTCTTTGCATTTCATCTTGCTCCTAGTCCAGCTTTCTAATAAACCTGGCATTGTCATAAACCTTTTAATTGAGAATTGTATTTATTAATTTAATTAATATAGTGACCACACAATGTATTTAGATGCCTAATTCACACAAACAGTACATTCAAAGCATCATACCAAGTGGCATTTGCAAACAATTAACTTGAATTTTCTAGCTCCTAAATACATAAATCCAATTGTAATTTTTTGAAATCATTTTATAGTATTTGGATCTCAAAAAGGTTTTGGATGCTTAATATGATGAATTATGTAGTGTAATGGAAACCTGTTTTCACTACTGGATAAAAAATAAAAAGGTGAATGCAAACTTTATCTCGCAATTCATACTTTTTTCCTGATGATTTTGATTTTGTGTGTGTGTGTGTGTGTGTGTGTTAAGATAATTTGATATGCTTGTCAGAAGAAAGTAAGTTGTACAGGTTTGGAACGATGTGAAGATGAAAAACAATGACAGAATTTTCATTCTTGGGAGAACTATCCCTTTTACTAAGTTTACAATGCAGTTCTGAAGTTAATACCTGTAGTTAGATGCAAGATATCACGGCAGGCATCATCATTCTGATTCCTACTCCTGTCAGTAGGAATGTGAAGGGTTACAAAAAAAAAAAAAAAAAAAAAACGCACTTACAGTTAAGTTAACAATACCATTTTAATTTTGTAGTAAAATTAAATCTTCATCTTCATCTACAGCGATATCGTTGACTTGATTGCAAATAAATGCACAGACACTATTTAATTGAACAGAGATGACATAACTGAATTCAATAATGAACTGCCTTTAACTATCATTTTTTCATTATTGACACTGTTTTCCTAATGAATGTTGTTCAGTTGCTTTGACGCAATGTATTTTGTTTAAAGCGCTATATAAATAAAGGTGACTTTGACTTTGACTTTGACTCTGAGTGAACTGAGGTAAATTGAGCTTAGTCAGGGCAGACCCCATCTTGAATTTTAAGTCTTTACAATGCAATACACTGGGTAAAGACTACAGCTGTTAGACTACTAGCTGTTTTGTGGAGTTCTTGTGTAGATACTGAAAGTGTTTTGGAAAGATGTTTCGTTAGCTAAATAACTGGATGAACGGATGAGCAATTGTCTGTTAAGCAACAGTACAGTCCATTGAACACAGTGAACTTCTGTCCCTCACAGCCACATTTTTACTCCTGTCAGAAATTAAAAACTACTCCACCTACGCATCCAGTTTGTTCGACAACCCTTACTGGCGTGCTCCCGGGGTTCCACGTAAGAGACGCCGGAGACGATGCGGAAAACGAGGTGGCGCAGCTGTGCAACTGTGCAATTTGTGCCGCCGGACTCGGTCTGCCGCATCCGGATTCCCTGGTGCTTGGCGGAACTCGGTTTTTCGCGGATTTGTTCAACCATTCTTGATTAATTTCCCAGGATTACCTGATGGAGTTCTCTATGACTTCGACGTAGAAAAGCAAATCTCTGCAACTTGTGCTCACTTTGCAGAGCTTCCGACACTCAGCATGATCTGCCGCAGCTCAAGATGGGGTTTGCCAACGCGTGATCCTTGACAAACAAAATGTGAAAAAACAAAAAACAAATCTCTAACGACCTCATCTCTTCAAACAATCTGGACTTTTTCTTTGTGACTGAATCCTGGATAAAATCAGGCGATCCAAGACCTCTTTCTGAACTGGTTCCTCCTGAGTATACATTTTTTTAATACTCACCAGTTAACTGGCCAGGGAGGTGGACTCGTGAATGTTTTAAAAAATAAATTTCACTGCAACTCATCTCCCACGGCCATCTTTAGTAGTTTTGAGGTTAAAAAAAAATCACCTTAACTGTCCCCATCCAGTTTTATTTTTGTTCATTTACATTTAACAAAACTACATTTTTTAAAACAGATCTTCGAAACAGTCTGTCCAGACATTTTATGTATTATTAATAATACTCTGTCGACAGGGACAGACCCAGCCTGCTTTAAAATCTCCACTGTGACCCCAATTCTCAAAAAAAAACTCACTTGATGCAGCCAATAATGCAAATAGACCCATTTCCAATTTGCCATTTCTAGCCAAAATGTTTTATTGACCACCGACGTTGGTGATACCATGACTTTAGTGTTGTTAGACTTGAGGTCAGCCTTTGAATTTGTGGACCATAGGTTTCTTTTATCCCGACTTGAATGTTCGATCATATTATCTGGCACATTTTTTAAATGGTTTCAATCCTTCCTGTCAAATAGAAGTTTTTGCGTTACCCAAGGTGCTTTTTCATCCTCGATGGGCTCAACTTACTTGTGGTGTACCTCAGGGATCAATCGTAGCACCAATACTATTTTCGCTGTATATGCTACCTTTGGGATCTATTATTAGTAAATTTGGGATATTGTACCACTGCTATGCAGATGATACACAACTTTACATACCCATAAAACGTAATGATAACTCAAGGTGCTATCCCTTTAACAATTTTTCTTTTATAAAGTGTTTCTGTAAAGCAGCATTGGGAAGGTTACTTTTGAAATGTCAGGTTACAAATTAAAAGTTACCCTGTTTAAAATGTAATAATAGCACAAGTGCAACTATTTCAATCGCCTTAATTATGTAACTAATTTGATTATTTTTTTATTTATTTCCTTCATTTCTAATGAATGTTTTCAACTGTTATTCATTTTAGAATATATTCATTTAAATTTTCAATTAAAAAAATTACTAATTAGTTACTCACTTAACACTGCTGCAATGTCAAACAATCACAATGGCATGTTATTTGACTTTTAGCAGTGAGCTTAAAAAAAATGCAACATGCATGACTTCATTGTTATGTTAACAAAAACTGGTGTTAAATTCAACAACTTGAAATATCATGAACATCTTTCCTCTGCTTTTTTTCTAATTTGTTATGTTTTTTTCTTCATCTATAATAAGTTTGAAATGGACGGATATTAAATCGATAAGATGGTCAACAAAATGAAAGTGATGGAAAACGATGTAGGGGGCACTACTTTGACCTTAAGGCATGTCAATATTTTTTTTCTCCAGGCTGAGATACAGTATGAGTTCAGAGCAAGACGGTCAGGTGCTTAGAAGATCAGAGAAACACTCTACTATCATGGAAGTGTGCTCTTTGAAAACCAGGCAGAAATATCTACACATTTCAACCTTTGTTTCCATGTCTCGAGCAGAGGAGAAAGCGGAGAGGTAATATGCTCTTGTCTTGAGTGGTTTAAATATAAAAACACAATGCGTCTCATTCATTGTTCGAGAGAAGCATAGAAGCTTTTTTTGTACCACTTTGATGAGATTCGGTTGATGTTTTGAGCTGACCTCTACTCTGGATGAGCATTGATTGCTCAGAATTGGACGCGCTTCATCAGTGATTTTCACAGATCTGTCAAGATTTTCCAGATATTGTAAAGAGCATTCTGAAAACATAATGAATTATTCAGTGGAATTGCAAGTGCTGAACTTTATTCATAAGATGATTCAACAGTGAGAAATATTAGTGTGAAAAACCTTTCGTTGATATAACAGTGATAGTTTGCCCAAAATTAAATATTCTTTCATCATTTACACACCCTTATGTCGTTTCAAACCTATATGAGTTTCTCTCTTCAAGTACACAAATCAAGTACTTGAATAAAAGTACAGATACATGTAATAAAATTACTCCAGTAAAAGTACTCCTTTTTCATTTTATGTACTTAAGTAAAAAAGTAATGATAGATAGAATTATTTTGTAATTTTATACAGGCTACTGAATTAAATTTTATATTAGCACATATTTTTGTATAATCCTATTTTATAATCCTGCTCAAAATACCTGGGATTTTCCCAAAATAACCACTTGATATATTTTTGTTGTTGATATGGATTACGTTGATGAGAATGATGGAGTATTGTCAATGTGAAGCTTACTTTGCGATGTACCTGCACGAAAACAGAGTTGACCATCTAATCTTCACCAGTAAGATAAAAGTGTTTTAAAGTTTGTTGTTTTAAAAAACATCACACAATTACACATGACATGAGAATAAGGCCTGAATAGTTTTTTTATCTTCTCAAACCTTGTCTATTGTGAAAAAACACCCCTGTACAAATGCCCCTCGAGGGCATCACTTCCCACTTTGATAATTACTGTAGCATCAGCTAACAATATTTGGTATTTTCAGTATGGTTATGAATAAACATTCATGTCTGTCTACTCGACTAGTTAATCCTGTTGATAAACAATATTAAAACAGATGTCACATAGGGCTAAATGTGTAACATTTTTAATAAAACTGTTAATGTTACGGCAGCTGAGAATTTGAACGTACATGAGTTTAATCTGTGTTATTTTAATATTTTGTTAGTTTTTTTGTTCTTGCATTAGTTTTTTACCTAAAACATAGAAACACTGATTTTAATGTGTTTGCATTCAAGCATTTCAGTGTGCTTGAATAGATCACCCTTTACAGCAGATTTAGTTCACAAACAACTGACAGAATAATTCATCCTAAAATTCGATATTAGCATCAGTCACGCGTGTGCTCACAAGATCTCCTAGTTCTTACTTGTGAATTCAGTTCACTGGAGACTCGCACTAAACGGTTCATTTAAATCATGGTTGTCGACTCGAGAACAGCTTCAATCGAATCATTCTAATTCATGAATGAATCGTTGGTGCGATTTGTGAACCGATTAAAAAGGTTCACTGAAAAGAATCAGTTCGTTCTTGAATCAGACAATTCTGCTTGATGGAGCAAGTGATATATTATAAGGAGTAACACATTTGATGAAATGTAGTTAAGTAAAAAGTATGATATGCTTTGGAATGTAGTGAAGTAAAAGTTACTCAAAGTAAAACTACTCCAGTAAAGTAGTCTACAGATACTTGAAACATTTACTTAAAAAAAGTAACTAAATAAAGCTACTCCATTACTGTCCACCACTGCTGAACATGAAATATAGCAACAAATAATAATAATAAAAATAAAGCTTTATAGTAGAAAGTGAAGGTGTAATTCTAATTGAAAGCCACACTAGCCGGGTTTCCATCCAAAGTTGCGAATTGAACTTATGCGCAAATTTTAAATATTGCATAAACATTTGCGAATAAGCACTGTTTCCATCCAACTATAGTCAAAGAGAACAAAATCATCACTTCCTGGTAAACTGGCACTATATCTCTAAGAAAAGTCAATTTTCAAAAATTGTAAACTACTTGTACCTTAGAGCGAGCAGACGAAATAAAATAAATGCTTTTTTTCGGAGGTGGATGCCTGTTGTTTGGGAACACAGTAGTGTTACAGTTCTGAGAGGCAATTATACAGCAATACTTTGATGACAGACTTTGCTCGGGCAATTCAAAATGATCATAACATTTCAGATGCTGTGGAATAAGATCGGTCCACTGGTTAGACAGGTTTTGCCATCCCATAGTGCAAAGTCACATTACTTTTTTGATGCGCATGATGGAATTTACTCTGCGAAGGCGTATCCATTTCCTATTATTCGAATTAACCCTTTTTCACACAAATCAAATACCACCTCAAGAGAGCATAAAAAATGGCTTCCATGGCAGTTCAGTCTTCACATGTGCAACAACTGCTCACCAGTCAAATTGCACAGCTGGCACACTAAGAAAATAAGAGCACTTGGAATACTTTTGCAATTAGGGAGCTTCTAGATTGCTTTAATCAAACACACTGAAGGAATTTAAAACAATCCATATGGTGATTTTAGAGGGTTCCGATGCTCAGTGGTTTCTTAGCTTCCAGACAAATTAGAAATGGCATGTTCAATGTCTTCATATGTCTTGTTATACGTTGTCTGAATTGAAACTACGTATTTTAGATTATTTGATTTATTTTTGTTTATCTGTTTGGACTTTAAATCTGTGAAAGAACCCTTTCTCTCTCTCATTGGCTTTATAATTTAGTTGCCCTTTACAAAATTAAACTCTCTGCATGTGGGTCAAATACAGGGTTTAAAATTTATTTTTATTTTTTGCACTATATCCAGGAGCTGTGTTAAAATGTTACAGTATATTATTTATTTTTCTATAGACGGTTTCATCGGGCGCATGCGCCTGGCCCTAAGTTAACTTCCGGTCTGACGCAACAATCTCCTGTGTAGCAGAAAAATAACTTCTATCAAGAAGCACAGCAGCACATATATTGTACATATCCAGTCTTATCCAGAAACTCTTCATTGCACAGCTACAACACTTTTACAAAGCCATTATGGAAAGCATTATAATTTCCTCAATCTTCCTCTGCGTCGACTCCACTAATGCACAATCAGAAGGTGTGCTGAAAAATGGCTCCAATCTTCTGTTCCACATCAAGGTTTGTAATTTTAAGGCAGTGAACATGGCTACCAACTTTATTCAGACACCTCTTACCTTGTTTGTTATTTATTCCAAGAAAGCTATGCTCCAGAAAATTCAGTCCTAAATTAAACCAACCATACCCCGCACATCACAGTACAAATTGAGTAAGAGGTTCAATTTCATTTCTGGAATAAATAAATTTTTTATACATATTTTTTAAATAAAGTATTATTGCAACTATATGCAAATGAGTGAAATCTCATTAGAATAATAAAATAGTTATGATTTTAAATGCAAAGTAATGTAGCATTTCTGGTGGTTGAGTTTAAAGATTAGAAGAAAACAAGTGGTATTTTGCAGGCCTGTAATTACCTAAATGTGACGTAACTTAATATGATTTCATGTTAAGTTCATAATGTTTTATTTAATAGCTTTAATGTAATTTAGTATTTAATATTGAAATAGAAAAAAGACATTTTAGCATAAATGGTATAGTGTTGTGAGAATAAAATGAATATTTGTAATTTCACTTTCATCTTTTTCCTCATCTCTGACTGTTAAAGAGGATTTTTGTTTTCATATTTCAGATAAACCTGATCAGCTAAATAATAGTGAGATGTGAGTCATAATAGCCTCTGATTTTCCCATCTCACTCCCTCTCTCTAGGTGTGTCCTGTAATTAGAGTTGCGCTAGCGGCACTGCTGAGGGGATGTATTATGCTCCTGTGCATCCATTTCACAGGTGCTCATTGACATGGTTAACAATGAAGAAAATTAATGACTGTCATAGTGCAGACCCATTAGAGAATTGCGCCAGCTCGACCCTTCAACTCAAGTGCACAAAAACACAGAATATAGCAGAATATGAGTCCCTTTGTGCAACCCATCATATCTCTCCGAAGTAACTAGATCAGATGCACAACAATTTGTGAACTTTAAAATCTAAGCAGCAAAAACCCTCAAATCATAGACAAAATACATTCAAAACTATTATTGTTCCCTTCAATCACCAAAGGTAAGGCTAACAAGTGTGATTGTCCAATTTAAACAGAAGCTTGCAGAAACAGCTCAAATATTGAACATCATCACAATAACACCTGTAACCACAGTGAGGAGTAAAGGCAGTGACTAATATAGTGCCAGAAAGTCAACTAACATGACATGAAAATGACACTGACATTTTGCCATGTGTGTTTTTATTAACAACACAATTAGTTGCTAATGAGGGCTTATTGTTATTCATCACCGAGCTACAGTCCATGTTGCAGAGAAGCTAGTTCATGCATTCACAACATCTAGACTGATTTATTGTAATGGACTGCTAGGTGGTTGTCCTGCATCTTCAATAACCGAGCTACAGTTAATGCTAGAGTTCTTAAAGTTCAAGGAAATATGATCATATACCCCCGATTTTACAATCTTTACTGATTAAGTATTGGGCACAAAATAGGCTACATTGTTTAGTTCTTGTAGTCTTCTACCACATTACAATCCATCACTGTCTTTAAGGTTGCAAAATAATAGTACAAAAGGGGGTAGAGAGATTTCATATTTTGCTCCTAGATTCTGTAATGGCCTTTCTGATATTGTTTGGGGTTTAGAAACACTCTCTCTGTTTAAAGACACATCTGCATTCACATAGTGAATCTTATAACCTTGTAGTCCAGTTATATCTGACAAATTCACATGGTCGTTATTTGCTTGAAATGTCATGAATGTCATTTCAACCTTTTAGGAATTGCGCCTGTACCTTGTGTAAAAGTCAGTGCTTCAAATGGGCCGGTACGCACCGGTACGCAGTACAGGTGTTGTGCCCATTTTCAACTGCCAAATTATTTCCCACATCATTGAAATCGCTAACTAATTGCCTAATCCTAACCCTACCCCTAATCCTAACCCCTCTCCCACACCTAACCCTAAACTACCAATCAGTGTTAATTTTGTTGACAAATAATTTATCATAATTTCCATCAATTCAATTTGTTTTTACCGACGACAACAAGACGTTAACGAATTAAAACTGTTTTTGAATGACAAAAACTATAATGTCAATTTATTGACATTTTCATCAAAGAAAAAAAACGAGATAAAAATGTTAGGGAAGGATAATTTAGGAAGAGATTCGTTCTGAACGAATCTTCTGCATGGTTCGGAGGTTAGATGTGTACTAGGGGTGTCGCGATATACCGGTATTGGCGATAACCATGATATTCAAAGCAACAATTATAGATATCGTGTTAATTTAGTGCGTGATGATTGTCACGGCTTACGCTGCTGGAAGGAACACGAAGCCGAGGGATAAACGAAACAAGGATTTATTAAATAAAACATAGGCAAGGTAAGTGGCAAATAACAGGTGGCAAGTGGCAAGTAGACAAGTTGACAAATAACAAGAAGACGAGTTGACAAGTAGACTAGTTGACGAGTAGACCCGACAAAACAGAACTGAAAGGACAAGGCATTTATACAGGGGATAATAGGCAAAACACAGGTGGATGGAATGACTAAATTAACAGGGACATGGAACACATGCGGAAAAGACTAGACACACCTGGGAACTAATCAAACCACATAGAGACAGAAACTGGGTCACAGGGGCAAAAAACACACAAAATGAGTCCAGGTGTGTGACAATGATATACCGGTATTAGCAATAACCGCAATATTTAAAATGAACAGTTCTCTTAAGATAACACCACATGTAATGAGATGTGTATTAGTACACTGCATCCATTGCATCCATTGCAGCTGTGCATTCGGGTTTAAAGGGACAGCAGCCTAATTTAGTTGCCATTGTACAAGTCATTGATGTTAATCAAGCAACAAAAGAAAGACAGAAAATCACGCACTGCTCTTGACTAAAAACTTTAGTAGCCCTAAAGATTCATCTAAATATATTTATAGAAATAAATATGTCTGCTTGAAAGAATGAAGAATATGGTAAACAAGTTGCTATAAAGAATTAGCCTATGTAACTATTTGTTATTTCATTAAAAAGAAGACCATGATCTTGTTCTTTATGAGAAGTGGTTTTATTTTATTTTAATAAAAAGGCATGTTGTGTCTCACTGCAGTTAAATTGGTGTCTATCATGATAAAACCTTAATATCAAACCTATATAATTTGTTTGGAAATTAAATAACAGGATAAGCCCATGTTTGCATAAACTTCTTTAGAAAGATTGAGAATTCATATACATTTTCAAAGAAATAATATAATGTGAAGATGTTAGGACCCTGTACTGTTTCACTAGGCTACTGTTATCCTTTCAGCTAAATTGTGAGGTGCAAGAGCATGTCTGGAGAAGTTGAATAATATTTAATTATTAATTTGAATCAGTACCCTTTAGCGAAAACAATTCCTTACAAATGAAAATAAGCAGGTTTTTGCGATCATTAATGGAAACCGATAAACTATTGGGAAGTCCAAGGATCCAGTAAGCGAATTGAAACAGTTGGACAAAACAGCGCTAATGCAGAGAAAAACATGCAGAGAATAGCGACTCACGTCCAGATGTCAGTAAATTATTGTTTTCATTGTGTATTAGGATTAAAAACAAGAATGTCTTAAAATGGATGCTGGCTGGCTGAGGTGTTATGCAGTGGTAAGAAGTTTAGCAATTCTGAATGTATCCAGTGGATGTTTAGTGGTCTTTGATGTCTCCCTGTGGTCCTGTTTGGTATCGCAGCTTGACTTGTGGTTATTTGTATTATAAATGTTTGTTTAATTATTGATTGACTGTGGCATTATACATAGCCTACATTGTAAATTATGAAATTAAAAAGTCAAGCACTGGAAAAAGTGCACTTAATTGTATTAAATGCAGACTTATAGGGTACTTCAAAGCTTAGAAGTATTAAAAAAACACTTATTGGTGGATAATATTAATTAAATATAAGGCAAATTAAAAGTTTTATTTTAAAGTGCATTTTAAATAATTGATTTTTAAATCATCTTTTGTCCAGCTTTAAAGAAGAACACACATTTTCGAGTGTTGAGTACCATGCTAAAGCACATATTTTAACTGCAATATGTTACTCAATGTTACATTTAAAATTAATATATTTTAAATGTACTAATTAGGTAGCATTTAAATGTACTTTTTTAAATGTTCAAATACAATAGCAGTAATTCCGAAATTACATTTAAAAAATATACTTAAGTCCTACTTAAAAAACAAAAATCTAAAGTTATTCAGCTAATTGTCAGCTAATTGCATTTATTATAAATTATACATTTCAATTTGACTGTCAATAACATGGTGTTAAGAAAGCATTACATTCAGTTCACACTTACACGTGTGGTCAGAATTGTTGTGTCCCTTGGTAAATATCAAAGAAGGGTTGAAAATAAACCTGCATTATTAATCCATTTGATCTTTTATTTATTTATTTTAATATATATATATATAACAAAAATCTAACCTTTCATTGAACTAAAACAATTGAAAATGGGGGAACATCTCATTATGAAATAGATGTTTTTCTAACAATTATTGGTCCCCCTTAAAAATTCTTATGAGTAAAATATCTGTGAAGTATATTCCCATTCATATTTACAGTTTGAGCACACCATGGTGATTATGAACATGAAATTATCCAGCCATGGCTTCCTGTTTCACAGTAATATAAATAGGAGGGAAAACAAAGCCCAAATTCACTTAATCATCCATCACAATGAGAAAAAACACCAAATATATTTGGGGCAAAATATATATGATGTGCAGCAAAAAAAATTGTGCAGCTTCACAAATTAGATATTGACTTAGAAAATAGCTAGAGCAATGAAACTTCCCATTTCCACCATCAGGGCAATAATTAAGAAGTTCCAATCAACAGAAAATGTTACAATGTGCCTGAAAGAGGGCAAGTGTCTGTATTGTCCTAATGCACAATGAGGAGGAGAGTTTGAGTAGCTAAATAGTAAAAGTAAAGTAAAAATTTGCTTTTTAGCAACAAACATTCAAGATATGTATGGTGAACACAGTGATAAAAAGTACCCCATGTGTACAACGAAAATACAGCTGTGTTTTTAATGTTGTGGGCCTATATTTCTTCTGGCGGGCCTGGTCATCTTGTTTAGATACATGGCATATTTGATTCTTTCATATACCAACAAAAAGAGACTGACTGTGTTAGAAACCTTATAGTGGGCCATGTTCAGATATTCCAACCAGACAATAATCCCAAAATAAACATTTAAAACAACACAAATTGGTCAATGAGCACAAAAACAAGCTTCTGCTATGGCACCATCATGGAGCTGGGAATCTGAAGGGTCTGGAGTGATTCTGGATGAAGGAATGGTCTCTGATCTCTTGTCAGGTGTTCTCTAACCTCATCAGGCATTATAGGAGAAAACTCAGAGCTGTTATTTTGGAGATTTCAAAAAGTATTGAATAAAAGAGTAATGTTAATTGTTTCCAGTGTGTGTTAGAGAAAAACATCTGTTTCACAATGATATTTTCCCCCCATTTTAAAATCTAATTCTTCAATGAAAAGTTAGATTTTAAATAAAAGATCAAAAGGATTAAAAATGCAGATTTATTTTCACAACCACCTTTGATCATATTTACAATGGGTACCAACAAATCTGACCAAGCTTTATATGTGTATATTATATTTAAGTTTTAAAAGTGGTCTGCAGGTATTTTATATTTTTTTACCCCAGTGGCCACAATTTAAATAAAACAAGGAAACACATTTTGATATAAAAATGGTTATGCATAAGCGTCTATAACCATACTAACTTTATTATTTAGCTGTAGTAATGTACTAATTTTTAAGCACACTGTACATTACTATAGTATGGGTTTGAATATGTTTGAAAAAGCTATTTTTGCTAAAATTATCTTGAAATGAAGCTCATATGAAAAACGATTCATTAATTGGGCTCTGTGATGTGGACTCAACAGCCTCAAATCTCACTGTCCTCGCCTGACTACATGACAGCCAAAACGTCAAAGCTTTAACTGATTATCTAGTACATCAAGTGCCTGGACCTAAATGGACTCGTGCCAGTTCTCAACATGTTCCCCAATTTGCCCATCATTTTCCTCTCTATGTCAGATTTTTATAATATCACCAGTAGCTTCCCAACCATCCTCCTATAGACAAAGTATAATTGGAGCAGCATGTTGGAGGTGATCAAATGGCTTGATTACGAACCAGTTGTCCTGTCGCAACCTTTGTCTTTAGAAATACATGCTGGAAAGAAACTCAGCTACACGCAACTATATTGGCTTTGAAGCTAAAAAAAGGAGGTAAATTGTTGGATATTGATTTGTGAAGAAGAAATCTATTCGGAGGGAGTTCTGATTCAGTGAAGCAGAAACTAACTATTAAAGACTAGAAGAAAACAATGACACCTGCCTATCAAACCCTACAGGGGTTAAACTGCACCTCTGAGAGGGACTAGGGTTGCACGAATCCAAGAAAAACAACTCTTACCCCCAAAGTTTCATCAAAACATTACTTAAAGGGGCTCTGTTCAAAGGATATTTCACTTTGATACTAGACGTTTCACAACAGCCCTCAAGGGAAATTCTTATTGTACTAGGAGAACATTAAAAGTATTCCTTTTGTAAAAACTAGACAGAACAAATCATAACAGCAAAGCAGCATTAGGGACATTCGTGATGTGCATAAAAACACATTTTCTGTGAGTCAGACCTCCGTAGGACAAATCTCTGACAGAATACTGTAAATGAGGCTGGATTGCATCACTGAATCACAGGATGGTTAAAAGACAGATAGCAGAATATTGTCTCTTACATCCAAATGTCAGGCCACTAAACTTGGTGCTGGCTTTATCAGCAATGAAGGTCAGCAAGATTAAACGGATTTCAGTGTTTGAATTGTTCAATGACAGACCCATCATATTATGATTAAATAAGCTATCTTTAAAAAAAAAACCTCAAAACTATTTTGATTCCTTTGATCTTCCAGGCAGATTGTATCTGACATGTTCTAGGTCACATTTCCCAGTGTACTTACGCATTAACTCCATGCTCTCAGTGTGTATTCACGGTTCACCGATGAAAGGTGCGATGCTGTACAAATTCAGTTTGAACTCATGCCGAGAGGAGAATTTAACGTGGTGGTCTTTGCACAAGAGTTTCCTGTGTAGGTGCGAAGCATATCAAACAGATCAATTTGCCAAAATTGAGCACATACTTCAAAGTCAAACAGAAAAAATTGGAAAACATACTCAGAGAAACCCTCATCTATCTGTGCACTTTGGGTAAACATGGCATTTTTCTACCACATATGTGCTAAAAAACGAATCTCTGGATGGATTATAGTGGGGCTTGATGTCAGACAAAGCAATTTACAGCATGAATTAGCTCAAAACAGTCATCTACATATTGATTAACATTCTAGCCTAAACCTAAATAAAGTAATTTTGCCAAATGAAATCATCCTTCATCCTTTTCATCACCTGTCATGGAAAACATTTGTGCATTTTTTAGCGGTGAGGATTAATGGGTCTTACATACTTAAATCCTCAGAAAAGCCATGAGTACCGAAGCTAAGCTAACGTGCTCACAGACATATTCCAATCACCTCATAAAATAATCCCATTACAATTATGTTCTCGCGAATGAATCCAGAATGGTATTAATTAATGCTCTTTTCCAAACATTGCCGCATCTGAGATGAATTTACTCCTTTTCAAACTCCTACATAATTGATGACGACAGGACATTCATTAGCAGAAAACAGCAGGGAAGGAAGCTGATTCTTACGGTGGGTTTGTACTGTTTTGATTAAACTGTGAGGCAAGCCGTCCGAATGTTCCTGGCACTGGGTGGACGAATTAATTAGCCCTCTTGACTCTAGACAGGACTTAAAAAGTGGAATCTGGATAAGTTATTGTGTAAGAATAAAATATATACCAACCCGCTAACTTACTACTTAATCAATGTTGTTTACGCTGCAAAAGACAAAAATGGTACTGAAGTATAAGTTAAATAAATTATTTAAAAACTAATAGCAGGAATCATATCATCCATCCAGGCAATGAGTCTCATTCATGAAACTATGCAGGAAGGAAATTGTGTAAAATCATTTGTATGTAAATAGTAGTTTTTAGGAATTTACATAAGGGCGATTTTATGAACTAATTGCATAGAAATTAATTCTGCTCCTGTTTAATACATGAGGCCCAATACATTGGGAAGACTGCACTAAAGCAAGTTCAAAATAAAATATCTGACCTAATCCATATTTAGAGCATAATATCTTTCCCTCTAGTAGCTGATATATAATACTGTAGGTATTCTGAATCATTTCAGAATCATTTCAGAAACTCAGTTGTGCCCACTGACAATATTAGACTTTTAAATTAGCTATTCGAGATGGATATTTACCAATTCTAACTCATGTATTATTTATAATATTAACCATTTATGCTGTTTTATCTTTGTATAATGTTTATTTTTTCATGTTTTAATGTACTGATTATTTCATACACTTGTGTATAAATGTGTATGCTTGGACAAATCAGTTCCATGTCTGCTTAGAGACAGTCATACTTTTGATCAATGTTTAGTATTATTGTAATTAATATGAATAATAATTTAAATTAAATGTTATATTTATATTTATTTAATGTTTATGGTCTTTTTCTTGGTTTTGGGGATTTTAAAATATGACAACACACACACACACGCACACAGACACACACACACATAAATATATATATATATATATATATATATATATATATATATATATATATATATATATATATATATATATATATATATATATATATATATATATATATATATATATATATATATATGATTCATAGCTAAGGTTTATCCAAAAAAGTCACTAAGTTTGTCAGTATATATATATATATATTATATATATATAGTTCTTCAGTGTCATCACATTCTACTAATTCTACAGCTTTCTGAACTTTCACGCTTAGTAAACATACAGCTGTGTCCTTGCCACAGTGCAAAAGTGAAGAGACCTGTCTCAAACACATTCCGAACCTTGTTTAAATGACACCGGTATTGCAGTATTTAAAAAAAAATCACATCATGAGAAAAATAAACACCTGTATTTGGTATGAAATAGTATTCCGTCCAGCACTAGACACTCAAATGGAAAGGATATTGTCATCAAATTATGACTATTCATTTAGGTCAGCATAAACATATTAGGCCTACATACCGCCCCTTCTCACCAATCCGATGTTGCCAGCTGTGTATGCACAACGTGATCTCATGAGAATACGTGTGTATTTTTACGTTAAATGTGGTTCTACCACACGTACATTTACTTACGTTTTCATGCACATAAAAACGTACAACTTAGACGTATTTATAGCAGTAAAACGTACAAATACTTACGTGTTAGCAGCTAAATAAACGTAAAGAATCTAACGTAAAGTGTGAATTTATATGAATTCCCATGTATTAATATTAAAATCGTGGCTTTAATGATTTAAATCTGTTGTATTTAATTGTCATATCAATAAATGTTTTTATTGAATTTATTGAAAGCAGTTTACTTATCTACTTAATAGGAAATAACATTTCTGTGCATGCTGCAAACCTACACAAAAGCACAGCATAAAATTACAAATCACATCCATTTTATTTGGTTGCTGTACTCCATATCTTTATAATCCAGATGTTTGCAAAGAACATCCATATCAATCGATCTTCATCTTCATTCTCAGCAACAGCGTCCGTCACAGTCAAAGCCCGCGCTCGTTATGATTCGAATTTGAAAATAGCGCCAGTGCGCCACAGGAACGTTACGACATGGTTTACGGCACTAATATCGAACTCTCATTGGTTCTCACATAATTCGTCACAGATTGCGACATGTCGTGTTTCAGTTGATAGACATTTGAAATCAGTACTTCTACTGCACCAGTGCGCCTTCACGGAGAGAAGACAGATTCATAATTTCACGGATTAATAAATTAAATTCTGCTCTGTACCCTATAAAAACTATTACCTCCAGAGAGGACTGCGACTGGAACTCATTATCATTTGAACTACTTTTGGTACCACTTTTGATATTTTTTCGCAAAAAAAAATGATTAACATTATGTTTGTTTGTCTGTTATTTGTTTATTTATAACAGTAACGTTATGTAGTTTTAAGAAATGGTTATGGGTAGGTTTAGGGGTAGGTGTAAGATTAACGTTAGTGGCTCAAAATAACGTTTTAATGTTATATTTTTACTAAAATTGTGTTTTATTATGTTTTATTCTTTTAACATTCTGTATAAAATGGGTAGGTTTAGGTTCGGGTGAGGTATATGGATCTTACATTTATAAAAAAAAATTATAAAAAGGGAAATAGACATAAATATTTAAAAAATTAATCCGATACGCATTGAAAAGCAGCTTCATGAGCAAATTTCTAAGGATAACTCACTGGTCAGAGAACACGTTCTATCTGTGCGTATTTGAGGTTGTTTTTACGTAAATTTCGATACGTATTGAACCTGTAATTACGTCCAGATAATACGTAAATGACACTGTAAATACGTAAAGGCGCATACGTATTGGACAGTTTTAATTTACATCTAAATATGTAAGTTTTGATTGTGAGATCAGGCTGGTATGCAATAAGTGTTGTTATTTTTAACATAATAATTTTGTTTGCCAACAATCAAGCGAGACTTGTTAGCAGCATGCAGCCTCACCTTAATGGCAGCTTGATTGGAGATGTAATCACTGGCAAATATTTGACTGTATAATGTACCTTCTGTAAGAAAGTTGACAATAAAAAATATAGATGAATATCCAAGATGACCAATACACTCTATTGCAGTGGTTTTCAAACTTTTTCAAGAGCGACCCTTTTTTTTTTTTTTTTTTTTTTACGCGACCCATAGGCATATTCTTAAGCTAAGTTTAAGAATAACAATAACAACCGCTTTTGATGATGCACGTGCACTGGATGATCATTGACGCGATTGCAATGCAAAGTTGATTCTGCACTAATTTGATCTAGCTATGGGATGCTCATTAACCTGATAACCATTAACCATCATAAGAATTTTAACCAATTAAAAGCCTACTATAGTTGCATGCTTAAAAAATACACAAAACATATTCCACAACAAATCCTTTAAATGTGATATTCAGAACAGAACAAGTAACAAACAACTGTCACCCAACCAAAATCACACACACTCTCACAAACTTTTTAAAAGCAAAAAATAAGGAAACAGAAGGAAAACAATTATCCTATTGATCTGAAATAAGTGTGTGTGTGTGTGTGTGTGTGTGTTTGTGTGTGTGACAGAAGACAAGGCTCATGTTCACTGAACTCTTAAATGTGTATGTGTGTGTGTGTGTGTGTGTGTGTTGCTGCCGATGGACCGAACGAGTGAGTGTGTGTGTGTGTATTTTTGTGTATGTTTGTGTAAGTTTGTGTGTGTGTGTGCGCGCGCTTTGCTGCCGATGGAGCGAACAAGTGTGTGTTGCTGCCGATGGAGCGAAAGTATGTGTGTGTGTGTGTGTGTGTGTTGCTGCCGATGGAGCGAACAAGTATGTGTTGCTGCCGATGGAGCGAAAGTATGTGTGTGTGTGTGTGTGTTGCTGCCGATGGAGCGAACGAGTAGGCCTAATATATATTAATGAGAAGGGTGGGCCTGTTTATTCTGCATAATTTGGTCCCAAGCCGGTTCGCAGGATGAGAGGGCAACACGCATGTCCGGAGAAGCATTCAGTTTGTTTCGTTGTTTCGTCTTCATTTTGGTTAAAACTGAGAATCCAGTTTCACACATATAGGTAGTGGTGAAGGGTAGTAGCAATGAAATGCTTGCTTTGCTCAGCATGGGATACTCGGTGAAGAGGCCAATCCAGAACGAAGACAATTTTTCTGTTTTGTGACGAGTTTTCAAAGTGTTGTCACTGGTTAGTTGGATCATTTCTGATTCTTCAGAAGGAGTTAAATTCAGTTCAGCAATTGAAAAAAAGATAATGGTTTGTCCGCAAGCTCTGCATGGCGTGTACTTAAATGTCTTTCCAACTTCGCTGGTTTCAAACTTTCATTTGCCAACTTTTCACCGCATATTACGCACATTGGTATTGCAGCACGGACTGCGTCTGAACAGTTGACAAACCCAAACCTCAAAAAAATCTTCTTTATATGGCCTTACTCCGGATTTCTGCTTTTTCTTTGCTGGGCAAGTACTGCTACTCTGTTCAAATGCATCGCCTTCGTTATCTTCCCTGCTGTTCTCCGCTGTTTGCGGCAGGGTTTGACGACTGGCTGCGTTTTCTGCTGCTTCATTTAAAGGTGTCTCTGTCTCTGACCCTCTTTTTCTTGTGAAAAAATCATAAATGCTTTTTGACTTTGGCTTGCTCATGTTCAGCATAAAATAAATTAAATAAGGCCAACTAATGTCACGCTACCTAAGATGTTGCATCATCTCAGTGAGAAAAAGAAAATGGCTGTATCAACAACACTGCGCTCAAGATTTTTTTTAGTAATTTTTATTTTTATTTTATTTTATTTATTTATTTTGCATGTATTTGAATGATTTTTCAGTGTACTTCTATTCAAAGTTATTATTATTAATATTAGCTATTATGATTAGAAAACGGAACTAATTTTTTTTGTAAAAAAAAAAAAGAAAAATCACTGGCGACCCATTTTTTAATTCTCACGACCCACCCGAGGGTCGCGACCCAGGGTTTGAAAACCAATGCTCTATCGGGCTCTTTCAAAGTTGGACACTTTGGACAAAGATTGTATTTTTTTTTTTTACTAATAATAACAAATCTATGGAAGTGTTTTTTTTTTTTTACATAACTAAAAAGTTACTTTTTATGCCTTATGAGACAGAAATTTAAGGGTGCTTTTAAGAGCGACTGTCCTCTGAGATTACAAGTGAGCTTTTCAAATGCTTCTTAGCACGAACTCATATTTTTAATCTAGGGCAGTGGTAAATCGAAAAAATTATATGTCAACATAATAAGAAAAAAATTGGACATCTTCATATTGTTCAAAAGTTTTCTTAATGCATTGTGTGCTCCACAGAAGAAAGGAAGTCATACATGTCTGGAATGACGTATGACTAAATGATGGCTACATTTTTTATTCTGGGAGAACTATCCTAACAAGCTGTGATCTGAGAAAGCTTTTAACTTTTCAGTTAAATAATTGGTTATTAATCTTAAAGTACCATTAAGGGGGGGGGGGGGGGGGGGGGTTGGAGTAGGAATCTTTTATCAGTTCTCTCTTTCACATTTCTCCATCTGTGTTCTTTGAATAAAACCACCTACAGTGACATAACTAGGATGACCAGACGTCACGTTTTTCCTAGGACAGTCATGTGTTTCAGCCTATTTTTAGTGTCCCGACTTATTTTGAAAAAAAAGAAATCATGTTTTTTTTTTTAGGATCTGGTTAGTACGTTCTGCTTGCCCACTAGTATGGGCATGAAACCCAGAAGATAAACTGGCAGTCGCACCAATCAATCTGCAAAATTCTCTCCAGAATTGTGAAGCAAATTGGGGTCCCGTCTGAGACGATGTCTGTGGGGAGACCGTGCAAATCACTTGAATAAGGCAATAAAACACATACAGAACAATGGTTCCCGGGACTTTTGAGAACTGGAGCTTTTAGCCTAAAATTTTTCTTTCCAAATTATGTGAAAATCATCTTGTTTACTCACTCACAGAAAACAATATATTGATTTAAATTTTCTAAGACACTTTTTGTTGGTAAAAGTCATATGCGAGTAGGCGTCAACTATCATGAATATCGTCTCGGTTACGTATGGTAACCCTCGTTCCCTGAAGGAGGGAACGGAGACGCCACGTCGGTGACCGACGAATATGGGATATCGCTTCGATAGACCAATCTACTTTGAGTGTAAACTAAACGAGCCAATGCACATTGGCATGCAATTATTGCATCCAGCTGCCGCTGATCACTGCGTGAGTATAAGAGAGCAGCAGGTGCAATGCATACCAGTTTTTCGCTGAGGAGCCGAGCCGGGGACCCGGCAGCTCAGCGGCGGTACAGCAACCATGGCGACGGGACGTGGCGTCTCCGTTCCCTCCTTCAGGGAACGAGGGTTACCATACGTAACCGAGACGTTCCCTTTCAGTCGGTCACTCTCGATGCCACGTCGGTGACCGACGAATATGGGATCCCTATCAAAGCGCCATGGGTGCTGCCCCTTCCAGTGCCCTGTGCGAGCCGCCTGCGCCCCTATTAGGTGTAGGCCGGGGCTCAGAACAAGTAGCTCCACTCACCATTGTCAAAGCACTACCTCACTGGGTGAGATTGGATAACACTGGGAAAACGAACCCGGTCCGCTTGGAGCCGGGACGCTGCGGAAGCCCCATCCTTCCTGAAGGAGGTCTCAGAGGCAAATACACATATAGCATTCGTTTAGGAGTATACGGAGAAATTTGAGGTGATTAGAACCCTCTTGGGAAGGCAGAAGTCTGCCGGGGAAACACGGGCTCTGAAGGCTATATACACATACACTCAATATGGAACCCACCCTTCCATGGTTCTCACTGATTCATCATGAAGGTCTGGTGCCGGATGTTCCGCCGCGTCCAGCTGCTTAGGGTGATGGAGGATCTCAACAGGGTCTACAATACGGACACTCTGGAGCGGTTTAAGCAAGCCGACACTAACCGGGGCCTCTCCGTGCCACTACCCGTTTGAGGTGAGAACACAGGAGGATACCGGCTCTACACGAAGGCTATAGAACCTAGGGGAAGTCGTGGCCTAATGGTTAAAGAGTCGGACTCCCAATCGAAAGGTTGTGAGTTCGAGTCCCGGGCCGGCAGGAATTGTGGGTGGGGGGAGTGCATGTACTCTCTCCACCTTCAATACCACGACTTAGGTGCCCTTGAGCAAGGCATTGAACCCCCAACTGCTCCCCGGGCGCCGCAGCATAAATGGCTGCCCACTGCTCCGGGTGTGTGTGTTCACAGTGTGTGTGTGTGTGTGTTCACTGCTCTGTGTGTGTGCACTTCGGATGGGTTAAATGCAGAGCACAAATTCTGAGTATGGGTCACCATACTTGGCTGAATGTCACTTCACTTTTTTTCACTTTCACTAGCGAACGTGTTAGGGGTCGCCCAGCCCGCATCTCTACAAATATCTGTCAGCGAGGCGCCACGAGCCAGCGCCCAGGAGGATGCAACACTTCTAGTTGAGTGAGCTCGCAACCTGAACGGGCAGGGCACACCCTGAGCCTGATAAGCCAGGGTTATGGCATCCACAATCCAGTGGGCCATCCTCTGCTTAGAGACGGCACTCCCTTCTGCCGGCCTCCGTAACAGAAAAAGAGCTGGTCTGAGGTCCTGAAGCTTTGTGTCCGGTCTACGTAGCACCTTAATGCTCGGACGGGACAAAGCAAAGCCAGGGCTGGGTCTGCCTCCTCCAGGGGCAGCGCTTGCAGGTTCACCACTTGGTCTTTGAAGGGTGTAGTGGGAACCTTAGGCACGTAGCCAGGCCGGGGCCTCAGGATTACCTGGGTAAGCGTGTCTCGTAGACGGTGCTCTCGCCGAAAGTGATGGTGTTCACTACCTCTTGGGGTAGGTCACCTAGAACCTCCGCGTCCCGTCCAGGGACCAGACATGGAGTTTCCAGAGGTCTGTACGCGGGTTCCAGATGGTGCCCCGTCTCTGAGTCAGTAAATCCCTCCTCAGAGGAATTGACCAAGGAGGGGCTGTCGCAAGGAGCACTAGTTCGGGGAACTAGGTCCGAGTAGGCCAGTATGGCGCTACTAGCAAGACTTGCTCTTCGTCCTCCCGGACTTTGCACAGTGTCTGTGCGAGAAGGCTCACTGGGGGAAACGCATACTTGCGTAGGTCCCGTGGCCAGCTGTGTGCCAGTGCGTCCGTGCCGAGAGTTCCTTCGGTCAGGGAGTAGAACAACTGGCAGTGAGAGGTCTCTGGAGAAGCAAACAGGTCGACCTGAGCGACTCCGAACCGTCTCCAAATCAGCTGGACCGTCAGGGGATGGAGTCGCCATTCTCCCGGGAGCATTGCTCGAGACAGCTCGTCGGCTGTACGATTGAGAAGGCCTGGAATGTGAATGGCACGAAGTGACCTCAGAATCTTCTGACTCCAAAGGAGGAGGTGGCGAGCGAGTTGCGACATGCGACGGGAGCGCAGACCACCTTGTCGGTTGATGTACGCGACGGTCGCAGTGTTGTCCGTTCGGACCAGCACATGCTTGCCTCGTAAGAGACCTTTGAGACGGTTCAAGGCAAGTTGTACTGCTAGCAACTCTAGGCAATTGATGTGCCAATGCAGCTGCGGGCCCGTCCAAACCCCTGAGACTGCATGCCCGATGTACGTTGCCCCCCAGCCGGTGGTGGAGGCATCCGTGTAAACCACAGCATGCCTGGAGATCTGCTCTAGGGGCACCCCCACCCGGAGAAATGCAAGATCTGACCACAGGCTGAGGGTTTTGCCGGGGCAGGATGTGTCGTATCGCCTCAGTCTGCTTCCGGGCAGCCGAGAACTGCTGGGCGAAGCTCTCGACCACGTCGCCGAATAGGCCAGTCTGGGACACGGGGGCATTGAGGAACCAGACCTTGTCGGAGTCCCTCATGTCTGCCAGACATAGCCAGAGATGGCGTTCCTGGACCACAAGCGTGGACATCGCACGACCCAGGGAACTCGCGGTGACCTTCGTCGCTCGGAGCGCGAGGTCAGTGGCGGTTCGGAGCTCCTTTAGAACTTCCGGGTCATGACCACCCTCGTGCAGGTCCTTCAGTGCCTTAGCCTGGTGCACCTGCAGTAACGCCATGGCGTGTAAGGCGGAAGCAGCTTCCCCGCAGGCCATATAGGCACTGCCGGTCAGACCAGACGAGTGCCTACAGGCCCGGGAAGGAAGCACCGGGTCTCCACGCCAGGAGGAGGCGGACTTAGGACACAATTGCATCGCTACCGCCCGCTCCACCGACGGGATTCCCGAATACCCCTTCGCTGCACCGCCATCAAGGCTGGTGAGGGAGGAGGAGCCCACCGGCCGGTTTCTGGCAGTAAAAGGTGCCGTCCACGAACTGGTGAGCTCATCATGCACTTCCGGAAAGAAAGGCACTGGGGTGGGGCGCTGAGAACCAGTGCGCGCCACCCCGAGAAACCAATCATCCAGCCGCGAGGGCTCGGGACGCGGTGGAGGATTCCACTCGAGCCCTACCCTCTCGGCGCCTGGGAAAGGGATCCCATATTTGATAGGGATCCCATATTCGTCGGTCATCGACGTGGCGTCGAGAGTGACCGACTGAAAGGGAACGTCTCGGTTACTTATGGTAACCCTCGTTCCCTGAAGGAGGGAACGGAGACGCCACGTCCCGTCGCCATGGTTGCTGTACCGCCGCTGAGCTGCCGGGTCCCCGGCTCGGCTCCTCAGTTAAAAACTGGTATGCATTGCACCTGCTGCTCTCTTATACTCACGCAGTGATCAGCGGCAGCTAGATGCAATAATTGCATGCCAATGTGCATTGGCTCGTTTAGTTTACACTCAAAGTAGATTGGTCTATCGAAGCGATATTCCATATTCGTCGGTCACCGACGTGGCGTCGAGAGTGCCCGACTGAAAGGGAACATTGTGATTTACACCTGAGAAGACAAAGGCCTGCATAATGAGCTGCATAATGAGCCTTTCAGTCAGCTGTGTGTCACTGAGAGCGAGGAGTTACAAGAAAGAATGTGAGGACCAAATAAATCTATATAATTTTATGTTTGTAGTTTATTTAGAATATATTTAATTATCCCACAACAATTTAATATCCACTTGGGAGTGCAGTTAAACAATTTATTAGGAACAATCAAAGCTGACTTTGAAACTGAATTTTTTTGCATCATTATTCCAGTCACACAATCCTTCATAAATCCTTTTAACAATCTTATTTTTTACAAAAAAAAAAAACATTTATTGGTATTATTATCATTATTATTATTATTATTAATGTTGAAAAGAGCTGAGAATATTTTTTCAGGTTTTTTGGGGGGGATAAATTGAAAGAACAGCATTGTGTTACATTTGTTACAGTTACATTTATTTGTTACATTTATATTATTTACATCAAGCTTTTGAATTGTAAAGTATTGTATATTGTTATTGAAACTTCATAGTATTTCAATTGATTATACATTTAGTCAGGAATTATAGTTTGGAAAAAGTCTTTGGAAAAAGTCTAACTAGTAAAATTTTTACACGTTATGTGAAAACTAGTACAAGTATATAAATAAATAAAAAGAGACTTACTCATTCTTTTTTTCTGAGGAAATCCAAATCTCAAATCCTCAACCACATCACATCTTTTTGGGGTGAATTATGTCTTATTCCTCTCATCTCGAAGCAAACAGTAAAATAAAAAAACTTGAAGAACAGTCTCGCTGCGTTGTCTTCTGTTGTGTGGGTGTATTCAAGCCGCGCGCTTCAGTGAAACATTAGAATCTGAATAGCCCGCATGGTCGCATTAGAAGATAATGAAGGGAAAGGTGAAAAACGGACATTGCGTTGTTTTCATAATGATTACTTTGTCACAGAATATTTGTTTTCAGCAGCACTTGTTTAATTTAAAACTAGACATGTCAGGCTTTCCATAGATATCTCTCTCATGTCTATTCCTTGAGTATTCACTGAGTTACAGTTCATTTTAATGATGCATGTCTAAATGAAGATCAGCGCAGACAAAGGCTGCAGACAGCACACCTTGTGTGTTATCTTTATTTTATAAGTGCACAATATTAGTAGGTAAGAGCGGCCTTGATTTGTCTCTTGATTCCCCAAGAAGCACCTGATACCACGCACCCCTCCAGTAGGATAGGTTCAGAGGAAGAGGCGTCTCCAGCGGAGCCGAACTGTCGAGAAAGAGCATCAGGTTTGGTGAAAGAAAGAAATGGTGAAATCAAAACGTTGTTACGCCTGCCTGTTTGCCCCCTGCTGGCTCTGCTACACAGTGCAGATGTAAATTGGAC
This sequence comes from Carassius carassius, assembly GCF_963082965.1. Lineage (NCBI taxonomy): Eukaryota > Metazoa > Chordata > Actinopteri > Cypriniformes > Cyprinidae > Carassius > Carassius carassius. Next base: position 10,402,071 of record NC_081775.1, on the reverse strand, counting down.
AACAGCTGTACTCAATTCTTAACTAACTCACCAGAGTATATAGACCGGTGACTTGGAATGAAAGGTGGCTCGCTTCGCCCTCACTTCTCCCAACTTTGTCATTTGTATATTTTTATTTTCTCATTAATCATCCCTTTGCTATATTTGTTTATTTAATAACCACACGCGTGTGTCCTATTTTTCCCCTAGACATCGGTTTCTTTTGAATTGTTTATTTGGTTTGATAATAAATTGCTTTATTATTAAAGAATTTGTTGTCTGCCTCTTTTATGTTGCAGTTTACGAGTCAGCCGTAATATAAAAATGGGGCCTTGTTCGAGATATTTTTGAGTGTTTTTCTGAGGGAGTATGTTTATTGTCTCTTCAGGAGTTCTGTAAGAGTCAGTTTTCACTCCGGTTAGTTAGAGTGTTTTCAGCTGGGCTGTGTGTGATCGGTCCTTCCATCGGAAAACTGTTTGTTGTTTTGTTGATTTTGTTTTGTATTTTATTTGTAGTTTTCTGAAGGAAATCCTGGGTGGGGGTACGCTTCTCGCGCAGCTGAACTCATTTGGAGTACGGTTGTTACGAGGTTCACCGTTTCAAGTCGCCTCGAGCCCGGCAGTCCTTTGAAGACTAGCTAGGATATAGTTTCAACAGGCAGGTATATCGGAGATGTAAAGCTGATTGAAATCCTGGTGAGTACTTTATATTTCTCCCTGATTTGTTTAATTTTATTACAAAGAGCATGTTTTCGCGTGTGGTTTAAGTTGCCAATTTATATAGGATATACATGATTGTGTAGACCGGTTAAAATATACAATTTAATTAGTTTATACGACGATCTTCTGTTGGGGACAATAGAGCTGATAGATGAAGCAAATAAATTTGAAACAGCTGTTGTAACCTAATGAGTATGACCGATTGTTTACTGAAGTAAATTAGCACTGCATTGAGTGGTTATACAGAGCTTATATTCCTATTAAAATTTTGCATTTATCGTCCTCGTTATAACACTGAAATTGTTGCAGTGACGTTAAGGTCTGTGTGATTAATTTGATTAATAAAAGCAGGATTTATGTCTTGGGCTTATTAATTCACTTGATCTTTATGATGTTTCTAGTGTTATAGTGGATTGAGCTAGGTATTAATTGAATAATCATTTGTGCTTAGGCTGTTTTCTGGCATTGGTTTTGGAAGTGTTTTATCAGAATTATTTGGATTTATTGTGGTCAACTTGTTAACTAATCTTCATTTTGTATTAAACAAGTTCAAGATGACTTCCATACAGGGATTTAATGTAGAACTTTCTGAGAATTTTCTAGACAAGTGCATCAAAGAACAACTTTTAGAAATCGAGGCGAGTCAATCGATCATTTTGACTAGCAATGATAAGAAGCACAAGGAGGATTTGTTAAAGGCTGTTAAAAGCCAGTTGATAGCCAAAGGAATTCTGGTAGTAGGAGATTAAGCTAGTTTTGGTGGGGTAGTGTATCCATTTGAGAGAAATTTAATGTCTATAGAGAAACAAACAGTTTGAAACTGAGAGAATATAGTTTGAAGGTACTTAAACATTAGAAGATAGGGAATGGGAAAAATATCTTCAGTTAAAAAAATTAGAGCTTGAACAGGAGCATGAGCGTACACAATTTGAACTGAAAAAGTTAGAGTATGCACGGGAGAGTGAACGTGAATATAGGCAGCATGAGATGAGGAAGCTTGAACTTGAACTGGAAGTAAAAAAAGCTGAAGCTTCAAAATCCGTTCAGGTTGTGCATTCTTCTTTTGACGTTGGTCGAAACATTAAGATGGTTCCCCCATTTTGTGAACGTGATGTGGACAAGTATTTTGCCCATTTTGAAAGGGTTGCTTCTTCTCTAAAGTGGCCAGAAGAGGACTGGTCTCTACTTCTGCAGTGTGTTTTGACAGGGAAGGCTCAGGAGGTGTTTTCTTCTATCTCTGAAGAAGAGAGTGTGGATTTTAAACGGGTCCAAATAGCCAATTTGAGAGCATATGAGTTAGTATCGGTGGCTTATCACCAAAAATTTCGTGGTTATAAAAAAACCTGAAAGACAAACCTATGTTGAATTTGCTTGGGAAAAAGAGATTACGTTTACAAGGTGGTGTCAGTCTCAGAAAGTAGAAACCTTTAACCAGTTAAGGGAGTTAATTCTTGTAGAAGAATTTAAAAACTGTGTACCAGGGTCTGTGTCTACTTATTTGAATGAGCAGAAGGCTCTAACATTAGCTGATGCAGCTGTGTTGGCTGATGAATTTGTTCTGACTGATGGAGTATGCTCCATTTATTACTAATGGTAGTGTGTCTTTGCCAGGACAAGAAGGAAAAGTTTCTTTGAAGATTCTGAGACACTGGAGCTTCTCAATCATTTCTGCTAGAGGGAGTTCTTCCACTCTCCGGTCAGACTGCGACCGGGAAGGATGTGTTAATTAGGGGAATAGAAATGACTTTCTTAAAAGTTCCCTTACACAAGGTACATCTTACCTCTGATCTTGTGACTGGTGACGTAATTGTTGGAGTACGGTCTTCCCTTCCTGTGCCAGGGGTTTCTTTTATCCTGGGGAACGATCTTGCTCGGGGAAATGTCTGGGGAACATCAAAATCTGTACCATCTGCTGTTGTTGTTTCCACACCCATGTCTGCAGACGTTCCTGATGAATGTGGGAAGAGATTTCCCCATGTGTTTCCTTCCTGTGCCGTCACCCGAGCCAGAGGAAAACAACTTAAAGCAGACCAACTGTGTGAAGGTGAACTTTATCTACATCCTGACAGTGAGGTAACCGGGGAGAAACCATTACTCGTTCAGTCTGAGGATGATGTAGATGGGTGTAGTTTTGTTAAATTTCAATTTCAATTTATTTATAAAGCACAATTAAACACAACTACCATTGACCAATGTGCTGTACAAAGTAAAACAACAAATCACAAATAAATAACACAAGATCAAACCAGGACAACATCATCACCCGTCATATAGTATAAGACAGATCGAATAAAAAAGTTTTTAACTTAGATTTAAAAATGGACAGATTAGGGGCAGTTCTAATATCAATGGCAAACTGTTCCATCAAATCCGATTGATGGAGGGACAGTTAAAGAATCACTTGGTATGACCTTGGCAGATAACACCATTTCTGAATCATCAGATTTATATTCTGAGGATTCTTTGTGTCGGGAGAAAGCAGTATCAGAGGACTTTTTATCATCTATTTTTCATGTCTCTAGAGAGAACCTGATCAAAGAACAGTTAGCTGATGTAACTCTAAAACCTTTGTTCTCAATGGTTTGTATTGAGGGAGATATTGACACTCAGTTACCTTTTTGCTACTTCCTAAAAGATGGGATAAGACCCATTACTTAGGTTTATGTTCAGGTGGTAGTTCCTCTTAAATTCAGACAGTCTGTGGTCGGGTTAGCTCATAATGGAGTGGCTGGACATATGGGGGTGAGGAAAACGTATGATCGATTGCAACGCAGGTTCTTTTGGCCTGGTTTAAAAAGAGATGTGGCAAAATTTATTAGAACTTGTCATATGTGCCAACTCACTGGTAAGCCAAACCAGAAAATCCCTGTGGCTCTTCTCCAACCTATTCCAGCTATATCAAAACCATTTGAGTATTTGCAAATTGATGCGTAGGTCCTTTACCTAGATCAAAATCTGGTCATTTATATCTACTCACAGTTATGTGTCTATCTACCCGGTATCCAGCTGTATATCCTGTTAGGTCCATCAATACAAAATCCATTCTCAAAGCTTTAACTGCCTTTGTGTCAACATTTGGCATTCCTAGAGTCATCCAGTCTGACCAGGGCTCTAATTTTATGAGCCGTCAGTTTACTAAGGCTTTGCGGAAACTGAAAATCAGTCATAATATTTCCAGTGCATACCATCCTCAGAGTCAAGGGGCCCTCGAGAGATTTCATCAGACTCTGAAGTCCTTGTTACGGTCATACTGTGTGGAGCTTGGGTCTGATTGGGAGGAGGGGCAGCCTTGGCTGCTTATGGGAGTTAGAGAGGTTACTCAAGAGAGCATTGGATTTAGTCCAAATGACTTGGTATTTGGTCATGAAGTTTCTGGTCCTACTGCAGTTTTAGCTGACAACTTGATTCCTTCTGAAACCTCCCAAAATGGGTTGGATTTTATGAGTGGTTTTCGATATCGGCTGTATGAGGCTAGAGCAATTGCTCAGAGAAAACTGGGGAAGTCACAGTGTAAGATGAAGAAATTGTTTAACAAACGAGCAGTGGATAGGAAGTTTGAGGTTGGAGACCAACTGTTAGCTTTGTTGCCACTTGGAAGTAACTCTTTCAAAGCCCGTTTTGCAGGTTCTTATCCGGTCCTCAAAAGATAATTCTGTCCAGAAAGGCATTTGAGGACCGGATAAGAACCTGCAAAACGGGCTTGAAAAGGGTAACTTCCAAGTGGCAACAAAGCTAACAGTTGGTCTCCAACCTCAAACTTCCTATCCACTGCTCGTTTGTTGATGATGCATGAGAAAAATAAGGTTTTAAAAGTTCTATATGGCAAACCTTATTTTTCTCATGCATCTTCTGTGGGCTTAGTAACAGCTGTGCCAGATGATTCTTCACATTCGAGTGGGGAGGGGATTATCTCTTCAGAGAGTTCCTCCTTGAATTGTATGGGGGATGATTGTGTTCACGGTCCTTCTCGAGGGGTTATTGAAGGACGATTGAATAATTCTGAAATGTATCACAATGTATCATTGAACACGATATTGATGTGGGGTCTGCTTTACCAATTAAACAGCATGTGTATAGGGTAAACCCTATGAAACGGGACTTGTTGAAAAAAGAGGTGACTTACTTGTTAGACAACAACTTAGCTTAGCCCAGCTTTAGTGCCTGGAGTTCACCTTCTCTCCTTTTAAATAAGCCCGATGGATCTTACAGATTTTTCACAGACTATCGCAAGCTTAATTCCATCACTAAGCCCGACTGCTATCCTTTAACCCGCATAGATGATTGTGTGGATAGAGTGGGGTCTGCGAAATTTGTGAGTAAATTTGATCTCCTAAAAGGGTACTGGCAGGTTCCATTGACTGCCAGAGCAAGGGAACTGTCTGCTTTCGTGACACCTGATGACTTTCTCCAATATTGTGTTATGCCGTTTGGTGTTTGAAATGCTCCAGCTACTTTCCAACTCCTTATAAACAAGGTGTTGTCTGGATTGTCTGTCTGTGAGGCTTATTTGGACGATGTGGTTTTGTACAGTTTATCTTGGTCAGGTCACCTAGCCCAAATAAGGGAGTTATTTGTTCGTTTGACTGGTGCCTCTTTAACTTTAAATTTGTCAAAATGTGAATTTGGGAAAGCTACGGTTACCTATTTGGGTAAAATAGTAGGAAATGGACATGTCCGCCCCATTGAAGCGAAGATTGGGTCGATTTGTGCTTTTCCAGTGCCTTCAAATCGCAAGGAATTGCATAGGTTTCTGCGAATGACTGGGTATTATCGGGGGTTTCGCCCTAATTTTGCATCCTTTGTAGCACCCTTGATCGATCTTGTAAGTACTAAGGTATCTTTTAACTGGACCACTGTTTCCCAACAGGCATTTGATGGAGCCAAAGCATTGTTGGCTAGTGCTCCTGTGCTTGTTGCACCAGATTTCTCTCAACCTTTTTGTTTAGCTGTCGATGCTAGCTACACTGGAGCCGGAGCTGTCCTCGTACAGAAACGTCCGGATGGAGTAGAACATCCAATTTGTTATTATTCAAAAAAAATTCAATGTCCATGAGCGTGTTTATTCTGTTGTCGAGAAGGAGGCGCTTGCCCTTGTTTAAGCTATCCAACATTTCGAAGTCTATCTGGGATCATCTCCAAGTCCAAATGTGGTTTATACTGATCATAATCCTTTGGTGTTTTTACATCGGATGAAGGATCGTAATCAGAGGATAATGCGGTGGAGTCTCTTCTTACAGCCATTCTCTCTTGACATTAAACACATTCGGGGCAGAGAAAATGTCATTTCTGATGCCCTATCCCGAGCGTGAGCTTGTAAATTTTTTGTCTTGCCTTTTTTCCTTCTCTCTTCCTTTTCTATCTTGTCTCCTAGGGCCCAGGAAGCAGGAATCAGGAACCAAGTAGAGTGGGATCAATGGAAAAATTCAAAAAAAAAATTTTTTTGCATTCCTTAAAGTAATACTTTGTGGGGGAGGTGTTACGCCTGCCTGTTTGCCCGCTGCTGGCTCTGCTACACAGTGCAGGTGTAAATTGGACAACAGGTGTACTCAATTCTTAACTAACTCACCAGAGTATAAAGACCGGTGACTTGGAATGAGAGGTGGCTCGCTGTCCCCTCACTTCTCCCAACTTTGTCATTTGTGTATTTTTATTTTCTCATTAATCATCCCTTTGCTATATTTTTTTATTTAATAACCACACGCGTGTGTCCTATTTTTCCCCTAGACATCGGTTTCTTTTGAATTGTTTATTTGGTTTGATAATAAATTGCTTTATTATTAAAGAATTTGTTGTCTGCCTCTTTTATGTTGCGGTTTACGAGCCAGCCGTAACAAATGTCCAAAAAAAGCGTCCAACGATCCTTTCGTGCATTCATTCGTGTAGCCAACCTATGATCTGTCCATACAATGAAAGGAACAGAGGAACCCTTTTACCAGAGGCGCCACTCGCCTAAAGCCAAACGAATGGCAAAAAGCTCACGGTTACCGATGTTGTAATTACATTCGGCAGACGAGAGGCGGTATGAGAAGAATGCGCAAGGGTGGACCTTATTATCAGTCGGGGAGAGCTGGGAAAGGACAGCGCCCACGGTGATATCCGAGGCATCAACCTCGACAATGAATTGCCTCGTTGGATCAGTAGTGATAAGAATAGGTGCTGAAGTGAACAGTTCCTTCAGTCTAATAAAAGCGCGCTGGGCCTCCTTGGTCCATTCAAAACGTCTCTTAGATGAGGTGACCGTGGTTAGAGGCGCGGCAATGTGACTAAAATTAGCAAATCCCAGAAAACACTGGAGAGCAATACTAGAGTCTGGAATGGGCCACTCTAACACCGCACGTATCTTAGGCGGATCCATGCTGATGCCGTCAGCAGAGATTACTGAACCTAGAAAAGACACTGATTGGGCATGAAAGGCTTGAAAGACAGCTGGCGCGTTGACTAGGCCGAACAGTAGAACCTGATACTCAAAGTGACCGAGGGGAGTATTAAACACGTTCTTCCACTCATCTCCCGCCTTAATACGCACTAAATGATAAGCGTTACGGAGGTCTAACTTGGTGAAGATCCGAGCTCCCTGAAGCATCTCAAAAGCAGATGACATAAGAAGCAAAGGGTAGCGATTCTTGACCGTTATCTCATTCAACCCCCTGTAATCAATATAGTTGCGCAATGAGCCATCCTTCTTTTTAACAAAAAAAAAAAACCTGCGCCCGCGGGAGAGGTGGACGGAACGATAGTACCGGCGGTTAGACCCTCACATAAATACTTCTCAAGAGCCTCACGCTCAGGGGCAGACAGAGCGTATAAACGACTGCGGGAGCGGTACCAGGAAGTAGTTCTATACTGCATTCATTAGGACGGTGAGGAGGAAGAGTCGCAGCCTGGGAACGACTGAAAACCAATCGCAGATCGTGGTACTCCTCCGGCACTCCTGACAAATCACCAGGCTCCTCCTGCATCACAGAGACAGACGAGACAGGAGACAGCACACACAATACATTGGACATGACAAGACAAATTCCATGACTGAATAGTTCCCTTTAACCAGTTAATCTGAGGATTATGTTGAACGAGCCAGGGATGACCCAAGACTATAGGGGCAATACTAGAATGTAGAATTGAAAAGGAAATAGTCTCTTGGTGGTTGCCCGAGACAGTGAAACTCACCAGTACAGTGACAAAGAGTATAGGCAGTTTACTTCCGTCTAACGAAAACACAGGGATGGGGTCTTCGAGCTTTAACAAAGGAATCCTCTTTTTGCGAACCCACTTCTCATCCATAAAATTTTCCTCAGACCCGGAATCATATAGCGGGTGCGTTCCATCCACAAGAGGCTGAAAGAGTACAGAACTCTATGGAGAAATCCGAAACAGAGCGCCCTCCCTGACGCAAGACTTTGCGACCGCTTACTGAGCGGTGAAAGACCTTTACCATCTCCTCCCGAAACAAAGCGAGGGACTGGCAGTATATAGCCTCCGCCTCCCAGACCGCCTTGGCCCAGTCTCGTGCCTTTATCAGAGAGACAACAAATGCAGCCTTCGCACGGTCGGTCGCGTAAGTAGTGGGTTGGAGAGAAAAGACAACTTCACATTGAGTTAGGAAGGCCTTGCACTCAGTGGGCTCACCGGCATATCTTGGTGGGTTGTTCACTCTTGGTTCTAAGACTTGGCTGGGAGGCGGGGAATAGAAAACTCATGGCAGAGAAATTGAATGTGGTGAGATAAATCCGACACGCGGCCGCCGAGGTTCTCATCCGCCGAGCGAATCATTGCATCCTGTCAAGGAGACATGAGATGACCCAGAGGCGAAGGAAGTTTACACACTTATTCAGCCCAAAAGATAAACATAAACAGACTACCAGGCGTGGTAAAGAGGAAATGCTGCAGCTGGAGAACTTAGAATGATACGGTTGCTTCCCGAGTCACCGATTGACTACCGAAGGGAAGTCCAACTGGAATGAATCAAGCCGACGTAGGTAGTACAGGCTGGCAGATAGCGGCAACTTCGCCTGTAGACAGAGGACCCGGCATGGCAGATCAGGACAGCAGAGACACGGTTGAGCTCGGGACTGAGACAGGGACTGGAACTGGAATTCAGATACTGATAAAACGCTGCTAACACACACATATACAAACTGCGTTAAGCGAGAGAGTGAGCAGCACGTCACACTCAAACAATTCCCGGACACAGACGAGAACAAAGAACAGGGAGAAGTAGGCAACGCATTCAGCACGAAAACACAGAACAGGTGCGTGCACAGCTGCATGTACGCCAGCGGCAACAGGGGACAGCTGAACCCAATGAAGAATAAACAATAGTGGAGGAAAAAGACACCCTAAAATGAGAGAAACCAAACCTGGCTCATGACAGTTATGTCACATGACAAAAGAACGAACAATAGGTTAAAGCCTTTTATACAGTCTTTGGTTAAAGCTTATGGGGCTGTCGTGTGATGAAAGAATGACTCAAACCCTATGACTTGTCAGATAAGAGGTGAGGTGAGCTAATCATAGAATGAAGACCCAGGTAAACAATGATTTAATCTTTTCTGTTTCTTATAGCATTATAGTTTTTTATTGTTTGTAATGTGATAAAAGTTTGTGTAAGTACTAGTAGACCTGTTAGGGAAGTAACATGTAACATATTAATTATATTTTGATAAAAATGAAATAAATGAACGAAATGACTCAAAAAAAGGTTCGTTCATTTAGCTGAACAAGACTCAAAGGTCTGAGTCAGTAAAATCATCCGAACTTCCCATCACTAGTAGGGGACCAAACAACTGTTTCTTGAAGTGCCATTCTGCGTCATCATCACATGCCCACACAGAGGCACAGTCAACATGCAAAGAATCTGCACAAAGGATTATGGGAGCCTGAAGTGTCCACCAGTTGTACCCTTCAAAATCCTTCATTCCGAAGGGCCTTTTGAAGTAGACAGTATTGAGCACTTTGGAATGGAACGACTCTTCAATATGGCGGCCATGATTGTTTTTACTCCGAAGTGCCCTTCGGAGGGCAATATATCCTGTTTGGAATGCACCAACAGTTGGTTATGTTTATAAGAAACGAAAAAAGCACGAATGTCAGGGCATGACAAAACTTCTCCAGGCCCCAAAAATAACCTTAGATCTCAGAGGGTTAAGTGAACATAAACAGGTGGGTTAACCGGATATGTGTCAGTATTACATTCATTTGGTTTTAAAAGGACACCTGCCTCAATAAATACCTGTCTGTCTTAGTATTGTTAATCAAACAACAAACCTGATTCCATTTTGAAATGTCATGCCAAATATTGGCTCATTTTGGATTTCATGAGAGCTACACATTCCATAAAAGTCAGCACAGGTAGCAATAAGAAGCTGGAAAAGTTAAATGTACATATAAGGAACAGCTGGAGGACCAATTTGCAACTTATTAGGTCAATTAGCAACATGATTGGGTATAAAAAGAGCCTCTCAGAGTGGCACTGTCTCTCAGAAGTCAAGATCCGCAGAGGATCACCAATTCCCCCAATGCTGCTGTGAAAAATTGGGGAGCAATATCAGAAAGGAGTTTCTCAGAGAAAAAAATAGCAAAGAGTTTGAAGTTATCATCATCTACAGTGCATAATATCATCCAAAATTTCAGAGAATCTGGAACAATCTCTGTGCGTAAGGGTGAAGGCCGGAAAACCATACTGGATGCCCATGATCTTCGGGCCCTTAGATGGCATTGCATGGCACCATCAATGCTGAATGGTATATCCAAGACCTTGCATCTTCCAACGTGACAATGCCAGACCACATACTGCATCAATTACAACATCATGGCTGCATAGAAGAAGGAACCGGGTACTGAAATGGCCAGCCTGCAGTTCAGACCTTTCACCCATAGAAAACATTTGATGCATCATAAAGAGGAAGATGCGACAAAGAAGACCTAAGACAGTTGAGCAACTAGAAGCCTGTATTATACAAGAATGGGACAACATTCCTATTCCTAAACTTAAGCAACTTGTCTCCTCAATCTCCAGACGTTTCCAGACTGTTATAAAAAGAAGAGGGGATACCACACAGTAGTGTTGTCAAAAGATCTGGTACTTTCGGTACCAAGTAGTTACTAAAAAAAAAAAATGTCAAGGGTACCAGGTTTCTTTAAGTACCGGTGGTACCGAGTACCCAGTCAACCCGGTTCTTGATGCATACAGCGCTATGATTTCCGTGAAGAAGAAAACACGTACGGAATCTCAAAATCCAGTCATGAAAATGAAACTTACATTTTAATATGGACAGTCACGGAATTTGTAAAAGTTAGCATAAATTAATCAAATCAAATCTCCATATGGACCAGTATCTGTAAATGTTAAGCTGCAAAAGTTGGTTGAAATATGAATCCTGCATGTTCTGCGCGTCTCTGTGTGAATGAATGAATGGTAGAGACATGCGGGTTTGTTTACTTCATAGACTGAAGCTTGTGACGCTTGCAGTAACTTTAGCATCTGCCGTCTCAATAAGGACATAAATACATAAACAACATCACCAGAACTGTTCTGAGTCACTTCACAAGCATTTTACCATTTCATTTGAGTAAAACCACTGTCAATGTAAAGGTATTCACGGCAACTTGTCAAAACAACCCTCTACATTGCGAGTCAATCACTCGCATCTGCGACAAAATTTTACTGTGGGCGACTAAATTATGTCTATTGTTAGCCATTGGCTAATAAATTCTTAGATTTTACTAGCCAATGTGTGTGTTCAAGGCTATTATAAGATTAGCACATTTTCACTTGCTGAACACTGACTGAGCGCTTCAGAGTTCTCTCTCCATCAAGCGATCTGCACTTTTCAGTTCATCTCAATGGAAACACAGTACACCTGTATTTGACGCTCTGTAAACTCTGTGTGGAGGCCGCACGACTCACTGTCGCTTTACTGACAGCGCTGTTTCTCACACATGCAAAGAGAGAGAGCGAGAGTCTTACCACGCTGAATTGACATGCTACATGTAAACTATATTATTTGTTGTCTTCTCCTTTCAAAATAATGGAGTTCATTTAGAATTATTCAACTTTTTCAAACAAGCAGAAGATATGCCGGTTTCTCCAGTAGTGGGCGGAGCTAATGCGCAGATGGCAATTTCATTGGCTGCCACTAATCTATTACCATCCCTGTTTTGATTTCTGCAAATCAGTTCTAACAAACGCAGACAACGTGATTAATATTCATGAACCCAGCAGCTCATCAATCCATAGTGCATTGTATATTGTTAATATGGTAGTAGAATTACTAATAGTATTATCTTTTAATAATAATTAATATGATCTATTACTTTTTTTTTTTTTCAGAAACCCTCAATGACCAAAAACATTTTAAGCATCACCACCAGTCTTAAGTTCAGTTAAAATGACAAATATGCAATCATACATGGATATCAAGTTTTAGTTCTAATCACTTAAGTTCTATCATTAAATAGTGCTTAATGCCATAATATAATGCTTGACTGACTGATTAAAAAGCTAAGATTTAAGAAGCTGTGCCATTTTACAAAGATAAGCTGATTGGAATCGTGTGTGTGTGTGTGTGTGTGTGTGTGTGTGTGTGTGTGTGTGTGTGTGTGTGTGTGTGTGTGTGTGTGTGTGTGTGTGTAAAATATGTGTGTGTAAAATAGTATATCAGTCTGGCTTGTAAACAAAAAATTGTACTGCCCAATGGCGATTATATTGCCACGGTGCACGTAGAGGGTTGCAAATTAAAAGTTAATTTTTACATAAAGGCATTGTGCTAGAAATATTACTATTATTTAGTAGAATGTATGTGATACTGCTACTACTGTTGAAAAAATTAATAAAACTTTTTTAAAGAAATAAATCACACAATATTACTTTGATGTTTTAATTAAACAGCAAATGCCCTTTATTTATCAAAAAATAAAATGTTTAAATTTCATTACTTAAAAGACAAATTAAATTAGCATGAAACTTGTTTACTGTTTTTCATAATAATATTACTTGTAGAAAAACTTTAAACACAATTATTAATAAGTATAAAGAATGGCATTGGTTTTATTTTTTTAGTGATAAAAAGTGTTTTTTTTAATTAGCAGATTTTTGTTTTGATTTGGTATTGAAATTGGTACCAAGAACTGTGGATTTTCACTAGTATTGGTACCAAATACTGAAATTTTGGTACCCTGACAACACTACCACACAGTGGCCTTGTCCCAACTTTTTTGAGATGTGTTGATGCCATGAAATTTTAAATCAACTTATTTTTCCCTTCAAATGATACATTTTCTCAGTTTAAACATTTGATATGTCATCTATCTTCCACATCACTACATTTTGTTTTTATTCACAATTTGTACAGTGTCGCAACTTTCTTGGAATCGGGATTGTATAATATATATATATATATATATATATATATATATATATATATATATATATATATATATATATATATATATATATATACAGAAAGAGGAAAGGACATTTTTGTTCTGACATGCATGTAACAAGGCAATCTGGAGTCAGTCTTGAAATGCTTTCTGATGTCTCCACAAGTGATGTGATAACAAAACAAAAAAGATGAAATGTGATAACAAAACAAAATAGTTTAAACCTGAATTACTTAATTTTTTTCAAAATTATTAATAAAAAAATAATAAATAAATAATGTACCCCATTGTGTCGACATAAATCATAAAATGACTTCAGAAGACCTGAAATATATTCCACAAGTATAAATATAAATAAATATACTTTCTGGGTAATTTTTAAGCTTGACAGCTCCAGTCCCCATTTATTATAATTATATGAAACCAAGGAACCAGCACATTACTAAAATATCTTCTCCATTGTTCTAGGCATTCAGTAATAGCACACATGTTTGGACTAATTTGAGAGTGAAAAAAAAATAATAATAATAATATTCACCAATACTTACAAATGTCATTTGTAAACTCTATCCATCATGGATTTTCTATTCTTGCATAAAACAAGGCAAGGCAAGGCAAGGCAAAAAAAAAAAAAAAAAAAAGGCGGACTCCCCTTGTTTTGTGTGAACCCTATTTCTAACTGACTCGATCCTAATGATCTGAGTGGTCTGTTAGGTTTATATTCAGTGAACATATCTGCAATATATTTCGGTCCTAGGTCATTGAGTGATTTATAAACGAGCAAAAGTACTTTAAAAGTTCAGATTTTCTGGTTCTAGTCAGAATCCTGGCAGCAGCGTTCTGGATGAGTTGCAGCTGTCTAATGGTCTTTTTGGGAAGGCCGGTGAGGAGCCCACTACAATAGTCCACCCTGCTGGTGATTAAGTCATAAACAAGTTTCTCCAAGTCTTGACTGGAAACAAAACATCTAATTCTTGCAATGTTTTTTGGATGATAGTATGCTGATTTAGTTACTGCTTTGACATGACTACTGAAACTAAGGTCTGTCTCCAGAATCACACCAAGATTCCTGACTTGATTTTTAGTTGTTAGACCCCTAGAGTCAAGGTATGCATTTACCTTGAAAACATCAATGTTTCAAAATGCAATAACTTTTTTCCTTGTTTAACTGAAGAATGTTCTGGCACATCCAACTATTAATTTCCCCAATACATTGACAGAGGGAGTCAACGGGGCTGTAGTCATTTGGAGATAAGGCTACGTAAATCTGGGTATCATCAGCATAGCTGTGATAGGCAAGTTGTTTTTTTTCTCTCATTATTTGACTTAGTGGGAGCATATACAGGCTAAACAAGTGTGGTTTTTGAAAAAAGATGTGGGAAGTGTGTCAAGATAGCAGGTTGACGATTTTAGGTGCGGCACTATTTCTTCCAAAATTTTGCTATCGATCGCTTCAAAAGTAGACATATCTTTTTGATATTGTGGCCAAATCTGTCTGACCTCTGCATTGCTTGAGGATGTGCCAGTCGCCTTCCTGATATTGATGATCTTCTCAGAAAAGAAGGAAGCGAACTCATTGCATTTGCTGTCTGAGAGCATTTCACTGGGAATCTGACTTGGGGGGTTTGTCAGTCTCTCAACAGTGGCAAAGTGTACGAGTGTTGTTTAAGTTACTGTTTATAAGGTCTGAGAAGAAATTCTGTCTAGCTGTGGCTAGTTTAACATTAAAAGCATGAAGGCTGTCTTTATAGATGCTATAGTGAATTTCAAGTTTTGTCTTCCTTCACATCCACTCAGCTTTTCTGCATTGTCTTTTCAAAGATTGAACTGCTGTTGATCTTCTCCAACTGATTTCTGTCTGTTTGTTTTCTTACTGACTATTATTGGAGCAATAACATTCTTAACTTTTGAGTTGAAGGAATCAAGGAGAGGATCAACAGAGTCTGCAAATGCTTGGTGTTAAAGATATAGCCTCCATAAATAGTAAACTTGTGTTCTCGTTTATGCATCTCCTTCTGACAGAGACAGATCTAGATTCAGTGGTAGCAGAGATCAATATATCAAAGAAAAAACAGAAGTGATCAGATAGTGCCATGTCCTTAATAACAATGGATGAAATGTTTATAGCCTTACTGATGATAAAATCTAGAGTGTGTCCACCTTTGTGTGTGGGTCCATGCACATGCTGAATCAGGTTACAAGTGTTTAGAACTGTTATCATTTCTTTTGTAGTTTTGTTTTCTGCATTATCTATGTGAATATTAAAAGAGAAAGCCTCTGGAAGAATAGAATTTTGTTCCTTCCATATACACGCATAAAGAAATCATGCTATTCTAGTGGTATCTAAACTATGTATTTGCAACAAGAGACTATTCAAACCCGTCAACCCACTCTGAGAGCTAATGATTCGTTTTGTAAAAAGGTCTCATGCGCTATATCTCGAGGCAACAACACAAGGGAGAGTTACTTCCGAGAGAACGTCAGAGATGGATTAGCCTTCACTTCATTTGAGCTTTTTTTCTCTATAGCTGTGCCCGTAAAATTGGAATTCAAGATTATCCAGCCAAAATCCATATTTGATTTTGCCAGAGTAACAAAGATTGACTGATAACTCATGCAGAATATGCGGTATTTAAAAATTCATTGAAAAAGACAAATCCAAGACAGAAAGATAACTAGCTGCATAATGTTCACACAGTCAGATTTATTACTGCTTTTCCCAATCCAAGTTCTAGTTCCTACCTTGGAAGAATAGCTTTTTTCCGGTTTAATTTCCAGCTGTTTTCTGCAAGTCCTGCTAGTTTTGCATTTTTTGTGCAATTTCCAGTTTAATGTTTCCTTGGATACACAGGTTCAAACAGAGCTTCATAATGTACAGTATGCTATTCAATTTGAATCCATATCTGTGTAGTTAAATGAGTGCCAGAGGCTACTTTAAATCAATTAATTATAGATCCACAATTTCCACAAAAAATCAAAAAGCCTTTCCTTAATAATTATGCATTCCACTCATGTTATTATTAATTTCTCACAGCCTGCTGCAATATGATTAGCCTGATGTGACCATATTGTAGAGGGCATGCTGCAACATGATAACAACACATTACAAGAAGGAGAATATGCATTGATTTGACTACAATCATCAGCTCCATATGATTGCATAAGAGTCGAGTAACTAAGAGCTTTAAGACAAGCCCAGAACATTTTCAGATAGTGAGCAATAGTGAAACATGTGGGCAAGGGTCATGTCAAGGCACTGATGATCAAACTTGAGAATCTCATCAAAGGAATATATTGACAGTTGCTCAATATTATGACTTATCATGAGTTATTTGAATGAAATAAAATAGTATATAAAGCATTTCAACAAAAATAACAATGATAAATATTTGATATCAAGTGCTTTTGGCATGGTTAACCACTAGAGCTCCTGTCAAACCTACTGGCAAAGGGTATTTCATGAGCTGCAATCCAGTGGTTTGAGTCTTACCTCATCAGATAGATCCTTCAAAGTATCTTGGAGAGGTAAGGTGTCCAAGTCGCAACATCTAACTACTGGGGTGCCTCCGGGCTCAGTTCTTGGACCACTTCTCTTCTCTGTCTGCATGGCATCATTAGGTTCTGTCATTCAGAAACTGTCACGGTTGATAAACCATGATCTCTGGGTTTTTCACTATGTGGGTGAAATCTGTGTGTTACGCGTCAGCACTGATTGTTTCTTTTGGGCGTCTCCGCTAATTGACATCAGCAACAGCTGTCACTCTTTACTCCACCCTATATATTGCCCTGTCTAGCGTCTTGCTTCCTGCCACTCCTTTCACCAGTCGTTACAGAAACATGGCTTTTCATTCCACTGTTATGTTGATGACACTCAACTCTACCTCTCATTCTATCCTGATGATCTGATGATAGTTGCTCACATCTCAGCTTGCCTTGCAGTCATTTCTTGCTGTATAAAGGACCATCAACTTCAGCCTTGCTGTTACTGCCGGCTCGTGGCTGCAACAAACAATGGAACCATCCACCAAAAATCTCAGAATAACACCCAAATTTATAATTTAATTCTAGGGAATTTACATAATATACCACAACATCAAACCACAACTTGAAAAAGTCCAAGAAAAACCGCAACTGACAGATCCAATCAATGAGGCAATCCAACAGCAGGTGGAGATGATGTCACTTCTCCATCTCTCTCTCATTCTGGTAACCAGAATACTTAATCTCCCGCTTCCTAATTGGAACAGGTGATCCTCATCTCCCCTGCTACCTATGAGAGAACAAGGAAAAAAATAACACATAACTGCTTGTGGTTCTAGCAAACCCATCGTTTCATTACAAATTCACCATCCAGTTAGGCACATCAACCATAACTCCTTCAAAAACAGCCAGAAACCTTGGAGTTATGATTTATTATCAGCTGATTTTTCTCAGACCACATTGCTAAATCTATCCAGTCGTACAGATTTGCGTTTTGTAACATCAAGAAAATCAGGCCCTTTCTTTCAGAACATGCTTTATAATTCCTTGTTCTGTCCAGGCTGGACTATTGCAATGCTCTCCTGGCAGGTCTTCCAGCCAGTTCTATCAAACCTTATCGATTAATCCAGAACGCGGCAGCAAGATTTATTTTTAATAAGCCAAAAATAATGCACATCACACCTCTGTTTATCAATTTTCACTGGCAACCAAAAGCTGCTCGCATTAAAATTTAAGGCATTAATGTTTTCTGACAAAACCACCACTGGCTCTTCACCCCTTTACCTAAATTCATTACTTCAGACTTATGTGCCTCTAGAAGCTTGCATTCTGCAAGTGAACATCACTTTATTGTGCATCCCAAAGAGGCACAAAATCGATTTCACAGACATTTACATTTAATGTTCCCTCCTGGTGGAATGACCTGACAACTCAATCAGAGCAGCCCTTAGCCATCTCCACAAATTGGCTGAAAACACATCTCTTCCATCTTTATTTGACACTCTAACTCTAAGCACTCTCTATTCTTATATTATTCTTAAAATAAATAAATAAATAAATTGGCCCTTTCACAATTGCGCTCTAGTCATTTACTAACTGCTTGTTTTCTTAAAAAAATAAAACTAAATTAACAACAGTAGCTTCTCTATTCTTTTTCTATTCGATTTGTTTTCTTTTTAATTTATTATACATTTATTTAAAAGCAAAAAAACAGGCTTCTAACTCTAGCTTGCGCTGTTCTTTTTCTATTCTGGCTGTTTTCTTTTTATGTATTATATAATTTAAAAAAACTTGCTATGTGTACTGCTTTAACTGAGACTTGTCATAGCACTTGCATATCATTGCTTTTTGTTGGTTTTGATTGCTTCCAATGTCCTCATTTGTAAGTCGCTTTGGTTAAAAGCTAAATGTAATTCAATGTAATGTAAACGTTTGCTACGTGGAAGGATGTTTCAGTTCAAAAACTATAATTTTAATGTTTGTACCGATAAACGACTTGCAAATCATCACGTGTAGGAATCATTTTGTTAAAATAAATTTATGTAAACTTTTTAAGCACATTAGCATTGCATAAATTCAAGACAACATACAAAATATGTGGAAAAACAAACTATTTATTATAAAGGATTATTATATGATATTGGCAGGTGCCCCAACAACAACACAAAAAAGCCTCAAAACTTGCCTCTATCTACATTTTTGCAAAACTTTTAAATTGTACCTATACAATACTATAAAATTTCAGTCTTTAGTTTAAGTTTCCAGTTAACATAAACACCTGTGGTAGTAAAACAGCAGCACCTTTTCTTCCTTTTAACACAAATTATGATTACAGGGCAGAATATCAAATCTTTTTTTTTTCTTTTTTTTTTTTTTCTTTTTGCGTGGTTCTTCCACTCTCTTCCACAATATTGTTTTATTACCTCAAAACATTTATAACATATGAATGATTTGTAAACTAACACATTTTGACATTTGCATCATACAACCACCTCCGTTTGTGTGGCTTTTCGGATGCAGTAAACTTGCTGTTAAGTACACCCATTTGCAATGCAGTGAAACACAAGTTATGATTGAAAATTAACCTCAAGGACTTGTAGAATCAAGCAAAAATGTTATTCTTGCTTCAGCAACAACATTTGTTTTCTGATGATTGCTTTGGTTAACACTATTGGTAAGGTTTAGGAGAGGGTTTACTATAGGTTGTACATTAATTTTAATGATAGAGCATTAACCTTTTAGCACAATTCACCAGATATTTCATTTCTGAACTGCTGTTACACAAATAACAGACAAGCCTAATTCACATTAATTTCAGATACCACTCACTGGACGTTTCACATTGAAAGAGACATAAAACATGCAACATAATACTTTTTGAGGAAAATTTAGATGAGTCGATACCAGTTACCTTCTATGTCTGCCATTAACCCTTCCTGTCGCTGCCCTTTGGGGTTAGTTTTTGTTTGTTTGTATTCTTTCTCTCTCTCTTCATCAACTGACACAACCATTTTGTTTCCTCCCTATATTCTGGTGAATAACAGTAGAAATATGAAAATAGCCTTTCTGAAGTCAAGACTGAAAGGTATTCATTTATACAGAAATTTTTTTTTTAAATAATCGAACTCTGAGAAACATTTAGTGGATTTATAAAAAACTCTCCATGGGACATTCAAGATATTAATTAAAAACAACAGCATTTGCTAACCTGCACATGTGCTCATGAACTTCATTTGTGTCACACTGTTCCTCTCAAAAGATTTTGGGGTGTATACGGTATATATACAGTACAGACCAAAAGTTTGGAAACATTACTATTTTAATGTTTTTGAAAGAAGTTTCTTCTGCTCATCAAGCCTGCATTTATTTGATGAAAAATACAGAAAAAAAATGTAATATTGTGATATATTATAACAATTTAAAATAATTGTTTTTAAATGTATTATACTTTAAATTATCATTTATTTCTGTGATGCAAAGCTGAATTTTTAGGATCATTATCACATGATCCTTTAGAAATCATTCTAATATGATGATTCATTATCAAAGTTGGAAACAGTTCTGCTGCTTAATATTTTTTCAGAACATGTGATACTTTTTTAGGATACTTTGATGAATAAAAAAAAATAGTCTAAATATTTTGTAATAACAATATACACTACTGGTCAGTAATTTGGGGTCAGTAAATTTTTTCTTTCTTTTTTTCAAATAAAATCAATACTTTTATTCAGCAAGGATGTGTTAAATTGATAAAAAGTGATAGTAAAGAAAATATATTATTAGAATATATATTATTAGAATTCTTTATTTATATATTAATATATATTTTATATTAATATATACTGCATTTATTCAAAATAACTTATTATTTTGAATAAATGCAGTTCTTTTTAACCTTTTATTCATCAAATATATTAGACAGCAGAACTGTTTCCAACACTCATAATAAATCAGAATATTAGAATGATTTCTAAATGATCATGTGATAGACTGGATGTTACATGTGACACTGAAGGCTCGAGTAATGATGCTGAAAATTCAGCTTTGCATCACAGGAATAAATTATTTTTTTTAAGTATATTCAAATAGAAAAACTATTATTTTAAGTTGTAATAATATTTCACAATATTACAGTTTTTTTCTGTATTTTTGATCAAATAAATGCAGGCTTGATGAGCAGAAGAAACTTCTTTCAAAAACAGTAAAACTAGTAATGTTTCCAAACTTTTGGTCTGTACTGTATATATATCTGACCTCTGTACCAGAGGCATTCATTACCGGAAATCTCAGAAGCCATCTATCTGGACAGTGAACGCTGAGAAGGAGGCAGAGGTTATTGGTGTCCAGATAGAAAAAGCACAGCGGTTGCCTGCTTTGTCTAGCGATAACTACAGGTAGCTTTTGACAATGATGGGATTGGGGGGGGTTCTGCATGAGAGACAGACCTGAGGAAAAACAAGCTGAGTTCACAAAAAGAGTTGAGAAAGTTGGCTCGAGGCATTTGATGTGCTGAAGGTGACATTGTTTTCTTTACTTTATTCAAAAGACACAGCAGGTAGTGAAAACAACTGGAATGTGGAATGTTGCAGGCTGAACTCGATCCTGCGAAACCCAGATAAGCAATATGGCTCAGTATGTCTGAAGCTTTGAGAATTACTGTTCCAAATGGAGTATGTTTTAATGTGCATCTGTGCTTCCAAGTAGAGAGGGGTGTTCAGATAACACAAAGGTTAGATGTTTTAATGCCATTTATCATTGTCAGTTGTAATTAGAAGGTCAGACTGATGGCATTTGAACACAGGAGCTTTGATAATGGGGTTGTGCTGTCTTTCCTGTCTGCTTTTTCTTCTACTAAAAAGGTATTTTATCAAGAAAAAAAAACTTTCATCATATACTCACTGTTATAATCTGTGTCCTTGGTATCTGCTGTGTTGTGTTGAGTTCTTTCTTCTCCTTCTCGTTCTTTCTGGTCTCTGATAGGTTGTCCAAGGAGGCGGTGTATGAATGACATTTGGTGGTCAGACGAGGCGTGATCTTCATAAGGACGCCACTGGCATTCAGCGAGGAGTTCATTGTTGGTTTAGTCATGTTTGGTTTGATAGCTCCTGGATCCCTCTTCCAGCCGATGATCAAATTTGTTAAACTCAAGTGAAGTGTAAAACCTGTTGATCATGTTTGTTTGTTTTAAACATTATGTTCTAAGAACGTGGAGAGTAGGGGTGTCTTGCCTATTTATTTTGGCTGGCTAGTTTGGGCTTTGTTTTTTGTTAGGTAGTTAGTGAAATAATTTTTATTTTTATTTTGTTGTTCAACAAGGTTTTAATGTTTCCTTCCTTTTCTTTCTAGATTTGGACCTTTGGACACCCAAAGTGATGCTCTCTATTTTTACTTGTTTTTATCTCTCTCTCTCTTTGTATATCTGGGATTCCATCACCATAACCCAGTTTTATTATGCTCTGTGTAGTCTTGTTTTACTATCCCTATTGGATAGTCACCATCATGTCGTTCCTAAGCAGTATGATGTTCTTACAGTCCTGAAAAACAAATAATTTGAAAGATTTGATCAATGTTCATGGTGCACTTTTTCAATTAAAGTGGATGGGCAGTAGTTTATATGACTTATCTGCTATATTCCATATCTTCTGAAGTCATGTCATTATTGACTGAATATTCATCTTGATTTTCAAATCTTACTTGATAGCTTAGTCACCCTGCACTTTCGTAGTATGGAAAAGAGCAACATGGATTTTTTTCAGATAGTAAAACTTTTGTATGAATCCAAAAAGTGTTCTGTTGGTTGTGCCTCCAGTAACAGGGATAGAAAATAGTGCTTTTTGTTAGTGGAACACTTTCGTGTATGACCAATATAAGTTTACCCATAATTACACACAGACTCTATTTCTTGCATATAAATGGTCCTTCAAATGTACCGTGTAATTCCCCAAAGATAAAATAATCGCTGGAAGCAAAGTGGAAGAAACCATTTTGAAATGCCTTAAAAGCCTTAACTCATGAAATAATTATATTGTAATGCCATTCAAATACTACCATTAAATTTTATATTAGAATTTTTTATTTAGTAAGGATGAATTAAATTGATCAAAAGTGACAATAAAGACCTTTTTTTCTGAACTATTAAAGAATCGTGTTAAAAAATAAAAAAATAAAAATTGTCAAGATCTCTTGCTGGAGTATCATTGAACCCATCTAGAGGGCACCCCATCCTGTACCCTTTACCACTCGCTCAATTTCCCATAATCCTCTGCCTGGACGCATCATCAGTTGCAATCACCTGTCTTTCATCAGATCTCATCATCAGTTCACAGCTGCAGTCTCACATTAGAAGGGATTTAAAAGCAGCACACACATTCTCTGACTTTGCTGGTGATCGAATGTTTAGCCTTCCAAAGTCTTGCTGGCCATGTTTCCTGATTATTTAATTTTGATCCTGGATTATTTTCTTGTTTTTGAACATTTGCTGCTTGTCCTGAACATCACCTGTTTATCTGGATTGCTCTTTTGCCTTGTCTCTGCTGTAACTGTTTGCTGTTTCTATGACCTCGCTATATTTTAATAAAGCTTGCAAATGAATTCCCAATCTGTTGTCATGCCTCCTACGTTACACATTGTTACCCCAGTACATACAGTCAAAGCCAGAGCAGACAGATCTATCTATCTATCTATCTATCTATCTATCTATCTATCTATCTATCTACCTACCTGTCTGTCTATCTGTCCATCCGTCTGTCCCTTCATCCATCCGTCTATCTATCTAGAGAGTAAAAATCTGACATTGCTTGACTTGCATAAGCTGATCTTGTAAATCAACCTTACGCTGAGAAATTCTGTGAATTCCCACTGCTGAAGTGCCTGAACACAAACGCAGGGCATCAAACTGTGAGCTCTGACTGTTTGTTGAGTCAGGATTTAGTGGAAGGGCCATGAATATTTATCCACAGCTGTCTCAGCACTCACACATCAGAACATATCTGATTTTTTTCTATATCTATGTGTTTATGTGGAATAATTAATTCCCCATTCTGCAGAATCATTTATTTCTTTATGGGTTGTAACATTGTGTATTCTATTTTTCCAGAGTTATAATTAATAACAATACGGTCACGATTAAAATGTTATTGTACATGTTGCCCAAGAGACAAATTTATTAAATATTTTCTTTGAATGTGTGGGCATTTTATGTGCATGCATTTGTGTTTCTGGGTGTCTGCACATTGTAAATCCATTCATAGCCTGAATAAAAAATATATTTATACTGTCTAGTGTATGCCAATGTTTTTTTTTTTTTTTTTTATGGCAAATTCATTTGCGTTGAATCACACAAAAACACCTCTAAAGGCATGGAAATCGCTTTCTTGCATAATAAAAAAAAGATTAAAAAAAAGTTTATGATCCACAAATAAATGTAAAGAGATTTCCAAAAAATTAAACATACTGACAAGTAAGTTTCAAAAACATTAACTAAATTCACAAATAAATAAAATGGAATTTACCAATAAAAGACATTTACAAATATCTTTATATTCTACAAACATTTTATTGTATGGCTTTCTGTGCATTTGTGGATCACTGCACGCATTTGTGGATTTTGAAACATATCTAGCATCAAGTGCTGACAAATCCACAAATAGATAGACTCCACCCATCGTCTACTCAAGCCAATCAGATAACAGCCACATTTAGTTGACCAATCATAGCACGTTCTCGCTAATAGCCAATCATGTTTTGCTTTACATTCAGGGTGGTCTTGTCATTAAATAGCTTTGCTTATCTGCATTGTCTCAAATAGGAAATATAAGGGCCATAAAAATGTGTACAGTAGAAGATGTTTAAAATTGGATTTCTTTATACCTAGACTTTGTGTCAAACCAAGCTACAGTATTATATTTTACTTGCTTTTGAAAATGCCAGAGAAGCAGCTCTTTAAATCCTGGCTATGGGAACAGCACTATACTGGATACAGACACGTTAAGGAAGCGTCATGTTATTCAAGATGGAAAGAAAAGAATCAATAAGTCACTAATAACTGGACCCAACCTCATGATAAACATTTGAGTTTGTATAATAGCCTAGATTAAATTTCCATCACACAACAGTCAACAGAGTTCCCCATGTTTTCAGTCAAGTAGTTTAAATTATGTATATGAGCAGTTATCTAACGGGAACTAAACACGTAGACAGCATTATACATATTATTTTTAAACATTAATTAAAAGTATTGCAAAATGATTGCCATTGTTTGAAGAGAAAGAAATACAGATTTTTTTAACCACACAAACAGCATTTCAGCTCAATTTGAACAAAGTGTCAACAGAATGCAGTGTCTTACTGGAGTGCAAATAAATCAGTCTGTTTCCACCTTGACTGTTAAACAAAACATGCTTGGTTATAGCAAGAACGTGCTACGATTGGTCAGTGAAGTCTGGCTGTTATCTGATTGGTTTGAGAAGACAGTGGGTGGAGTCTACCTGTTTGTGGATATGTCAGCACGTCTTGATGCTAGAAATGTTTCAAAATCCACCAATGTGTGCAGCAATCCACAAATGCACAGAAAGTCATTCACAAATGCATGCAGTGATTATAGCGATTAGATAAAGTATATTTGTTCTGTTTTTCTTTAGATATGTTACATAAACCATACAACTGAACACCAGTGCAAGTTGAACTGCCACTGAGTGATCTCTCATGCAAGGGCAGTTTTATAAACCATAATAATCTTGTCACCACAGTTACCATCCTCCATAACAAGGTCTTTGTCCATCCATCTTTTGTGTAAATCACTTTGAGAGTAATTGTTCTAATCAATGGCCATTTTTATCTTGCATGGCAAGCAACCAGGTCCTTCCAAGTTAGCAGACTGTGTGTTTATGGTGTCAAAATAATTCTGTCAGCAGAGGATTTTTGTATGCTGTGATTGACTGGATTGCCTCCCACATTTATCAGGTGAAAGTCTACAGCGCATCAGTATTTAATCACAAAGTTAAAGCTGCTTTATGTTCCAATCCCAAGGCCTTCAAAACTGACCACAAACTCCAAAAATGTTCATAATATCTTAAGAATGAATACTTCAGCCCAACCTTGATGCCTCAACACCAGTCTGCACTACAATAATCTGTAGAGATATGTCATTTTGAGCTAAATAAATGTATTTTTTCCACTCTTTTTCCTTCCTGGTCTTATTGATTCAATTTTGTCCTTGTTAACTGGTAATTTAAAGAGGACAATGGAATTGCCTGAGTCAAATATTGCAGTAAACGAACAATACAAAAGATCAAGTGCAAAGATCAAAGAAAATATACTGTATTCATCTAAATTATTCTTTGAGCTCCGAGTTCAGCTCACCTCTGAGTCTCCCAACTGCAGCTCAGCTTGGGAGAGATGTGGTCAAAGAGTAGAGCACTGCGTGTGTTTGCATCCAATAAACCATCAGATAAACATACTTAACCTTGACTACAGGAGACCAGAAGCACAGAACATCAAATCTTCAGATAGACTGGTAACTGTTCAGAGCAACATTGCTTGACCTTTACAGCACAGCTTTTATACTGCTTAAATAACATTGATGTTAAATATACCCAACATACAGTACAGTACAATAATGCATTATATTAAAATAATTAACCAGTCAGTATTCTGACTGACTGACAAACGAAAAGGAGCCTGTAATTCTAGAATATGCAGAACTGAAAAATCGAATAAAAAAATCACTCTAGATTTAATTATAATCTAAATGGGTCAAAAGACCCTTGAATTAAAATTATATTAAGCAGACTCAAATTGGCATGACCATATTACATTACAACAAGATCAGCCTTTTGGAATCTGGATATGGACATCAAAAACAAAAGTAAAAAAAATCAATTACAGTAGCCTACATGTGTCTGTCCTTCACATAAAGCATCATACTATTTCAGGAGACTTGAATACTTTTATGGTGTTTGTACAGGTGCATCTCAAATTAGAATATCGTGAAAAAGTTAATTTATTTCAGAAATTCAACTCAAATTGTGAAACTCGTGTATTAAATAAATTCAATGCACACAGGCTGAAGTAGTTTAAAGAGTTAGTTCACCGAAAAATGAAAATTATGTCATTAATGACTCACCCTCATGTCGTTCCAAACCCGTAAGACCTCTGTTCATCTTATTAGCTTCAGTAATTTGTGGATTAATGCTTATTGGAGACGCGAAACATTTCAATCGATTCAGTTCGATTTGGTGAACTGGTTCAAAAAGAACTGGTTAAATTGAATCATTCATTCGCGAACCGGATATCACTAAACTGCAGTGTTGTGAACGTGCTCACAACAGACATGGAAGAGAAGACAATGCTGAATAAAGTAGTTTTTGTTATTTTTGGACCAAAATGTACTTTTTGATGCTTCAAGAAATTTTAACTGACCTTCTGATGTCACATGGACTACTTGATGAAGTTTTTATTACCTTTCTGGACATGGACATTATACCGTACATACATTTTTTTAATGGAGGGACTGAAAGCTCTCGGGCTAAATCTAAAATATCTTAAACTGTGTTCCGAAGATAAACAGAGGTCTTACGGGTTTGGAACGACATGAGGGTGAGTTATTAATGACATAATATTAATTTTTCGGTGAACTAACCCTTTAAGTCTTTGGTTCTTGTAATTGTGATGATTTTGGCTCACATTTAACAAAAACCCACCTCAACAAATTAGAATATGATGACAATGCCAATCAGCTAATCAACTCAAAACACATACAAAGGTTGCCTGATCCTTCAAAATGGTCTCCCAGTTTGGGTCACTAGGCTACACAATCATGGAGAAGACTGCTGATCTGACAGTTGTCCAGAAGATAATCATTGACAACCTTCACTGCAACATTCATTCCCAAAGAAGTTGGCTGTTCACAGAGTGCTGTATCCAAGCATGTTAACAGAAAGTTGAGTGGAAGGAAAAAGTGTGGAAAACCAAAGTCACTGCACCCGTTTACCAAGAATGATTTACCATGATTTGGCAACTGCCCACTTTGCCAAAAGCACCAAAAGTTGGTTAAATGACAATGGTGTTGGTGTGCTTGATGGCCAACAAACTCACCAGACCTGAACCCCATAGAGAATCTATCAGGTATTGTCAAGAGGAAAATGAGAAACAAGAGACTAACAAATGCAGATGAGCTGAAGGCCACTGTCAAAGAAACCTGGGCTTCCACACCACCTCAGCCGTGCCACAAACTGATCACCTCCATGCGACACCGAATTGAGGCAGTAATTAAAGCAAAAGGTGCCCCTACCAAGTATTGAGCAAATGTACAGTAAATGAACATACTTTCCAGAAGGCCAACAATTCACTGAAAGTTTTTTTTTTTTTTTGTCTTATGAAGTATTCTATTTTGTTGAGATAGTGTATTGGTGGCTTTTTGTTAAATGTGAGCCAAAATAATCACAATTAAAAGAACCAAAGACAAAACTTACTTCCATCTGTGTACATTTAATTTAATTAAAACACGAGTCTCACAATTTGAGTTGAATTACTGAAATAAATGACGTTTTCCACAACATTCTAATTTATTGAGAAGCACTTGTATTTTTGTCTTCTTTGGATATTGACAGCTGAGGTCATGAACTGCTGTAATTCATTTCCAAGAATTAATTTCAACAAAATAGCCTATGAGAAAGTTAAGACAGAGTTTTTGATTTTTTTTGGACGAAATATTCCTTTACATGGTGCGAATGTGAAAACACTACATGATGATGATTCATAAGCATATATAAAACGGACTATACTGAATCATTCCTGGCTCACTGATAGTGCACACATTAAATATTCTCTGGCACCCTTGTGACATAAACTCTACCCAAAAGCTCTCTCTCTCTCTCTCTCTCTCTCTCCCCCACACACATGCACACACACACACACACACACACACACACTTGACCCCGCCTCTCCAGCGGGAAACACTAGTCTGGTGCTCTCACTCAGGTCCGGTAGCTTATCTCATGATAAACGAACGCGCGCGAGTCCTCAGATTGAGAAACTGCGCATCCACGAGGAGTCTACTAACCTCATCCCTGTTTGAAAGGTGAGTCATCTCATTTTGTAGTCTTATTGCTCAGAATAATTCAGTTCTTTCATGTATTTCTCAAGATTCTGTGACTGTTTATAGTCAGTTTAAAGTAGTGAATTAGACAAAAATTAACACGCATCCACAAAAACAAAACATGAGTAATATTGTAATTAGACGTTTAGTTAATACAATTAACAATACAGTACTTTAGTATGTGAATATTATATTATACAAATGTAGCCTATTTTATTCAGAAGTGGAGTACTGCAATCTCATCACTTAGAGATAAGTAGCCTAATGACAAGATTGTAATACAAATTCATTTTTGGATTAACTAGTTCAAGCCTGCAACTGAATGGATTCAGTTCCCCTACGATTGATAAAAGTATATGGCTCACACACTTTGATTCATACATTAGTACTTTATTATTCGATCTATTTTAATTCTACTTATTAATGGAACAGAAGATTGCATTTGCATTTGTGTTTTGATTTTGTGTTTTTGTGGAAATCCGAGTCTTTTATACGGGTTTGTTTTTCTTCTTCTTCTTTTGACACCCCGCGTGCATATTATTAAATTGGCTACTCAAAAAATCCAATAAAAGCCACAGGCCTATGTAATTATTAATGTTTATTATTTTACTCTAGATTAAGTTTCATTAATAAGATTGTCTATTAGGCCTATATGTTGTAAGTTAAGACTTATTTAAATTTGCTGAAGAAGAAAAAAAAATCACTATTAAGGCACTTTGTAAACATATTTCCAATATTTAAAATTTTGCTATTGAACACTGAGTGAAAAACCCTAGAGCAGTGTGCAAAACAAGTTTTATGATGTATTTTTAGCACATCTAAGAAGAATATGTTTGAAAATACTTGTAAGAAAAAGACACAGTCTTCTGTTCAATCCACATTCATAAATGAATAGTTAGACTGTATTTGTGAACCAGTTCAACACATTAATTGAAAAAATATTCAGTTTAAAAGAACAATTAATTCAGAAGTCTACATCACTAAAACTCAAATGTGTGAGTGTGTGTTTATGAGAGAGAAAGAGTATGTGTCAGAGAGCTAGTTCGCCTGTGAACATGAATCAAATGAAAAGCTTCACACCTTGCGGGGCAAGGATTGTAGATTTCCGACCTGGATTAACAATATGTTTTAATGAGAGCATTTGAGAGCAGGTGGCTTGTAAAGAAATTGAATTGATTAAACACAATGCCAAAATCGACAGCTGAATTAAGTGACTTCTTGAGATTAATCTTTGCTGTTTCTACTCCTTCCATAGGAGATAAGCAGGCTGAGTTAAGGCTTTACTGCACATAGACATTTGGGGGAAAAACATGATTTATGCATTCTGTTTTGATGGGAAATGGCATTGCAAAGTTTTTTGTTCATCTGATTAATATCTGCATGCCAAACATGTCACTTTGTTGAGTAAAGTCAAAATATTGTAACACCATTTAATCAACTTCATATTGGTTAACAAAATAATTCTTGTTTTTAATCTCCCCCCTTCTGAGGCAAAGCCTTAAGACTGATTCACGACAAATAGGTGCTGTTGAAATGGATCTGAATGTGTTCAGCTAGACAAAGGGTATTTTCTGACGCTAGATCGATTCATCATTTTAATTTGGATTTAAAGGGAAAACAAAAGTTATTCTGAGAAAGAGAACTGT
Source organism: Carassius carassius (assembly GCF_963082965.1). Lineage (NCBI taxonomy): Eukaryota > Metazoa > Chordata > Actinopteri > Cypriniformes > Cyprinidae > Carassius > Carassius carassius. The sequence continues at coordinate 10,371,769 of NC_081775.1, read as the reverse complement.
TGCATGAATAATGCATGGTGTAATATATTTGATCATTGGCCACACATGTCTCACTTCCTGCAGCTGTTGTGCAGCAGGTGTGTGAGGCTATAGGAAAGGTGTCACTTTAGGAAGAAAAGTGTTTTCACAGAAAGTGTTAACAGCTCTGTCAGAACTATGATATAGAGGTTACAAGAAGAGTTCACACAACAATAAAAAGATCTGTCATCATTTACTCATGCTTATGTAATTTCAAACCATATCACTTGCTCATTTTTGACGGTAGGTTGTCTTTTACATTTGACTTCAGTGTATAGCAGTATCACAGTGCTTGATATGAAACAAGTAATACATTCTCTGGGAAATCCAGTTAATGTACTGATGTGTAGGAATGGATTCTCCCAATATACACTTGAGATCTACAGCACTTTCTTCCTGGGCTTCTTTGGAAGCATTTGAAAGGGGTTGTAAACTGACTTTGTTTTTTTATTTTGTACTGTTCTCTAAGGTCCACTTATAATATTATCAAGACTTTTTGTCCTGTTTTTAACCCCCTCATCAGAACGCTCTGTGTCGTATTGTAGACTCTGAAGTAAACGCCCACTGCTATGATTGGCTAACAGTTGTGTATGTTTGACAACATATATTCCCCTGAAACCTACAGGATGTTTTTAATGACCTCTTATATGTCAAAAGATCAAGAGAATTTTAGTTTCTCAGTTCATGACACCTTTAAGGCTGGAATACACTATGTGACTTATCCAGATTTTCCATAACAATCTCATGGCATTTCATAACTATTTTACACAAATTGGTGAGAATTGCATGAGATCACACAAATTCATACAAGCTATCCAATAATTCACTTAATTTTCATGCATCCCACTGGCAAGTTATATTTATGGTTGGACCTTCAGGGTTATTTTTTCCCCTGAAACTTGTATGTTTTCATTTTATTCACATTGTATGAAATCATGCAAAATGGCCTCCTTTGTTAACTACCTTTCTTTCCAGTCTGGACTCAACAGTAGTCAACACTAGCTGGCTAAAGTATGAAGTAGTCTGTGGATTTTGGGCAGTTATATTCTATAGATTTTGTGTAGAAATGACATATTGTGTATAATGGGCTCAAACTCAGATTTTTTAGCTTTAGGCTATAGTTGTGTCTTAATTAAAGCATCTTGGAGACATTGCCACAATTCTTCAGGATTGAGTCTGTCTCAGTTGGTTCTGTTTCTTCATGTTATTCCAGACAGACTGGATGATGGTGAGATCAGATCTCTGTGTGGAGACTCCTTGTGCAAACAAAAATCCCACTGGATTATTTCAATTAATGGCAAGAGGAATGTTTGTAAATGTAAACTGATATTTCCTACAGACATATTCCATCAAAAGATAGAAAAAAACGTAAACATTTTTGTGTGTGTGCAAATACTAATTACCTAAGATATATAAATGTTATTAAAATATTGCTATAACACTGTTACGTGCTGGTGCAAAATGAAGGCATCACACCTTGATGAAATGTTCTCGTTGTGATTTTTTATGTTATAGCCCTATTTTATTAAAGATATTTAATAGGGCCTCAGAATTCTTGTTTCATAGTGCTCTCTCTTCAAAGAGCATCTAAAAACCTTGATGTAAACAGCTTCTAGCTGCAGTAATTGGTCACAGTTTATTGTGATTTTGACAGTTACTATCAGCAAAATTAGGAACAAGTTTCCTAATAAATTTGACCACATGTTTAGTGCTGCATTGCTCGCAACAGCTTTGTATTTATGTGTGTGTGAGTGTTTTGTTTAGTTCTGTTTTTTTTAATTGCAGTTATATTTAGGGAAAGGTAATATATTGAATATTAGAGATACCATTGAAATAATTGCATAATCAATATAAAATTAACAGAATATTGATAGTGAATATCAGAGACAGCACCAATAGGCAATTTCACTCCTGTTAACTAGCAAAGAAGTGCTTATGTGTTCCATCAACTAGTTCCCCATCTGAAAGAGTTTTAGTGCCGGTGGGAGCATAGCGTCATGCCACAGAGCATCTCTTAAACCAGAAACCATTGACAGACTTGAGTTCTTAGCTAAGGCTGCACTGTGTAAAATCGAGTATGTGAATTATATTGCTGTAAAGAAATGTCTTGTAACCATTTTACACTACTTTTATCCATACTGTTACATTTGTATGTGCAAATTTTAATTAAAAGAAGCAAGTGGTCAGTAGAAGAGGTCGACATTTTTAACTTTATTTTTACACTAAACATTTTGAAAATGTGCTTCGAACTAATAGGTGTTTTAACAAAATCATGTTTTTTTATGTGTTTAGAGTAAATGAAAAATATAAAGATACATATCGATTATGTATAATCAAAATTTGGAAAAATATTTAGATATAAAACTTTAGGTATATGGCCCAGCCCTAATTTCATTTAGGTTGTTTCAGCTATTTTTGGCTTGTTTTGAGTTATTTTATACATAAAAACATTTGACAGCATTCTACGGCTAACAGCTGGAACACTGATTCAGTTCTGTTCACCTGGGCTCTCGCTCTAACGTGAGCACTAAAAAGCACCTCAATAGTTCCATTAGTCTGTGTTTTTACCGGCTGAGCATAATTAAAGCACCCACAGGAAGGGGACTCTGCCACCCGGTTTAAAGAAACTCACAGTATTCTGGAGGCTGACAATAACACATACCTCATATGCGTGTTTACTTATTACATAAATATAAAAAAGCTGTTTAGTTTGGGTGCAATTCAGAATTGTGCATAAATTAGCTAGTATAGGGAAAAGCTGCATAACTGTAATAAATCCATAATTGAGATGTTTTCTGTCGGTTCCTTTTCACCTGCCTGAATTCCCTTGTTAGTTTGCATATTTTTTGATTAGTTAGTTCCCACACCTGTTCTTTTTCTCCCTGATTGTGTTCAGTTTCCCTCAGCTCATGGCTTAGAATTGTTTGTTGTTTGAATTGTAATGGGTGGTTTCTCCTTGTGGATTTATTAAACACTTCTTGGACACTTCAAATTAACACTTCTTGGACTCGATTCCTTCCTCGTGTGCTTTATTATACAGCAACACAATTACAGAATACTGGACCAAATACAGCTAAATTATTTGCAGAATTGTTTTTCTTCGCCCTGTTTTTATGGACTTTCCCAGTGTGCAACTCTTTTTGCTCAGGCAGGGGAATCACTCCATCAAGGACAACACAAGGGATTTTTTAAATCTTGCATACCTTACACATTACCCAGACAGCTGCCTGTGTACTTTTCACTGTCAGACTTGCCAACTTGTACAGTCCTTAAGGGAGCTTCACTGGCTATGTGGACTGAGTATTGGTGAGCTGTGGCTCGCCCTTCCCTGCTAGAGCCCCTGACGGACGGAGAGCCAGAGCCTTCCTCGAGTCAAGAGCCAGAACAAAAAGGAAGTTCCTGAACTGATCATCACCCCAGAGCCTCACAACACATCTGACCAGGTGTGTGAGCCAGCAACACTGCATGTGCCAGAGGGAGTTATAGTAGAATACAAGCATGGAATGTAGACCCACCCACATTCCGGTTTCTGCGGGTGAGCTGTTGCTGGTTTATGAGCCTTCTTTATAATATCCTGGAAGAGTTTGATCCCCTGTTTCTCTTCTCCATTGGTTTCACCAGCCCTGAACCCCCACCCAGCCTCCCTCTCCCACCTCCTCTTCAGGAATCTGCCTATTCCTCATCTCTGATGGCTCCAGTCAGTAGACTTGTTAAAGATGAACTTCACCAGCCAGCCACCGGAATTGGGGGTGGAAGTGAAAGTGGAAGTGTCAAGTTAGACACTCTTTGCTCCCGGTAGTGACACTCGCGTGTTGTTTGCATACTCTATCACAGATAAAGTGAATTAAATGCAATATTTGTCAAATACACAGATATTTCAGAAATGTTTTCATGAGCAACAGAAACATTTTTTATATACTGCTTAATACATCGCCATCTGTACATGAATAAAGTTCAACAAATACATATACTATAAATACCAATAAAGTGGGGGTAAAGTGGCTTTTATCAGTGTTGTTTTTATTTAATTTTTTGATAAACGTGACTCAATATAACAGTGCGACTACAGTAAAAAAATGGTTTTACTGTTATAAAAACACAGATTTGTGAGCATTATTGGAACTGAAATGTTAGAAAAAGCATGCAACACATGCAGTTCTTGTCATCACAGAATCTGACCAATGAGAATAAAGTGTGTCATCATCAAGGCTTTCACAGCTGATTTTGAGCAACTGCAGCGCCTGATCTAGGCTGGTGGTCTTGTTTTGCTCTTGTAGTACTTTGATGGCACACGTAATCGTAAGGCAGCTGCAGCGACGATCAAAGTCGGACAAATATTCTAACCAGAATGCATTGTTTTGTCAGACAGCAGTCGGTGCACAGACCGATCTGTGGCTGACTTGAAACAGCGCATGCCAATTATAAATTTTGTCCGTCTTGAGACGGCACAGACGCCATGTCACTGTCACGTGTGGCATCAAAGTACCTTGATAAACCTCCCGAGAGCACCTGGCCGACTCAGCCGGCACAGTTTCTAGAGAGTGCCTGCAGGAGCTCTGATGACAACACTGCTATTTCATGATTGGCCAGATTCAATGCTTGACAACGACCACGTGTGTTTCTGGTTTAATCTAACATCCTCAATAATACTCACAAATCTGTGTTTTTAGAACAGTAAAAGCTTTTTTTTTACTGTAGTCACACTGTTATATTGAGTCACGTTTAACAAAAAACACTGATAAAAGCCAATTTAAACCTACTTTATTGGTATTTAAATATGTTTATGTTGAACTTTATTCCTGAACAGATGGTTGTATATTAAACAGTATAAAAAAGTGTGTCTGTTGGTCATGAAAACATTTCTAAACATCTATGCATTTGATAAATGCTGCATTTTATTTACTTCATCTGTGATAGTGTATGCAAACATCATGAAAGTGTCACTACCAGGAGCAGAAAGTGTCCGACTTGACGTCTCCATTATCAATTCCACCCCTAACTGCAAGCCATTGCCCCTCACTACAGAACACAAGATCCAGGGGTGTGTTTGGATCCAACTCTAGGGGGTGGAGATGGGTGGGTTTAGGGATCAGAGGCGGAGACTGGTAAGTTTAGGTATATGTAAGGTGAGAGGAGGTGGATCTAGATCCAACCACGCCCCCTGGATCTTGTGTTCTGCAGTGAGAACCATGTCCTGCAAGCGCTATTCTCGCCGATTGGTCTGCACAAGTGCTGTTTCAAGTTCAGTCTCTTGTCTCTTGTCTCATCCTCAGTCTGCTCCACCCTGTGGTGTGGATCTGCTTCAGATCTGCTTCCTTTCTTCTGGCTCTGCCTTTGTCCTCAGATGCTTCAGCTCCACCATGGTCTTTCAGGTCCTCGTCTCTGCCTCAGTTCCCTTGTTATTTTCCATAGTTTTTGATTAATTAGTTCCCACACCTGTTCTGTTTCTCCCCTATTACATTCCATGTGTATTTAAACCCTTAGTTTCCCTTAGCTCAAGGACCAGTGTTGAATCTTTGTTGGTGGTTTCTCCTTGTGGATTTATTAGAAAGTAATTCTTGGACTTTATTCCAAGTCAAGCATTTTATTATACAGCAACAAGTTACAATAAAGAGCTGGATGATATAGTTACATTTTTTCACAATTATATTTTGTGTTAACCCTGTCTCTCATAATGCATATCTCACAACTACATTCATTTATTTTACTCTTGTCAGAAAAACAATCAAGGCAAAAAGCAAAGGTTTTATTTATTTTTACAAAAATGCCATGCAGAGACCTAGGTAAACAGTTATAAGTAATGATGCAAATTGGTGGAGCTGTGCTTCAAAAGACATTAATTACTGAAAATAAGCTTTTCAAAGCAATCCCAAGTTTTGCTACAGTGGTTTAAAAAAGAAAACCTCCATGGTAACTTTTTTCAACACTGTCAAACAAGTTGCAAGTTAAGAAGAAAGAGTGTAAAATTAGCACACTAACACTGTCTTTAGAAAACTTAAACTGTCACTTCAGGTTACTGTGATGATCACATTTAATTAAATTCAGATATTGAAAATGTATTGTAAATATTTAATTTCTCATCCAGTAAGGGCCTAGTCGACACCCTGGGGATGTTTATTCAGTCTGGTCTTTGTATGTGCTTAAGGAAGATTTGAGCTAATTAAGTAAGTTGTCTCTGACATTCAGCTTATCCTGCTGTTTATATAAAATTAACTGAACTGAACTTATGGCCATCTTTAGAACTGTGTTGTCCATAAAAACAATTTAAAAACCATGTAATCTGTGAAGAGCAATTGGTTTTTAATTTATCTGATGCATGTAAAAATCAAGGACCACAACTGATACCTGACAAATAAGTATTTTTAAATGTCAAAAAAAAAACACACAACCCTGATTGAAAATAAGGATGATGACAAAATAAATTAAGCAGTTGCTACTGCTTTTGCAACACCTGACTGAAAGGCCAAAGAGCATTTATTCTAAATCTATGAACCATTTATTTACTTAATTAGAGGACGCGAGTGAATGAGGCTCATTTGCATTTCAACAGCAACGGCCATGTGTGATTGCAGCCGAGACGCATCTTTGACTCAAATCATGCTGGCTTTCATTAGTGCCCTTACAAGTTTCTGTTTACTGCTGTTTGGATTGACAGAGCATACACAGAAAGGAACATGCAGATCTCAAGTCCAGCTGATTCTTTTATGAATAACCTGCTACGGAAACCAGCCATCCAAAGTAAGTCAAGGCCGTAATGAAGAGCTTTTCGATGTGACTCCTGCATCACTAATGTTCAGTACTGCTGTGCAGAAAGTGGTTCGGAATAGAGAACAGGAACTTTGAAGAAAATTGTAGCTGTGCTCATTAGAGTTTGAAAAAGTCACTTCATTATATGAGCCAGCTGAACTTTCAAGACAACCTAGCACCTATATATTGCCAACTGCATGTTTGGTAGCACACGCCTCCACAGGACGCACTCAACTGGCTCGCTTCTTCTTCAAACATCTGTTAATGGTTTAAAATTCAGCTAAAGAGTTGAGTTATGAAGAAAGCTAACTAAAGTGTATCTCTTTCCTTGTTATTATGCCAAAACAGCTACTTTTTAGGTCTCTACGAGCAGTATTCCAGCCGTAAGCATGGATGGCAGTAGTGGCGAATGGCTCAGCACGCAAGTGCCCTCGTCTTGCCTGGAAAACTTCACCATGGAAAATTCCAGCAGGGGCCAAATCTATGAAGTCGTCCTGCAGTCGACGAACACGACTAAACGTAATCCGCAGTTTGTTGGTGTGGAGCTCCTTCAGTCTTTTAAACCCCTCATCATCCCGTGCTACGCTCTCGTGGTCCTTGTTGGAGTTTTCGGGAACTACCTGCTGCTTTACGTCATCTGCCACACCAAAAAAATGCACAACGTGACCAACTTCTTCATCGGTAACCTGGCGTTTTCTGACATGCTGATGTGTGCTACCTGCGTGCCCTTTACCCTGGCATATGCTTTTAACCCTCGCGGGTGGGTTTTTGGAAGATTCATGTGCTACCTGGTGTTCCTCATTCAGCCTGTGACTGTGTACGTGTCGGTTTTCACACTGACAGCTATTGGGGTGGACAGGTGAGTGATGCATGCGAGCGTTGTGTCTCTTGACAGTGTGAGTAATTCATCATTGCATCAAAGTTTTATTAGCATTTTGGGGCTTTTGTGAAGCATGGTTACGTACCAGATTGATTTAGTGGATTCATCACATAGTTTCAAAAAGTCTCTTATATTCATTTTATTTAATTACAAAAATGTGATGTGAAATATTATTACAATTAAAATAAATAACTTTTTTTATTTTCAAATATTTTAAAAGAATTTATTTGAAATAAAAATATATTTTGTGACATTTGTAAGATCACATTTTTTATATAAAAAAGTTAATGCATCCTTGCTGAATAAAGGTATTCATTTCTTTGAAAAAAAACTGCTGAAATCATGCATTTTAAAGCCATCAGTTTACACTTTTGTTTTCTGAGCGCATGCACAGTACTAAACTGAGTTCTCTTTCATCTCTAATTTCTCTTTCATCTCTTATTGCACTTAAACTGTCAAACAGTTTATGTTAAAAAACACACCTGAGTTACAAAAAAGGCCTGTCATGTCTGTGAAGGTAAACCACTGGGAAAGAAATTGCATGTTTATATTAGATCTGTGTGGCATCAGCGTAAAATACAGTAAATAAATCTATAAATCCACTGCTCTGTTGTGTCCTCTGAGACTGGGACTCTAAATAGTGTTCTGTGCTCATCTGTGCAGCATAAAACAGAACGGTAACTGTTAGCATGTGTTGCTCAAATTTTCGCCATTGCCTGCTAAAACAGGGTGTCGCCATGGGTGGAAACTTGCAGATTAAGGGGAGGTAATAATATATTAAATTCCCTTTTCTACATCACGGGGGACTGAAATCTGAGCGGCTTGCTTTTCATAAGCTTGCAGAGAAAGGCTTACCAAAAACAAAATTACTGGGTCATTCTTTCCACATTTTCTGGGTTGGTACGTGCACTGGGGAACCGATTATGGCACTTAAACACGGAAAAATGTACATTTCCATGATATGCCACCTTTAAAATAGATAAAGTGAAATAATAATCAAGAGTAATATAAACGGCTCTTTTTCTGGGGGCCAGAGGAGCCTGTAAGTTCTTATGGTACACAAAAAAGCCATGCTATTATGTGACACAATTGTATAACGACACATTCTACAGAAAGCTGGAAGGCTAAAGTAATGTCAACATACTGCCATATGTAAAATACCAAGGACATCAAAAATAAACCAGGACTTCTTATCCACAAATCTGAAAAGAAATTCAAAGTGGATCTTCTTTGTTTAACTTTGTGGCTTCGTACAGCCTTTAACCTTCACACTTCCCTCCTTGCGTAGGCATGTGAGTCAGTGATGGATGATGGTGCTGAGCTATAGTCAAAGAAAATGAAAAATTGGTGGTTTATAATAGGTGCATTAAGAATCCATTTACCTTACAGTGAAGGCCGTCATCTCCCGTACATCGTCTGGTGGTTCATCTCCTGTGCTTTTACACGTGATGGAGCCTACATGAATACTGTCTTTAAAAGCTTTTGATATGATCGTAGGTGTTTGGATGCAGACCCATTCATCTAGGCTGGATCGGAGGCAAGGAAATGTGCATCAATTGATGAGCAAGCTTTTGCATCAAAAGATCCCAAAGGTTTCTCTCACATTAAAGCGAATGAAAAGAGTTCATTTAGAGGTCTTGTTTTGATCCAATTTCTTATAGCCCACTGATTATATCTTTACAAAATCAGCATGCAAAATTTTGCATTTGCTTCAGCTTATAACGTTGTCTTTATATCTTAACACATAGTTCTCAAACTCAAATTGGGGCCACTAGTCAACTGGCATCTCCAAGGTCAATGACATACAAGAGCTTCTTTTAAAATCCTAGCTTGAAGCACTTTCCTAGAACTACCATCTTTCAGTTTGTACATTTTGTGCTGAAAAAGATGACCAATTTCAAATTATAGTGTCAATTATAATAATAGATCAGTCAGATAGAGAATAATTTTAAGCAAGACAGTACATAAACCTTGACCAATCAAATCCTTTAAACTAAACTGACTTAACACACAGAATGTGTTTTTGGTTTCCATGGTCCTCGTTACAGTTTCGTAAACATGCGCTAGGCTTGACAGCGTTTCGTGATCAACATGTTTTTAAAAGACTATCTTAAATTTAACTTTTATAAGATCAAGAAGACCTTTAACTTTTTGACATTCAGCTGCGCTTTGTTAACAGATCTCGTCGTTACTCATTAGCATTTGGGAAAGATCAAATAGCATTTTAGCGCTGCTACCGAACTAAATGGCTCTTTTCAGTGCTCGATTCCCTCACAATTGAAGGATCAATTCCTTATGAAATCGAGACTAAATTCTAAGACTGTAATCAATGACATTTTAGCAGAACTATATTTATTGCAATTAATGTTTTCTTTCTAGCAGTTCCTCATTTTAAGATTTGTTCTTCATTAATACTGTATGTATCACCTTGACATCCTTTTTCAATCAAGTTTTCAATCAAAAAGCATTTTAAAGAAAAACTCCACCCAAAAATTATAATTGTCTCAACATTTACCTGATACAGGTGTGTGATCACTACTGTAACTTGTTGCCTAAAGCTGTCATTTTAACTTCTAGATACTACGCTACGGTTCATCCGCTGAAGAAGCGCATCTCAGTTCTGGCCTGCACATATCTTCTGTCAGGGATCTGGATTCTGTCGTGTGGTCTGGTGGCTCCTGCTGTGGCCCACACGTACCATGTGGAGTTCAAGGAGGAAGGTTTCACCATCTGTGAGGAGTTCTGGATGGGTCAAGAGAAAGAGCGTCTAGCCTATGCTTACAGCACACTCTTCATCACCTATGTTCTTCCTCTGTCCGCACTTTGCATCTCCTACTTGTGTATTTCAGTGAAGCTTCGCAATTGTGTGGTGCCAGGTCATCGCACCCAGAGCCAAGCGGAAGCCCAGCGGGCTCGGAAACGCAAGACGTTTCGTCTGGTGTCTTTAGTCGTCGCTGCTTTTGGGATCTGCTGGCTGCCGATAAGTGTCTTCAATGTTCTTCGGGATATTGATATAGACCTGATCGACAAGCGCTACTTCCTGCTGATCCAGCTATTGTGTCATTTGTGTGGAATGAGTTCCTCTTGTTGTAACCCGTTTTTATATGCATGGCTGCACGATCGTTTCAGGGCGGAATTGCGAAAGATGTTCACCTGCCATCGACGGATTGCCATCGGGATTCCTGCACACAACTGCGCCACTGCTAGTGTGGTTCTCTGACAGAAAAAGAGGGCATCGAGTTAGCTCAAAGACTACTGAGGCTAGAAGAACACTTGAGTTACATACTTTTGGAAAAGAGAAAGTGTTCACATTGGTCCTGGCTGGAACTATACCATCTGTAAGGTTCTCCCACATGCATCTTGGTTTAGATGGACACAGATGGTCTTTCTTGGATGTACAAGCCATTTGAGAAAGCTGTTGGATTTAGCCACAAGATTTCACCATGCTGTCTGTGATTTGGATATGGATTTTCTAGGAAGGAAGCTGCATGTTGGTCACATTACAGAGAAACAGTCCCTAACAATACTGCAACAGAAACATACAGATACCCAGCTTTTAGAAAGCAACTGCTTTAGCTTTAAAAGTGAATTGCAGCTTATTTTAATGCCTTTCACACTGTAGGATTAAAAATGTTTAAATTGCATGTTTATACAAGATGTCAATGAATATATATTAACATCAAACAGATAAAATATTCAAAAAGAGCACATGGCCTAGAAATACTGTATGAAATATTAAAACCTTTTACTAATTAAATATTTTTAAAACTTTTCAGGCCTATAATGTTTTTTGTGCTCATAATAAAGTGCAAGAATACAAAACTTACCGTCATTATATACAAAAAAAGGTTTTGTCTGCACAAGCAAAACATTTTTATTTTACAGCCAATAATATGACTCTGGATGTTGTATTGTAGTTGAATTTGTTCATTATTGAACCAAAAATCCAGTATCTTCTCTGTTCTGAAAGTTCCAAAATGTGTCAGGTGACATAAAGTTTCATTCGTGTGATTATAGCTGTACAATTTTGTATAAATTCATGAAACGTTTCATAATGTTGCATTAATAAACAGTGTCTGGACTGGCGGATTTTTTATACACGAAGACATATTACTTGGTAAACAAAACAATTTCAACTTTGTTGTTCAGGTAAATGCATACAGTGTGAATATCTCTGTAACATTATGTTTTCCAAGACCAAACCAAGGATTATTGCTCAAAGATTGGTTTAATGATCTGTACAAACCTCCAAATATTACTGTTTGTGCTAATAGTGCTGTAAATGAAGTGAAGCACAGAATGTAATGTTTTGAAAACAATTGCATGTTATTTACAATCATATGTAAATGTAATATATTAAAATTTATATTAAATGCAAATAGCCGAGATTAAGAGTGTTTTCCACCCACATAAGTAGGACTTAAAGGGATACTTCACCCAAAAAATTAAAACATTGTAGGATTCCTGCTGTCTATGGGTCAGAGGGCTTTTGGAAATTATCAGAAATATCTTAACTTGTGTTCCAAAATGAACGATGGTCTAACGGTTTGGAACGACATGAGGGTGAGTAATTAATGACAAACATTTTTGGGTGAACTATCCCTTTAAGTACATCTTTATACACACTTTATATAAAATACTATATAATTACTTCACATGTCAACACATGAAAATAAATATTTGCATAAACAAATACCACTAAAATCTAGTTAACGGCATCATATTACCGCTAACTTTAATTCAAATTGCTTAAGATTCCACCAGTATATTCGCTAATTCAAAGAAACATCAATGTATATGGACAGTAGAAAAATAAACTGATGAATAGATGAAACGACTTCAGTCAGTAACCTTTGAAATGGTCTGGGCATGTTAATATCCTCAACACAACAGCCCAAAATGAAAATGAGCTACAGCAACAAAAGACAAACCAATAAAAAGGAGAAAGCGTTTCTATGGTGACCAACTCAGTACATCGTTTGAGTTTTTCTCTTTCTCCCCCCTCTCCACTAAATCTCTTTCTATGATAGATAGTCATGTTTTCAACGGTCTGTCATCCTAATACATCAAAGACAGCCACTACACAAACACAGCTTCGATAATAGAGCAGTGATTCACAAGGAGGATGACAGAAATGTGAAAGACAAACGAGCTGCATCCTACAAATGACTAACTAACACACTTTCCTCAAGCTGCAGGCTGCAGACCCAGGTTAGGCTCAAAGTCTCAGATCTATTGTGCAAACATAATAGAATATGCTGCTCAGTCCGCAGACACACTGCCATGGCAGTATTACACCTGGACTGAAAATGGCTCGATTGATCAGCTATCTTTTGTTTCTAATGTTCAGGGGTCTGCCAGGCTACAAGGTTTATTATATGGAGAAATAGTAGTGACAACACCAAGCGGATGTTTTTATGAGTCTTCGAACTTTCTTTTAGGCCAAGTGATGGAGCAGAGACCCCGTTACACACTGAATAAAAATGAGTTCATAACAGGGTTATTGTAACTCAAACAAAAACCATACAAACTTGAAAATGAAATATATATATACTTTAGCTAGTTGCCAGTTCTTCTCATTTTCTTTTAGTTTGACTTGATGTACTAAAATAATTATAACTAAAACGAAAAAATAAATAAATAAATAAAAAAGATTAAAATAATATTGGTGGACGAGGAGAATCACCCTCACTATGTAGAACGCTTTGAGTGCTTAGAACAGCAGAAAACGGCTATATAAATGTAATGAATTATTATTATAATAAAAATAAAATTTAAGTAAAAAATTGTATAAAAAGAAACTATTACAAAATATTATAACAGTATCTAAATGATATTGAAATAACACTGGTTCATGACGTGTACTGCAAAGAAATAATTTCCATTTGTGGCAAATTCATTATGCAAAATTGTTTTCAGTCCTCACATTCAACAGGTTGAGCAGCATTTACAGGCTGCTACAACAGTGCATCAGCAATGAGACATGTCAGTGTTTCCATCACACCTCTTGTCTCTGTAAAATAGTGTATTAGCGCTGGGGGGTTTTCAGTATCGCTTTCTATAGGTTACATCGCCAATAGGTGGTGAAAAGTGAGTCGCTGAATCATTAAAGGTGCAACAGGTGATTGTCTTCAGAAACATTTTTTGTTATACTGGTTGAAAGTCTCTTCACATCCCGATAGCAATCATTAAGTTAAGTGGTTTAAATTTATTAATCTGTGTTTATAAATTCTGTGGAAGGTGTAGAACCAAGAATTGTACATCCAATCAAAACGCTCGGTCATAGCTTACTTGCCTGTCAACGTAAGTATCTGCATACCTCTGCGCACCCTGTTCCCGCAGACAGAATACATCATTAGCACATTCACACACGCTGTACAGACAGAGCTAGAATGGCAGACAAACATCAACAACCTGGTCTTCCTTCCTGGTATTGTAGTACTTTTAAAGGCTTTACTTCACTTTGGAACATGGACTGGAATTGGGAACCGTTGATGTAGCCTATTGTAGTAATGTTGTCTCTGGTATTCTGGTCTGTGAGCATAAATGCATTCAGGTGGTGTGGCTTTGGACAGCGATTACAGGGAGGGTGGGACGCTCATTTTCAGTGCTATCAGGCTAATGTTAGCATTTTCCAAGATCTCCTATTGCACCTTTAATTCAACCAGTTCATTCAAAAATGAATTAATTCATCCCAATCTCATGAGAAAAGTTAACTAATTTACAAGATGCTCATTTTGTATGATGTGATTGATGTGCATTTTTAGAAAAAGAAAAAAACATGAGCATGAAAGAAGGTTAAACCTAACAATAAGCAGATGGGGCATTAGTAGATCATGCAAATTCATACAAATTACCCACCAATTTGCCAAAATGGATAATACTGTATTTATGAATTGCGGAAAGAGTATGTTGCTTTCATTTAGCAACAAAATATGTGACTGTCTTCATGAGTCATTCATTGAATTATTCATTCAACCAATTTGCGCAAACACAATTAATTCTGGAATGAAACCATTACTGCAAAATGCAACCATTACTTGATTAATTTGAAACTATTGTCCTTAGTGGAGCAAAATAGTCTATTAATAATGTGTCTAAAATGTAAGTTACGGATTATTAATTTCCTGTTCATTGAATTGAGAAAAAAAAAAAACACCACAATAACTGTATTCATAACAGCAGCCTTGACTGTTTGATCTTGCTGATTTATCCAAACAGAATTACATAACTTCACATTCACTTTAAGAGTGAATTATTTAACTTTTAAAGTGAAATACTTTTCTGAGAAACAATCATTAGTGGACTCCCTGCACTATAGCAGACCTTCTGTTGAAGACCCCTTCATATTTAGCAAGATAAAGATAAAAAAAATCAATAGATCTCTGAATGAATTAAACTGAAAGAAAAGCATTGTTAAGCAATTGTTGACTGAAAATCTGTGAATGCTGATAGACAACAGAATAGAGCAGATAAGTCAGAATATTCCTGATTGTGAGTTGAAATAACAGCATGGAATGAAAGCAGCTCTTTTGTGTGTGGATTGTTTTTCTATTAAGTGTGCTTTTTTCATTATCAATCAGACAGAGGTGGTCAGCAGCAGTGCTCCACGTTTGCCGCTCTCATGTGTATTCATCCTCATGGGTTATTCCCTTAAAGCTGCTTCCTACTGTGCTGGAAAACTGAAAGCTACAGTAGGCTACAGGAAGTTGTTTCAGGAAGAAATTAATTGAATATTAAAACCAAATCACAGCAATTCATTATACAAATAATGCAAAAATATAAAATTTTCAGCCATTTAAATAATAATAATAATCCCCCATCACTTTGGTTTTACACAATTTTTAATTATACACAAAATATAACAGCACTGCACGCACCGTATATTCACACGTCATAAATATGTCAGCACGAAACTAGGATCATGCATTTTCATATTATCTGCTCATTAAGTGTGCATGCATTATACTCCACTTTGACTGAATTTGGATTTACCGAGGACACTAAATCTGTCAATCTCAGTTTTTTATGCCCGCTAATTATCTCTTGTTTCAAGCTACTAATTAGCCAACTGTAGATACTGTCGACAGCATAACCTTTAAACATTGAATAAGGCAATATAATTAGCTAAAGATATTTTGATAATTGTTGTGAATGACACGAGGCTCATACTATTTGCATATAAAAGTCAATTAAAATAGCAGCCATGTACCATTTCAACACAGCGCACATATAATGATGAAGGCCATGACATCCCCTTGAGCTGCCAGTCTAGCAATAGTGAGCATAGTGTGCTGGATCCTACTGCCATCTACTGGACAAAACTCATTTTGGAACATAATAAATGACGACAGAATTTAGAACTATCCCTATTAATGCACATTACAATAGAATTGCCATGAAGCCTTGTGCATGAACTACGTCTCTTTAAACATTATAACAAACAAACAAAAAAAAATCATCATAGTATTAAATAAAGATCACATGCTACTGTATATGGGTTCAGCCAAGTTTATTCAATGAATTGAGGCATAAACAAAATTAAATTTCTGTAATTATTGAAGTAAAGGAACAAACCAATATATTCATGTCTTAATGTCATAGAGAAGGCACAGGTCTAGAAAATATATCTTGTGCATATATGCATAGCATCAGCAATAATTAATAAAGCTTTTCATTCAAATCCAGACATAAAGGAGTGTTTAGAGTCTGCAGAACCTAATGACAGTGAAACTCACTCAAACTGATTGACAACACTTGAATGAACACAGCCGAAGATCTTCTGAAGGTCTTCATGACTGAATATGTAACCGCAACACAGAAAACTGAGACTGACAACAGATTCAACAAGACATACAGTTAATTCCTCCATCCTTGTCATAGAGACTATTCTCTCCCCATAGGCATTTAAATGGTTAAACAAAATTGTTTACTCACTGATTAAAACAATGAGAAGAAAAATGGAGCTTGGATTCGGAAGTAGGTTTTGAGCACTGTCAGGTAAGACTTCAGGTTTACATCACAGATCTTTGGTTTTACAACAGACAAACACTGACCTCAACAGGCTACATGATACGTTGCAAAAGATCCCGGTTTGATGAAAGTACCGCATTACCTGCCATTCAGGAAACAAAATCCTGCAAAAAAGTTATTGCTAGTTCGTTACAGAACTTCAGAATGTCACAGTATGTACATTGTGCTTCAAAAAACGCTTAATAATCCTTGGTCTAAATCGCTACAATATAAAACAAACATGCAGTTTGACATGTAGCATAAAATATTTTGCCTGATTCAACAGCTGGCAAAAAGAAACATTTAAATATGTAGTCAATATTGACCAGGGAAATATCAGTAGAATTGCAGTGTTCGAACACCAGCAGAGCTTTACATATGCAGAAGTGTGCGTAACAGGCGAAGATTTCTTCATTAGAGGAAATTCTACAGGGTATTTTAGATAATTACTTAATATAAAAACACTATCTTTCATAAATGAAACACCCGGTACAAATACAAAGTGCTTATTGTTGTAATTTCTAAAAAGTAAGAGGATCGTTACCTTGATTTGAGCCGCAAAAGACACAAGGCTGCATTAACACTAATGAAGCGTTCTGATCAAGACTCAAGGCAGCAGTCAGGATCTAAACACAAATCGCTTAAGGAAGAAGGGAAACCTTCAAATACAAGCTTAAGACTGCAATAAATAATGCATTAAAAAGCCTTCTCTTAAATGGAAAGATGCACAGAAAATTTATGAGATTATCAAAAACTACGATGGAAAGCTTCTCAGGAGGATATTGTAGCATGATCCAACAAAACAAAAAACAATATCCCAGCATCCAGTTGTGTGTGATCTGACAGACTGCAGAATTCTTGTAGGCTTCGATATACTATACAGATCCACACTGGAAAAATGCGTTCTTTGTATGATATTGGTGATTAAATCAGAACGCACAGCAACTCTACATGCGTAATATAGTCAAGCAAAGCAACTGATTATGAGATGTGATATTGCGTTTACAATCCTTTTGGCTGTATCAGCCAAGTCCTACAATATTGAAGCGTCTCAGTATAGTGATCTGGGCACAGTTATTCAGATGTTAGGATTAAACCCTAACACTTGGATTGAAGTGAAAGCAGGATGGCTGGTTTCTCCTCCATGACGCGAACTAGCAGGTTATCAATATAGTCCTCTAACTCCATGATCCTGGCATCTTTTTTGGAGAGTTCGGCCTGTTGCTTTACCACCAGTGTGATCAGTTCCTCCTGTGTGAGCTGAGTGTACGGACCGCTATCTACATTCTGGATAATATGCAGTGAAATGAAGGAAGAGAGAAAAAAAGTTGTCAACTCATGTACAGTACCAATGAGAAGTCTGGATACACTTAATGGATGCTTTTCATATTCTTTGGATGAACTATGGATGAGCCAACATTAAAATTCTGTACCAATTTGTCTACATAAGTGGAAAATAAAACAGTAAAAGTAAACTAAAATACATTTTTAAATGCTAAGCAGGCATCACAATATTATAGTATCGAGTATGTTGATTGTAGAATGAATGAATATCAATTTTTCAGCATTAATAGAATATTACCATAATTAAAACATATTAAGCGCCTTGGAAAGTGTCTTGCTAAATCTAATCTTAAAATAAAAATAGGAGGAAATAAGCATGCATGACTAATATTCAATATTAGTCAGTACTAGTTTTTAAAAATTGGAGTAGACAAAAACATAAAAATTAGAGTAGACATAAATTATGCCTACAAATGATTTTATGTACAAAACGTTTTACTCCCATATTTTAAAATGTGTTACTTCGTAGATTTACTTTCAACTCTTCAATGTGCAAAAAAAAATGTAGGAAATAAGTAGGAAAATTACTTGTACTTTTGACATCTCAGCCATTTCCTTGATGGTGATAGTCTTTGGGTCTTTCCCCACAGCGATAACACTGGAAGACTGGCTCTCGGTGCTCATGGGTTTCACTGGGTGAGGCCTGAGAAAGGCAAGCAAGAGACGGGTATATTAATGCAATGAACATAACACTTGACTGCTGGCAACAGTATGTTCCTTATTCCAAGAGGAGGATGAACTGCACACTTTTAACAATAAAAAAAAACATTAGAAAATGCTCAAATGAAGTGAACAAGGGTCCTTGAAGATAGTATTCGATTAAGGAGACATGGGTATGTTTGAAAAGGCATACCTTATTATTCAACTCATACTAGAAATTCAGTACGGTGTATGCAAATTTCTGGATCTACATTTGGAAAAAGGTACAGTATACAACCAGAGCAAAATGCATAGGATACTGCATTCCACAATATAATGTGTTTGACTTGGAGAGCTTACATTGACCCATGAGGGCCAAAGGGCATTTTAAGGTGAAAAAAAAAAAAGTCAAAGCGATGTATTTTACCTGAGTGATGACTAGACACCTCTTGCTGATGTAAACATGATGTAGTGATAAAATTAATGTGTCATGTGACAAATGTAGAATATTATGAAGTGTATTTTAAATTATTTTTTAAATGTTGCATATTTTATATTCTTTCTGATATGCAGTAAGCAGTTCTTGGCATCACATTTACATTTATCATTTAGCGGATTCTTTGATCCAAAGCGACTTACAAATGAGAACAACAGAAGCAATCAGACCAACAAGAGAAAAACAGTAGTATACAAGTGCCATGACAAGTCTCAGTTAGTCTAGCACAGAACACGTAGCTAGGGGTTTTTTTCTCAAGAATATGACAGACAAGAAAAGAAAAGGTAAGTGCTAGTATTGGTTAAGTGCTGGCGAAAAAGATGAGTCTTTAGATGTATTTTTGAAAATAAGTAAAGACTCAGCTGTTCGAATTGAGATTGGGAGGTCATTCCATCAGCATGAGATAATGAACCATCCCAAACTCACCCAATGTGTAATTCCAAAACAAAACCAAAAGATCAATAACAGTACAACAGAGAAATAAAATGTAAAATCCAAACACAAGCACCTGTGGCAAAGCAATCAAGAATCATGTATAATGCAAATATCCCACAAAACAACATGATCTCTGGAACAAACTCAAACTCATGCCTACCACTCATGCCTTGAACATGGAACTAGTCTTGTATACATCAAATTTATGTAAATTCTAATGTGTATGTCATCAAATCCCACATCAACAGACTCTCATATGGAACCAGTTTTTGAAAATTGTGAAGACAATCTAATATGGCCAACAATTACAAAGTCCCTGTATTATTTGAGATACTGCCTTTGTTCCATTTACACTAGTCCTTCAAGACCATGACATTTTGAACAACCAAGACCAGCAATCAGTAGCAAAACCCCAAGCCTACAATCCTGACCCTCAAGATCCCATGAAGGAGTAACCAACCATTAAGCAACCAATCAAACAAACCTTGAAGAAAAAAATCTCTTTAAACTAGCAATACCAGAGATTAATTCAGGTAGTTTCACGGTAAACAGCAGCTGTTGATTTGAAAGCCGATGGGTTTAACACAACAGAGGTGACAGACTGTTAGATGAGTTCAAGGAGTGGTTAGTAGGGATCGGGAGATTGTTTCTCACCTTCTTGATTTAGAAACTGCACTTCCACTACCATTCTGCAGAGCAACTGTCTGAGCCTCTGATGGCGGGACCCAAGCGCGAAGAGTCGCCTTGCCCCCTATAGGGGATTCAGATGTTACTACAGTGGAATTAGTTCTGCTGGGTGGAGCAACACTGGTTACAGTCAGCTCAACATCTTCTGCATCTTGTGAAGACTGAGAAACTGATCTAGCCAGACTTGTATTCTCTGTACCAGCTTTTACAGTAGTTGTGTATTGGCGAGATGAATTTTTCTTTCTAAGCGAAAAATTTCTTTTAAATGAGGCTCTGGCTTGTTCAGTGAAGCTGGGTGATTGGTTTCCACTCTCTGATTTCTGTGATTTGCTTTTCTCTGAAGACTTTTTGAATGGATCATTTGTTCCTTTGTTTGCAGACTTATCTTTCTTATCAAAGGTTGAAGTCTGATCTTCAAGATTTCCCATTTGCTTTGGGCCCTTAGGGAACAGGTCATCTTCATTGGTGGTATGCTCTGGTAAAGCCCAGGGATCTTTAGATAGCAGGTTATCACTTGGGAATGGGTCAAGAGCAATCATTCCCCTCCCCTCAAATTCAGTAGCCGGTTTCCCCAAATGCAGTTCTTCTGGACTTTCAGCAGCTTTGAGGAGGTCTACATCAACAAACCCATCTGTAGAAATACTTCCATTCTGGCCCTTGTGCTGTTTCTCAGTTTTGTTGTTTTCTGATGTCATGGGTTGATTGGTTACCTGCTTGTCTGGTTGGACTTGCCTGACTGGGTTTTTCACTAATGACTCTTGTCTGGGTTTGACTAAAGGCATCTCTTTAACCACACCATCAATCTTTGAATTAATACTTTGTATGGATCTGGCAGTTGGTGTAGGCTTCTCTTTTGACTGGGAGAGTTGATGGTTAAGGGCATCTGGAGTCAGAGACTTCCCTTCCATATCCTGAGGTACATGTCTACTATGCACAGCTTGAGTTGGATGGTTTTCCAAGTTCTTGGAAGCAGAGTTTCTAGGCTTATTGACAGTGGCATATAAAGACTCTTTGATATGACCATATTGGTCATTTGTCTCGACCGATGGTTCTGGGGTCACAGGAGCTCTGGGTGGAAGGAGTGCCTCTTTGTGCCTTGCGGGGGCAGGGGGAGGTGCCTCATGATTTTTTGGGTGCTGGTTAAGGTTCACAGAGGTTCTGTCTTTTAAGATTGAAGATTTATTTGGCATCAGCCTCTCAGGTCCATCTACACTCATTTCTTCTGAGAAATCCCAGTTTCTTTGGTTTACCTCCGCAACAAGATGGTCCCAACGTGTTTGACCCATCACCCCATGCCTCTTCTTAGGAAAGAGGGTTTCATAGTCTGGGAGAGGAAGAACAGGCCTATCTTTGGAGTTTTGGGTATGCACTTGTCCCCCATTATCAGGATTGTTTTCAGACTTAGACGAGCCCCCTAGATGACCAGGGGGAAGAGGAGCCTTTCGCTTCTTGTCAGATTTGGAAGCTGAGAGGTTTTCCATGCTGGACTCACTGAAAGTTCTCGGAGGTTTAGCAGGTGCCAAAGAAGAATGAAGATCAGAAAACATACCAAAAAACTTAAACGGATCAGTAGAGAGGGATGGGGAAAGGTGAGAAGTGGTCTGTGTGTCTATAGAGTCTGAGGGGGATTGGAAATGGCTATTTTCGGTTTCAGGCAGTACACTCAGAGCCAATCTGCCAAAGAGCAAAAACATAAAATGATCAATTTACGGCTAAAACAGAGCTTACAACCAATATTTTTTCCAATATACTTCTGCTGGGCATTACATGCAACTAAAACCCATTTAACACAAACAGCACATGAATCCCCAGCCTAAATATATTATCTTAACTTAATGCCTGACCTTCACACTTTATATGTACAACTGAGCATTCATCGCATAATAGAAACAATATCTTTCTTGCTATTAAACTACATCAAAAAGGTCATAATTTTGCTTGGTTACTTTAAGAATTTCTTAAAATCTTGTGCCAAAAAAAAAAAGAGGCTGTTAAAAAAAAAGTCTTTAAACACAGCTTGATAGAAGAAAATGTACCCTTAACTTCTATGCAAACAAACACAACTAAAACATATTCCGGTCTCTTTTTATTCTCAGCTTTTGGAAAATGAGTTACTCACCATATTAGTTAATCATAAGACACAAGTTCCTAAAATCCTGAGTTCCAAAACTCCCAGTACAAAAAAGGTGATCCAACGACTTGTTTCCTAAGACAATGTTGCTTAGTCACTGTCTGGAAGACTACAAGATCATCATCTTTTACAACTTGTTTCACTAAACCAGAAGATCAGCACTTGACGATCCAGTACACATTCCTTCCTCCGTTAACCAATCATATGCCTTCGGCCAAACAGGTTAAGTAAGTTGCATAAGGTCAAAATGCAAGCCATTCAATACAATAAAACCTATCCGGAGTACACTTTATGAAGAAAAATATATATATATATATGCCTAAAGTATTTATATATTAGGCTATATCTTATATGCATTTGAAGAAAGTGGATCAGGTGCAATTCTGCACAATCTGTCTACTTTGCCTATTTTCGTTCACATTATGAACACTCAACTAAAGACTGAAAGAAGAGCAGTTTATTTGTAAGTTCCCTTACGAATCAAAGAGGTATGAACTGCTGTTAAAAAAAGTGAATAAATGATGGCCAGACCAATTTAACATTAAAGACAGACTAAAATTACTGTGATTCAACATGTTCCACTTTCACCCAAGGGTATGAAAGTAAGCGATACCTGAACTCCCATGTCTAGTAGAAAAACAATGATCTCATCCCATCCTGACAGACACCCCCTCCACCCCATCCCACACACACATTTTCACAATGGGATACAGTTGTGCCGAGAGATGAGAACGAATATACTAATAGCTAATGGAGATTTGAATGTGCAACACTTTCCGTAATGACCTCGGTGTGGAAAATGTAACAATTTTTGTGCATTTATTCTTTTGACCTGTAAGTGTTTGCAATTTAAGCTCTTCTGTTATTAACTATCTGCTGCACCTATTTTTACAAGGAGGCTTTGTATAAATAAAGGAGTTCCCCTTTAAGAGCAGTGGAGCAGACAGAGGTGAGAGGAGTCGAGTTTCAGCCTGGGTTTTCCTCAGCTCTCAGGTGGCAAGATGCTGACTGCATTACAGAGCAGCCTGACTTATCATTTAGCATGCGTCCTCAGCATGAACTATGCTGAATACAATGCAGCTAACAAACCTCTACATCCTTAGTTCTTTAGCGTTATCCTGAATAAGAATGCTAAAAATTACAATGCTTAAAAGTAAAGCAACAAACTTGGATTTCAAGGATAGCTCATTACTCAGACATTTCCCTTGGGAACCATTCGAGCTGGTTGAAAAAACCAATATATACATAACTGAAGGGAAGTCCCATCTTTCCAAAAATAGCATAAAAGACAAAACATTCAAGTGTTTTGCTTAAAAACAATTCCTCAATTAAATTATCTTAATAAATGCGAGAGTGCATCACATATATACATATACATATTATATATTCTCCATACCCAAGTATCCTCGCTGAATAAAAGCATTAATTAATTTAAATAAATATGAATGACCCAAACTTTTGAACAGTAGTGTATAATACAAGAATTCTAATAATAATTGTTGTTTTTTTCATTTTCTTGAATAAAAGGTCAAATATATATAATAATTTTATAGGCACCAATATAATGCACAGTTGTGAAACGAATTATCTACTTATATTTATTTTAATGAAATCAAACTTACCAGCTCTAATGCCTTTTTTTTTTGCTTCTGAATTTGTTATTACAATGACTGAATCAACAGACACAGATGTACTGAGGGTTAAACAGCCATGACTAATTTTGAATCTCAAATAATGTTCATTGTTCATATTTTATACACGTCACTTCTGCGTGCCATAATGACCCACATAATGGCCAAGCCTGGCAGTAGTGCTCCAAAACTGCCTTGCTGATATCAGTTTTTAGATTTTTTTTAAATGTGGATGTGGTTTGGATTGCAGCCTTTGTGTTTTTAAACAAGTTGGCTACAGAATTAAATTAAAGTTACAGATTACAGGTAATAATGTGGTAAATAAGTTTCTTGCACAGACCGCTTCACTTCATAAGAACTAAATATCATCAGGAGCACCAGGTATTAATTTTGCATTTCCTGATATGCTTTTTTAACTCTCAAATTGACGGCAGCCACTGACTTGCATTTTGTGAATCACCAAGGACCACAGTTTCAGCTAAAAATCTTCTTTACTGTTCTACTGAAGAACAAACTACCTACATCTTGAATGGTCTGAGGGTGAGTAAATTAACAGCAAATTTTAATTGTGGGATGAATTATTCCTTTAATGTTGCTTTGGATAAACAGCTCAGGTGTTCTGGTAGATAGCGTGGTTGGGCAATTACCAAACAAAACCCATGCAGTACTCTAGTTAAACTAGTCTACAACATCCTACAGGAGATGTATTTGTCAATCAAATGTGGATAAAAATCAATCACAACATTTCTAGCAAAATCAGTGCCTATAATATAGTAAATATGCAAAAAATCTCCCAGCCCTAAATAGCAATCTTGTATAGAGGAATTTATTCAAGCACCAGAGCACTCACCTTGGCTTGACCGCGGACACTTTTGCTGTGCGGCTGGGGAAAGCACTAGCGGGTGGCGTCGGGGTGAGGGTGGTCCTGACGGCCCTCTGTGGGTCCGTGGACCTCTCTTTTGGGATAGAAGACGGAGTATCTGGGGTGAGGGGAATGTCTTCGAATGGTTTTGTAGAGGCTGGCACATCCAGATGTTTGGGTTCATTCAAAGCTTCCTCGCTCTTCTCCTCCTTCTTTCCAATGCCAAAGAGAGAAGAGAGCCGTTCGGTTACTCTGGTCTCCTCCTGGTGCAGCTGATCCTCAGCTCGCTGCGTCTCCTCCTCACGCTGCTTCCTCTGCAGCTCTTCCTCTTCCTTGCGCTTCTTCTCCTGCTCTTCAAGCCTGCTTTTCCTCTCTTCCTCTTGTTTTCTCTCTCGTTCCTGTTGCCTCCTCTGCTCTTGTTCTTCCTGTCGGTCCAGCATCTCTTGCAGGCTTCTTCCTTCGTGTTTCTTACCCTTCTCCTCCACCTCTACATGACTCCTGTCCTCTAGAGGGCGCTGTGGGACAAGAGAAGCTTTGTCTTGCACTTCAGGTTTGTATGAGGGGATAGTCAGGCCTTTAAGTGAGTCGATGGAGATGTCGGATGTATTTCGTTGGTGGTATTTACGAACATCCTCTACTGAACCCTTTCCTGAGCTGTTTAGACTGAGTGAGGAGCCAAAATTAGCTTTAGATTCTTGCTCCTCGGCATAAACATGGCTGCCGTTGATACAGAGGTTATTCTGCTCCTGGATGTTTTGTTTAGAGCGGCTCAGAAGAGAAAACGGGCCAAGAGACACTTTGCTATCTGAGCTCTCAGTGCGCTTGTGTCCCAGTATTTTAAACTTCTTTTTCACTGCAAGAGAAGAGGACAATATGTATTAAAACTGCAATGTAGATGAGGGCCAAAATATATTTGAACACTGTCAGAAACCTAAGGCACTAACTGTTTTATAAACAACAACAACAAAAAGATTTTCAGTGACTTTTGTTTGTTGACTTTTTGATGTGTCAAGGTGAATATTAACTACAGCTTAAGTTACTTCTTATACTTTTTATACATAAGCAAAACTTGTCATAGCAGACCCTCTGGAGCAATAACTAGTACTACTTATCAAAAATCTGTACAAATGTTAAAAATGCACTTAAAAATGAATATTTATATATTATCAATTATAGATATAATTAAATCGTAAATTACATTTGGATGTGAAGATACCCCCAGAAGATTATTTGAAGCTATTTTTGTGTTAAATGAGAAAGTATTAAGTAGAGATTACAAACAGTAGCTTTAGAAAAAAATATTTTATTTGACAACATAAAATTTATTACACAAACATTTAGGCTACAAGTGTCTAACATAAACAACTGAACATAAAAGAAGATTACTTGAGAAACATCTGTGTTTTTTTTATTCATGCAATGGATATCATTGGAAACGAAAGAGCTTAGTTACCAACAGTCTTCAAAATACCTTCTTTTATGTTCCACAAAAAAGTAAGTCATTTAGGTTTGAGTAAATGGTGAAATCTTTTATTTATTTTATTTTTTTCCCCCTCACTTTATGAATGGGACTTAGAATTTGGGATTTTAATTGTGTTATTTTTTCATAATTAATTAACGTGTCAAACTGATAGCCCTAATATTATATATATGTGTGTGTGTGTAAAGGTACATGTGTATATGTATACGCAAGTATTCAATCTATCTTTCTATCTTATCATGGTTTCCAAAAAAATATGAAGCAGCCATTCAGCATATTAGAAAGATTTCTGAAGGATCATGTGACACTGAAGACTGGAGTAATGAAACTGAAAATGCAGCTTTTCCTCAAAGGATAAATAAAATAAATAAAATTTTAAAATATAATAAACTAGAAAACATTAGTTTTAAATTGTAATAATATTTCACAATATCACTTTTTTTTTTATTGTATTTTTTATCAAATGAATGTAGCCTTGGTGAACATAAGAGACCTCATTCAAAAACATTTGTTAAAATCGTAAATATTTGTACTACAACAAGATGACCTATGACCTTACCATCAGGAGAGTCCACATTAAGGCCAGATGATCTGCTGCTGCTGAGTGAACTGTTCTTCTCAGGCAGGGTGCCCAGGGTTGACATCGACTGGGACACATTCCTTTGGAGATTTGTCTTTGGTCCAAACAAGGATTTGAATTTTGATTTCTTCTTAGGATTGTCTGAACCGCCCTCTCCTTCCTCTTCACTGTCTATTCCCACTGAAGAGGGCACGATCGCAGAGGCAGAATCTGACAGGCCTTCCTTCTTCTTACCACGAATTTTATCCTTGAGTTTGCCAATGCCAGAGCGAGGTTTGTCTGCCATGGAGAGGTCAAACATGCTGGCTGTCAGGTTATTCCGCATGAACTGAATGTCCAAAAGAACTCCCCCTCGGTCCTTCTCTTGTTTCCCGTTCTTATCCACAAGCTTGTACCAGCTGCAAGGAGAACCAAACCTTCTCATTAGATAAGGAGAATCACTTATTTTATGCGTATTTAATTAATTAATAATGAAAGCCTTACTTTCAACACAATTATTTTAATATTAATTTATGCGGTTTTAATATTAATTTATGCGGTAAACGGTTTTCTGTTTTATTGAAATAAAGCTGAAATAAAATATAAATATTAGAAGAGGATTTTAAACTTTAAAAACTGTCTCTTAAAAAAAGTGTTGCTTTGGCAACTAACTATGGTAAATAAAGCTAAATAGAAATAAAAATAATAATAAAGAAGAAAGCACAGACTAAAATGAAAATAAATACTGAAAATATAAAACAGCCAATTCAAAATATTAATAAATACATTATAAAACTGTACAGTATAAAAAAGTATACTAAAATGACACTGACTGCATTAGATCACAAATGTGATTTAAGTGTTTTTGGGAACATTTCACATATGCCTTGAAGAAAACTTTCTTTTGTAAAATAAAATTAAATAAAAATGTTGCATACATTTTTTAAAAAGACAAAAATAATTTTTGTGGACCTTAAAATTTTTTTTTGAATAACCCTGTAATCCTTGGCTGGTTGTAGATTATTACATGGCTACTTCCCAAACAAGTAAATAAACAGATTATTATGTGAGAACATAAAAAAAAAACACCATGCTGCCATTGTCAGTTTAGATCTAAATATTCTTGGAGAGTCATGTAATACATAAATCTAACTTTCCCCCAAATGCGCACATCTGTGATTAAAGGGGTAAAGGGTATGATGCCTTTTGTAGTTTCACAATACTTTGATGTAATTTTCTATCCATTTTTAACAATAGCAGTTTCATTCAATGTTTCAAATAGTAGCAGGTTCAAAACTAAATTACTGTATGAATAGAAAGGCTGGAATTTCCCTTGGGAACTGAACCCTGTACCAGTAAATGATACAAAACACAGAAGCCTGCCTACTGATGAAGCAGCGTTTGCTTGTCCCCTCTTGTTCAGCAGAGCGGCAGTGTGTTCCGTTCAGTGTGTGATCATGAACATGCCATTATCCACTCACACTGTTGTCATAATAGACTCCTGAACACAGGGATCATGGGTAGTGTACGGTCACACTGACACCAACAGCGGCTCCCACAGACCAATCTGATTAAACATGGAATGTGATCAGAGCAAGCGGCTGCAGTAGAATTCCAAGCATTTCTGTTTGGACCCCCACAGATGAAACTTTTGGACAGACTTCTACTACAATTTTAATGAAAAACTCATGAAAGCATTTTCCCCCTTTGGTTGTGCACTATATGCAATTATTTTCCAACCAAAGTGTGTTTATAAATTCATGGAGTTATATTATAGCTGCATAATTTCCAGCATGTTGCAATGTTGTTGTTTTTTATTATTTGTAAAGAATGACAATTTTATCTTTGTAAAGAAAAAGTGAAGAAAAATATTTACATTTAATGAAATATAACATAATATGTATGTAACAATTTCTGAGTAAAATCTGTTCCAAAGGTTTTTATTAATTAATTATCTTTTTTTTATCTAATTTGGCCAAAAATAAATAAATACTTGCCATTTAGAACTTGCAGAACAAAACAAAACTTAGCTTAGATTTAAATATATTATATTATTTAACCTAATGAAAACCTGGTTTTATGGCAGCATTTATTTTGTTGCATTTCCAAATATAGTTCACTCAAAAAATGAAATGTTATAAATGAATAATTCGAGCCCAGAATGTGGGTATAATTTTCAATCTTAAAGTGCAGTTTTCTAAAAGAACAGCACTAACTGTAGTAAAAAAAATAATAATAATAAAATAAAAAAAAACTGTTATTAGGATGCTTGGAACCACATCAAAATAGGAGAGACTAGAGAAGCCCAAGGCCAGGAAACACAGACTATCAGTCTGTTAGTGGACCTTACACTCAAACCACAGCAGGAAACTCAAATCTGTAGTTTCAAGGTGGAGGAAGACTAACGGGAAATCGTGCCTATCAGCAATCGAAGCTCAAGGGAATAGATAAGGAAAGTTCTTTCAAGATATCTCAGGTCTCTTTACATTATCTTCTGCTCTGAAGTTTGTTTGAACCACAGACGCCTGGCAAACTCAGTACAGAACATCTCATCTAAAACTACAATTTGACCTACAGTATATCTTTGAATAGGTCACCTTGCAGTAAAAGCTATTTTATAGTCACATTGACATGCAGTAATATCTTTAATCCATCATTCTCTCACAGCTCTCAGGAATCGATTCAAATGGTCATGCCTGAGAGTTCTCAGAGGCGACATTTAAAATCTTGATGAATGTGCTTCATCCTACGCAGTCCTCTGAGCTACGCTAACACCCTCACACATGCCAACGCTTGAGGCTTCATCTCTTCACACAGAGAAAAACAAAATTAAACAAGTGCTGCTCTTAATCCGACTTGAGCTGCAATCATTAATGCGGTCAGAGAAGGGAACCATCAGGAACAGCCTGCTATTCCTCCTCAGAGATAAACACTATTATCTATTATCAGCAAGGTTACTAGGGGGTCAGAATTCAGTTTCAATACAAATGTAAATAATATCTGCTTTCACCATTCAATTTGATTGATTCATAAGCTTAATTAAATTTGATTCCGATATGGATTGATTCGGATATAAAACAGGTATAGTATGTCTCAATTTTTCTTAAGGAAAGAAAATCTCTCAACTAAAGCTGTAAGCTACATGAAACCATACATTACTATTAAATATTAAAATTAACAGAGTCCAAATGTAATTTATATTTAGGTATAATATTAATCAAACAGAGTTGCATACAATTTTTTAACTAACAAGTTTATAATGAATTATTGTGATTTAAAAAGTCACAATTAACTTGTACTTTTTTATGCATTGGCAGAAAAAAAAGAAAAGAAATTAGAGGTTGAGATGCAAACTTGTGAGAAATTTCAATTGTGAGAAGAAAAAAAAACAAAATACAAAACAGTTTATAATAAAGATGACATTGGTTTAGACTTAATGATGGTTTAAATTTAAATTATTATTATTATATTAATTAAACTAGCCTAACCTGGGTGTGAATTGAGAACATAGGGGTTAAAAGGAACCATTAGTTCTCACCGATTCCTTTTTTTGTATCAGGTACTCAAACTAGAGCCCGACCGATATGGATTTTTGGGGGCCGATGCCGATATTAACTCGAAAAGAGCCGATTTATAAGCCGATATTTTGATTTTAAAAATAATCTGGATATTAGACCCATTTCCTATAAACTGCATTTACACAACATTCAATAGCAAAATATCTGCCTGTTCTATGTATGTGGGCTGTATAAACCATTTTCCAGAATGGACTATGTAAAAAAAAAAGCCTTAGATTACAGTCTCAATGACTAAACAATTGCACATCAAAAGTATATATTTTTTAATGATCAAAAAACAGTCTGGTTTTAAACATTTAACACTTTTACTTTCTTCCAGTTGAAGCTGGTTTTAACAGTCTGTGTGTTTACTGTAAATAAATTATAATACTAAAGTTAAAGTATTTGCAGAAGTAGTCCCACACTTTGCTGCTACAGCATTCACCTTTTTCAGCCATCTGTAGGCAGAAAGAGAGACAGAGAAAGAAAAAGCATGTGTATTAATAATATCACCATGTATCATTACTCATGTCATCATTAGAATTATAATAATAATAAACTGGGATCTCCTACATAGGCAAAAATGAGAAATATATATATTTTTTTTTATTTGTCAAGCAATAGGTATTACCTACTTATATTTAACAATATTATTTCAACATTTTCCTGTTATGTCTGTAAAGCTGCTTTGAAACAATATGTAAAAAAAAAAAAAGCGCTTGTTCAGCTCACATTTATTTACATGTCCCCTCTGGTTTAATCATTTCTGACGCACCTACTGTAGTTACTGTAACTACACTATATTTGCTCTCACAGACACATTCACAACACACCCGTATATCTTCTCCTCTTCTCTTTGTGCAGTCTGAATCAAAACATCATCTTGCCTACTATTACCGGAAGATTACGGAATCAATTCGAAGTTGAATGGTTAACGTTAGTGTCATGAACACACCGCTGTCAATTTTGAGAAGAACCACCTTCAAACAAGTTAATAGCAAGCATTTAAGGGGCCTGCTAAAAAGGAAGCTATTAGCGTTAGAGTAACGTAACCAGCCTGAATTCACCAAATTGTTCTCTGGACCTGAGGGTAGCCTCTTCTTCCTTGCTTCTCTCTTAATTCTCATCAGCAGGACTAGCGCTATCGCTCGCTTCTTACAACGGGACAGGTACATGTTTGCTGCTGACCGAAAGGAGGAGGAACAGACTATGAAAGAGTTCCCGCTAAACGTTTTTAAAACTCCGCCTATGCCATAGGGCAGCGCAAATCGCGTTGTATCTGAAGGGCAACGCTGAGCCCAGCGGCAAGCGCCGTGCATACCGCGTACTGTGTGAAAGGCCCAATTACGCGGTCATTATGTGGGAAACACACCGCAATAGAATAAGAATAAGTGAAACGCTAACGTTATAGTTTGACCTCCTATTAACGTTCGCGCTCTTCCACTGATAAACATGGTATTAGCTTTGTGGCTAATCTAATATAGCAATGCATTAGCGGCTGTAAGTGATGTTACAGAATATTTAGAAGTAATAATGATAGGACCGTTAGCTAGAACTACCACACAGTTTTTATATACAGGGTATGAACTAAATCTACAATCATTTCACATGACGAACGACAGACTCACCGTCAAAACAGTTGATCGCTTTCTTCTGTAGTGGACTTCTGGCGCTGTTGTTAACTCTGGAGCTGCAGAGCTCCCTCTGGTGGGCACACTATGCAACACTCATAACATGAGTGAAGCATGAGACTCTGTTTCTCATGTTTCATCGGCCGTTATAAATGCAGATGCCGATTTAAATGCAATTAGCTTATATCGGCCGATAATATCGGCCGGCCGATATATCGGTCGGGCTCTAACTCAAACCCATTTTTACAGAGAAACACTAAACCACGGACCCAGCCACTCGGAGGCTGCAAAACAAACTGGTGCAGTAAGTTTCATCTGCTCTTTTATTTATGGGATAACAATTGATTTAATAAATGGATTTAGAGGTCATATGACATGGGAAAAGTCGGCCTAGATAAAGGCACAGCTAAATAATTAGAAAACTGATCCACAGAGGTACAGAAATTAACCACACCTTAGTCCACATGGACCTGGACTAACACGAAAAAATATGGGTTCAGTAACTGATATCAGAGAGTCGAACACTGGAGAGGTGCAAAAACGTGACAGCCTTAGGATAATATAGTATTTCTATTAATACTCTATTAAACTCCTTTACTGGAGACAGTGATCAGCTGGCCCCCAGCTCAGTGTCAAAGCTGCCATATCACCATTACCCTGAAGTAGGACAGTAACATGACACCAGCAAGCTCGAAGAAAAAAGGAGGCAAAATTCAATCCCTCGTGTCAACGTATATGAGAGGGAGAAAGAACGACAAAGACAGAGACATGCCTTTTGTTTTATGTGCAAAACATTACAAACTGCTTGCAGTGCACAATATTATAATGATTCAGACTGTCAGTATTATCTGATACCTAGGTACTTTTTAAAGTAACAGTTCACACAAAAATACTTATTTGCTTAAAATGTACTCACTCTCAGATTTGGAGAAAATTAGCAATACATCATCACATTTGCTCCTATGCATTGAATGGGTGCCATCAGAATAAGATTCCAAACAGCTGATAAAAACATAACAATAATCCAGACAACGACACAATTTTTTTTATTTTTTTTTTACTTCAAACCTTCAAAAATAAGACCTTTCTCCAGTGAAAAAGTCTTCTTGCCTGAATCAGGAGAAAAATCAGCACAAATCAAGGGCTGCTTACATGAAAACAGTTCTAAACGAATATGTCAGTGGATTTTGACGTGAGAGGACAACAGGGGATGGACTTTTCACTGGAGGAAACATTATCATGGATTACTGACTCAAATTTTGACCAAAAGTGACAGTTTAAAGTCAAACAAGAGCTTAAGTGGTTACTTGTGGATTATTTTGAGGTTTTTTATCAGCTGTTTGGACTCTCATTCTGACGGCACCCATTCACTGCAGAGGATCCATTGGTGAGCATGTGATGTTATGCTAAATTTCTTCAAATCTGTTCCAAAGGAAAAACAAACTCATCTACATACTGGATGGCCTGAAGGGGAGTACATTTTCAGCAAATTTGCATTTTTGGCTGAACTTTAAGCCTCTCAAGCACAATTCAAAATTCACATACATACCTATTACCACCATAGATATTGGTCTTCATGAAAATAAAACGGCAAATATACATTATGTTTACTTCTTTGTATGCATATTTGAGAAATTTAGTTTGGATCACAAAGACAGACAGAAACAGCAGGAAAAGAAAGAACAAAACCTTCAGGACACACAAGCACTAACACATTACTGATAGTCTGATCAGACCTGTGGGAGATAATAAACCAAGTCATTCAGCGATACTTAAGCAAAGATCTGAATCAAAAAACACCTGCTTGAAATAATCACTCATATTAAGTGTTTGCATTAATCCCATAATCCCATTCATTATTTACATTATACCATTACATAAGGAAGCTCTGCATTCCACTTTTACTTTCTTTGAGTGTATCCAAATAGGTTTAAAGTCACGTCATAACCATTAACATACTTCTCAATTACGTGAGTCTCGAGCACAGTACACACCTGCTTGAAATGACAACCATGAAAACTGGGGCAAACCCAAGGCAAATAGACAGGTATTACATGTCGCTTTCTCTCTCTGTTCTGAACCATAATAGGAAGTCAAACTAAAAGGCAAATAATAAGCTCTGTATTTGAATAAAGAGCAGCCCTCATTTTCATTGGAGTACAAACACAAAAAAAAAATTTCGTAAAAAAAAAAAGAATATATAATATCTTATCATAATACGTTAATGCATTATTATTTTGAACATTGGATTTTTCATACAGTTGTTACAAATTTCTATCATTATTTACTCACTCTTATACACTGCAAAGCTATGAAAAATAATAATGTATAATTTGAGATTTTATGTTCCAAGCACTCTGACTCTTTTTGTCCTCGCAACTGAGTTTATATCTCACAATTCTATTTTTTCACAATTTTTTTTTGTTTTAAGAATTGCAAGATATAAACTCAGAATTTTCCGTTAAAAAGTCGCAATTACCGTTTTGATTTTTCATTCGGTAGTGGAAACAAGCTTCATTTAAACAATTATTTTGAACACCTTTTCTTTGCAAGAGGACATAATATGCTTTTGGTTTTAATTTGGCTAACTGTTTATGAACTGAATTCAATGATGAACTGCCTTTGACACATTATTTTCTAATATTCTATTAAATACTGTGAAGCTGCTTTGACACAATCTGTACGGTTAAAAGCACTTCTAAAAAACACAAAATAAATAAAGGCGAGTTGACTTGTATCTTAATTAGGACTGCACGATTAATCGCATGTGATTGTCATGCGTGTCTCTTTAGTAAAGCTGGTTCTGTGATTACTAAATATCCATCACCTGCTTTCAAATGGAGCGGCACTTAACATACAGAGCAGTAGTTCACAGATTAATCGCATTTGGTTATGAACGCGATATTGCGTAGCTCGTGTAGCATGCGATTAATCGTGCAGCCTTAATCTTCAGTGTTAACTGCGATTTCAGATACTAAACTGCATAAACCCGATCTACCAAAGGAAAAAGAACATGGTGTACTCTCTCTTTCTCACACACACACACACACACACACACATATTATTCTTATAGGTTATGGAAAGTAAACACTAATGTACATAGTTACACACCATTTGCCAAACCTTGTGTCACTCATGCGTGTCAGTTAGTGACTAGCAAAGTTTTGTTACACTGGGCTGGGATGGGTGGAGAGGAATGTAAAAACATCATTATTTGTAATACAGTTAGACTGGTTATGTGAGATTGTGCTGGACCGTTTTACTCTAGTAGTCAGAACACATCTGAGGAAAAAAAACATGAACTGACACGAGAAAAAGTAAAGGATCATCTGATGAAGTTAATAACCAGTTGCTCCTGATTTTAATAATTGTTCTGCAGCAGTTATAAATAAAACTATAATGACTTAAAAGGGCTCATGGGACATATTTTTATCTCAGCCTAATTATGATAGTATTAATCCTAGATTAAGAAAAAAAAATGCATGAAGTTAAACTCACGCTCATCAATGCTGGCATTTTTTAAATCACATGACCACGATGGGTCTTGTGATTCAGGTAATAATAGTAAAAACAACAGCAACGATAATTCTAATAAAACAACAGGTTATTTTATACTGAACTATTTCGGTTCTTGAGGGGGCTTTTCAAAGCATTCAAATGCAAAACAAGTAAACCAAACATGGTCATGGTCAAGTCATGTGTGTGATCCACTAGCCCAAACAGAATGAGTATGAGTGGAACAATAAAAAAGTCCAAACACGTAGACCCTGGTGGATCAATGAATCAAACTGGCCCAACAATATGAAGCAGCAATGCCACACAACAAGGACAAACGGCAGAACCTTGAACACTGATGGCCACAGCTGGCAAACCGCAAAATGCCCCATGACCAAACCCAAAGCAAAAACACAGCTTTTACACTTTCCTTTCATTCTCTCTAAGGCCAGAACAGAAAGTCGACTGGACAAAACAGCAAGCCGGCCTGATATGCAAATCAAGTGAAACTCACACCCCTTCTGTTTTGGAATATGAGCAGCACTCATTTCCAAAGAGCTAAAGAAAAATTAAGCTCAAGCAACTTCTAAATTAAAGGGATAGTTCACCCAAAAATGAAAATGTGATGTTTATCTGCTTATCCTCAGAGTATCCGAGATGTAGGTTACTTTCTCCAGTAGAACACAAACAGAGATTTTTAGCTCAAACTGTTGCAGTCTGTCAGTTTTACAATGTAAGTGGATGGGAATCACGGCTAAAACAAAACCAAATAAATAAAAAAACGCAAGACGACGACTCCTCATGCTCCTGCTGCCGAGAACACGCATTAGAGGATGTGCTCAGTAGAGTTCAAACAGTTCAGACATTGCGTGAATCAGAGGTTTTAAAAAAATTAAATACTAGTAGTATGTGTAAAGACACAAAACGATCGGTCTGTGCAAGAATCTGAACAGTATTTATTAGGGCTGTACGATTAAACGCATGCGATTGTCATACGGGTCTCGTCAGTAAAGCTGGTTCTGTGATTAGTACTAAAAATCCATCACCTGCTTTCAACTGAAGCGGCACTTCATATACAGAGCCGTAGTTCGTCTGTGTAGTAAGTGCGGCTCCATTTGAAAGCAGGTGATGGACATTAACCACTAATCACAGAACCAGCTTTACTGACGAGACACGTATGACAATATACAGTACAGACCAAAAGTTTGGAAACATTACTATTTTTAATGTTTTTGAAAGAAGTTTCTTCTGCTCATCAAGCCTGCATTTATTTGATCAAAAATACAGAAAAAAATGTAATATTGTGATATATTATTACAATTTAAAATAATTGTTTTTAAATTTATTATACTTTAAATTATCATTTATTTCTGTGATGCAAAGCTGAATTTTTAGGATCATTATCACATGATCCTTTAGAAATCATTCTAATATGATGATTCATTATCAAAGTTGGAAACAGTTCTGCTGCTTAATATTTTTTCAGAACATGTGATACTTTTTAAGGATACTTTGATGAATAAAAAAAAAAGAAGAAGTGTTTTTAAAATATAAATATTTTGTAATAACAAATTTCTAAATGATCATGTGATAGACTGGATGTTACATGTGACACTGAAGGCTGGAGTAATGATGCTGAAAATTCAGCTTTGCATCACAGGAATAAATTATTTTTTTTAAGTATATTCAAATAGAAAACTATTGTTTTAAGTTTTAATAATATTTCACAATATTACCGTTTTTTCTGTATTTTTGATCAAATAAATGCAGGCTTGATGAGCAGAAGAAACTTCTTTCAAAAACATTAAAAATAGTAATGTTTCAAACTTTTGGTCTGTACTGTATATATATATATATATATATATATATATATATATATACACACACACACACACACAGTAGTCAACATTTGAAGTGGATCAAAAAGTTGTCCTAAGACAAGAATGCATTTTGGTATTATGTTTTAAGACAACTTTGATGAAAGATTTTGATCCACTTCAAATGTTGACTAGTGTATATTTCTGCCACTGATTATTTACACATGGGACAAACCATTTCATGATTTTCCTGCCATTAGATTATTTATCAAGATAAATCTTATCACAATTGTCATTTCCTTAATTACAACTACTATGTCACGGATATTGAAAATTATATTTTTTGTTTTTAGAATTTGTTATAAGGTAAAGAAAAGCAAAAACAGTAGTATTTGTGAATTCAATGAAAAAATACGTTTGGAACGATCCTGTTGTGTTCATTCATTCATCCAATGAATTGAGTAATTTGTAAATATTTACAAAATTCATATTTGGCTCATTTTTTCTGACCCTATTCATGCTTAATATACCGAGTGGGAAAAACTCTCTCTTTTTTCCAAAAAAAGTAAAACTTAAAGTAAAACAAACAAACAAACAACTAAAGGAGACTGCTCCCAAGCATAACTTTAAACTAGGATAAGCTTAGTTAAAAATAACTCCTTTATATTTTCCCCCTCAGTTTTTAAACACCATCACTAGTTATAATATAAGGAACTCCCAGGAGAAGCATACTTTTGTTTGCTCAATATTATTTCACAAAGGCGGAGTACTGAAACCAGTCCATGCAAAATGCACCAAAACATACTATGATTAACTGTTTGGGAGCTTATCACTTTAGAGTCATAATATAATATTTTTATGACACAACTCCAACTCCCCATAGAACAAAATGACACTCACTCGGTTTTTTTGCGTGATCTGTTGGCGTGGAGGTCCACTAAATTGATGACAGCCTGTCCCAAAAACTTGTCCAGCCCCACCAGGGCTCTGTGCATGGCGATGATGTAGAGCGTGCACCGCTCCGCGTCCCCCTGATAGTTCGGCGGCAGATCGAAGGTCGCCTCCTCCTTCCATTCGGGCGAGACGCATTTCTCCGCTACCGAGGTGGAAAACTTGTCCTTGCCCACCTGGATGATGGCATAGGCGTCGTTCGTGCCATTCTTGCCCTTGATCCGCAGGTTTCGCGCTTTGAGTACCGTTACCTGAACGCTAGTGGGATACCACTGCTGGTCACCCAAAGACATTCTCAGTGAAAGCAACCAGGACGAAAAGTATATTCTTTCGCTCGGTCTAGCCCGCTGGATGTCTGCCGCGCGTCGCTCTAGCTCCTGAGTGTACTGTTTGGGAGATCTCATAAGCCCCGCCCCTCACGCATGACGTACACGGTGTACCCAGCGCTCAGGTATTGCAGGTATCGCTTCATTCTTGCGTTACACTATTTATAGCAGAGCTTTTGATAGTAATTTATACCTACAACCCTGTGGTAACCTTTTTAATTCCGGGTTAGGGCCTATTAGGCTACCAATACGTTCTCGCCGCTTTTAACCTGTGGTTATAATTTAACCGCGAATTAAGATGCTAAAGGTGTACAGTATTCGACGTGGTTGCTAAAATGTATCGGCCAATTGGTGAGCAACAGACAACCAATCAGAAACTGACTCAGCGATTACCTTATTAAATATGCATGCATTTGTAGTCACAGTTAAGTTTTTACCTTGATGGGGATTTTTAAAACTATTCTCAGAATATCTTTGATGAAGAATTTCCTCATTTGCGTTTCCTTAATTTACTTCCTCAGACTTTATTAAGGTCAAGTGTATCACTGTAGAGCTCAGATAACAGGCCATTCAGCAGGACCAAAAAAAAAAACTGTTAGTAGTTTTGAAGCCGATTAGTCATCTTTCAGACTGACTCGGTTTCCAGCTGTCTGTAAATCACTGTATTTGCTGCGCCACCAAGCCGATGTCAGTGTTTCAGTAGCTTACTAGCGTGATGTTCATTCCTTTGTTTTCAGTGAGCGTTTCAGTGTTTGTCCCGCCTACTCCCTAAAGTACAGCTCTCTGATAGGATAACGCATGTGTCAATAATCCAAGGCTCGCTTTTGATTGGCTTTATTTCTTGTGGCGGATGTATATTTACATCTTACATAGGAACAGAAGTTACGTAATTGCCTAATGCAAAACGTGGGCTTGGGTTTTTCTTATTAAATCACATCTAGGACAAATAAAAAAACTAGTGAAGTAACTTTGATTTTATGGCATTTTTCCAAACCTTTATTTTTTGCATCAGGTCATTGATAAGACACAATCTTAACATTTATTGGAAATATATTACTGAAATCAATACAAAAATGTTGCTATCATTTTCATATTGAAGTGAGTGACAAAAAATATAAATATTCATGTTGTTATTGAAATCTCCCTTTTAAACTCCAAGATGGCAATCAAAACATTATTTAGGATAACACTTAATTCATACTGACCCTCAGAAGCCCTAGGCCTACCCAGAGGAAAAGAAATTGTTCAGGAAAAATATCACAATCTCAATTGAAACCATTATGCTCAAATAAGCCATTTCAAATGTCAATCTTTTTTAAGAAAACTCCTGAAATTGTATACAACCAAATTGATATAGAATATGTAATCTGTATTGACATGATAGTGATTATAAGTCTTCATAACTGATAGTTTAACTTACATTAATCACAAAATGATCACACTGGTCATCATGATGTTATATGGTTTTTGATTTGGGAAAGGGGAGGACTTGTTTTTTAGCAATATGTGGTCTTTGAATGTTTAACAATGTTTAGGGAGATTTCTGGCTTGAAGGGGTAAAAGACAAATGGGAGGCTACACAATATCAAATAAGCTCCAGCTTCTTTGGCATGCAAATATCCCTGAACACACTTTAAAATAATTTTATTTTAATCAAAGTGTAGCTAAAGCTAAAAACAGGCAAAGCTTGTGACTTCATCATGAGGTGATCTAAAAGTAATGGCACTACAGTCAGTATCTGATAGCTTGTGGGCCTTGGAAAAAAATAGTCAGTGCAAAGATCTGAATTCCCCTTTTGCTTTTGGTTGGGATTGTCCAGTCTTTGCTTTCGTGAGAAAAATACATTTTGACACTCTTGAAAAACAAAAGACCTATTGAAAATAGTTATTTGTTATCCCAAATGATTTGATCATCAGAACTTTGCATAAGCTTAAGGAGTAGTAACAATTCCAGGTTTATTAGTAGTTCTTCTTGCTTACCATTTGTGGGATGAACAGTGCTTTTTAATAAACAAAACTTCCTCTATTTATGGTAATAACCTGAAGAAAAATAGCATAGGAGATCTAGCTTTGATTGCTATTGTGCTTTAAGACTAAAACAGAGAGTTTATAAAACTGATTAGGCCGATCCTCTGTAAAATACTGATATCATAATATTGCATAATGTCAATTACAATTACATCAATATTAATACTGATATGTATAATATAAATACATTATTATTACTTATAAGAATATGCCAAATGCTCTCTTCATAACCTGAACCAAGTGCTAAAAAAGCCCATGTTACACATGGAACTACAACAGAACATGTATGGACAAACACTTGCCCTTCATTATCAATCCCTTGGTAAATCTGGAGTGACATCCGAAGCAGCTGTCACTTTGTTGATATCATTTGTCCATCAACAGCATTCATTATCAGTGCATTTAAACAATGGCAGGAATGGCCCAATAGAGGGCATTGTTAAGCAACATTTTTCCAAATGGTTCCTATTCGCTAAAAACTGCATGCAATAGTTCACCCTCTGCTGAAAGACATCAGAAGAATACGAACGACATTCCCAACAGCAGTTAACGATGGATGGAAATGTCGGGGATGTATGCATCAATGGCAAGTCTTCGTTTTCTACATTTGTGTGGGACTGATGTCAAAAGCTGCTTATTAGTGCCAGAGAGTTGAATTAACACTGTAATGGTCAAACAATACATACATAACACAATGTACATTCTTACAGACATGCAAATGAAATAGTGTAAATAAAAACATATGAACACAAATACAAAGACACAAAGGGACTGAACAAGAAAACTTAGGAAACAAGCAGACGGTCCTCCATCCTGATCAATATGCATAGTCAGAAACAAAGATCAACACAGCTAAATAGCTAAACTTTAGGTTCAGATCCCTTGGCGTATTCAATATTAAAATATTAATTACGTTCAAACTGTTTGTTAGGTTAAGTGGTATTACAGGAAAACACAAGTAATCAAAATTATTTTGCATATTTTGTCAAAACAACTCCTCTACCACTGTCTTTAAAGGACTCGGATTTTGCATACACACCCCTTATTTTTTTTTCATATAAAACAGCCTCACACAACTTCTCCTTATTAGCATGCTTAGCATTAGCTCTAAGCATGTTGGTTCAGACACTTTCAAAACGTACAAGTATAGGTGGTTCATTATAAAAGAAGTCATATGTTTCTCTTTCCTGCTCAGAAAAACCCTGATTGAACCAGCCTAAGCTCCAGTGTTGTGATACTTGAAACTGGAGGAAACAGGACTCTGAAATCTGTCTCGTGTCTGAGTCCGAGTTAAGACGGTGACCTGAAGAGGATCTTGAATGAAGCAAGGTTTCCAGAGGCAGAGCCGGTATGTATGAGTGTGCACAGACTACAAATGTGTCCGCAGTATTAGTAACTCATGTAGTACTTGAGATCAGAATCCAAAGAAAAACCATAAAAATATGAAGGCAGTCGTCTAGTCTTAAGTTCTACAACACTTCTAGGCTGGTTTCCTGGTCTTAGCTGGTTTAGCCAGTCTCCCAGCCAAGCCAAACTGATGTTTAGCTTGGCTGATAAGTTTCCAAAACCAGCCCACAGACCAACTAAGCCCTCAAATCATCTTAGACTGGTTTAAACTAGTTTTTTCAGCAGGGTTGTGGAGAAAGAAATCCATGCTTTGGCTCCTGGCATACAGGTCACACCTTCAAGAAACTTTCAAAGTCTTTCAACTATTATACAGTGGTCTCGCTCTTCCATACCCTGCTTTTCATACCAACCGAACCCTGTGATTGGTCAGTTCCACTAGTGTCCAATTCCACCACAGATCCCTTTAGTGTTCCATTTGGTGCTGAAACTGTCGTCAACGAGGCTGTCGCAGTGACATTTGATGCCATGTTCAGAGGGAACGAGCTCCGCTTGGACTCTCTCTCAGCCGTGATGGCCAGTTTAAGATTGTCTTTGCTAGCACTGCGCCGTTGAGCGTTCTGCTGTGTGGTGGACCTGTTTGCCACTGAAGGCAACAGGGGAAAAGGTTTTCTACTTCCACTGCTACCTCCATCGCTACCTTCCGAAGGGCTCGTCGCTAGTCCCTCCCCTCTGTGCCGCCCATTGGTCAGAAGGCCGTTCTGACCCTCTGAATGGCTATTCCTTAAACTTCCATTCTCACTGGAAGCGTGTTTGGGTAGATGGTGGATGTTTGATTGCTCTGTCCCGGAAGGTCCCAAAGCACCCATGCTACCTCCTCCACCTGCTCTAAGTGCTTTGAGGCGGTAATGCCCTCTCCCGTCCCCTCGGTGATGGTATTGGGCATTGCCACCCCTTGTTCTACTGCAAGCCTTCCTTCTTTGAGGCTGCTGGATGGGCAGTAGACTGGGTGGTAGATTGTTTGCTGGCTTGTTGTTCTCCGTGCTCGTGCTTGTGTTGGTATTGGTTCCCGTTGGAACTCGGGCAGCATTATTCACATTGTCCTGTGTCACTTGATGGAGGTTGGTGAGTTTGCAAGGCCCGGCAGCAATGCTCGTCGTCCCACTTTGAGTAGAAGATGACCTGGCAGAAAAAGATAAATTGTTGGTGTCCATCGGCAGATGGCATCCTACAAAAAGTTGGGAGCCCCTTTCCGAGGCACTCTGGATGCCTACGGTGGCAGTGCAAGGGTGGGAATAAGCTGGCATGGGTTGGGAGCGATGGTACCCGGGGCAACAACTTAGCCATGCTGCCTGGACATCCAAACGCTTGAAACAGTGATGGAGCACCATGAAGATCCCTAATCCGGTAGCTGTTCCTCCATACAGGCAGCTGAAGAGTTTCCGCTCTCTATCTACATGCCAAACGGCCATAGTGCCACAGCACCACAGCCCCACAAACACAAACTGCGTCGCCACCAGCGCCAAACACTGGACCTTCAATGAGTACTGGTCCTCCACAGTCATCCCAGCATGCACCGGGCCCACCACAGAGTCCGTCGAGAGCAGGCTGCTGCTGCCACTGATTGCCGGTTGGCTCTCAGGCAAGGTTAAGGGCTCGGAGGTGGAACAAGGAGGATCTTTGGAATCTTGGAAGTTTCGGCGCCTCAGGCAGAAAGCAGTACACAGGAAGTAGATCCAGGTCACAAGAATGATCAATCCAGCTGGAATGTAGAAAGCTCCGAAACTGGGCTGCCACACCAACCAGCAGCTGCCGAAAGGTCAAGAGCAGTGAAAAATGTCAGAGAGGGCAAAGGCGGTAATTAGACAAATAACAGAAACAATGTAAACTCTGTACAAAACGGACACTTTTTAAAAAGCCTGTAAGGGAGCAGCCCAGCTTGTGTAATAAATCTGCAACAAGTATCAGACAGTTAGAGAAAGAACAGAAGCTAATAAAAAACTCAAAGTATGAGCTCAGATAATTTTATTTTATATTATGTGTCGCCAGTAATACTGTAATGTGACAAAAACACCATAACATTTCTAACAACAATATCATTGTGAAAGGCCTAATAACTGTATGATTTGCAGTACTGTCTCGTAAATGTCAAACACTGAAATTAAATCTTTTTGGGGGATTTGTGTTTATCTTTTCAACATTTTTCTCATGAAATTCATGTTTTGCTTACTAATACATATATAAATGAAACTGTATAATGATATCTACTGTAAATATAAATAGTTAGAAAATTTTTTTTTTTTTTTTGCTAAAGTAATGACAGGTAAACCTGTGGAATGTTCTTTGACCTATATATCAAAAATCAGTGATTTAATGTTAGCATTATGTAGGTTGTTGATCATATAAACATTTAAAGCTAGACAAAAGCAAACTAGTT
Source organism: Carassius carassius (assembly GCF_963082965.1). NCBI lineage: Eukaryota > Metazoa > Chordata > Actinopteri > Cypriniformes > Cyprinidae > Carassius > Carassius carassius. The sequence continues at coordinate 10,327,263 of NC_081775.1, read as the reverse complement.
TTCCTAATGTTTTAAAACTCAGTACTCACTAAGGAATGTTGTCTCCATAGTTATTGATGTTTACAGCTGCAGTGATACCACATATGATGAGTGGGACCCCGCCAGCTATCAAATAAAATCTATTGAGGGAAACGGAGATAGAGAAAAGAAAACTGTTAGTGGTCAAGTGCTAACCATGTTAACATTTTAAACATATTAAAAAGTACTGCAAATATAGAAATAATAGATAGCCTATCCTTTTACTGTTGTGTTGTCAATACATTAAAAGAAGAGATACAAAAAAATGCTCAAAAATGTTGTGTCATGCTACTGTCTGTTATATTTGCTACAGATGTTCTCTCTGGCCTTTGCCTTTTGCTTGGCATAAAGAAATTTGTGTGGTCTATACATTAGGCAGTTCTGTGTCACTGTCTGTCAATGAAGAGCCATGTCTGGGCTCCAGACAGTGTAGGAGAGAGGGGAAACATAACAGGATTTATCCCAGGAGGCAGGCGTGGGATCTGGCCAGACCTCCCCAGGGGATGTGGAGAGCACGGAGGTCTAGGGTAAAAACAGAGAACACAGACTAGAGGGAATGAATATATTTGCATGCATGTCTCTAAGGACATGTGAAAGTTAGCCTTAACTAGTCCTATCCCTCGTTTGATTTACAACTTCTCTGTCCACTTTAATCTTTTTCCATTGCCCCCATTTTCTCTCTTTTTCCTCTGTCTGACTCTCCATAACAGCAGATGGGAATCAGCTTTTATCTGGACAATGGAGGTCTTTGATTAGTTTTTACATCATGGTGGTCCATTCAGTTTCTCTCAAAAGCCCATTTTGGTCCTGTACATGCCTATCAATAGTTTCTACTCAGGAAGTGCTAATTCAATAAGAAATCTGCCCATAAAAATGTCAATGTTTCAGACTGATTTGAGAAATGTGACAGCCGTCTGAATACTGCAAAAGTTTTGATGGAACCCAAACGCTTCTTTTTAAAATGATGACAAGAAACTTTTAATGTCGTCATCAAATGTGATGTTCACACCATTACAACTTATAGACTTTCAAATGGTATTGTTTCTTAAGAATGAACTCTGAATGTAAAAGGGATATTTGCATGACCACATATTCAGATGCAAGGACAAGGGATTCTGTTGTGTGACGAAACCAGTTTCAGATCCCATCCCCCACTGAATCATTTCCGCCTTCCTCAAAGCCTGATCAAAATATAGTGTTACAGTGATATAAAAGAGCTTTTTTAAACCAATTATCATTATGCTAAGCTAGTATATGGTTACCTTGCTAATCGAAGGATAAGTGAAACTTCTGACTGCAGGGGTGTTTATTAAATGTAGCTAATCCTGCCTAGAATGGTCGCTTAGGTGTTTGGACAAAAAACACTCACATTTCTCATTTGGACGGCAATAAAAAATGCCAACCTGTTTTACCTCATGTCCCTATGTAAAATAAATACAGTCCAGATAGGCCTATTGATTGAATTACAGATCATTTTTGTTCTGTGAGTGTTTTATGGGCACTGGGGCCATATTATAGAAAACAAATCAGGTATAGAAGTGTGCTTGAGAAAGATACATTTGAAAACAACCTGTTATTAATCATCTAACGCTTCCAGCAATCCATTATGACTTAACTGACCTGAGCATGGGCCGCTGGGTTGGTTGTACAGCAGACTCGCCTTCTAGTTGCTGTGGAGTCCTTAATAAGGCTTCTTTATAGATGACTCTGGCACTAACTCCGATCCATAACAAAGTGGACAGAGAGGAGTAGTGAAGAACAATCCCCACCTGACACAAACATAAATAAATGAGTAAAACAAATAACACATGTAGAGTAACTATACATTAGTGCATAGAAAAGAAAATATTAGATAGCTAATGTATTTATAAAGTTATAAAAGTTAGTTTATGGATTTCATCTTTATTATTATTTTTCTTTACTGTTTTGAATTTATATTTTGTACTATAACGCATTGTTTGCTTGTGAAATGACAAAGGTGCTTAAAGGGATAATTCACCTAAATAGATAAATAAATAAAAAGAGAAAGAAAGAAAGAAATAACTAAAATTGTTTAAAACTAATTCACTTATTCACCCTCAAGATTTTGTAAACCTTTATGACTTGCTTTCTTCTGTAAAACAAGAAAAGAAGATATTTTAAAGGTCCTGTTCTTCGTGATCCCATGTTTCAAACTTTAGTTCGTATGTAATGTTGTTGTTAGAGTATAAATAATATGTGTAAAATTCTAAAGCTCAAAGTTCAATGCCAAGCGAGATATTTTATTTAACAGAATTCGCCTACAACGAACGACCCGTTTGGACTACATCCCTCTAGTTCCTGCAGTAATGACATCACTAGAACAGTTTTTTGACTAACCTCCGCCCACAGGAATACACAAAAAAGGGGGCATGGTCTTGTTGCGCTCTGACGGAGAAGAGGAAGATTTGCGTTTGTGTTTGTCACCATGTCGTCGAAACGCTGTTATTTTCATCTCTGAGTCCAATCACCTTTGTTTGTGCTTCCCAGGGACGCTGTACTTGGAGATTAATGGTTACAATTTATGTTTAACTCGTTCCCGAAAATTATAATCGACATGTAAAACTATGTGCAGCACATTTTGCTGAGGACAGATTCCTCAATCTCAATCAGTTTAATGCCGGATTCACACAAAGATTATTCTTGAAAGATGGAGCAGTTCCCTCTTTCTCTGGAGAAGGCATTGTTTATGGACCACAACCGGTAAGTGTATTTTATTATTTAATCACGAATCACAACACAGGAACCGCTGTCACAATCAGAACTCATTGCGTATTTCTGAAGGAGGGACTTTATAGAACAAGGAAGTCATCAGCCCATTTTTATGACAGTGAAAACAGCGGTATACAGATAGGTGAATTGTGTGAAAAATACCGTTTTTTTACATGCGAAAAATGAACATGTATATTGTATATTGCACACTGTTAACACAATCAAAGCTTCAAAAAAACTCGAAAAACGTGACCTTTAAAGAATGTGGGTAACCAAACAGTTGATGGTAGCCATTGACTTCCACTGTATTTGTTTCCATTCTATGCAAGTCAATGGCTACCAGCAAATGTTTGGTTGTGAACATTCTTCTAAATATTTTTTGTGTTTAACAGAAGAAAGCAAGTCATTCAGGTTTGAAACCAATTAGAGTAAATAAAAAATAAAAGTGTCATTATCATTTAAATAAAATAAATCATTATTATTCTGTAAGAGAAATGGGGACTTACTGCCTGGCATACAACTGGGTAGCCTGTCAGAGTGATGCCTCCAGCAAATACTGCCGACGTCATTGCGATGTGGAAACTAGTGTTCAGGAGGGTGTGCCAACTCTTCCTTGTGATTCTGATAGAGCTGATTGCAGAAAAAGAAAAGCAAATTTCATATGGATATCCACTTCTAATTTAACATGTTTGGCTATTCAAAGAAATAACAAATGATGCAATGACATAACTGTATTACCTTGTAGCTACAATTTGCATTTGTTTGTTTTTGCTTTTAGTTTTTGAGTTTTTGAATTTTGGGGTGTATTGATATACATTTGGCAATCTAGTGTATGTTTTCAGTCTCAGAATTGTCATATTTTAACAAAGTGAGACAAATACCTGTGATGCAATATATAGGTGATGATGATGGTGAAGAGACAGAGGAGCAGCACTGCAGTACAGGTGTAGATCACTGGATGGAGCACTTCCACTGGAATCAGAGGTGAACCTGGGAAATCTGCCATCTCCTGAAACATTGACAGGGAAAATGGATAGAATCTTTAAAAAAATTAAACATATGACTGTATAGCCGAGCTATAACTCTAGGACACCTAACCTATAAAGATTAAGTGTAAGAAATACCACTTTTTTTGGTTTAGATGCCCTCTTCTACATGCTTCACAACTCCTTGTTCAAGCTCTTGGACCCCTTTACCTAAATTAATTACTTAAGACTTACGTGCCCTCTGGAAGCTTGTGTTGTACAAAATGAATGTCGCTTTATTGTGCATCCCAAAGATGAAAATCAATTTCACAGACTTGTGTATTAACTGTTCCCTCATGGTGGAATGACCTGTCAACTCAATCCCAGCAGCTGAGTCCTTAGCCATCTTCAAGAATCAGCTAAAAACACCTCTTCCATCTTTATTTGACCCTCTAACACATTCTATTTTAATTTTATTCTTAAAAAAAAATTAACATTACCTTTTCTAATCTTTTTGTATTCTATATATTTGCTTTTTTATTTATTATACAGTTAAAAGCGAAAAAGGTTTCTACTGCTGATATCGATAGAAACAAATGGAATGAAACATTTTACCAAACTGAACATTTTTGTGAGGAAAAAATAGATAAATAGCTTTTTAAGTATAGCCATTTTTTCTAAAACACAACAAAAAAAATAAAAAAATATGGTCCAGAGAAATTGCTCTGATGCCAGTACAGTGAATTATAGGTTCTTCAGTGCCAAGAAGTTTCAACCAATGGCCAAGATAGCCCATCTATTACCAAATTACCTCAATAACAAAAACAGTGTTGGACCTAGCTGAACATTTACAATCCTTTGTCATGAAGAAAAAAAAATGTTGCATAAAATTTCAGTTTGTAAGAGGAGACCTATCCTCCTCAAGTAAAGGACTGACTATACAGTATACTCTTCTAAGTGTAGACAGGGAAGGTTATCTTATTAACTAGATAAAACCAACCACAACCGGGCTATTAATCGAGCTGTCTGCTTTGCACTTGGTTAGCAACTACCCAGCTGAATGAATAAATAATAACAAATAACACTGATATATTAGACATTCCATTTCATTGTGGCTCGGTTCCAAAACCTATCAAGCTGCCTTGATGTTTCCTACATTAAGGGCAACATCATAGCGGTCATAAAACCTTATACTTGTAGACATAATAAGCAACCCAACATATCACTCATTTAGTGATTTGTGCAGAAGACTGGACTCATGATTGAAACCAATGGTGTGTGGTGTTAGCATCCATTTTTTTTATTGATTTAACATTTTTAAGGTCTGACTGAAATATCATATTAAAATGTGAAATATACAATTGACATTTCTCTTGAATTGTTGGACATCTTAGATGTAGTTTTTCACAGAGCTCAGCGCAATGCATTTTGGAATCCTCCATGAAGGATATGTGAGATGTTGTCCTTGAAAAAATATCCATTTAGAGGCATCAAAATTACAATACCCAAAGGAGGTCATATCTGTATTTTATAAAGGTTTTACCTGAAGTACAGCGTAATTGCTCAGCACTGAGCAGCGAAGTGTAGAGGTGGAAGCATCACAATGGGCCAGCAGACAGCCATCCATACTCCAACTCCCATGATGCTCCAGCGCCTGCAAGCTCCAGTGGGCAGCAACAGGGTCATTTCCAGGTGATGTGTGTCGTAGTGACACAATAATGGGATCGGACTGATTCCACATGTTACAACCATCTGAAAAAGAAGGAGAGAGAGAAATCAGGAAATTTTCCATCTATGCTCTGGTAAATTTTTATTTCTAAAAATCAATGGATGAGTCCAAGGATGAATCATGTTGGTCTTCTCCCGAAATGCATGTACTACATCAGTATACAACCAGCTACTCAGAGCATTGTAAAAATTTGATGAATGTTTTCAATCGCTTGAATGTTCGAGCTGAAGGCAACTCACCAAGGCCAACGTAGATAACTGGAGTGTTGACACCACGTCTCCGGGCAAGGTCTGAATGTCCTGTGAAATTGCTGGTAAATGGGAAGAATCTTCCATTGCGGAATGCCACAAACTGCAGCTTACAGTCAGGAGGAGCGTTAGGTGGAAAAAGAGATGCCGGGAGAGACACTGAAGCAAGAGCCACTGCATTCTAGATAGAAAGACACAAGATAAAATAAGGGCCAACCAAAAGCTGTACAGTTCTGATATTAAAAGCTGTACAATTTTACCATGGCTAAATTGCTTGTTTTTATATGTATAAAACAGCAGTAGTAGCAATATGATGCCAATGATTATGGCAATTAACAATTTTTTGCTGAGACAAAAACACATTTTTCCCCCATAACACAAAAAGCTTCCCTTTGTGAAAAAAAAAAAACACCAACACACTTTAGCGTATTTTTAAAAGGAGTACTTATTATGGATACAATATACTTATACTTAAGTGCAAAATGAATGTAATGAGTTCAGGCCCTAAACTGCCCAAGTAAAAACAATGAAATATATTTAAAATATATTTATTTCATAAAATAAATCCTTGGGGCTTACTGATATAAAAATTATAATTAAACTTTATTTGGAGTACTACTTATGCACAATGCACATTTCTTAACATTAAGCCTAAAATGTGTTTTAATATCAGAACTGGTGAGGATTGTCTGATCTTTAGATAATCTTGCCTCTAAATGCAAGATATTCAAAGTGTACCTGAAGTATACTTGCAATAATTCAACTTTAGCACATTTAAATTGTACTTCAGTATATCTTTAGTTGGACTTCAGCACTACTTCCACACAATTAAAGTGCATTACCAAATGAGTTGTTCCAATTTAGCAGACTTTAAGTATACCAGTTTAGTATACTACAGTAACAGTACAATTGCAGGGTATTTCAATTAAGTACATAAATATATAAATGTGTTTATAGTAGCACAAAATGTACACTTGCACACAAAACATGACAAACCTTCAGATGAAAAGTGTTCAGCGAGGTGTTGTGTGTTCCTGTGGTGCAGCGAAATCGCAGTTGCTGCTCAGGGGACGATTCAATCCCATCATGCCCCTGGCTCCCCCCTGCCCCCTCTCGTCTCTGATAGACTGTGCAGCTCATGCCAGTAAAATGAGCAGGACGAATCAGGTGAGCCTCCATCACAATGTTACGAGAACTCTAAGAAAGAGTGGAAATATGCTGATTTGGAGCTCAGATATAATTTCTCATTATTATTAATATTGAAGATAGTTGTGCTGCTTCATATTTTTGTGAAAAGCATGATACATACTTTATTAGGATTCTTTGGTGAATAGAGCGTTTAGAAGAACAACATTTATTTAAAATAGCAATCTTTTTTAATTATGTAAATGCCATTACTGACACTTTTGATCATCTATATGCACCCTAGCTGAATAAAAGTATAATACATATGTGCAATAATGTGATTAAAAGCATACTTTGGAGAAGTCCTGTGCGTGAGAGTGCAGCTGAGGCCAGGCGAGAGTCTCTAGTGTGTAAACGACTGAACTGCAGGCTCTTTCCTCTCTCTGGGCTCGAGCCAGAATCTGATCATCTACCTGCATCAGGTTACTGCCCATTTCCACCAGCAACTCCGACAGCTGGGATGAAGGAGAGCACATTTATGTAAGAACACTAATGCACTGCAATATATACACTGCTGTATATAGTGTTCTACAGACCTCACGCAGTTCTGTCACATAGTCCATGAATTTGTGCATCATCTGAGCCACATAAAGAACATCCACCGTGTCTGTGAAACCGGCGGCCTCCAGAGTGTATGATCGCACCTGGTGTGCCAGAGTCAACGCGTTGGAGGCATTAATGGGCATCTGAGGGAGAAAGACGGAATTAACAATGAATATAAGATTCAACAAAAACATTAGAAGGATTTCTGAAGGATCATGTGACACTGAAGACAGGAGTAATGAAGCTAAATATTTTGCTTTGCATCACAGGAATAAAATACAGTACAGAACAGTTATTTTAAACTGTGTGCTTTAAAAAGTGTGCTTTATAGTATTAAATGTTCACTTGTGGTGTATTTCAAATCTTATAAGTACTTTAAAAAAATGTATTTGCTGATACCATAATAATAGCATGTTTCCTAACACACTTTTAAAATGTGCATTTTGTAATAATAACAAATGTAAAATTAACAGCATTAACATTGCACTTAAGTGCATTCTTGTAAAGTATATTATTTCAGTAATAAATACTCTTTTAAAAGGAATGCTAAAGTGTTCTTCTTTTTCACAAGGGCGTGCTTTAAATGCCTTACATATTAGTAATTTGCGTCACACTTGAAGAAAAAAAAACCGGACTCTAGCTAGAATGTCTCTAACCAGTATCAAGGTATGCAGGACCCGTGTGATGCCATTAGTATAGAGGCACTGAGAGTAGTCTCCCTCCTCCCAGTGTCCAGAGCGGTCACAGATTCGCGAAGCCTTCTTCTGCTCCACACCACCCCCTATAGTTAAGGAGGGGTAGCGCAGCTGCAGACAGTACTGGTAGGAGGTGATGCCCGCCAGAGTTTTAGGCCACCTGAAGCCAAAGAGGTTAAACAGATGACATAATGCCCGACTTTTCTAGATAAGCATTATTGAGCCACAGGTAAAGCTGTAGGAGAAGTCGCTTACCTGAACTCCCCTCTGTTGTTAGTCACTCTATGCTCCGGACAAAAGGAGGCGCTGTTCTCCAGTACCACTATCTCCACACTGCGCGAGGCGTTCCCACGGCCCGTGGACACCACACACTCCCACTCACCACTCGCCTCGACGTGGACGTTTGACAGGATCAGCTCACTAAAAATTAACAGAAGTGTGATTTTCTGACTCAGTTATGTTATCCTGTCCTTTCTATCCTTTTCAGGTCAGTACCGTGGTTTATTTTTATTATTTCTCCCCATTTTAATCCAATTTATTTTGTTTTATATATATATAAAAAAATGATGGTTAGTCTCTGTATGTGTTACCTGGTGATGAAGGTGCAGTCATGTTGTACACTCTCTTCCAAATGAACTCCAGTGGTAGTGTCAGTGGTGACAGGCTGTCCATTGTGTCGCCAGTGAAGAGCAGTGACTTTGTCCACCAGTGAAGCAGTGCAATGGAAAGGCAGCCTGTCCCCTTTAAACACGACCTGTCGCAGTGAGGGTAACAGAGACAGCGTGTGCAGCTCCAGCGGACCCTCTGAGTAACAAAATCATTGAAAAGATGATGATAAAAAAATTATTACAGTTTAAAAGTTATATTTTATTCAAGAAGGATTTGTTAAACTGATCAAAAGTGGCAGTATGTTACAAAATATTTCTATTTAAAATTGATGCTTTTCTTTTAAACTTTCAAATTCATCAAAGAATCCTGAGAAGAAAAAAAAAAGGTAAAAAGCTACAGAAAATTCCGCTTTGAATCACAGGAATAGGTTACATTTTAATATACAGTATATTCAAAATGAAAAAAATATACAGTACAGACCAAAAGTTTGGAAACATTACTATTTTTAATATTTTTGAAAGAAGTTTCTTCTGCTCATTAAGCCTGCATTTATTTGATCAAAAATACAGAAACAAATGTAATATTGTGATATATTATTACAATTTAAAATAATTGTTTTTACATTTATTATACTTTAAATTATCATTTATTTCTGTGATGCAAAGCTGAATTTTTAGGATCATTATCACATGATCCTTTAGAAATCATTCTAATATGATGATTCATTATTGGAAACAGTTCTGCTGCTTAATATTTTTTTTAGAACATTTGATACTTTTTTAGGATACTTTGATGAATAAAAAGTAAAAAAAAAAAAAAGAAGCTATGTTTTTAAAATATAAATATTTTGTAATAACAATAAACAGTACTCTTTCTTTTTTTTAAATAAAATCAATACTTTTATTCAGCACGGATGTGTTAAATTGATAAAAAGTGATAGTAAAGAAAATATATTATTAGAATATATATTATTCAAAAAAAAAATTTATTTTGAATAAATGCAGTTCTTTTTAACCTTTTATTCATTAAATATATTAGACAGCAGAACTGTTTCCAACACTCATAATGAATCAGAATATTAGAATGATTTCTAAATGATCATGTGATAGACTGGATGTTACATGTGACACTGAAGGCTGGAGTAATGATGCTGAAAATTCAGCTTTGCATCACAGGAATAAATTATTTTTTTAAGTATATTCAAATAGAAAACTAGAGTATATTGTTGTCAAAGTAAAAGTCACCATTGGTATTTGCAAAGAATATTCATTTTAAATCATAATAAACTCGTCAGCAGTCCAGCCGACCCTTGTCCTCTTCCTTTCCTCACACGAACTCACTACACTGGTGCCGAAACCCGGGAAAGGAAGAAGGAGTGCTGCCGCCATGCAGAGCCCGTCCTCCACGCCACTTGCGGACATCATCTCATCCCATCTCATCCCACGCTTAAATCCATGATCCGTAAATTCGTCCAAGAAGACGCCAAGAATTGGGATAAGTGGCTAGAGCCCTTGTTATTCGCTGTGCGAGAGGTCCCACAAGCCTCCACGGGGTTTTCCCCCTTCGAACTTCTGTACGGTCGCCAGCCCCAAGGGGTGCTGGATGTCCTGAGAGAAACTTGGGAGGAGGGGCCATCTCAAGGCAAAAACGAAATTCAGTATGTGCTGGACTTGAGAACAAAACTCCACACTTTGGGGCAGCTATCAATTGAGAATTTGTTACAAGTCCAGGACCGCCAGAGCCAGCTATATAATCGGGGAACTAGATTACGCAAATTTGCACTGGGAGAGAAAGTACTTGTATTACTCCCAACGTCGAACTCTAAGTTAATGGCTAAGTGGCAGGGACCGTTTGAGGTCGCACGACAAGTCGGAGATCTAGATTATCAGGTAATACGGTCCGATAGGAACGGGGCACGTCAGATTTACCACCTCAAACTCCTAAAAAAATGGAATGAGACGGAATCAGTGATGTTGGCAACGGTGATTAGCGGAGAGCATGATCTCGGGCCTGAGGCGAATGTCAAACCACAATCCCTCGCCCTGGCCCCAGGGGGAGATCACCTCTCGCCGTCCCAACTCACTGATCTAACAAAATTACAGGCAGAATTTGCCGACGTGTTCTCGCCCCTACCGGGCCGTACCAACCTCATTCAGCACCATATCGAGACGGAGCCGGGCGTGGTACTTCGCAGCCGGCCGTATCGCTTACCTGAGCACAAGAAAAAGGTAGTTCAGGCTGAATTAGGCGCAATGCTGGAAATGGGAGTAATAGAAGAATCCAATAGTAACTGGGCGAGCCCGATAGTTTTAGTTCCAAAAACGGACGGCTCAGTCCGCTTCTGTGTGGATTATCGCAAGGTGAATGCTGTGTCGAAATTCGACGCGTATCCAATGCCGCGGGTTGACGAGTTGCTTGATCGGCTAAGCACGGCTAGCTTTTATTCGACATTGGACTTAACGAAGGGATATTGGCAGATCCCCTTGTCTCCATTATCCAAAGAAAAGACAGCTTTCATAATTTGGATTACACCAGTTTGTTAACCTTCCATCTGGGTTGTTTGGGGCACCGGCTACTTTTCAGTGCCTCATGGATAAGATTCTGCGGCCACATGCGACATATGCTGCTGCCTACTTAGATGATATCATTATATTTAGTAATGATTGGCAGCGGCATATGCAGTATCTGAGGGCCGTCCTGAGGTCGCTGAGGGGTGCTGGACTCACGACCAACCCAAAGAAGTGTGCGAGTCCTGCAGTCCTGTCACAGGAGATAGAGGGGGAGGAACGGCCGGTGCTGTACATTAGCCAGAAGCTCTCGAAGAGAGAGGCTAAGTACAGCACCATCAAGAAAGAGGCCTGAGAACTCCCCGGCCTGAGTTGGGCGGTGGGGGTATGTGGCAGGGGGGGTGTGGTTTAGCGAAGTCTACAGCGGGAGAGAGAATCAGGAGACGAGCGGTGAGTGAGTGGGTTGGACGGAAACGATCAACACCTGTTTCTTGTTGCAGTAATTGGCGTGGAGAGAGTATAAAATGCCAGGAGAAACGGGAGCAGTTGAGAGAGAGACGGACTGCTGACGCGACCTGAGAACCGGAAGAAGTAACCCGGAAGTGCTGTGCGTTAGAGTATATTGTTGTCAAAGTAAAAGTCACCATTGGTGTTTGCAAAGAATATTTATTTTAAATCATAATAAACTCGTCAGCAGTCCAGCTGACCCTTGTCCTCTTCCTTTCCTCACGCAAACTCACTACAATGAGACTTTTTAAACTCCAAACTTCAAAACAGCACTATGAGTATTTGAAATATTTGCATTAAAATGTAACAATATGCACATGTAATCATCTGTGAAGTATAGATATAGATTACATCGCTTGTAGATTCTCACACGGTCTACTGTTGTTCTTATTCTGCCCATTTTTGTTGTGGGCATTATGTGTAAGGAGATAAGGCCTTGAGTTTTCTATGGATAAGAAATAATTTCTGTTTTCATCTTTAGTCCTAATAGACTGCACTGCTAGACATCTCCTCTGTTAATAATTGAAGCAAATTCAGTTGTATTCTTTGTTGCACACAAGTATAGCAGGAGGTGTAAGAAAGCTCTTTGTGTGTTTTATTGCCGGGTAATCATTATCATTATAATCATTAATCAAAATCAGCTTCGCTTGTGAAACATGCTGGATGAATCAGTCCCTTGTCAAGAACTGAGGATATGTATTCACAACTGCAAACCCACAGAGGGATCTTTCCTAGTCGGTCACAGCTATGTGCTTCTAGCCAACATAAATATGTTTAAGGGCAGCAGAGGAAGAGATGGCGAAATGAGCTGATATTAAGAGAGTAACAGGAGCCCCGGTTTGAGGCCCAAGACTCGGAAAAATGTCAACTAGAAAGATGAGATGAGGTTTAACAGAAAGTCACTGAGAAATTCAATCAGACCCCTGTGGCAAAAGTCAGAGAAACAGGGAATTTTTAAGCAAATATACTTGATCTCAGCTGGCTGAAACATAAGGATTGAGCAACACTGCAATTCAGCCAAAATACCAAAACTGATCAAATGCTAAGTTGTTGTCACTGATAAATTGTGCAGGTTTCAATACTGAATGCTTTTGTTTCAGGAAGTTGCCACAAGGGCTACATCATAATAAGGGATTGAGTCAAAAGTCCAATAAAACTCTTATAATAATAATAATAATAATAATAACCATAAAGAATCATTGTTAAAATTACAATAAATAATGTGATAATAATAATTTATGTCCGCCACAAGGACTATATTAACTATAAGTTTGGATCTAATAAAATCCTCTTAATGATAATAATAATAATATTGAAAACAATGGTTTGCCCCCACAGTTTTCCCTATAAAACTAACCTGTAAAATATTCATTGAGTAAAAAAATGGGGCAACTAGTCCCAGTCTCTTATACACTAAAATATATTGAAAGCATATGTATATAAGTAAATATGTTGGCATAAATTCCATTCAGATGTGCATATTGTCTGCAAATAATTCAACATGATATTGTTTAAAATTGACAGTGATATTGCTCACCACAGCTGAGGTCAGTCTCTCTCAGGAGACGCAGGGGTTTGTTCTGAAGTCTTCTGGGATACGCACACAGTGTTTCGTCCCCAAGCCGAGCAGAACTGCTGTGGAAAAAGCCTGGCACCCAGCGCAGACCGCAGTCACATGACAGGAACTCAGAATGAAAGTTCCTAATGAGCACACAATTAGATAAAGCTTGTTGTTCAGAAGAAGACTGTCCATTTATTTATGTAATTAAACACATTTAGTATTTCCTAAATCTCAACAGAATGAATTAAGAAACTGTACTTGCCATTTCATACAAAGAAATTTACACATTTTAAGTGTGACTTCAGGTTGAAATACTTTTAAATTCTACTTTTTGTCATGTTAAAGAGTTAATCAAGACTCTAATATTCATCAAAGCTGAATTACAGGATTATCCTTTCATACTTAAAAAATAAAAAATAGGCTTCATTTAATAGCAGTTAAACCATTTTTAGGAAATATAGTTGTGACTTATAGACTTATAGACAATCTTAATTGTGTGCATTATAAAATTATCAAAAAATCACTGACAAATTGGCGTGCTAGAAATCCCAGGAATATCTATTTCTATTAGGGGTGTAACGATTCACTAGTTTTCTCGATGCATCGATTACAAACCCTGATGATTCATATGCATCGATCTTGAAACATGATTTTTGAATCGTGAATCACCGATCTTGGACAGTAATCGATTCAAAATGCTAAGAATCGAATGAATCGCGATTTCTATAGCTATTCAATGCTTTCAAAATGTATACACATTAAATTACTACACGCACGAATTAATGGAGACCTTGAAGAGTGTTGGTGAATCGTGCCTCTTATCTGTCCTTCACGCGCTCCACTGTTTACTGCCTGAGACTGTCACAGGATTGCGCTCGCGCTCCGTTCGTCTCTGACGCAGCTGACGTGTGATCTATAGGACTCGTGGCCAGTAATGCTAACGTGAAGTAGTTTTACTTTTCTGTAGTTTGTCAATGGCTCTCTGCATCTTACCGACGGAGTTACCGGAGCCGTCGACAGCTGTATTTATTGCATGGACGGAGCAGAAATGTAAGTGTCTAAATCATACGCACAGATCCATTGAATGATAAATGTTTTTAAACAATGCGGATGAACCGAATATACGAAGGAAACATACATACATTTTTACGTATGCCATGTCGCATCATTAAACTAGCATTTAACAATGGACAAAAGGTTTTTTTTTTGTTTTTTTCTAACCTATGGTTCTCTAACCATAAATGCTACTGTAATTTGCCCCCTGACTAAGCATTTAAAGAATTTAGTAGAAGCATTTAAATAATCCCGTGAATGCACTTAAAGAATGCAGAATCGAATTGTTATAATCGAATCAAATCGAATTTAATTGTGAATCGAATCGAATTGAATCGTTCTAAATTTGCAAAAATCGTTCTTGAATCGAATCGAAAACCTATGAATCGAATCGAATCGCTGCCTTGCCAAAGATTCACAGCCCTAATTTCTATACAAAAAATGAGCATGTGCACCATGAGAACTTTCACTTTACTCACACCAGCTTTAGAGAGTGTAACTCCATAAACAAATGTGGATCCAGAGAGGAAAAGATGTTTCCAGAGATGTTTCTATAATATAAGAACACAAATGAAACATTTTGCAATTCTTAAATATTGACAAGAACATTATAAAAGGCATAATTTGCAACAGATGCTCTGTGTATCATTAGCGGACATATGTTATTCTGCTGGACAGCACAGCAACACTTTCAAGAGTGATTCTGATTTTCTGTGTTTTTGTATTCCAATAAATATTTGTTTCAGAAATAATGACTTACAATTTTGTGAGGTTGGTGAGTCCCTGGAACACTTCTGAGGTCAGGCAGCCAATTCGGTTACTGGACAGGTCACTGTACAGATTACAATGATTCAGATGCACTGTTATTCTGTGTTCCAGTTTTAGCAAACTTTGGAAATCATCATGAAGCAATCATTAAACAGTGATCAATGATTCAACTTTGAAACTGTAGCGTTTCAAACTACTTATATTAGTTCAATTACAATCACAGTACTATGCACCAGCTATACACCACAGGCTATTAATATATGTTATACTCATCAAGGCTATATTTATTGGATGAAAAATACAGTAAAAACAGTAATATTGCAAAATATTATTAAAATGTTAAATAACTGTTTTCTATTGTAAAACAGTATATTCAAAAATGTAATTTATTCATGTGATACAAAACTGAATTTTCAGCATCATTACTCCAGTCTTCAGTGTCACATGATCCTTCAGAAATCATTCCAATATGTTGATTTGCTGCTCAGAAAACATTTCCTATTATTATCGATGCTGAAAATTATTTTTGCTCATAAATATAGCCTTGGTGAGCATACTTCTTTCAAACACATTAAAAACATTTATTCTACATTTTGAATGGTATGACTGATTGATTGATTTAATTTACAAAACTTTTTACTTTTAAACTTTTTTCAATTTTACTCAATTTGTTTCAATATGAGGAAGAGTAGAAAAGGTACTACAACAGGTACTACAACATGCTCCACTATCAATTCATGTTTTTATTTAAATTAATTGTTAAGTGAAACCAAATGCACTTCTTTCTGCTTAAAAAGTACATTCGTACCGTTAAAAATAAATGTTGTTAATGAAAACACATTCACGCTTTAATTGCAGAATAATTGTCCACATGTTTTGAAGCAACTGTACATGTTGGAAATATTTGTTTTGATTTAAAGGAAAAATTACTTTGCATTATGAACAACTGATCTACTGTCGCACTGCTGAAAAATGCAGTTAAGTTACTAGAATTGCTACTTTTAGTTATGTACTTACTAGTGCTGTATATATTTTTAAATATGTTTTATTTCAATGTCCCAGTCCAGTATTACATTTGCACCAAATCTCACTCTATGAATTGACACTCAATAAAAAAAAAAAAAAAAAAAAACTGTTTAAGGGGCCATTCACACAGAATATGTATTTGTTTCAAAAAACACAAGATCTAGTTCTCTTACGAGAGTTCTCTCGTACTGCGTCTTAGCTAAGACGCTACGTGAAAAGTCTCTTTTCACGAAATACTGAAGCAAAAAATTATCCTTAATTTTGAATTTTTGTAAAGCGCATTTGCAGCAGTACCCAGCCTATGGGCGAGACGACTCGCTTGCTCATTGGCTGCTCTGCAGCAAGTGCACAGCCTATCGAGCACAGGCTGATGCAATATCAGACCAATAAGGACGCTTGGCGCCCATCACGCCACTTCCCGCCGAAACGGATGTGGCCCAACCCTATAAAAGGAGCTTGAAAAGGCTGACTCACCTGATTTTTCATCTCTTCAGCGAAGCTCACGCATCGCTGGATCATGAAGGAAGCAAGCGCCGTCTGATAGGCATCTCAGCGGGACGAGCCATTCTGAAGCTGCTGGCCTTCGCCGCCTTCCACTGCCGTTCCTGCTGCGCTCTCCGGCGCCTATATCCTTTATATATCCTTGTGTGTGTTCGCCCTGCGACGCACACTCACAAAAGAGCTGCGTCTTTTTAAAGATGCCCTCGTGCGGCTCATGCAGAGCCCCGCGAGCTGATGTCTATGGTGACTCTGAGGACTCGCCGGGTGTTCTTCTCTAAGCGTGCATCCTCCGCTGCGCCGCAGCGCCGTAAAAAGCGCCGCTCTCAGCGTCTGCCGGAACCGCCTCCAGCTCTACCGAGCTCGCCGGTTCCCTCCGCTTCACCGGCCTCCCCTGCATCGCTTCCCGATGGTCAGCGCCCGCTGTCTGCCACTGCGTCCTCCGAGGAAGTGGATCCAAGGGCCGCGTCGGAGGAAGAGGACACGTGCTCTCTGCTAGCTTCGGGCAGTGAGGGTTGGGCGAGCTCCGTAGATCTCGCGCCTTCTGCTCAGAGGCCCAGCAGACGAGCTGATATCGATAAGGAGCTGATGCGAGTGCTCACGCTGGCAGCGGCGAGCCTCGGCCTCGAGTGGTCTGCACCAGCGCCTCCTTCTCGTTCCCGGCTGGATGGTAGCTTTCTCCCGGATGAGCGTTTTTCTCCCAGCTCAAAGCACGCCCCTTTTCTTCCTGAGCTTCACGAAGAAGTGGCGAAAGCTTGGAACGCTCCATTCTCGGCGAGAGTTCGTTCATCTGTTTCACCAGCATTCTCCACACTGGACGATGCTAAAAACAGAGGCTACCTGTCACTTCCGCCGGTGGAACAGGCTATAGCAGTGCACCTTTGCCCGCCCTCTGCTGGACGGCGGACTAAGGCGACGTTGCCATCAAAAGCCTGGCGCATGACGTCATCGCTGCTCGCTCGGATCTTCACTGCTGCTGGGCAAGCTGCGTCTGCACCTGCGTCTTCCAGCCGTCGCCCCGCGCCGCGGGAGCCGCGGCAGAGGATTACGGTGAAGCCGGAAGCCCCGAAGGCATCCTAGCACTGCTAGGAAAGCGCCGGTGTACGAGTTCCGCTGCGGCCGAGTTCTCACCCAAGCGCGCCGCTGTTGCAGTTCCAAGAATTGTGACTGTCTCAGCGTCTTCTGCAACGCGCAAGCCTGCAAGAGTGCCCGCTTGCCTGCACACAAAAGCCGTCATCACGGCTACCCAGATATTTCCCGAAAAGAGTGTTATTTCTGGTGTTCCGGCCACGGCCGATGGTGCTATAAATGTAGTGACGATGCCCACTCCTCAGTGCCCATTTCCACATGTAAGCACAGCCCTGCACACAGGGCTCGCGCCTATAAGATCGACTCAGATCGGTCACGCGCACCACATAGTAAACGTGCCCACTACTCAGTGCCCACAAACACTATGTCACACACGGCGCGTGGTTTCTGTAAAAACGAAACCTGTCCACGTACGCTCTGCCCAGGCAGACAGCGAGTCAAAAGCAGTAAATGTGCACACTTGCAGCCCACAGTTACTCGCAGACATCACGAGTCCCATGGGACCCGCTCAGCCCTCCCTCAATCGGTTAAGCGCCGGGACGGGGTCGAGGAGGAGCGATCTGCCCGCTGTGATCAGCGCGCTCCCCGCCTCAAATGCCACAGGCGTAACGCCCATGTTACAGCACACCGAAGCGCCGCCGTTGCCCAGGCAACAGAGCGCGCTTCGCATCCAGCCCTTAGCCATTCATGCAGATGCATGGTCAGCGCTTCCAGGGGTTTCGGATTGGGTGCTAGGCATTATAAAGAGAGGCTACTCACTACAGTTTTTTCGACGCCCTCCGCGCTTTTTAGCGCGCGTCAAAACCACGGTCAAAACAGAAGTAGCACACATACTTCGGGCCGAAATATCAAAACGTTATTTCTGGTGTTCCGGCCATGGCCGATGGTGCTATAAATGTAGTGATGATGCCCACTCCTCAGTGCCCATCTCCACAGGACCTCCTCTCGCAGGCCAGGGGCTCGATTTGGCACCCTCAACCGGAGTTGTGGTCCCTCCATGTGTGGGCGCTCAACGGTTACCCGCTGATCTCTCAGTGGGAGTGCTAAATACCATCACTCAGGCTAGAGCTCCGTCGACACGACGGCTGTATGCCTCGAAGTGGTCAGTGTTCTCCAGCTGGTGTACAGCTCGGGGATGTTCACCCCTTAGTTGTAAGGTGACGGAGGTTCTCTCCTTCCTACAGGAGCTGTTGGATAAGCGCAGGGCCCCATCCACGCTCAAAGTTTATGTGGCGGCCATCGCAGCGTTTTCTGAAACAGCGCTCGGTCAGTCAATAGGAAGGAACGACTTGGTCATCCTTAGAGGAGCTAGGAGGCTGAATCCTCCCAGACCTCCGTCAGTCCCTATATGGGACCTCGCGATGGTTTTGGAGGCCATGAAGGGTCCCCCCTTTGAGCCTATCCAATCGATTAGCCTCCAGCATCTGTTGTTTAAGACGGTGTTCTTGTTGGCTCTCGCTTAATTTATTTTATTTGATTGGGACAATGCATTTTAATGAACATAACATGGAGTACATGCATGTAAAAATGCCGGATTATAGCCAAAGGCTAATTTCCATCCATAGTCCCACGTGCTAGGATCACACAGCTCACAAAAACATTGTAAAATAAAATTTACATCTACAGTCAGTTCAGTGAAGCGTGTGGGTGACCTGCACGCGCTCTCGGTGAGCCAGTCGTGCTTGGAGTTTGGGCCTAATGACTCAAGGGTCATACTCAAACCTAGGCATGGTTACGTGCCAAAGTCCCTCAACACACCGTTTCAGGCTCAGGTTATTGCCCTGTCTGCCCTGTCGGTGTCGGGAGAGGATGGAGACTCGAGTCTTCTTTGCCCTGTTAGGGTTTTAAGAGCTTATGTGTCTCGCTCCGCTGTCTTTCGACAGACTGAGCAGCTGTTTGTCTCGTTCAGTGGACGTTCCAAGGGAATGGCTGTTTCGAGACAGACTCTATCCATATGGATAGTTGACACCATAGCATTAGCTTACGCTTCCAGGGGCCTTCAGTGCCCACTGGGCGTCAGAGCACACTCCACGAGGGGCGTCGCCTCGTCGTGGGCGTGGTCTACTGGGATCTCCTTGCAGGATATATGTATGGCGGCAGGTTGGGCCACGCCGTCTACATTTATCAGGTTCTATAACCTGGAGGTTCCCGCCTTGCAAGCAAGGTTGCTGTCGGTATAGCCGGAATTCTGAGTTCGTGAGCGTTATGCGCTGCGCAGTATTGCGTAAGACCCGCATTGCCACATTGGTCAGGCGTTGCCTCGACTGTGTGATGATTGTATTGCCGCATCTACGTGTGCTGCTAGATATGGGACGGAGGGCTTCCCCCCTCTCCTGTCCTGGGCTCTCTGTGAGTCCCTCGGGTGACTGTGCACTGTAAATCCTGGGCGTTGCTTCAGGTTTATTGGTGTGTGATCCCTGCGCGCACGGCGTTTTACATGGGGTTCCCGTAGCGTCTTAGCTAAGACGCAGTACGAGAGAACTCTCGTAAGAGAACGTACTCGGTTACTAACGTAACCTCGGTTCTCTCTAGAAGAGGGAACGAGTACTGCGTTCTCTGCCCTGCGTACGATTCACTCTGGTTCGCTTCGGCGATGAAATAAATCAGGTGAGTCAGCCTTTTCGAGCTCCTTTTATAGGGTTGGGCCACACCCGTTTCGGCGGGAAGTGGCGTGATGGGCGCGAAGCGTCCTTATTGGTCTGATATTGCATCAGCCTGCGCTCGATAGGCTGTGCACTTGCTGCAGAGCACCCAATGAGCGAGCGAGCCGTCTCGCCTATGGCTGGGTACTGCTGCAAATGCGCTTTACAAAAATTCAAAATTAAGGATAATTTTTTGCTTCAGTATTTCTTTTTTAAGAGCAGTGCACAATGCCTCCTCCACCATACTGGTGTTTTCTGATTGGTTGATGGTTCTTGAAATTCTTTTAACTTGACACTCTTTGAAAGTCTTAAAAACACAGTGCTCGTGTTCAAGAAA
The DNA here is from genome assembly GCF_963082965.1 of Carassius carassius. Taxonomy (NCBI): domain Eukaryota; kingdom Metazoa; phylum Chordata; class Actinopteri; order Cypriniformes; family Cyprinidae; genus Carassius; species Carassius carassius. Next base: position 10,306,553 of record NC_081775.1, on the reverse strand, counting down.
CTGCAAAAGTTACAAACACAATGGTCATTCATGTCCATCTAGCCAGTGTTTACATTGAAAAACAATGAAAAAGTAGTGCGCTGGAATGGAAAATCTCATTCTGTGTGAACGGCCCCTAACAGTTTTGTAAGTGAAAGTTAATGCGATTATAGCCACATTATTGCTAAAGTGTGCAACTGGTGTCCTGTTTTAATAACTGATTATGATTTTAAGGTGTACTTACAGTTTTCGAAGAGCTGTGAGACCCAGAAAGGCTCCGGGCATGATGGTGCTGATCAAGTTATTCCTGAGATCCCTGAGAAAGAGACAAACACAGAGACCTTTGAGCAGATCGACTTACATGTACTCTAACTGATATCTTTGTGTAGATTTCCCATGGATTACACTTTCTGTGTTAATTTAAAAAGCAACTCTTTTTTCTACATTTGAGCAATAAATGCTATTTTTGCCTTAATTTACTGTACTTAATATACTAAAACAGATGAATACATATGTACATGTGCTTTGAAAGAAAAGAAAGTTGCATGTTTGTATATGCTGACCATTGCTGGAGTCCAAAAACAACCAGTTCATGTCAGCATAAAATAACTTGAAATAAAATATGAAACACATTTTATACGCCTTTGACCACAAGACCCTTTCCCTGCCTTCAACATAGTTTACTTTGTCATGTCTCTGTTTGAGAAAGAAAGAGAATCCCTGCATTTTTTAAACCAGACCTCAAACCACACCTGGTCCTTGGGCTCAAAATAGAGGCAGATCCCCCGAGCAGAGAAAACAGACACACATCACAGGAGAAAGTGGAGATGCTCTCTTTAAACAGTGGAGGCTTTTAAAGTGATTCTTCCCACAGTGAAGTTACACCTTCACAAGAAAAACCCTAAATATTCATTTCCAGTACAAGCTTTGAAGGTAATGTTTCATGCCACCTCTGTCCTGGCCCGGATCTCCGAGTTTGCTTTTGTCCATGTGTTAAAGCACTTATCAGCATATTCGGTCATCAAAACAGGGATTCATACGCTTAACACTGACAAACTGACCTCTGAAACTCTTGCATGTTTTTTTATTGACCATGAGGGAATTTTGAGGATGATGAGGGTCGACTCAAGTTTCATAATGGCTCAACTTTAAATCAAAACATACAATACTTATTCCCTGCATTCCCCATCACTGTTCTGAGATTTATTCATTAATTCTGATTACATTAAATTATTAAGTTTAGACAGTATTATTATGAATTACTATGAAATATAGTGCTTTATACATGTTAACATTTAAATAAAAATATATTTTAAACATTAATATTTATTAATTTATTTAGTATTTGTGTGTGTGTGTGTGTGTGTGTGTGTGTATTATATATGTACAATAATTAAAATGTATATAAAATACATATAATTTTCTATGCATTATAGTTGTATGTGTGTTGTATGCTTAATATAATAAGCTACTTTAAAATACAAATTACATTATTATAAAAAATTATCTTGTCATTAATTTTAATATAATTAGAAATAATACCTGTATATGTGATAACAATCATTTTATTAGAATACACATAATTAGAATTAGCTTTAAAATAAAATACATTTCACTTTGTATGTGTATTACAAAGTGTATAATTATATATTAAAGTATAATTATATGTAACATTGTATATATACACATTATATGCATATACTGTATTTTCAGGTTTATGTATTATTATAATTTAGGTTGTAGCCTTTCTACTAAATGTGAAGAGTTTATTTGCAAAAATAGATAAGTTTTTTTTTTTTCAAAAATCATGTTTTTTTATTATGTTAGCATGTTTTTATTGTGTTTTATTGTGTAAGTTAGCTGTATTGTTGTTGTTGTTGTTGTTTTAACCTAATCAAAATAACCCAACTGCAGTTTGATTTATATTAATTAGAATGCACAGTGAAAAACATGATTTTTGAAAATTGTTAAAAAACTGAGTTATCTGTCTTAGCAAATGAACATATGCTGAATTGATTATGTGGCTAATATTGAACCAAAACAAGCAATCCACCAATCAATCATCATCTCTTTCCTAATGTGCTTCATCCATGAAGCTCTATCAGTGCTGAAACTACAGCAAACAAAGCCAGAGCATGATATCATGTGCTGAATATAAACATGAACATTACACAGCTTGATAACAGATATGCTATATGTATTTGCAGGGAACCAAGACATTAACACCGGCATGACAGAATGCAGTAAAGCGCTGGCCTGTCACATCTTTATGGCCCACTGAGTGCTGCATGATTGACACATTGATAGCTATCAGAGCCAATATACAGAGAGAAGCGGAGGGGAAGAAGGTGAGAAAGTGACCGCAGGAGAAAGTTATGCGCTATTAAATACATGTGTTTGAATTCCTGTGACTACAAAAGAGTGCGACAGCAGGATAAATAGGACATGTTGTAGAGTATTTCAGTCTATGAATGTGAATTGTTGAATGAACCTCCTCACAAATGTGTGTGTGTGCCAATAGCAGTGCTCTTGGACGGGGAACAATAGTAGTTTCCTGGCTAGCGTGTCCTAACAATCATTAGCACTGTGATGAAAAGAGAGACTCTACCCATTGTTTCCTCACACACACACTGCTAAAGTAAAGGTCAGAGCAAAGTGTGCTCTCTGTGTGTGAAGATCAACACAACTGCTCACAGACACTCTCTTATCGCTCAGATGGGGAATGTGGAATGGGGAGAGTTCTCTTCCTAAAGTCTGGAGCACACACACACACACACACACTGCAGAACCACAATGTCAGCACGGCTGGAGTGATTAAAGACTCATGAAATCTGGAGTTTTATGGCTCTTAATCTGTTTGTCAGTATGGCAATATATTCCTAAAGTTCACAAAATGATCTATTAGCATATTTATATACTTACAATTTACTGTCTTTCTTTTCTAGATAAAAATATTGCTGACTCGGACATAATGTACACTTGCAATGTACATAATGTACATAATGTACACTTGATTTGTTGACTACAATACTAATGAACCTGACTATACTTTTTATTGTTAATTGTGAAAAAGAAGCTTGCTTAACTGCACTGGATGTGCACTTGTAGTGTACTTCAGATCTTAAAAGTATATATAAAAAAAAAAACAGGTAATGCAATACTGAAATAAACGTCACTTAGTACACTTTCGTAATTGTGTCTTGTGATGAGTGGGGCGGGGCCGAGAGCTGTGGGAACGGAGCGAGGCTGGTGGAGTGATTTGGAAATCAGCGACACCTGCGCCACTCACCGGTCTTGAGTCCCACAGAGGAGATCTGAAGGATACAAGAGGAGCTACGACAGTGAAGGACGAGAGAGGACCAGGCCTGGATTTTATTTGGTGTCTTGGTTTTGTTTGTGCACGTCAGTCGTCCGTTAGGGGCTGTCGTGGTGTTTTGTGTTTATTTTGTTATTGAAGTTTTATTTAAATGTTCGCCGGTTCCCGCCTCCTTCTTCCCATGATTATGAAGTTTATACATTGTTACTTTGGTGCGGAAACCCAGGAGGAAGGAGGGACGCGCTGCCGAAGATCCCTCGCCGGTAGGGTGAATCCGTGGTGCCATCGAGCAGGGTGTAGCAGTCTGACGCCATGGACGCTCGAGGCGGTAGGCTGGAGTGAGTTGCCGGGGGGATGGACGAGCTCGCTGCCGGCCACCTATGAAGTGGATGGACAGCTGCTGTCCGTGAGGGAGTGGAGGAGTCGCCGCAATTCGCCTGGGGTTGGAGCCTGCTGCCATCCGCCAGAATGGGGAGGAGCAGGGAATGGGGGATTCCTGATGGCTGCCCGAATGCGGAGGAGCCCTCGCCGTCCAACAGGTAATGCAATACTGAAATAAACGTCACTTAGTACACTTTCGTAATTGTGTCTTGTGACGAGTGGGGTGGAGCCGAGAGCTGTGGGAATGGAGCGAGGCCTGGTCCTCTCGGCCCGAATGCGGAGGAGCCCTCGCCGTCCACCAGGCGGCGGAGGAGTGTCGTGCCGTATTGTGTTAGAAGACAACAAATCCCGTCATTCCAAGCATCATCAAACCACGCGATTGTTATTGTTTTGGTAGTGCACCATCTAGTGGCATGTCCTACAACCTGTATCTTTAAACGTAATATATTTTAATATATACAGTAATACAAATTCATCTTTACAAATGTGTAATTACAAATATATTTAAATATATTTAATATATCCAATAGAAGTTATACTGAAGTATATTTTATTTACCATAAATGATCATATTTCAAAGACATTACATATAAATATGTACTTAATTCCAACTTAAGTGGGACAAAAATACCCTGAAGTTTAGCTGACAGCATTTAATTAAACATTTTATATTACATGACATTTTCTTTTGATTGTAAATAACATCTAATTAAATGTAATTCAAGTGCAATTCAAGTATATTCATACTTAAGTATATTCCTTAACACTTAAGTATGTTTCACAGCATGTTTATGTCTTTGATGTAAACTAAATGTTACTGGCTTTGTATAAAAAAAAGGCAAAAGCTATTGGATACATCCAGGCCCAACTTCCTGTTTTAACAAGAAATCTGTTCATACAAGACAGAAAACTGCACTCATCAAGTGCTTTCACAGGGTCTTTAAAACTCTGGAGCAGTTATGCTCAGTTGGGATCCACAAACTTTCGTGAACTTCACAAAAGGATTTATAAAGAATTTATTTTTGATCCGTGTCTTTAAATCACTTACAATCCAAGCCAAAGTCTGCTGAATAATTTCCCCAGCACATGGTTTATGATTTTCTTAGTAAGACCTTGATGTAAGAAAATGACAATAGGTATACAAACTTGCAGATGTTTGGACAGGAAAGCTATGACACACTTCAGTCACTGACCTGAGACAGCATTTTGTAGTATTTCAACTCTTGATGGAGATTTGGGGTTTATATGGGATACTGTCCTACCAGCTGTGATGCGTTGAGTTATAATAATGAGTTCATAATGAGTAATAATGAGTTATAATATATATACCTAAAACTTATAAAAATTAAAGAGAAAAATGGCAAGACCATGCATTTTCTTTTCTAAAGGAATGAACTGCTCGTCCCATTAAGTACTGCAAGTTTATTTCAAAATATGCAAAATCAAATTTTACAAAAGTATAAGTAGCTGCTTTAGTTCACATGGTAATGGTGACTTCTATGACAGGATTTAGACTTTTTTGCAGATTTTGTAAAGTTAGAATTACACTAATTTGTGGCTAAACTTAACCTCAGAGCTCAAGGTTGATCGGTCTTTAAATGTTTATGAATCTGTTGCTAAAAAATAATTTAACTGTATGTTTTACTTTTGGATCCAGATTGTTAAACTCGATGTGCTCTATTTAGAATTTCGCAAATGAGATTTGATGTAATTGAAAATTGCCATTGGCAAGTGATTGTAAACTGTAATTTTAAAAAGAAACTGCAAAATAACACATGGCTTAAGGTAATTTGCTAGAATGATACTCTGACTTAATAAATAAATAGATAAATAAATAAATATTGCCTCAGTGGAAAGTTTTTTTATTTTTTTTCCTAACATGTGGTGTCAAATATTCCTCACATTAAGCCACCAAAAAAACAATAACAATGATAATCTAATGTAAAAACTGTAAATTGATGGCGTTTTTAGCTTTTAATGTTGTGTCATCTTTTCTCAAATCTTTGTAAAAATTATTTTATTGTTATGTATGTATTAATATTACTTTATTTGTATTATTTATTGTTTATGTTATTTATTTTGAAGTTTACCAGGGGGTGGGACAGGTTGGGATGGGTTCTAAATTTGAAGTTGCTTTTTTGTTTTATACCACTGTTCCCAGAAGAAAATTTAAATAAACAGTTAACAAAAAATATAGCAATTTGGTTTATTAATACAGGAAGGAATATGGTGAGGTGTGTTGCTTTGTAGATTTAGGTGCAAATAGCAGAAGCCATTTTGGTTCTGTATGTAATTTCCTTTCCCTGCACAGAAGTTGTTTCTCGTTTAATTTTACTGTTTCCTTTCTCTCTTATTTTTAATTTTTTTAAACACTGTTTTTTCCCGTAGCGCCGGAGTCCTGAGTGGGGGGAGCGGACGTGACCCTGTGTAATGGCCACTTGCATACACGTCGGACATGTTACACAATGGAGTCCTTATAACACTGCCTTGAAATTTACATTGACCCACTCCTACCCAAACAGGAAATCTGGATCTGCCTGTTTTTTATTTTTCCAACTCATTTCCTGCTTTTCCTCTCCTTCCTCAGATTATTGGAATAGTTTTCCTCTATCTCATCTATCCAGTCAAAGGCAACATTTCACTTTCATTTGTACCGAAATGATAGCAAATGATCATCCATTTGAAACCCAATTCACACATAAAGAATATAATCTGAGTATATGTGTAAAACGTCAGTGTCATCATTTTAATAATCAGATAAATGGAACCAATGTATTCATATCTAGTTCAAGATTGGCCAGTTTAGACTGAAATGTCTAGCATATTTTAAGAGCGAGAAATAAATACACATGTAATGTGAAGTCCAGACCATTTCCTTCAGATTTTTTTTTCCAGTAAACTCATGAAGAAGTGCACTTTTGAAGAGTTGCATTTCTGTGGTTAATGTTGATTATATATTTGTTCAATGTCAGAAGGACAGTTCTACGCCAAGATAAACGTTGAGACCAGAATTGTGGAAAATTGCTCAGCCTTGTGCTTGGAGCCTGTGCACTTCCAGAAATAAATTAGGTACATGTATTAAAAAATGACCATTTATGCTTTTGGGATGTTGCTTCAGTTGGACTTTGGAAGGAGGTTTGCTGTCAAGTCATTTGAAAGCCCCAAATGTAGACGAAAACTAATGCCACAATCCAGTTTTACTTCAACTCTTTATCAAATGATCTATGCATGTGTATTTCCTCTGTTAGCCACAGACTGACCAGAATGATGTTTATATAAAAAACACAAAACAGTCGTGTATATATATATATATATATATATATATATATATATATATGACTGCTTTGTGTTTTTTGTGATGGTTGTTCATGAGTCCCTTGTTTGTCCTGAACAGTTAAACGGCCCACTTTCTTTAGAAAAATCCTCCAGATCCCTTACCAGCATGGACTTTATAATTTTGAGATCCATCTTTTCACACTAGGACAACTGAGGGACTCATACGTAACAACTGCAAAAGGCTCAAATGGTCACTGATGCTTCAGAAGGAAACACGATTGTACTTATTGTACTTATTTTGTCTTCAGGGAAACATGTAAATATCTTCTGTTGCTTCTAAAGGGCAATGGAATAAAAATACAATGTTTAAACAAAAGAAAAAATACTTACACATCTTCATCCTGTTTTCATCCCCCATTCATTTGCAGTGCTTCATGGAAGTGATATGCTTAATTCCTAATACTGTATCATTATCTATGATCCAACACTGTTTTTGTGATGGTTGTTTCTTGTTTGTTCTGAACAGTTAAACTGCCCACTGTTCTTTCATAAAATCCTCTGTATCCTGCAAATTCTTGGTTTTCCAGCATCTTTTGCATATTTGAACCCCGTATTATTTTGAGAGCCATCTTTTGATGCCACACTGATGACAATTGAGCTGAATGAACTCATTCGCAACAGTTACACAAAATGTTCAAATGGTTACTGAAGCTCCAGAAGGAGACGCGATACATTAAGAGTTGGCAGTGAGAACATTCTGAAATTAACTGATTTTGTCTTCTGGGAAACACGCAAGTAATCTTCTGAAGGTCAATACTACATGAAAAACAGGTTTAAATAAAATGTAAAAAAAAATTATCAATTTGATCCTGTTCAAAAGTTTTCACTCAGTTCCTCCTATGGAGAAAATGAACTAGATTTTTACTTATGCAATCTAACTCTTGAACAAAACTGCAGAAATTTTGCAGCAATGTGCATAAGTCCAACTATTAATATGAAAAATTTCAATCAAAACAATTAAAAATTATTAATCAAAAGTCCTGCACATTGGGTCGGCACACAGTACTTTAAGAGTAAAGCACTGAAGCGCTGTCACTAGGCCAGCAACAGTATAAAGAAACAGCTGTCAGACAGCAAAGAGCTTATGAAGAGTTAATGAACACAGGACAATGACAGGCTATGTGTGAACACTGCTGCATGTGGGTGGACTTTGAGATCCAGTCAGTCTGGGCTTTAGGAAGGCAAAATGAAAAGGGTTTCTTGTGGACGTGAAAGAAAGAAACACAGAGAACAAATATAGAAAGTTGTAAATTCAGTTCAGCTGTGCATTTCACAGACACGGTAAAAATGTCCTCTTAAAACTATACCTCATCTGCTCTTTCAGCGATTTCTCAGTGTGAATGTATACTCTGTCACTCCATCCTGCTTTTCCATTTCGTGAAAAGCTCAGACGTTATCGGGTCCCGCTAGCAACATAAACACACCCACACTAGCACACATACACACACTCACAAACACACCCCTTGCCTTGAGTTTATCTAATAGTCACATCTGGAGTCTATCAACTCCAGCGGTCTGCCCCCTTCTTCTTCCTCACACACTCCTCTGGTCCTACTTTGTTCCATTCTTTTAACACTTTCTTCACCACGTTACTACTGGATATGAAGCCCGAGACAACTCCAGCAACTGAATATTCAGTCCCTGCTGTTAGGCATGTTCATTGGCTCAACATCTCAACAAGAACTCAAAATGAACTCTGGAAGAAGAACTTGGACTTCTGTTGTGCTGCGGAGGAGTTTTGAGGAGTATTTGTGTAAACTGTGAGGCTGAGGTAATCTAGTCCGGTCAAACCATGTCTAGTCAAACTTGTATTATGATATTACAGCTTCTCAGTTTCAAGAATCATTCTTTCATTTCAGTTTGATATACAGGGACATGATTTTACTGAAAAGTGTAAAAACTGTGGCACTTTGTTCAGTTCAAATATTGTTCTGTTTGTTTAAGCATCCCTGAACAGTCTGACACAGCAACAGCTCAACCAATGAGGTGAGATTGGGGGCGGGGCTTTCTGTTTGGCTGACCAGTGAAAGATGAGGGGAGAGTTCAAGAAACAATCAAAACAATCATTTTTTGCAGGCCGGTTAGCCACTTGTTGAACGTAGTGCAGAAGAAATTGTTTCAGAGAAAGCGATAATTTATCATTTTTACAAATACTGGACCTTTTTTGATTCAAATAACCTTATAAGTTAACCTAAAGAAGCAATATAAAAATGTGAAACTGTATTTCATGGCTCATTAGGGGTATTCTTTAAGAAAGGGGTATTCTTTAAGAAAGCTTTAGTGGCCATTTATTTCACAGTTCAACTTAAATCTGACAAAGCATCTGTATATATGTATATCTGTGTATATATCTGTATCTGGTTTGCTATAAATAACACGTAAAACAAACAGGGTTCAGGTAATATATGTTTCTGTTGATGTATGCACATTCTGGATTCCCAGACATTAAAAACGTGGACAAACCATGCACTCTTGTTCAATGTGAATGCCTTATGCTGGAATATGAGCAGTCATTTATTCCATCATCACCCGGGTGCTGATAGCGCACGCGCACAGATGAGACCTGAACAGCACACGTTGATATATGTGTTTAAACTAAACTCATTTAAGCTTTGTTAGTTTAAACATTTAAACATTTTAGAGCCAGAGGACACAAGATCGCACGCAGAGTGAGAAGATTTGTGCATGCATTCATTCGAAGTGCGCAAACCCCGTGCCTCAGCTCAGAACGCGCACAAATATAAGCTCCTCTGAAGAATTGTGTTTAAATCGACAAATTCACACAAAAATTATGTAAAAATGCTCGTTTTGGTAAGTATCCTACAGCAGACATAGCTGGCTGAACGTAGGCCTACTGTATCAGTGCATTCTCTTAAAGTGACAGTCTTTATACTAATCGAACAGCAACAACAAAGAAATTACTCACTGCTCTTGTTTAAAAAGCTTTTGTAACTTTAATAAAGAACAATCTTTAATTTAAAAGTCAAATATGCGATGCTGTTTTACATTTGATTACTTTATTCAATTTCTATACCTAAAAACGAATGCTAGACATCCCTAAAAAATAAACACTGAAAATCTGTTTATTTTATTTGTATCTTTACTCTGTTGTAGTGTTGTCAAAAGACCCGGTACTTTGTAAACCAAGTCGGTACTAAGAAAATGAAAATGTCATGGTACCAGGTGGTACCGAGTACCCGGTCAACCCGGTTCTTGATGCATACAGCGCTATGATTTCCGCGAAGCAGAAAACACGGACGGAATCTCAAAATCCAGTCATGAAAATGAAACTTACATTTTAATATGGACAGACACGGAATTTGTCAAAGTTAGCATAAATTAATCAAATCAAATCTCCATATGGACCAGTATCTGTATGTTAATGGTATCTTAATGATAAGCCTCAAAATTTGGTTGTAATATGAATCCTGCATGTTCTGAGCGTCTCTGTGTGAATGAATGAATGGTAGAGACGTGCGGGTTTGTTTATTACATAGACTTTAGCGTGTGACGCTTGCAGTAATTTAAGCATCTGCCATCTCAATAAAGACATAAATACATAAACAACATCACCATCACCAGTTCTGAGATACTTCACAAGCATTTTACCATTTCATTTGAGTAAAACCACTGTCAATGTAAAGGTATTCACGGTAACCCGTCAAAATAAAAGTAAATTTTTACATGAAGGCATTGTGCTAGAAATATTACAAATATTTAGTAGAATGAATGTGATGCTGCTACTACTGATGAAAAAATGAATAAAACTTTATTTTTTAAAGAAATAAATCACACAATATTTCTTCCATGTTTTAATTTTAGTAGCAAATCCCCTTTATTTATCAAAAAATAAAATGTGTTTAAATTTAATTAATTAAAAGACAAATTGAATTTGGGTGAAACTTGTTTACTTTTTTTTATAATTATATTACTTAATTATAAAAAATTAAGTTTCTCCATTAACATAGTACATACCGAACCATACCGAAACCGTGACTCTAAAACTGTGAAACAAACCGAACCGTGAAAAAGTTTAACCGTTCCACCCCTAATAGATAGATAGATAGATAGATATATAGATAGATAGGTAGATAGGTAGATAGATAGATAGATAGATAGATAGATAGATAGATAGATAGATAGGTAGGTAGGTAGGTAGGTAGATAGATAGATAGATAGATAGATAGATAGATAGATAGATAGATAGATAGATAGATAGATAGATAGATAGATAGATAGATAGATAGATAGATAGATAGATAGATAGATAGATAGATAGATTATATATGCTTAAGATTTATTTTTGTCTCACTGAGATCTGTTTTATTTATTTCTTGTTTAAAGTATTATTCTCGAGTTAATCAATGAAGGATTGTTGGACTTTTAATCACATAAGCTGATTGAATCCACATCTGTCCTTCTCTAGCTATGTTTATTAAGGGAAAGATGGTTAAATTCACTGCCACTGCCACTGCCCTTCAGATTTTATGAGAGAGCCATGAGCTTAGCAGTGACCAGCACACACACACATACACACTCTGGATAAGCTCATATCCTTACCTACATTGGAAACAATGTTAATCTTAATTCCAAACGCAGCATAATGAACCTACATTAAATTAAAAGGAGAGGGTTGCGACACTCTCAGTAAACAAGCGTCTTTCTGTCTGTCTGACAAGCCATCGTATTGTATTGTATTGTATTGTATTGTCTGTCTGTCTGTCTGTCTGTCTGTCTGTCTGTCTGTCTGTCTGTCTGTCTGTCTGTCTGTCTGTCTGTCTGTCTGTCTGTCTATCATATTGTAATGTAACTGTCTGTCTATCTATCTCTTTGTCTGTCCGTCTGTCCAGCTATTGTATCTGTATTTCTGTCTGTGTTTATCATATTGTATTGTATCATATTATGTCTGTCTGTCTGTCTGTCTGTCTATCTATCGTATTGTGTCATATCATATCTGTCTATTTATTATATTTTATTGTATTGTATTGTATCATATCGTATCAGTCTTTCTGTCTGATCCATCCATCCATCCATCCATCTATCGCATATGTTATAAAAGACAAAAAAGACACTAAAGGTCAAGGTCTCTCCCTCCTTTGCTCCTCTCTTTATGAAAGCACATTTTGCTCCTACTTTTTCCTCATCCTGTTCACTCTATCAGCTTGTAAATCTTTATTCTCTCTCTCTCTCTCATTATTCTCATTAGCTCTGCTCAAATCAGTGCTGGACAGGCCGCTGTGATCTGTTCACACACTCTTTAGGGTCGCCGCTCGTTAGCAGGGGCCAGCCTCATTACAGGATATGTGTGTGTGTGTGTGTGTGTGTGTACGTGTCTATGTGGCTGTGTGCCGTTTTAAGGGACGGCACTGGGTGGAAAATTTAGTAGAGCAAGGGAAAAAACGTGGGTTTGGCTGAGTGTGTGCATGTGGGATCAGGTGAAAATTGCTCTTTTCATATAACATGCTTGTGAGTATGTGAAAGAAAGCCAAGACAACACTAAGACACACTTACACAAATGCACACTAACATGTGGCCTTCACGACATCCTACAGCAGCCCGCTGTGTTCTATAAGGGTATAAAACAACATGGCTAAACATCGCTCTTGTTGGGTGGTTTGGCGAGCTATGAAGGACTTCTTTTCTTTGAGGAGGTCTGCTTTAATGAAAGGGAGGACTGTGTGAGGAGCTACCAGAGAACCAATGCCAGCCTCTTCTCCTGCCCTCTGGCACTACAGTAATACAGTAATACTGCAGGCCTTATAGATTCGCATATACTAAAGGGAATTAGTTTCATAATGTCTAAGAGTGTGAAAACTCCAGAGAGAACATGCTAGTTGTGTCAGACCTGAGGGATGTGCACTGGAAGGTCAGGATGCCACTTTATGATGAAGGAGACTCAGTAACAACAATAATAAATCTCTTTTCATTATTGTTATTTTACCTCAAGTTCAGTTATAATTTTAATCAAGGTGCAGCATTGATATATATAAACATGGTCAGTCCTGTGCTAATATGTCATAACTGTGACACGTTCCAAATGACCTGTTTTTACAGTTTACTCAATGGTCAGAAAAAATTGGGAAGGAGCTTTGCATTTGTTTTGCAACTGTTTAAAAGTCTGCAGTCAGTAAGATTTTTTATTTTTTTAACTAATACTTTTGTTCATCAAGAATGCATATAATTTGTTTTTAAAATAAATCAATACTGTTATTCCATAAGAATGCATTACATTTGTTTAAAAGTGACATCAAATACTTTTATGTTCTTTTCGATTTGTTTAAATTCATTTATATTGAATTCATTTACATTCATGAAACCAGAAATGTTTCTTGAGCAGCAAAACAGATCCTTCTAATTCTAATCATTCTAACAGTAGAATGATCATGTGACACTGAAGACTGGAGTAATGATGCTGAAAATTCAAAAATCTGATATATAAAAAAATCTGAATAGGCAAAATCCTATTTAGAATTATCAATTCCATATAAAGCTATTTAAAGGGATATGAGAGAAATTATTCTATCAGGGATTCAGCCACACCACCCGTCACATTAACCAGGTCACTCTCACCTGCCTACTAATCACTACCACCTGTATCTGCCAATCAGGGGCGTAGATTACGCGGGGGACGTGCGTTTTATCATCACGGAAATTCGTCCCCTGCACTTTTTGTTCGTATAGCGTGTTCGTATAGAGGTTTTCAAGAGCTGGTGTGAATAAATATAGATTTACACTCAAAGAGACAGATAGAGAGACAGATAGATTTCTAAGCCAATTAAAAGCTAGAAATTAGAGAAAAATTTAAGTTGCTTATAGTATCCACTACCAGTCAAAAGTTTTTGAACAGTAAGCTTGTTAATGTTGTTTAAAGAAGTCTCTTGTGTTCACCAAGCCTGCATTTATTTGATCCGAAGTACAGCAAAACAGTGAAATTTTGAAATATTTTTACTAGCCTGTTTAAAATAGCTGTTTCCTATTTTAATATATTTCAAAATGTAATTTATTGGGATTTCAAAGACAATTTTTTTTGCATCATTACTCCAGTCACACAATCCTTGCTGCTAAAAAAGAAAAAAAGGAAAAAAACTCTTACTATGATAATGTTGAAAACAGCTGAGTATAATTTTTTTCAGGTTTCTTTGATAAATAGAAAGTTCAGAAGAGCAGCATTTATCTGAAATAGAAATCATCACTTTTGATCAATTTAAAGAATCCTTGCTAAATAAGGCCATCCTTAAAAATATTTTGGTTTGCAGTAACAGTATTTTTTTTTAAAAAATAGAGGGTCGGTAGGTCGGTCTATATTTTTTTTTTTTTCAATGTAAAAAAAAAAAAAGTTAATTTTTGTGATGGTGATGACGTCGGTATGAATTTAAACAAATTAGCATATCGTAACGTCACTGACTGGGTCTTCAACCCGTGCCTTCGGGCGCATCATTGCAAACCTCATTTTGATGCAGGCTATATAGACCACAAACAAATTTAAATCTTTGTTATGAAGATAAAATTATGCCATAATGAATTGCAAGCGCAAGGTAAAATTTGTGAAAGTGTAAATAAGATTGCAAGCGTAAATCAAATTTGCATGCGCAAGATAAGATTTGTAAAGGTGTAAGTCGACTTTCAAGTGTAAGAAAAAAATATTTGCAGCATTTTAGTGTTATTCGTAAGTGTAATTCATGTATTGTGAAACTGCAGCTTCATGCTAACGCAAAATAATAAGGATCTGCATTCTTCTGACTTCCATTTTTCCGCGTGTACACTTTTGGCACTGTTTCAGCGCACAGATGCGGCCAAAAGTACTGCAGGTCTGTGAACATCAATTTGCAAGCGAAAGCAACAGAGTCAAGAACTGCAAAACAGATTAATTGCGTAAAATCAAACTTTGTTTAAAAAATAAACTGCTGCAAACGTCTAAATTACTTGTTGGGTGCGTAGGATAAACGCTCCCGAAATAACCTGGTTTGCACAGTTCGTCTTTCTGCGCTTACAGTTTTGGCACGATTCTATCACTGACTTAGCTTTGCAAGCGTGAAAGAGGAGGGCGGGTCCACCTTCTTCATGTAGCCAATCAAATGAGCTTCTTGCTGACTCTCGATTTACTCTTATCTGATTGGTTCAATTATCGCGCCAGTCACCAGAAGAGAAACAAACTCCTTCGTGAGTGACTTTCTGACTTGGCTCAGCATCTTCCTCGCCGCCGTTATGGTACTTTTAACGCACACACAAATATATAATAATAAACAATTGTTGTAGGCCTATATTAAAATAATTTATAAGTTGTGTAGGATACTATTAAGCCGACTTCCGCCTCCCGTGTGTTAATACTGCATACTATGACATTCTCGGTGTTAAGAAAAACAGATTCGGCTGGTTTGGCATTTTCATTGAAAGGATGTATATGTTAAGCATCAGCTCAAAGGTCTAAGCATATTATATGGTGTATATCATATAATCTGCTTAGAGCTTTGAGCTGATATCCAAATCTATAATTTAAACACAGTGTGTGTCCATTGCTCATTTATTCTACTAACGTTATTATAGATTTGCTATAAAATGTATTAATTATATAGTTTAGCATCAGCTCAAAGCAGATACCATTTAATATGCTTAGACCTTTGAGCTGATGCCTAACATATACATAATTTTGAGCTGATGCTTAACATATAGACCTACATCCTTTCAATGAAAATGCCAAACCAGCCGAATCTGTTTTTCTTAACACCGAGAATGTCATAGTATGCAGTATTAACACACGGGAGGCGGGAGTCGGCTTAATAGTAGCCTACACAACTTATAAATTATTTTAATATAGGCCTACAACAATTGTTTATTATTATATATTTGTGTGTGCGTTAAAAGTACCATAACGGCGGCGAGGAAGATGCTGAGCCAAGTCAGAAAGTCACTCACGAAGGAGTTTGTTTCTCTTCTGGTGACTGGCGCGATAATTGAACCAATCAGATAAGAGTAAATCGAGAGTCAGCAAGAAGCTCATTTGATTGGCTACATGAAGAAGGTGGACCCGCCCTCCTCTTTCACGCTTGCAAAGCTAAGTCAGTGATAGAATCGTGCCAAAACTGTAAGCGCAGAAAGACGAACTGTGCAAACCAGGTTATTTCGGGAGCGTTTATCCTACGCACCCAACAAGTAATTTAGACGTTTGCAGCAGTTTATTTTTTAAACAAAGTTTGATTTTACGCAATTAATCTGTTTTGCAGTTCTTGACTCTGTTGCTTTCGCTTGCAAATTGATGTTCACAGACCTGCAGTACTTTTGGCCGCATCTGTGCGCTGAAACAGTGCCAAAAGTGTACACGCGGAAAAATGGAAGTCAGAAGAATGCAGATCCTTATTATTTTGCGTTAGCATGAAGCTGCAGTTTCACAATACATGAATTACACTTACGAATAACACTAAAATGCTGCAAATATTTTTTTCTTACACTTGAAAGTCGACTTACACCTTTACAAATCTTATCTTGCGCATGCAAATTTGATTTACGCTTGCAATCTTATTTACACTTTCACAAATTTTACCTTGCGCTTGCAATTCATTATGGCATAATTTTATCTTCATACTTTGTCAAAAACATGTTTATTGCATGAATTTCAGGTGAGAAAAAAAATGAGGTACTGTTTTACTTGCAACCAACGCTACGTATCAATGCAACCTACAAATGAGAGAACATTTACTTTGCTTTCTTGGGTTGTCACTTTTGTGAAAAAAATCCTGTTTGATTTGAGAGACGAGTGTTCATTGAATCGATTGTAAAATCGATTTTGCATGTCTAAAGTTTTATACGGCAAAAAACACCAAATATAAGTAAATCCACGGACAACAGGCAGGAGGAATGTAAAGATTCAATATGTTGGTAAAGACCAATATTTCTGATGATTTATTGGCGTGAAGTTACGTGCACAATGACAAACAGGAGTGCAACATTTTCGAAAAACAATAAGCAGAGTGGACTGCCATAATGCAAAACATTTACTGCAGGCTTCAACATGGCTGTGTTTACGATTAAATTTCAACAACAACAAAAAAATCGCATAGGCGATTTTCTTAGGCTATCAAAAAAAAATCCCGCGTCTTGCACAAGAGAGCCGCATGTTTAGAAAGACATGTAAAATTAATGTATTCATTTAATTTTCTAAAAATATCTCGAGACTTTATGTTGGGTTTTTGTTCCCCATCCCACTGCATCTCACGTTTTTAAATGAAAAAATGTATTCTGTGTGACTGGTTTTCCGCCCTTTTTATTTATTTAACAATGCATGCATAGGCCTACATGATGCTGTTTTGTTTATAGTTCTTTAAGCAACTTAATTAATAATAATTGGTTCATAAACATTATTTTAAATATTATGTTTTTTCACAGTCATGTATTCTAATGCTTTGAATAAACATGCAGTAATATTTTGCTCGATGCGCTTGAGCCTCAGAAGAGAAGCAAAACGCTTTTCTTCACCCTAACTGAAATTATGCATTTAAAATTCGAATACAATTCAAAAAATTTGAATTTAGTTTTTTCAGCTATTTTGACAGCCCTAGGCGATTCAAGTCCGAAACTGTATGAGACTGAATACCGGCTGAATTCACATTTCTGTTGTAAAAAGAGAAACATTGTGCAGAAGTATTATTTGCTGTTACGCGTGTTTGTCCGAAGCTGCAGTTGCTTTGTGACGCCTGTTCAAAAAAAAAAAAAAAAAAACCTGGACGCGCTCCGAGAGAAGGTAGTTAAAATCATTTTCTTATTTTCGTTTTCGAAACTTGTGTTGGTTGATTCCTGCTTGATTCGTGCAATAGATTTTCAAACATAAAGTGACAGTCGACACGGTCACGGTTTTAGACTAGAGAGGAGAAGGGATGGGAAAAGATCTGGGCACAGTTTTTCCAGAACTTTGTGCCAAGTTAAAGCGGTGTCGAGCTGTTTTGATGAATTTTTTTAGATGTATTATGGTGCCCGAACCCGTATGACTTTGAACAGTGACCGCGAACATTTAGTTTACTGCAGCCGCAGCCATCATTACCAAGCGCGAGCCGTTGACTCTGACAGTGAGTGAGAGGAGAGTATGAGACGAAGCGAACGCACAGGACACAGTGTGACATCCGTGTAAACACAGATGACGTCAAGGGTTTTTATTTAATTAAAGAAGATAGCCTTCATTTGTATGTAGGCCAAGGCAATTTATGTATTTACAATACTTACTTAAATATAATTAATAGTATTTTATTGCGTTTGTATTAGTTGTTTGAAGAGTAAAAAAATAATTGGTCGGTCTTAACGCAATTTTCCAATCGGCAATTCGGTCGGACTAAAAACAAAAAAAAATTAAAAATTGAGTCGGTACTAAATTGACAGGGTCGGTCGGGTTACGGCAAACAAGAATATTTTTAAGCATGGCCTAAAAGTATAAATTTCTATAATTTATTTAACATATATATAGGCCTATATACTGACTAAGCTTTAGTGCTGCAAAAAAAAAATGTGTTGCAAAAGCTTTTTATTTCACATAAATGCTGATCTGGATCCTTCTATTCATCAAAGAATGCTGAAAAAATTTACTCATCTGTTTTAAATATTGATAATCAGCAAATCGGCATATTAAGAATGATTATTATTAGGAATGATGCCGAAAATTCACCTTTGATTACAGGAATACATTACATTTAAAATATATTCAAATTGAAAACAGTTATTTATAAATAGTATAAATATTTCACAATATTATTGCTTTTGCTGTACTAAATTGGATCAAATAAATGCAGGCTTGGTGAGCAAAAACATTTCAAAACATTAAAAATCTTACTGTTGACTAGAAGGCCATATAGATTGCAGAAATGTTATATTGTAATGTTTTTATATATATATATATATATATATATATATGTCTGTGTGTGTGTGTGTGTGTGTGTGTGTGTGTGATTTCTGTCCCCCTCACTTTTGAAAAGATGGCTACGCCCCTGCTGCCAATCAAGTTCCCTTTATCTCTGCATTCTCCCTCTGTGTCTCTGTCTGGTCTTGTAGCTTCAATGCTGTCTTTTCGGACTGCCTGTATGTTTGCTGGCCAGCATGCTCCAACCAGGATCGCATCTCCATTATCCAACGCTCCTAAGCTCTGTTGTTTCCCTTGGCTCATCAGTGGGAAGAAACAGGACATTATCTTGATAAGCTAAGCCCTCGAGTCTTACCTGCTAACAGTATGCATCCCGTGGGGATTGTTGACCTGAACTCTCCTGCCTCCTTCATTAATAAACCTGTTGTTTGTCACGCATCCTTGTGTCTCCAGAGTATTTGCTGACATATTCATTGTGCTTCCCTGTTGTTTTAGCATATACAATGTTTTATATAATATTAAAACAACAGTTGATACAGGACGTCTTACGCTCTATGGAGAATGCATTTGTGCATGTGTTCTCCATCGGTTCACTGAGGTTTAACAAATCAAATCTGGCCTGTGACCTAAAATGAGTTTGACGCTTCCAAATTAAATTAAATAATCTGGAGGATTCTCTTCCATTATTTCACTCTGCTATGTGTGATTTCACAGGAAAGCCCAACTTAAGAGTATATACATACTGTATACAGAGAAAAAGCGAGAGAAGGGGATGACGGCTGTTTAGAGAATATTTAGAGCCTTGAAGCGACGCCAGAACCATTTGAGAGAGATTTCCATAATAGGTTGCACAGCACATGGGATGAGAAAAACACAGCCAGACAAAAAGACAGAGTGCTGCAGTTCTCTTTCGTGTCATATTGATAACACATGTGTCATGATAAAGAATGCTTTGACATCGCTTCAGTGAAATACTGCTGCGCTGATAACACACTCTTTGAATTGAGGGAGAGAGAAAAAAAGAACACTGCAGTAAATATTTCAGCATTCAGATCTGTGATTGATATTAATACGATAACACTCCTAGACATGAATGTGACACAGGCAGCCATTTTTGGGCTATAGAGAGAGTGAAAATATGAACTTGTCCTGAGATGACTGCTATACAGACCGCACCGATAAGATAAACTTCAGCAGCATGTTACTTTACACACACACACATACAAGCTGGAAACAATGAACTGGGATATGTGCGCACACACACTGAACCGTTGTATTAAAACAAGAATAAACAATAGAGGAGTACACATACACACATCACACAGACCTGTCACTCCGCAGGAGGCTGAGGCCCAGGGCATGCTGGGAAATTTGTTTGTTATGATGAATTATACAATCGACTATAATCAGGTTCTCATGAGCAAAATAAACCGATTTAGTACTTCGAAATTTATATCCCTTGTAATAAAGAAAGAGTCCTTATTACGGAAATAAGGAATATACTTAAGTGCGAACTGAATGTAAAGTTTTCTAAAATGTATCTGGCTGTTAAAAAAAGTATTTTAGACATTAAAATGTTTTAATAAATGCAATTAGCTGAGCTTTAGAGTACTAGAGAGTCACATATAAGTAGAACTTATATAAATCTTTATATGTGACCCTGGACCACAAAACCAGTCTTAAGTGTCAATTTTTCAAAACTGAGATTAATACATCATCTGAAAGGTGAATAAATAAGCTTTCCATTGATGTATGGTTTATTAAGATCTGACCTGATCTGAGTATTTGGCTGAGATACAACTATTTTAAAATCTGGACAAAAAAATCTAAATACTGTGAAAATCACCTTTGAAGTTGTCCAAATGAATTCTAAGCAATGCATATTACTACTCAAAAATTAAGTTTTGATATATTTACGGTAGGTAATTTACAAAACAACTTCATGGGACATGATCTTTACTTAATATCTTAATGATTTTGGGCATAAAAGAAATATCAATAATTTTGACCCATACAATTTTTTTTTGTTGTTGTTGGTATTGCTAAAAATATACCCCAGTGACTTTTTGTTTTGGTTCAGGGTCACATATGGAATTTCATAATTCTATTGTCTGTGAAATGTGATTAAAGTGTACTGTTGAATGTATTGACTAACATTTATGTAAACTAAAATATGCTTTGATGTCATGTCATGTATTTGAATACATTTGTAAATATACCTTTGTAATGATGAGGTTACCAATAAGTACATTTAAAATATAATGCATATTATTCATGCAAGTAAATATATTTCAAATGTAATAGTGAAAAAACACGCTACAGTTCAATTCAGTGCTTTAATATGTTAACCAACACATCAAAATAAGTGTACTTATTTTCTAGCATGACAAAAGATTATGGAACCACTGATTTAAAGTGTACCTTTGTAAACACTTTTAAAAATGTACTTAAGTGTGTTAAGAAAGATAGACATGAAAGTTTTCTCTTTTAAGTACACTTAAGTGGCCTATTATTCCATTAATATTATACTATTTGAATTTATATATATATATATATATATATATATATATATATATATATATATATATATATATATACTGTATATATATATATATATAGAAGCCACCTTTTGCTTTGATTACTGCTTTGCACACTCTTGGCATTCTCTTGATGAGCTTCAAGAGGTAGTCACCTGAAATGGTCTTCCAACAGTCTTGAAGGAGTTCCCAGCGATGCTTAGCACTTGTTGGCCCTTTTGCCTTCTGTCTGCGCTCCAGCTCACCCCTAAACCATCTCAATTGGGTTCATGTCCGGTGACTGTGGAGGCCAGGTCATCTGGCGCAGCACCCCATCACGCTTCTTCTTGGTCAAATAGCCCTTGATGCCTTCAGTGTGACTCTACAATTTTCATAGTCATGAAAATAAAGAAAACTCTTTGAATGAGAAGGTGTGTCCAAACTTTTGGTCTGTACTGTGTATATATATATATATATATATATATATATATATATATATATATGGTTAATAAGCCTCCAACAACATTAAAAAGACTGCATAAACTTTTCAAGTTCTCGGGTCAGTTTTGACCCAGTGAATATAAACATTATTTTACAACTTCATATTTTTTGTCAACATCAAAACTTTTTTTCCTGTACTAAAAACTTTTTTTTTATTTTAATTTTTTTTATGTAAAACATTTCTGGGACCCTGAATGCAAAAGGAGGGTTCAGATTTTTAGCACACGACAAGAGCACATTCAATACTATTATGCACACTTTTTCTCACAGTGGATTATGACATGATATATTTATCTTCTTTTGTCTCCTCTATTATCATGATGCATTCAAATCAACTCTAAAAGTCGGAATTTACCACCTGGAAAAGTACAATAAAATTCTGTTAAAATCAGATTTGGAAAACAACTTGGAAATTCCAGTCTTAATCATACAGAAATGTGATTATTGTTGTGTGATGTCACACTAACATGTGATAAGATGATTCAAAGACAGGAGAGTAAAAGCCAGTAACTGATTATTCGTTCATAATCATACACCTGAGAAATAAATGCTGTTGCTGCATAACATTGCTTGGAGACAGATGTCCAAAGCAAATGCTTGAATCATCTTCAGAATGTCTTTACAGAGTGAAGTCAGTGATATCTATGAGGAAAGATTATCCCACATCTGACGTCGATTGGAATGTAGCATTAGAACTGTAGCGGCCAAGGATATTTTGGGCTTCCTAAAAAGGAGTCCCAAAGAGCTATAACGTTACTTTTTTTTTTCTTTTAACATACGTTGCCATACCATTTTTGTGTAATTTTTTTATAGACCTACTGGATAAGGAACGCGTTTTCAGTTTTGTGGATACAAATATTATAAATAGATGGTTCAAATGTGTGTGTACCTATTCCTTATTCACTTTTAACTCTCTATAGTATTAGTTTTTTTTTTTCAGAAAAAAGTGTAATTCTCTCCTCTGATTCATTTCATTTTGTCTTTTATGAACATATAGATTTATACACTTGGAGCTCCTACAAACCCAGAAGAGTGTATCATCATAACTTGTCCTACAAAATTATTCTTAAAAATCCAAGGTTATCCTGCCTTTTTAAACCGTTTTGTCATTGTGTGCATTTCTCCAGATCACATCATAATTGTTTTATTGGTAACACTTTAGAATAGGTAACACATATTAGTTGCTTATTAGCATACATATTACTAGATTATTAGCCATGTATTAGTGCTAATTATTAATATTAATACTAACATATTAATGCCTTATTCTACTTGACCTTATTCCACATACCTAATCTTACCCAATACCTAAACCTAACAACTACCTTACTAACTATTAATAAGCAGCAAATTAAGAATTTATTTATTAAATTGTCGTAGTTAATAGTTAACAAGTGTTACCTATTCTAAAGTGTTACCGTTTTATTTTCTAGTGCTGTCAAAAAAAGTCAAAGTCTCAGTAAATCTTGGGAAATGATGATCTAGGAACAACAACATCTAATTTACTAACCAAAAATGTAGCAAAAAAAAAAAAAAAAACTTTTGTATGGGACACAAAAAAAGAGAGTTTTAGAGTTTTTCATAATGCTTCAAAAAAAAAGCAAAATACAACTTGTTTCTTTTCCTTTTTTTAATAAAACATTTTTTGTTTGTTTTTCCTTTTGTTTTTTTCTTCAGTTAATACAAGCTGAAAAATAATTTATGGGGTACTAATAGAGAGTTAACATCTATAGTTTTAAATCTACCCAAACAGCCCTCCTCCCTCATTCTATAGCCCAGTTTAACTACAGTCCCAGGTACGAGTGCCTGTTTGCGGGCACAGCTCCAGTTTCTCTGACCTTTGACTTCCGCAACTCCCCAGGGGTCTTGTCTGCACTTGCAAAAACAAGCAAATCAGATCCTTTTACCCCAAACAAACACCTACATACAGAGAGCAGCCTTGTCTTACACACACACGGCTAATCACTGCACACGTGCACACACGAGCACGAGCGCACCAACGTGCACACAATAATGACCTAACACACACACGCATTTAACACGTGCTGCCACATACACTCATAATAAACAAAATTTACGATTAGAAAATAAGTCTTAGTCCACTAAAAATACTTTGGTATTACGTTTTTTTTGCCATAGTTCCAAGTTACATTTTTTTAAACATGAAGGCTTCAAGCAGAGCTACAAAACCGCTTTAAATAGAAAAATAATATGAGCTACTGCAGCTGTCAGTTTTATACACCAATACTGCAGGTCAATCAGCAGCACAACATATTTCTTCCTCCTTCGGTCCCAGGCAGCCTCCTCTCCTCCTCCTCTATTATCTGAGCAGTTCTTCACAGAGTGATATATGGAGGTGTAATGAGACTCTTTCTGTGATAGTCTTGCGTACCGGCTCACCCTCCCTACTGTAGCATCACACTCACGGAAAACAGCAAACAGCTCCCTGCCAGCGTTAAATTCAGTATTCAGTATGAAATCAGAAAAATATTTTTAATTATTTTCAAAATAATGTAAAATGCTGTTGATTGTAAATCTTGTTAATTGTATTTGAAACATATAATGTATTAAGAATATATTAGTTTAAAAACAACCCAAAATACTCCTTTAAGGTTTAGATGAACAGGCATATGAAAAATGTAAATAGTGATAGCCTTTGTGGTTCTACTTTTTTGTACACTATTGTTCAAAGGTTTGGCATTGGTAAGATTTAAAAAATATTTTCACTCACCAAGGCTAGATAAAATACAGTACAACAGTATATTGGGAGATTTTATTGTGATTTAAAATAGCAGCCATTGCTCCAGTCTTTAGTCTTTCTTATTATTATCAATGCTGAAAACAGTTGTGCTGCTTAATATTTTTGTAAAAACTGGTATATATTTTCTTCAGGATTCTCTGATGAAAAAAAAAACCAGCATTTACTTGACAGAAATCATTTGTAACTTGTCTTTAGTGTCAGTTTTGATAAATGTGTTCCTTGCATCCTTGCTGAATAAAAGCATTGAAATCTATTAAAAAAATATTGCTGATGCCATGCTTGTGTTTTTATGTAGTTACCTTATTTTAAATCCATTATTAGTGATTTTACATGTTATTTGAGTAATCGTTTACTAATTTTAATGTTTTAGCATTTGACTCCACAATGAATCAAAAAGCCCAACCCTAGACACCCATCAAAGAAACCACTAAGTCTTGCAGTGGTGATGAAGATGATGACGACAAGAAAGAGGTTTACTTACAGCTTCTCGAGGGAGTACAAGCCAGCGAAGGAACCATTTTTCAGAACGCAGATACGATTGTTGCTGAGATTTCTGTAAAGTAATGCAAAGGCAGAGATGTAATCACAAATCACACATTCACAGACAGCCATTAAAATTGAAATCCACTCATGCATCCAATGAAAACAGGCCTCACTCACACACTCTGTCATAGAGGCCCTTGCCAACAAACATGCTAAACCAAAACACACACATGCATGTCCAACAAAAACACGCATGTACAGTAAACACCCTGACACAAGCGTGCTTATATGCCCAGGCATCTCAGACACACACATTCGCCAACACTCACACATATTTTTCATTTGCTGCCTACAAACTCAGGAAAACTGCATAACATTCTGCTATATACAACAAAGAAATAGTAGTCTGGCTGTAGAATTAACCTGTTGTTCACTTCAACGCTTTCATTTGAATCAAAAACATAAGATATAAGGGAAGATATATAGATTTTTTTAATTAATTTAATGATTGACTGCTTAAACATAATGGTAGTGAATTAGTATTATTGTTCATTTGGGTGAAGAATAATTTTTTTAATATTTGTAACTGATAATAAAAAAATTATATTGACTACATAGTTGAATGTATAGCCTTTGCCATTATTTTGAGTTGAAATACTTTTAATGAGTTTATGAATTGAGCCAACATACCACAAGTCTGGTATGGTTCGTTTAAGGTGTGAATATAATCCAACCTCGTTCCGGCACTGCACCTTTTGAGTTAACAGGCTCCCGTAGTTGAAGCTGCCTTAAGGGAGTGTTTTGTTTGCTAAATTTGATAATTTAGCCACTGAAAAATGAGCTCCAAAGAGCCACACTGCCTCATTGACATTTGGGGAGATTCCTATATATCACAGCTACTGGAGAAGATCCATAAAAATCATGTTGAGCGGGGGGTGGAGGGGTTGTATACGGGCAATTGCAGAGTTAGTTTCACTTTTGCTCTCCTTATACCTAATCCATCTTCTGCGCAGTGCCATTGTCAGGATGCCATGGTAGACAAATAAGAGATCCGCCAGAACTGTCTTGCAGCACTTCTTCATCTTCGCAAAATTCTTGTTAGAACATTGTATAGATGACATTGTCTCATCTGATGTTCATAAGTGTCTTTATATTGTGTTTGTAGCTGATAACAGAAAATCTGTGAAATGATACCAATTGCATTCTCGATGCAATCTCTATGATTAGCCTGTTTTAGAGCTTCCTCCTTGAAAATTTCTGTCCAATGAATGGATGACCTTAGCACACATATGGTTTTGTTTACAATTTCTGGTTCATCTGCAAAAAGGGCAGTGTGAAAGCGAACCGCATCAAAAAAAATATATATCTACATTGTATTGTAAGTGAACTAGCGGACTTTCGTGGTGTGAATACATCCTTAAAGTCCTTCTAATGTGAGGCAGCTGTGAATTGATTATGAGATCTGATGAACAACAGGTGACTGCAACAGATGATGTGTCCAGGCAGAGGATTATGAGAAATGGAGTCCGGGGTGAGTGGTAAAGGGTACAGGATGGGAGATCGTGACATATGCAAGTTTGAGCAGTGTGCAAGTGCAAACTGTGTTCTTTTAAACTTTCTATTCATCGAAGAACCCTGAAAAAATAAGTTATGATCTGGGTTGTATTCCCGTTTGTCTTGTGTAGTTTTATTCATGACTTATTTCATGATATATATTCTTTATTAAAATATAGTTTAGTCAGTGCATTAAACTAGAAGCTTTTAATTGATCCATACCCAATAAAATCAACCACAGATCCATTTAACAGGGCCGTGGTCGGCAAAGATTTAGGAAAAATAGTGGTAAATGCAATTATACATTGAGCATTTGAGACTTAAAAATCAATTGGCTTATCAAGTTTTATAAGAAAATGCTTCCCAAATCTTTTGTTATTGACATAAATGGAGTGTAAAATGCTGGAGTAATGGTACTTGTTTATTGTACTTAAGTGTTATTTTGCCATTTAAACCAACACCTTGTACTTTTACTTCATTTACATTTCTGAAGAAAAAAAACAGTACTTTTTACTTTTTAAAATTATATTTCAACTTAAAGCATTTTATTTCCTTCCATCTTATGCACATGAAATGTGGTTAACAAAAGCTCAAACATGCATGCTTGACATGCAAGAACCAGTGATGTTTGTTTTTCATGCTTCAAGTACATGCAATTCAGCTTCAAACATAACTTTCATCACAGAAATTTCTGGCTTCAAAATATATATATATATTTTTTTTTAAACTCATTGTTTGGTTTCATCTGAAGAAAGTAAGTCATATGGCATGGCATAATGGTGTAAAGAATGAAGTAAAACACTGAGCATTTTGAGTGTTCCACTGTGCTGCATTTGAACTGTTGTTGTACACACTTGACTAGATGTTTTTGGCCTGTGCCATTGCATTATGTTTTGTTTTTCCCCTTTAACCAAACCTTTTTATATCTGACAAAACATTTTATTAATCACCTTGCATTGAAAAGATTATTAGAAATGATGAAACAACCTCTCTATTTTTATTTTTACTAGGTTACTTTTGTAAATAATGAATTACAATTTAAAATTGTACTTGTTTAGTTTTACTCAAGTTTTTGTCCAGATATTTCTACTTTTAATTTAGTAAAATTTTCGCTCAATAACTGTACTTTCAGAATTTTGGGGTACTTTTTACACCCCTATAAAATTTCATTACAAAAGTTCATTACAAAATCATCTGTTACATGGTAGAAACACTTTAATTAGACAGATGTCCACATGATAGGCTATATAAAAACCCCTCCTTCTTGAAAGAAGTAATGAACAAAACTACATAAGGTGAAAGAAAATACAGCCCAGACTACTGTATATACATATACCCAGTAATATATATATATCTTTTACTGCCACTTTTGATATATAATGCATCATTTTCTAAAAAATGTTTGTTTTACTAAAAAAGTGCCCATAGATGTACTCTGAGTTTCTATTGAGATGTGGTGTTTCAGCAGCAGAAGAGAGAAGAAGAGAGATAGTGTGAGAAAGGATGCTCCCCAAACACGAGTTCAGCGAGCCGACAGCCACGAAGACAGCGGCATCAACTTCAGCCATCAGACCAGGCTGTTTTACATTAATCTTCATGGCTTAATGGAGGGAGGGAAAGGGCGAGGGAATGAGGAAGAGGAGGGGGAGGAAGCCATAATCTTGATAATCACAGTGGATACATTTTTACATCAAAAGGAAGTCGAGGTCCACATCAAACGAATGCCCGGCTCTTTCCATGACAATTATCTCTTTCGCCATTGGCTAATGGGCCTGAGACCAGAGAGAGTCTTATCAAAAGGAAGAGAGGAAAGAGAAGAGGAAGAGAGAGAGGGCTTTGGATGGTTGTACGGGTAAAGCTCAGGAGGAAAACAGGTTTACTAATTTAAACCCAGAAGTTGTAGAATAAAATAAAATGTTAAAAAATACAATATACAATCATGTAAAAATACAATAATATAAAAAAATACAAGAAAAAAATGTATCATTATCACTCATGCTAATAATAAAATTTCTAATGAAAAAGTATACTTTCAATTACATTTTGAAAAGTACAAAATAATCTTAACCCCTTAACTGTCACTCACGTTTTTGAAGATAGACTTGAATGTGCATGATACAAACCTACATTTTTATAATTCATGACTGAAAACATGTTTAACATGATTTTGATGTGCCATTTACATGGTAATGCAATGTCTGATTTTAAAATGGGTTTTAACCCCTTAACTGTCACTCACGTTTTTGAAGATAGACTTGAATGTGCATGATACAAACCTAAATTTTTATAATTCATGACTGAAAACATTTTGTAACATGATTTTGATGTGCCATTTACATGGTAATGCAATGTCTGATTTTAAAATGGGTTTTAAAGGATGAATTTTGAGATTTTATGTTTTCAAGTGATATATAACTTCTGATGATTTCTAAAACATGATAGAGAAAAAGGCAACGAGGAAGTCTTTTTTTTAAACAAAGGTCAAAACTCATTTTGTAATGTAGATTTCTGAGGGTGCACTCTTGTCATAAATTAATCTATTACTTTTCCTACATAATTTTTAACAAAAAATATTGGTAAAATATATATTTGGGAGTCTTGGACCTTTCCAACGATATATAGTTTGTCAAGATTAGATTAGATTTGATTGTAATATAGTATAGTCAACGTAGGCGTCCCGTATTCGGGACGGGGTGACAGTTAAAGCATCTAATTTGTTATTTAAGGTGTATATGTTCATGCATGCATTCCTTGGGAATCAAACCGATGACGTTAACATTGCTAGCTTCAAGCAAAATTGGATTTCTGAAAAAAAAGGACTGAATTATTTGATTAAACCTGCTCATTAACTTTTGTGACAAGGCAGGAGGAAAGACTAACCAGCTGCTGGTTTGCAAATAAAAGCAGACACAATTTCTTTCAACATAGTCTACACACACACACACACACACACACACACGTTCTTTAGTCCTGATTGGTAACACACTTCCTGCCAATAAGTGGATATTCAGCCAGTTACGCCCTGTTAGGCTGTGACACTGAAGCAGACCAAAGTGTAACATGAGTCACAAACGCACACTTTAGAAAGTACCAGGAATTACATGCAGTTTTACATGGATACTGCTCTAAAATCTGATCTGAAAAAGCCAGGTTTGGACTTAAAGATGTTTAAAGTCCTTTATGATTGTTGCAAGTCAGATTGTATAATATGAGCTCAGTGACATCTTGGGTAGCAGCAGACTGTGTTTTAGACTAAAGATAGACATCTGTGATTTCTGTGTGATGTTGACTTTGTATTTTCTATCAACACTCAGATCACTCTGAGATGGATATGGGTGAACATAAAAGGGAATGTATGCACTGATGTGATACTGTGATCCTATTGTGAAAAACATGGTACCAAATTTCAGTAGTCAATATCAGTACCTGTAAAATTCTAAGATTCTGAGTATGCGTGTGGGCATGTTTTTGTGACATATCAGGGCACAACTTTGTATAATGACATGGGTATGACACAGGTATTACAAGGAGAGGGTGACTTATGAGGACATAACCCATGTCTCCATTTTTCAAAACACTTATAAATCATACAGAATTAGTTTTTTTTTGAGAAAGTAAAAAATGCACAAAGTTTCCTGTGAGGGTTAGGGTTAGGTGTAGGGTTGGTGTAGGGCCATAGAATATACAGTTTGTACAGTATAAAAACCATTCCGCCAATGGGATGTCCCCATTTTTCACAAAAACAAACATGAGTGTTTTTGTGTGTGTGTGTGTGTGTGTGTGTATTCAGTATTTGAACTATGTGAAAATTATATATTTTTAAAATTATTAATGCTATAAATCCTTATAAGTAAATAATATAATAAAACATTATAATGTAGGCCTACCCTTCAAATATTATTCAATAATTTAAATATAGAATTTTTAAAGATAAAAAATAAATAAAAGTTGGCAATAAAAATATTCATAAACTTATTTAAATCTATTTTGTACCAACATTTTGATGATTTATATTTTATATTTTAACAGGTTCAATCCGTGTGTATTGTAAATACATAAACTCACAATACAGTAAAAATGTGAAAAAAACAACCTTCAGAATCAGACTATTCCCAAACACCAGCACAATTGGAAATGTGACATTAATTTTATAAAATAGTTCAATAAACAAGTAGTTAATATTAAGTGACTTAGTGACATTTTAGTCAGAATATTGACTGACAAAAAAAATTCCAAACAAAGATCACAGCAGCAAGCCTCTCATCCCAGAGCAGAGCAGTGTTTCATTACAGAACAATTCAGGATTTTTTAACAAATCTGGTCATTGATTCAATGCCCCATTCATGAAGTCGTTTGCTTCATTTGTGAATGAATTAACAGTTTCAACAAATCTGATGAATAAATGATTCAGTGACTGACTCATTAAGACAGTCACATGCCGCCACCTACTCGTGGTTTAGTTTAGAAAAACTATAGTTAGGAAAAATCGGCTTTTGTAATAGCAAAAAATGCCCAAGAAATAAATCCCACACAGTGTAGCTCATCTCCAATCACTCCACCGGCCTCGCTCCCATGTCCCTCGGCCCCGCCCCACTCGCCACATACCCCCATCGCCCCTCGCAGGCCGGGGGGTACTCCCGAGACTGCGCTCTAATCCCCCTCCCCCCCCCACCGCTCACGGGGACCTGCGGGAACCTGGGGGTAGGACAGGCGAGGCGAGAGAAAAGGAGATGGAAGGAGGAGCGACAGAGACGAGAGAGGGGAGAGAGGAGAAAAAAAAATAAAAAAAAATCCGGTTCCCAGACGCGCCGCTGCTCGGCCCTCTACCAGCTGGGTGATCTCCTCCGCGGTGCCAGGCGGTGGCACTGGACGGCCCTCGGCGGACGGCACGACACTCCTCCGACGCCCGGTGGACGGCGACGGCTCATCCGGTTTTGGGCAGCCGGCAGGAGTCCCCCGTTCCCTGCTCCTCCCCATTCCGGCGGATGGCAGCAGGCTCCGGCCACCTGGCGAACGGCGCCGACTCATCCGCTCCCTCACGGACGGCAGCCGCCCCTCCAGATAGCGGGCGGTCGGCACGAGCTCGCCCGTCCCCGGCAACTCGCTCCAGTCCACCGCCTCGAGCGTCCATGGCGGCACACTCCTCGCCAGCTCGTTGGCACCGCGGATTCACCACAGCGGCGAGGGATCTTCAGCAGCGCGTCCCTCCTTCTCCCGGGTTTCGGCACCACTGTAATGATATAACTTCCTAATCGTCGGGAAGAAGGAGGCGGGAACCGGCGGACAATCAAATCACATTTTAATAATACAAAATAAACACAAAACAGCGCACCAGCCCCTCACGGACGACTGGTGCGCGCAAATAAAAAC
The DNA here is from genome assembly GCF_963082965.1 of Carassius carassius. NCBI lineage: Eukaryota > Metazoa > Chordata > Actinopteri > Cypriniformes > Cyprinidae > Carassius > Carassius carassius. The sequence continues at coordinate 10,274,517 of NC_081775.1, read as the reverse complement.
CAAAACACAACTAAAAGCCCAGGCCTGGTCCTCTCTCGTCCTTCACTGTCGTCGCTCCAGTTTTATATTCTTCCATCTCCTCCGTGGGCCTCGAGACCGGTGGGTCGAACAGGTGTAGCTCATCTCCAATCACTCCACCGGCCTCGCTTCCATGTTCCTCGGCCCCGCCCCACTCGTCACAGACTGATTATGGAATGGTTCTTTTGGATTGCAAACACGATACTTGACTCTGAACTGCTGCTAACCATTAATCTTTTGTCTATAATATTCTGACCGTTGGGTCCCTTCTCACACCTAGATTGCCTACACTTCTTCATTTCATCGTTGTTTTGTTTAGGGGATACGCACGAGCAACGCGAGTCATGTTTAAATTAATCTACTGTACACCCCGCCTGAAGTGACACAATGACTTCACAAATCAACAATTGGCTTTTTTATTTCTTTGTATTTCTATGGTCTTTGGACCTTTGTAGGGAATCACAGATTGTGCTTTGTTCACAAAAACTCTATTTACTGCGTAAAACCGTACTGTGCTACACCCAAAGCATATCAACTGATTTTGACAGCTGTTTTTGTATGACTAATGCTAACGCTAGCCACCCCTCTAATGACCCGCATATGTGCACATGTGTGGACAAACACACAGCTAAACTACATCCTGCCATCTAATTAAAGAAAATTAAAGAGGACATTTTAGAACCAACACAAGATTCTCTGTGTTTTGGCTCAAAATGAATGAAAATGACATCTTGCCTTTGTCAGGTCATTACTGAGGGTGACTACTCCAAACCACTAACCCACTGCAGTCATCCTACTGTTGCAGGATGTAGGGAGGATCAGGACACATAGTACTGGGACACGGCCAGCCGAACAGATCTTCAAATAGCTCTTTGACCCTGATCTACCCCGCCTGATGCTCTGGTCGGGCACATGAACCGTCAGCTAACTGAAGCCAGACACAAGATAAAAGCTGAAAACCAGACAGATCTACTGCATAATTTAATACAGAGAGAGACTGAGGGATATCACTGGCAAAAACACAAACCGGTTAATTGAACCCAGAGACTATAGAGCTATAGATAGTAATGAGTCAGGACCATTTAGAAAATGAGCATTTGTGGAGGTAAGGTGTCACATAAGGTCTTGGCTTGCGTGAGTGTGTATGTTTATGTCAGAGTAGCATTAATACAGCATTATATGATATATACAGTACATGGCTACATTTTTACATGCATTCAAACTAAACTTTACAATGTAATAAATAGTGTAATTACTTTATTTAAAGTAACATAACTGATTACATTTGATTACTTTTTGATTACTTATCTAAATTAGCAATCTGAAAGCAATCAAATCTTTATGTGTGTGGAAAATATTCTGATGTAACCCCCTTTTAATCCTTAACATTGTCATAAGTAACTGTAATTTGATTACACATTTTTTCTCAATAATTGTAGAAGATTACAACTACATTTATTTTGTAATTAAATAACGTAATTCTGTAACGTGTAACTAGTTACTCCCCAACACTGTTAACATAATTTCAAAATGACAAAAAATTAATATAAAGTAGCACTTGTGATAAATGAAGTCATATAATAATGTATGAATATGAATTTTAAAGTCACATCTGTGAGATATGAAGTTGAATTATAAAGCCGTGACTGAGATATAGCCACAACTCTGAGATATGAAGTCATAATTGTAAGAAGTTAGAATTGTGAGATAAGACGGAATATGGTGAATTATAAAGCTGTAATTGAGATATAATTGCAACTATATGATATGAAATCAAGTTGTGTGTTATATCTGTAATTATGAGACATAAGCCCTATTCGGACGGGACTAGTTTTACAGGGGGTCGTTAGAGAAATATGTGTTTCACAGACGTACTTGGTGATTTAAATCCCGTCCTAATCTGCCACGTCTGTGTTTTTCTCACACAACCTCTGTGATAATTCCAGAGCAAATTACCTACTGTTTTTCAGCAAACTCAGTGGTCCTCTGAGAAAACTAATCCCATCCGAATGCGAATGTCTGTGATTGGCGGTGATATTTTATTTCACAACGCGTTTCCTTGTGTGTTTTGGCCAACGTGAATTACCGTAGATGTTCTTACCATGCGCATGTTTGATATATTTGCTTACCGGCAAAGAAATAATAATAAAAAAATTATAAAAATTATAAAATCAAGAGCAAGATCACATAAACTGTTAATACCGGCTATTGTAATAACAGCATCAGGTAAGTTTACTCACGTCCATTTATGCACTCAGTTACATAATGTTTTAATTACATATGTACCTTTATGAAAATTAAACATACGGTAGGTTTAGCCTACTACACACAAAAAAAAGGAAAACAAGTTAAACTAAAGGAACCACACATTAACATGGTTTTGCTATACTAGTCATTTAGTATTTATTGTGTAATAATAGTAATGGCAATCATTCTGAATGAATGCAATGCACGCATACAGAGCGCGTGATCTCTGTGGCACCCAGATGCACAAATCAGACCCTCCCACCTCTGTAATAGACACGGAGATGTTAGTCCCGTCCGAATTGGTACATGAAAATCGCAGACGTCAGGTGGTAAGAATCGAAACTCAAACGTAGTTTAGAAAACTAGTCCCGTCCGAATAGGGCTATAGTTGCAGTTGTGAGATATGAAGTTGCAATTGTGAGATATTATGTTGCAAATGTAAGATATAAAGTTATATTGTGAGGTATTAAGTCGCAATTGTGCGCTATAAAGATGGTAGCTATTTGTGAAATACAGTATTAAGTCATACTATGAGTAATAAACTCTGCAATTATGAGATGAGTGATAAAAAGTTGCACTTGTAAAATACAACATCTTACAGTGAGTTACAATGTTGCGACACTGAGACATGAAGTCATATTGTGAGTTAATAAGTTGAAATTATGATAGAAATGTACAATATATAAAGCTGCAATTATAAGACATAATGCCACAGTTGGGAGATTTGAAGTCCAAATTACTTAAAAAAAAATATTATTTATTTGTTTTACTTTGAGGTGGAAACGGACTTCCATAGGATCTTATAGAAGGAAACAAATTGTATTGTTCTCAGTAGAACAGCAGGCAGGCATCAGAACACACTGACACCCGCATACGAAAATACACACTGAAAAACATGCTGCGTACACACATGCACACCAGAACTTGAAGCGGCCCGCTCTGTAAACAAACTAAAACAGGCGGTGCTCCTGTTCAGCTAAACAGGAAGTGGAGAAAATGAGCTGTTTATACAGAGCTTGGTTGACTGAGGTCAGAGGTCAACCCCAGAGCACTTCCTGTTCTGCTGTGTGATGGACATGGCAGAGAGCAAGAGCAGGTGGACGACAGAATGAGGGGAAGAGATAAGGACAAAACAACAAGAGAAAGATTCAAGTTACCAAGGACAACAGGACAGGAATCCAGTTAAAGAATGAGAATTATATATAAAAAGAGAGAGAAAGAAAGAGGAAATTAAGGTGGGAATAGTAAAAAAAAAAACTAATGCTACTTAAAAACAACTCTATTTAGTTTAGATAGAGCTGCATTCATGTTATGTTGTAATAATGTAATTACAAACTAAAAACACAGAAACAGATTTTTATAAAGCTGTGATTGTTCCTACTTCATAGTTGTGATGTCATGAAAAAAGACGAGCAGTGACCCTATAATCTTCATTTTATACATTTTATTATTGTTACGAGTGCACTTTCTATTTAACAACAGTAATAAAGATACTTACTATAAAATGAAGATTTTTAATGTCACCGGGAGCAGATGATCTAATAGAAACCATTATTGGCATCAAGAGGTTTGAAATATAAAATAATTATTTCTGTATCTGAGGACATGACCTTCTCCTGTAATTGTGGTAGTTTTAACACACACACACACACAAAATAATAATAATAATAATAAATAAATAAAAATGGTTGGTTCACCCAAAACTAAAACTTGTGTTACTATGAAAATTTATTTATTTATTTATTTATTTTCATAAAATACAATGGAGTCCAATATTTCATGGTCCATTTTTGAGCTTAACAGCCCTAGATCTTATTACCTTATGAGAAAATAATAACAAAATAACTCACTTTTGTTGAGAAGTAAAAAACATAAAATAATATGGGTTTAGTTCCACATGAGGGTGAGTACATTATGACAGAATGATAATTTTTATGTGGAGCTGCACAAAAAAAAAAAACTATTGCAACTGAAATAGAGTTATGTTGAGAGTTTGTTGACTATGTTGCTACTATTAAAAGTGAACGATATAAAATAATTCAAATAGAGAGAAATGACTCATTAAGGGAAGACAAAATGGTGGAGAGAAATAGGACAAAAAGCAGACATACATTAACTGGTCGCTTTCAGTAGCGGTTCTGTCTTTCAAACAGCAGACCTCAGAGAAACAGCTAATCTACGTAAACCAGACCACCATCTAAAGCTCCTTAATTGAATGTGTCAAGCTTAAAAACAAAATCAGCAGTGACATGAAAGACATACAACATCAGTCATCAGAGCACTGATCCTACTCAGCATGCCTTATTAATTATAATAGTAATTACTGCATCAGGGACAAAAGCATCTTCATGCGTCCCTTCATACATTATGAGAGGCTATGTGAGTCATGTCAAGTGTCATTGTGAATGAAACCGAGAATCCAGATGAGTTTGACAGGCACGCTCGAATACTACTAAAATGTACCTATAACTGGAGATTACACCCTGCTGCTGTGGTGTGGCAGTGCAATGTTACACAGTCTGGCAAGAACGAGTGTTTCCTCAGTGACAACAGTTCCTCTCTGTTCTGTGGCACTCGCTGGAGCGGTTTGGCTCAATTTGTCCCCTCAAACCGCAAGGCCTCTGAGACCAAACAACAGACCATGTCAGTTTGTGCCTCGGACAGCTAAGCGGCCTTCATTTCTGACACTCATACTTAGGAAAACAACTTATTTTGAGACATTATGAACAATAGATGACGTACAAGAAGAGGTCATTTGGCACAACGTTACCACTCGTAAAAAAAAGGTGCATTTTAGCATACTTCTAAAACGAATATATATATTCGTATATACATATATATACATACATACATACATACATACATACATATATATATATATATATATATATATATATATATATATATATATATATATATATATAAGTGTGAATTTAATTGCATTGTAATATTTTTGGATTTGGTTAATTGCAATTAAATAAAAAAGTATTATGGTTAAAACTAAGTTAGTTGTTGATGCGATCGCCTAGTGGGCAGTGTGCCAACATATAACGCCATTGTGTTATGGGCATCCTGAGTTTGAATCCAAGCTAAAGGATCTTTCCTGATCCCACCTCACTTCCTGTCTAGTCTACACAGTCCTATCGTAATAAAGAATTTAAAAATTAAACAAAAAATAAATGTTTAAAAAATAAAAGTTAGTAGGACATAAATAATCTTTATATATAATTTTAGAACTACTTTATTTAACTGTTGTCTTTTATATACAATACAAGTTTACTGTGGAATGTATTGATATGTAGTGTTGCAGCTACGCAGTTGTAACTGAATGCATTTAAAATATATTGATTTTAAATGTAAGATTTTATAAAATTACAGTTCAAACGATATAATAAATTATTTGAGATGCCTTTTAATATATCAAACTGTTTATTTCTTTAATGCATGATGACGATTAAATCAACGATTTAAGTAAAAGTGTTAATAGGAGCATGTTATGAAACTCATTAAAGTGTCTCTCTTTACTTGCACTCAAGTGATCTTTTATTTAATTGAAGTTATATCATATTCAAGTACAGCTTTTAAAAATATATACTTATAAGATTTGAAGTACACTTCATGTGCATCCTCAACACAGCTAAGTGCCCTTCTTTTTCACAAGAGATCTTTAATGTCCTCTATTTCTTCCATATGAAAAGTCACCAACTAAATTAACCAAGATTCTTCACCACCGGACAAATAATTAAGGACATCAGCAGCAAGCTCGACGTTCGTCATGCCTTTATTAGTTTACGCGAAAGCTCTTCTGAGGTCTTTGTGATTCTCAGTACAGGAGTTGAGTTTAACCATAATTCAGCGTCATTCTGAGACCGGCTCATAATATGACTTCATTTTCTCTCCTTCTGGAGCCAAACAGAAGAACCGCAGTCTGGATGGGAGTCACACAGTGGGATTTAAATTTAATAATACTGCGCTGAGTTTAGCCAACAAGATCCTATTAAAGACCTCCACTTCGCCCAGGAAGCCTATACAGCACATTACTAACTACCGCTTGCAGACCTTAGAGGAGACACCATGTTTAATTGACACAAATGTTCTCAACGTCATAGATTAAGTGTAGTAAAAAGTTTTTTGCTCCACAATTTGTGACATACATACATAAGGCTAATTACAAATAAATCCATTATTGTGCAAACTATACATTTGCGGATTAAGTCCAATATAAAATAATGTTTCAGTTTCATTTGATGTTTACATCGAATGTACCATTAAACAATAAACACTAGTATTTTCCCTTGCCATACGATGACAATGAAGAGAGCTAATACTGATCTCCAAAACCATGCTCTGTACATTAGAATGAATGTGCAAATTATATAAGATTATGCAGCATCAGAAGAAAGGGGAGAGGAGGGCTGAGGAGTGATGAAGCGCTGCAGACAGATGAGCGCAGATAGAGAAAGAGAGAGTCTCTCTTGTCTGACTGAGGGTTTCTAAGCTCAAGTGGGGCCACTAGTCTCTGCACCACACCAAGTGTGTGTGTGTGTGTGTGTGTGTGTGTGTGTGTGTGTCCTATCACAGGCCCCACACTGAAGTGGAGGTTATCAGAAAAAGAAAGTACTCTGTCTCACAAATGTGGCATGTTGAAATACCCTTAACCTCAAAGAACCTTCTGTCTCCCTTACGTCCTCCTGCTGTAATGCTCTCAGATCAAAACAGCCTTATTCAGCAACTGTCAAAGACTGTGGACATCATATACCAACTTTGTAATCAACAGTTCAATGTTATTAGAACTACCAAACAGAAAATATTCTCTGTGTCATTAATTATTTAATCAGTAAGGGGACCTAAAACCTACTTAATTGTGATCAAATCGCTGGAAGGAAAGGCTTCTTGTGGCTTTTAAAAAACAGCAATGTGATAAATCACACCAATGCTCAATAAATTGCTACATTTATTATTAATAACCACAGTAAATTATTCTGATGTGGTCACAGGCTCTTTTATAATACAACCCGAATTCCGGAAAAGTTGGGACGTTTTTTAAATTTGAATAAAATGAAAACTAAAAGACTTTCAAATCACATGAGCCAATATTTTATTCACAATAGAACATAGATAACATAGCAAATGTTTAAACTGAGAAAGTTTACAATTTTATGCACAAAATGAGCTCATTTCAATTTTGATTTCTGCTACAGGTCTCAAAATAGTTGGGACGGGGCATGTTTACCATGGTGTAGCATCTCCTTTTATTTTCAAAACAGTTTGAAGACGTCTGGGCATCGAGGCTATGAGTTGCTGGAGTTTTGCTGTTGGAATTTGGTCCCATTCTTGCCTTATATAGATTTCCAGCTGCTGAAGAGTTCGTGGTCGTCTTTGACTTATTTTTCGTTTAATGATGCGCCAAATGTTCTCTATAGGTGAAAGATCTGGACTGCAGGCAGGCCAGGTTAGCACCCGGACTCTTCTACGACGAAGCCATGCTGTTGTTATAGCTGCAGTATGTGGTTTTGCATTGTCCTGCTGAAATAAACAAGGCCTTCCCTGAAATAGACGTTGTTTGGAGGGAAGCATATGTTGCTCTAAAACCTTTATATACCTTTCAGCATTCACAGAGCCTTCCAAAACATGCAAGCTGCCCATACCGTATGCACTTATGCACCCCCATACCATCAGAGATGCTGGCTTTTGAACTGAATGCTGATAACATGCTGGAAGGTCTCCCTCCTCTTTAGCCCGGAGGACACGGCGTCCGTGATTTCCAACAAGAATGTCAAATTTGGACTCGTCTGACCATAAAACACTATTCCACTTTGAAATAGTCCATTTTAAATGAGCCTTGGCCCACAGGACACGACGGCGCTTCTGGACCATGTTCACATATGGCTTCCTTTTTGCATGATAGAGCTTTAGTTGGCATCTGCTGATGGCACGGCGGATTGTGTTTACCGACAGTGGTTTCTGAAAGTATTCCTGGGCCCATTTAGTAATGTCATTGACACAATCATGCCGATGAGTGATGCAGTGTCGTCTGAGAGCCCGAAGACCACGGGCATCCAATAAAGGTCTCCGGCCTTGTCCCTTACGCACAGAGATTTCTCCAGTTTCTCTGAATCTTTTGATGATGTTATGCACTGTAGATGATGCGATTTGGAAAGCCTTTGCAATTTGACGTTGAGGAACATTGTTTTTAAAGTTTTCCGCAATTTTTTTACGCAGTCTTTCACAGATTGGAGAGCCTCTGCCCATCTTTACTTCTGAGAGACTCTGCTTCTCTAAGACAAAGCTTTTATAGCTAATCATGTTACAGACCTGATATCAATTAACTTAATTAATCACTAGATGTTCTCCCAGCTGAATCTTTTCAAAACTGCTTGCTTTTTTAGCCATTTGTTGCCCCCGTGCCAACTTTTTTGAGACCTGTAGCAGGCATTAAATTTCAAATGAGCTAATTAAGTGGATAAAAGTGTAAAATTTCTCAGTTTAAACATTTGCTACGTTATCTATGTTCTATTGTGAATAAAATATTGGCTCATGTGATTTGAAATTCCTTTAGTTTTCATTTTATTACAATTTAAAAAACGTCCCAACTTTTCCGGAATTCGGGTTGTAACTGCAAATGTGACTCATTCAGTTTGATTTCAGCGTCAGAACTATCACGTTTTATAATCTTTATCTTTGCAGTAATCTACTGAGCAAGTTTTACAGTACAGTAGCAAAAACACTATAATTCTAAGGGTGAGGAGAAAGGAGGGAAAATAGTGAATAATGTAGCCCCTTGAAACCAGCAAGGGTTAAAAAAAAATTATTGGCTATTACTATCAATTCATACTAGCGCTGTATATGTATCATAAAAATCTAAAAGTGATGATTTCTCCATTCTGTCACCGATGGAGTTTCGGTTCCTTGCCGCTGTCGCCTCTGGCTTGCTTAGTTGGGGTCACTTCATCTACAGCGATATCGTTGACTTGATTGCAAATAAATGCACAGACACTATTTAACTGAACAGAGATGACATAACTGAATCCAATGATGAACTGCCTTTAACAATCATTTTTGCATTATTGACACTGTTTTCCTAATGAATGTTGTTCAGTTGCTTTGACGCAATGTATTTTGTTTAAAGCGCTACACTGTAAACCCTAATGTTGTCTTGACTTAAAAAATCAAGTAATGTTGACTAAACATTACTTAAAATTTTGAGTTTTGGCCCTGCCACTTAAAAATATGAGTTAATTTAACTCATTTACCTTCAAAATGCATAAACTTAAGATTTCAAGTGTTGTGAGCTCAAAATCATGAGTATTCCTTTGGAAAAACTCAACGTCACTCTGTTCTTTTTTTTTTTTGTGTATTATGTTAGGTGAGTAAAGTTATGTAGATATAAAGTTGTTTTGCATGATTTCTACTAGTGAAATATGTTATCCTTGTGGTACGTGATTTTGATATGGTATGATTATTGAAACGACAACTTATAGTATTTGATGAAGTGGCCCAATCGTTTTCCTTTGAGAGAAAGAACATGGCAGCTAACGTTACTGCTTAACTCGTTAAACCAATACACTGGAAACCCTAATAAGTTGACTGAACTAAATTGATTGAGTAAACTTGTTGCCTCAATTTAATTGAGTAATGGAGTCTCCCAAAACTTACATATTTAAGTTTATTTAACTTGACGCTTTTGTAGAAAACCCTAATAAGTTGACTGAACTAAATTGATTGAGTAAACTCGTTGCCTCAATTTAATTGAGTAATGGAGTTTCCCAAAACTTACATATTTAAGTTTATTTAACTTGACGGTTTTGTAGATTGTACTTAAATCACTCAGTTCACCAAACTTGGTGCTTATTTAATGTACTTAAACGATTATGTTCACTTAACTTGGTATTAATTTCAAGTGTACTTATATATTTAAGTTAACTCAACATGTAAATTTAACAGAAAATTATGTTCTTATTTTTGACCGCACACTTTTTGCACACTGAAGTAAAACAAATAACAGCATATTTAAACTTTGACCTTTTGACAAAATGTCACAATATTTATGAAAATACAGTAAACCCTATACTGCACTGTAAAAAAAAAAGTTGTGTCAACTTAAAAAAATAAGGCAACTTATCGCTAGCGCTTTTTTGAGTAAACTTAACAAAAAATTACTATGTTTGCGTATTTTAACATCAACCTAATCCATTGGGCAAAGTTACGTCCAGTGGACATCTTTTTATGTCTTTGCAGACGTTGAAAAGATGTCCACTGAGGAGGCAGAATGTTTTATGATGTCTTTTTTAAAATGTTTTTTATGTCTTCTGTACGTCCGATATAGACGTTCACAGATCCTCCTTACAAGGTTTTCTGTGACTTTATTTCTGTCAGACATCTAGAGAAGCTCTTATTGAGAATTAACAGAGGTTTAAATGTTGATACTTTATACATTTGAAGTCACCATTGTGGTGGAAAGTGTTTGGTTTAGTTGGGATCTTGGTCCAGTTACTTCTTGTGTAAGCTTGTCTTTTGCTGCTGTAACAGTGTATTTTAAAACACTGTTTTTGTGGCGAAGAAAGACAAACTTAAATGAGCTCAGGTGTCATCAGCTCTTTATTGGTGTTAGCTTGTCTCTTGCTGCTGTAACTTGTGTGTTGTAAAACACTGTTATTGTGGCAATGAGAGTTGAGATCAGACATGCACATCTTGCTTGTAATGGTGACAAGTTAAAATAAAATGTATTGCTGCAACTGTGGATTCACTTTTATGGATAGAAACCTAGTAGATAAAATAATGTACTTACTTTTTGAAAACAGATCACATCGTCACAAACAGACATCAAGATTTTGGATATGCATCACATCAATGGTGACAATCAGAACAAAAAAGGCTGTAAAATAAGGATGAGTTTGTGCTATGGAGCTCTTTTGTTTGTCACCGTTGTTGTGATGCATATGCTAAATCTAGAACTCTGTGTGTGTGAGTACTTGATTCTTTTACTCAAAATATTTAAAATGCATTCATTTTGTCCATCTTCAAAATAAGTATTTTGCTCTTGGTGCCTGTTAAAAATATCAAACAAAACTTATTTTATGATCTCAAATACGTATTATGTGATGACTTTCTCATCAACAAAAAAACATCTGATAACACCTGAGCTCATTTAAATTTGTCTTTTTTCACCACAAAAACAGCATTTTAAAATACACCAACCCAGCAGCAACTGGACCAAGATCCCAACTAAACCAAACACTTTCCACCACAATGGTGACTTCAAATGAATCAAGTATCAACATTTAAAACCTCTGAGTGATTTAGGTAGAGTCTACAAAAGCGTCAAGTTAAATAAACTTAAATATGTAAGTTTTGGGAGACTCCATTACTCAATTAAATTGAGGCAACGAGTTTACTCAATCAATTTAGTTCAGTCAACTTATTAGGGTTTTCAGTGTATATAAATAAAGGTGACTTTGACTTTGACTTTGATGCTTTTTGTTCTTGAAAGAGACTCTTCTCTGTTCAACAAGTCATTGTTGTTGATTCGTTGATTTTTCATTTGCATGTATTATTGTAGTTCTATTTATATCCTATTACAGTTTTTATTAATATCTTAAATTAGTTTTGATTTGTATATTTTAATTTTTCATTGTAATTTTATTTTACTTTTTATCTGTGTGCTTTTGACCATTTTATCCATTTTTTATTTTTTATATCAGTATTTAAGTTTAATTTACTTGTATTTCAGTTTCAGATTTTATTTCGTAATTTCAGGGCTTTAAATTAAACTTATTTCAATTAGTTGACAGGGCAACATTTCCAATTTCTGTTACGTTTTTCTTCTATTATTCATATTTTAATTTCAGCTTTATTTCAATCAACAAAAATGTCAATCAACAAAAAAACATTTTTGTTTTAGTTAACAATAGTAACCCTAATCTGTAAACAAAATTCATTGTTATATAAACCCAGTTTAACTAATTAACTCAAAAGAATGATCTGTTTATTAATTAGATATTGCTAGAATAAATGCTTTTTCAATTCCATTTGGTCACACCTGTTCACACTAGGGCTGTCACGATATTAGATTTTTCATATCACAGTTATTGTGGCCATAAGAATTCACGATGTCGATATATCGTGATATCTATAGAAACCTTGGGGTGGGGTGGGTATTTTTTACTTTGTTTATTGAGTTTTTCTTTTTCACCATACGAGCATAATACTGATACTGATAAACGCAGGGCACAAGACTCTGGCTTTTTCCGTCTTCTTTGAAGCTCTTATGAAATAACAAGAGAGAAAATACTGTCAAGTTCAACAGTATGATGAATAAATATTAATGGTAACACTTTACAATAAGATGCCATTTGTTAACATTAATGTATTAACGAACATGAATGAACAATGAACAATACATTTATTACACAATTTATTAATCTTTGTTAATGTTAATAAAAATCTAGTTATTCAATGTTCATGTTCATAGTACATTAATGTTTATAAAACACAACTTGTGATTTTAACAATGCATTAGTAAATGCTGAAATTAACATGAACTAAGATTAATAAATGCTGTGGAAATCTTGTTCATAATTATTTATGTTATTTATATGTTAACTTATGTAATTAACTAATGTTAACTAATGAACCTTATTGAAGAATGACCACAGATGAGGCATTAAGTGCATTGCACTGTGACCAACTTAACATTTTACAGAGTTTAATGTAGCAATGTGGTCGCTCAGTTTTTCAAGATCAGTTTTAATCGTGTAACTGTTCATAGATTTGAACAAAGAAAGAAATAAAGTGTTACTACGCACAGGCCGTATTGATTGCAAATACAAAAATAAGACGAGTAAAGAAAACGCGGTACTTATTAAAATAATCACCCTTTACTTAAGTATATGAACACAGAAAACCGCTGTTAATAGGTTTTATAATATTTCCCAGTCTATGACTAGTAAAATAATAACAACTTACTCTGATGAACACAGCTCTCCTCAGAGTAGCTGCGAGTGCTGCGTCTTCTTCTTGTGTGACAGGTGTCAGAGTTAAGGCACGATACTGCAACCTGGGCACTCAACCAGGTACTGTTACCAAGTATTTACATGTGGTGTCATCATAAGAGAACTGTTCATTTTAAATATTGCGGTTATCACTAATACCGGTATATCCTCATACACTAAATTAACACGATATCGATAATTGTTTATTTGAATATCACGGTTATCGTCAATACCGGTATATCGTGACAGCCCTAGTTCACACCAATGATGATAACAATAACAATAAAGATAGTAATAAAGATATGGTTTCAAAAATCATTCTAAATTTAAAAGAATAGTCCGCCAAAACAACAACAATAACTGTCCCGGTTCATGAATGCACTGCTTCCTGCTAGTCTCACGTTACGTCATGTTGATTGTTTCATGTGGGTTTTACCGCTGATCATCTTGATCAGCAGCAGCTGCAGCTCATTTCACCAGCCTATTTAATGCCCTGTCTTTCGTCTCTTGTTTGTCAGATCGTTGTTTGAGGTCCTCCGTGATTCTTGTCTGTGTCCCATCTGCTCAGCATACTCCTTGTGTCTTGTTCCTGTTTGGTCGTTGTGGATACACCATCATCTCAAGGATCCCACATCATCACCCACTTGCGCACTCAATCACCTTCTAGTTCCAGTTCACCTCCACCTTCCAGTTCCGGAAACCTACTCTGGTGAGCCTAATTTCTGTAGAGCTTTCCTAACACGATGCTCAATGCACTTCTTTCTTCAACCCAGGACCTTCTCCAACGAACAAGCCAGGGTGGCATTCGTTTTGATGCTGCTCATTGGGAGGGCGGCATTATGGGGAACGGCAATGTGGGAGAATCAAGATCTATGCTGCGCCTCGTTCCAGACACTCGCCGCGGAGATGAGGCGAGTGTTCGATCAGGCCGTCGCCAGGGGAGAGAGGCGGCTAGGAGGCTAGCCAAATTACGACAAGGAGAGGGATCAGTATCGGATATCTCTATCGAGTTCCGTACCCTGGCGGTGGAGTGTCAATGGAACGAGGAGGGGCAGTGGGACATGTTCCTGCATGGGCTGGCTGACCGCGTCCAGAAGGAGATCTACGCCCTGGACCTTCCGACCTCACTCAATGGACTCATTGAGCTGGCACTAATGGTAGATGCATGACTGACACGAGTGGAACGACGTAACCTACCCAATCTCACACCGAGGGCTCCTACGGATACCCGGGTCAGCGGCGGGGACGTGGCCAGCCCCTCCTACGATCACGAGCCCATGCAGGTAGGGCGAGCTCGGCTTTCCCGGAAGGAGAAGAAGAGGCGGAGATCCCTGGGCCTGTGCCTCTAGTTCGGTGGAACCGGTCATCATGCCTACATCTGTCTTGTAAAAGGCCAAGTCCGGTAGTAAGTATGAGGCTACTATCGGGTGGGATCTCCACCAAGAAGACCTCATCATCATCTACACTCCTCCCGGTAAGACTGAGATGGTCAGTACGATTTCATGACTGTCAAGCACTTCTGGACTCCGGGGCTGAAGGTAATTTCATGGACCATGCACTTGCATGCAAACTTCAAATTCCCCTCAGACCCCTCACTCACCAGATCACGGTTCACGCCCTCAATGGACAAAGACTGCCGGTCATCTCACTCACCACTGGAAACATTACCCTCATCACATCAGCCAACCACTCAGAAATCATCTCATTCTATATACTAGACTCTCCCCTTGCACCCATAGTTCTTGGTCACCCCTGGCTCCTCCATCACAACCCCAAAGTGGACTGGCAACTTCATTCCATCCTGGCCTGGAGTAATAAATGTCATGAATCTTGTCTAGTGTCTGCTTGTCCGTCTGTTTCTATGTTTCAGGAGGAAGCAGTGGATTTGTCTAACATGCCCGCGGAGTACCTCCACCTGAAGGAAGTGTTCAGTAAGTCTCGTGCTGCTTCTCTCCCTCCGCATCGTCCCTATGACTGTGCCATAGATTTACTGTCAGGTAAGTCTCCGCCTAAAGGCAAATTTTATTCACTTTCTGTCCCAGAAAGGGAGGCTATGGAGAAATATATTTCTGATTCTCTAGCTTTGGGGTTCATCCGCCCTTCCTCTTCTCCAGCGGGGGCGGGGTTCTTTTTTGTGGGGAAGAAAGACGGGTCGCTGCGACCTTGTATTGATTACCGGGGACTAAAAAACATCACGATAAAGAATACATACCCTTTACTGTTGATGTCTTCAGCCTTCGAGAGGTTGCAGGGAGCGTCAATCTTCACGAAACTGGACTTACGTAATGCTTATCATTTGGTCCGTATTAGGGAGGGGGATGAATGGAACAACTGTCGATGGTGGATCTATAATCCCACAATACATTACCTATATCAGCTACGGGCCTATCTCCGTTCGAGTGTAGTGTAGGATAGCAGCCACCCATTTTTCCCAGTCTGGAATCCGAAGTCGCGGTCCCCTCCGTTCACACCTTTGTCCAGAGGTGTCACCGCACTTGGACTAGAGCCTGCGAGACTCTACTCCAAGTGGGGGCGCGCACCAAGGCTAAAACCAACCGCCACCGGTCTAGGCCTCCTGTATACGTCGTGGGTCAAAAAGTGTGGCTTTCTACCAAGAACATTCCTCTCCGTACCGTCTCTAATAAGCTTGCTCCCAAATTTATTGGTCAGTTCACTGTCACCAAGATCATTAGTCCGGTGGCAGTCCGCCTTAAACTTCCTCCAGCGTACAGGAGAATTCATCCCGCCTTTCATGTATCTAAAATAAAGCCTGTATTTCATTCTTCGATTAATCCGCCTGCCCCCCCCCCCCAATATAAAAATCATCTTGATCAGCGGCAGCTGCAGCTCATTTCAACAGCCTATGTAATGCCGTGTCTTTCATCTCTTGTTTGTCAGATCGTTGTTTGAGGTCCTCCGTGATTCTTGTCTGTGTCCCATCTGCTCAGCATACTCTTTGTGTCTTGTTCCTGTTCGGTCATTGTGGATACACCATCATCTCACGGGTCCCACATCATCACCCACCTGCGCACTCAATCACCTTCTCACCAGTCTGGCTGCCATCGTGGTCCCTGCGTCTCTCACCACCAACCCAGCCTGATCTTACGTCTCAAATAAAGACTGTAAACTTGCAACTTGCAACTTGCTTCCTGTCCTTTATACGATCGTGACAATAACAGCACACCAATATCATATCTTTGGAATCATTTTCATAACCTGTTTTTTTTTTTCAGCTGATGAATGATAAAATCACTGACAGCCAATCAGAATCCATCCTGCTTTAAAAAGCTTGAGCATTAAAAGCAGTATAGATGACATAACTGCAGCGTAAACCTATAATAAACTGAGCATTATCATTTATTGGCATGGACGCTAACGTAGATATCATTCATGGTTTGAACGGGCCTTAACGCCTGCGTATTGATACAGAAATGAAACACAAATGAGAAGTCGAAGGTTATGAAATAACCTGAGAAATATAAAATGACGGATTCATCAAACTCAACTTTATGAACTTTATGTTATAACTTTCAAAGACATGAAAATAATTCAAATGTTTGGTGGAGAATTCAGACAACTTCTTAGAAAACAAGATGAGGTGAGAAAAGAGACAGAGCCAGAACAGGGAAAATCCATACAAGAGAGAGACAGAGAGAGAAAGAGAGAGAGAGAGAGAGGTCCCTTCAGCTTTGCCACTAATGAAGCCTAAGAGCCCAATTACACAGCCTTAACAGCAGGAGCAGCAAGGAGTGTGTGTGTGTGTGTGTAGACGTTTTGGTCAGTGTGTATGCATACATGCCTCTTTGTGTACATAAATGTGTTTAGATGAATGTGTTTTTTCATTGTGTTTGTGTCTGCTTATTCACACACATGTCTTTCACTCTCATTCTAACGTGTAAAGTCCGGTAGAGTGTGTGTCAGCATGAGACTGTGTGTGTGTGTGTTTGTGTATGTGAACAGAATCTGGCCCGCTCTGCTCTTTGTTAAATGGCAGCTATTCTCTCTCAAGTTTTTCAAGTACCCTGGCTGCTGCCTGACAGTTCACTGCCTCCGAAGCTCCAGCCGACCCCCATCCCGCTCCAGCGTCCAGCCCAGACCCCCTCAGCCATGCTGGGGCTTAAGTGCTGCTGGAGGCTGGCTGTCTGGAGAAGCACTTTGCAGCAAAAAGCCACTCAAGAAAAGTACCTGATGTGTGCCTGAGGGCCTTGCATCCGTCCTCAATGTGGAAGATCAAATATGTGTGTCTATGTGTTCATATGAGTGTGTAGCTGCTCAAGTCAATGTAAACAGCTAACAATTTACTATAACACTCAGAATAGGAAAAAGTTTCCAACAAGATCCTCCTAAAAGCTTGATACACATCCTACATCAGGCCGAGATGCACTTTTACAGTTATGCAACAAAGTGTATGTACACTTTAAAAACAAGGTTATTAGAGTTAGTTTTACAAGAAAATTCAATTTGTCTTTTACCGTTAAAATTTCATTTTTAATTCAATTTTGCTTGGCACTTCTTTGTAATCATTTGTGAAATTTACTAGAAATGTATGGGTGAAAATCGAAGCCAATATAAACATTTTTACTTCTACATTTTGTAATTTGTTTTTATTTTCATGCTTATTTAAATGTACTTTTAATTGCAGTTAGTTTTAGTTTGTATTGTCAGCTTAGTTATAGGTAAGATGTAAAGACGGCCCTCAGATTTTTGAGAATCTTGACAGCACATCTATATCATTAATTACTCATTAATTAGCATCTTAATTTGTGTCAGAAGTACACAAAAGACAAAATCAAAATGGGTTATGAATCAACATAATACTTCATCACATGCTGAATCATCATCTACTATCCCGCCAAGTGAAGATAGAATGACTTTGAAAACAATGATTTCTTCTGGTTGTTTATTTTATTTTATTTATTTGTTTGTTTTTCAACTGCACAATTTAGTTTCTTTTCAGATTTTTTATTTGCTATAAGGACTGTCAAAAATGGATTAGCACAAGCAATTAAAATGTCATTTATTTTATTCATTTATGATCATTTAAATCTAATTTGGCATTTTTCTCACACTTATTTCAGTGATACTGTATCTGTGGGGCAGTACATAAAAATAATTGCAACTGGGCCTTTAATTATTGTTTTTATAAGTCACAAGTATTAAATATTACCCATACGCAAAACAAAAACAGAAGAGAAGGGCATGCCAATGGAAGATTGGAGAATGGAAGTCCATAAAGTCCATAAAGTTTTAAATAATGCAGATTTGTATTGATGAATCTATAATCTTTGTTTTAAATCAAATAAAAAAATAATAATAATTTTGCACATAACATATTCTAGCTGTGAGTGTCATTCTCACAAATTGCTGGACCCAATAAATTCAAATAAATATTTGAATTGATTGGCAGGCTTAAATATTTTATTTCACTTTGTTGAATCATTAGTTTTCATAGGTTTAGTTTTATTATGATAATAACCTTGTCTCATACACACACACACATATACACACATGCAGTTTGTCCGAAAGCCTTGAGCACAATGAGCACTTAGTGCTTAAATGCATCTTGAGATGTGAATGCATGGCTTTGTGCAGCCAGCCTGTAGGAAGAGAGAGAGAAAGAGACAAAGAAAGAGAAAGACACAGATTTCGCCAAGTCCACCCCATCCATCTCTGAGTCTGTCAGCGGTTAAGTGGATGCATGTAACTGTACAGCAACTGTTTGCTAATTGAGTAATGCAGAATCATAAGATGATCAGAAATCCTTCTCAGATATGGACACATAATGCATTTTACTGTCCTCGTCGCTATGCAAACAGCACATCAGACATCAGAGGCATACAAATAATAGGTGACACAATATAAAAATGCATCAGCTTTGCTCATAAATATATTAATTATGCAACATCACAAACAATATTTACAACTGTACAAATTAATTTTAATCAAATCTGTGTGGATTTGTATTGTGTAGTGAAAGCAATTTGTAATTAGTCAGACATAATTTATTTATGTAGTACATTGTTTAAAAATAAATAAATATGAAAAATACAAAAATGTATAATAAGTTATGATAAAGTAATTATGGGAACATGAATTTAGGAGACGTTTGCATTCATTCTTGTTATATATAGAGAGAGCAGTGTTGGGTAAGTTACTCTAAAAAAATAATTAATTACTGGTTACTAGTTACATCTTCAACAGCGTAATTAGATTACTGTACATACAAATGACTCTCTCTCAAAAGTATTTAATTACTTTCTAAATCCTGCATCAACCTTGACAAGTTAATACATTATGGACATAAAATGGTTCTTTTAATTCTATCAAATAAATGATAAATAACTATATTTTGGTCACACTTTAGATTAGGGTCCAATTCACACTATTAACTAACTATTAACTAAATATACTCCTAATTACTGCTTATTAATACTTAGTAAAGTAGTGGTTAAGTTTAAGAATTGGGTAAGGATTAAGGATTTAGAATAATGTCTTGCAGAAAAAGACATTAATGTTTTTAAAGTAATATTAAACTGCCAATATCCCAGTAATATTCATGTTAATACCCAATTAGTTAATAGTGAGAATTGGACACTAAAGTGTTAACAATATTCTTTTTAATTAAAGTAAGAAGAGTACATAAAAGGCATTCATTTTAAGGTAAGACTTTAAATTTTGATGTTACAGTTTTTTACGATTGCTATGACAGATTTTTCAATACTTTTAACAATTTTCCAAAACTCTTAACACAGTTAGCACTACATCCGCCTGTGTAAGCTATACTATTAAAACATTTCTTGTTGCTTTAACACAAAATGCATACAATTAACACAAATTTAAAATGCTTGAACTTCTTTTACACACAACCTCAAACAAGACCAAAACAATGGATTTTTACTGCCAAATTTACCAATGATTTAACACTGTATGTCAGAACAGATAACACCATGTTCTAAACCTAACCTTACAGGCTAAAGTCAAGGTAAACAGCTGTTCATATTGTGAATTGAAACACAAATATATTCCCTGTATTTTATTCCATTGCTAATGAGAAACAGCTTATTGAAGTTATGCAAATATATAAATCACAGCTGATTCCCATCTAGGAAGCACACTCAGGTGTTGAGGTTCTTTCAATCACATGATCATATGTTCTAAAAGAGGACTCTTTGGGCTGATCTTGTGTGGAAAAGAAACAATATAGAGCAACACAAAGAAAGAAAGAAAGAAAGAAAGAAAGAAAGAAAGAAAGAAAGAAAGAAAGAATGCCTGCAAGAGGGAGAGGAAGACGAGTACCAGGACAAGGGAGAGGAGTGGGGCAAGGACAAGGGCAAGGGAGAGGAGTGGGGCAAGGACAAGGGAGAGGAGTGGGGCAAGGGCAAGGACAAGGACCAGGGAGAGGAGTGGGGCAAGGACAAGGGAGAGGAGTGGGGCAAGGGCAAGGACAAGGACCAGGGAGAGGAGTGGGGCAAGGACAAGGGAGAGGAGTGGGGCAAGGACAAGGACAAGGGAGAGGAGTGGGGCGAGGACAAGGACGAGACAGAGGAGTGGGGCGACGGAGAGGAAGAGGAGTTAGAATGCGTGGTGGCGCTCAAAGAAGGACCAGAGCTAGGGTAACTGATCAAATAAGAGCAACTATCATTGACCATGTCATAAACCATGGGCTATCATATAGAGAGGCTGGTGAACGAGTACAACCAAATCTCAGCCGGGACACAGTGGCATCCATTGTCCCTATTTTCAGAGAAACCAACAGGTAGGATATTGCTTCTCCTACAACAAAGTGTACTGTAAATACTGTAATATTACCATTTACAGTATTAGAGTGACTGTATGCCTCCGGTCTCTAATATGTAACTGTATTTTGTTCCTCTAAGGATTCAACGTCTACCTCCCTCAGGGGGCAGAGGAAAGCTCCTGAATGAAGAACAGGAACTTGCTATTGTCAACATGGTGATTGCTGACAATGAAATAAAACTGAAGGACATTCAGTCCAGAGTTGTAGAGGACAACCTTGTCTTTGGGAACATTGCAGCAATCAGCATAACATCCATTTCTCGGACTCTAGCTAAACACAGAGTCCTAATGAAACAACTATACAAAGTTCCTTTTGAAAGGAACAGTGAGCACATCAAAGAACTCCGTCACCAATACGTCCAGGTAAGGTTATGCAATACAGTCATTACTGTACTATACACAGTGTGTTTTGCAGTAAACTACTCTATAAACCTGGAGTACATTAGGACATACAGTAGATATACAGTACAGCACAGCATGTACATACACTGTGTCTAATTACTTTCAGAGAGTCATGGAGTTGGAGGCCAATCAAGTCCCACATGAAATTATCTATGTTGACGAGGCTGGCTTCAACTTGGCGAAAAGGCGTCGCCGTGGGAGAAACATAATTGGCAAAAGGGCCACAGTAACCGTGCCGGGCCAGAGAGGAGCCAACATCACCATGTGTGCCGCAATCTCCAACAATGGTGCACTCCTGCATAAATGTGAGATTGGCCCCTACAACACCGACCGCCTTCTCCTATTTTTAGAAGACCTGCACGAAAGATTGGTGCCAGAGGTAGAAAGGGGACAGGTGGGAGACCACTTGCTAATATATGTGATCACATGGGACAATGTGGCATTCCACCATTCCCGTGCAGTCACAGCATGGTTTGACGCCCATCCTAGGATGGTGTCCCTTTTCCTTGCTCCTTACTCCCCTTTCCTCAACCCCATTGAGGAGTTTTTCTCATCCTGGAGATGGAAGGTTTTTGACCATCGCCCACATGACCAAATGTCCCTGCTGGATGCAATGGATGCTGCATGCCAAGACATCACAGCTGAACACTGCCAGGGGTGGATAAGGCATGCAAAAAGATTCTTCCCACGATGCCTTGCCAGAGAAGATATCAGGTGTGATGTGGATGAGAACATGTGGCCAAATGCAGAAGACCGGGCAGATTAGAAGTTTACTTTGTTTTTTTTAATTATTATTCCGGTGCTTTTTCTGTTTGTATATCTTGCAGTAATGTCCTTTTGCAAATAAAGTCTTTACTGCAGCAATTCTGTCTCTGTCTTTTTTTTTAGAACTGTAACTGTACATTCTATAAAGCTACTCTGAGATGGTCATTCATTTTTTGTGACAAAATGCATGCATTTACTAAACCCAACAAAACAAAAATGTAGAGAGGCTTCAAAAGAAACTACAGTGCAAAACACAATCTCTGATCAATACAATATACTGTACTGTCCATTGTATAAGGGCAGACCTGTCACATAAAATAATGCAGTTTCTGTAATTTCAGCTGATGATAGTGTTTTTTTTGTCATTGTGTTATGATTGACTAAATGTTCCTGTTGGAAGAGAACATGTGTTAGTGTTTTGAATAATTATTTGATTTTGAAACATGTTTGCAGTGTTTTGGTAGACATAGTGTATTGTGTTAGTGTATTATTGTATTTTGAAAATTAGATTTGGAGTTTAGTTTACAATGTGTGATTTTGAGCATGAAATTAACCGTTTTGCCAATTGTGTGTTTTAGGTGTGTTGGTGTGTTAAGAGTTTAGGAAATTTGTTAAATGTATTGAAAAATCTGTCATAGTGATTGTAAAAAACTGTAAATCCACTATTGTATTGTATATAAATGTTCTACAGTCCATACACAGTACTGAGTTCAGTTACATAATAAGTAACTTTAAATAAATTGCAGAAAAAAATAAGAGTAATCCCTTACTTTACCTTTTCTAGGGAGAAGTAATTAAATTACAGTTACCAATTACTTAGTAACTAATTACACACAACACTGAGAGAAAGGGTTAAAACTAAGATGATTTAACAAACGGAAAGCAATACAAGTTATGTAATTAGATGACTTTTTTCAAGTAATGCATTACATTACTTTTACTAAATATATGGTTAAATGAATAATATTGACCAGTTTTGCCTTTCATTTGCCACTCCAATAAAGATCTAAGATATCTCACAATCAAAGAAGGGAAAACTGTCTTCACTTTCAATACTTCAGGGAATTGCAAACAGAACGGCGACGTAAAATATCTGTTTGTGAGAGTGAGTGTGTGTTTAAGAATGACCCTTGATGGTCAGAAAATCCAGCGGTCCACAAGCTGCTGCTTACTTCAAAATTACAGACTGTGTTTGGGACACGTGTGTCTGTGTGTGTGTGTGTGTGTGTGTGTGTGTGTGTGTGTGTGTGTGTGTGTGTGTGTGTGTGTGTGTTTGTTAGAGAGAGAGCAAGTGGGTGCATGTATGTGTGTGTGTGTGTGTGTGTGTTTGTGTGCATATGTTGGGCTTTTCCACAGCCTAAAATTAAAATCTGGGTTTTATAAACACTCTCTAATTATGGAGAAGAAGATGATGCACTATTTTTGGGAACTGAAGCCACGAACGCCCTTCTCGTACACACACACACTCACTATAACAGAAAATACATATGTGCATAAGCCCAGTCCATGCAGGCCAGTGCAGAGTACAAAATATCACCATAAGTAACCATAAAAAGACAAAGTGCATTTGTAAATAGAGCAACATGCATGGATCGGTTGACCAACAGGCTATTAGAAATGCTACTAGCTACTTCAGTAGTACTGTATAGTGAATGTTAATTGCTCTCTTTGGAATGCACAATTATTTCTAAACAATGTTAACCACACAAGGCCACCATCACAGTCATATAGCAGATGAAAAAGTTCTGTGCTCTTGGGAACTGGTCTGTGTGGTGTTTTTGTGTTAGTGTGTGTTCATGGTTTGACCCAGATGACAAGATCATTTAGATAACAAGTTAGTTTGGATCCTGGACGATCTCATTGTTAACACAAAGGACCTGGACCTTTGCTTATGATTATGTACAGGCCACTGGTCAAGTGGAGGACAACAAACAATTGCTGCTCTGTGGTGTTTTTTGTGCATTAGACTGAAAAAACAATTTAAGAGAAAAGATATGTGTGCTAAAAGGAATGTTATGGATTAAATATGATGTAAAAGCAACAGGACATTATAATGAAAATTTTTCTGTCCATGTGTTTTATCCTAACCGTTGTAAAGCCTTATGTAAAGCAAAAAATATGCAATCTTCAATGCAAATCTGCAATAATTCAAACTTTAAGGTTTAAGGTGACAGATTAAGGTGACTTAATCTTCCATTTTCATGCCCTTCTTAATAGTTTTTGTTTCAATTGTTATTTGTGATAATCTAAAACAATAATTTCAGGCACTGTTCCAATTTGTATGTACTGCCGTTCAGATATCACTGGTGCTGTAAGAAAAAAACTTCAATATTGCATTTAAATTGTCCTTTATAGATACAAAGAATTTGAAGCACCACACAATATATAGCCACAAAACATTCTCTCAAACCATCGTGCTTTAAGAAAGATGATACAATTTTACTGTTGCTACCAGAATTACTTATTAAGTAAATCGCATGCACATTCACACTTACAGTTCTGTGTATAGAAACAGGGGTGTTTTGTACGTACTGTGCCATGCTATAACAGTAATATCCACTCTCTCAAGAAAGATACTCATAGTCTTGACTGCAAATGGAGAAAAACTAACTTGGAAGTTTTTAGAATAGCTTGGAAAAACAGTATGTCCAGCTATAGACAGGCGCTAAAAACCACCAGGGCCGAGCATATCTACAAACAAAATAACCCAAAAAATTCAAGGTTTTTATTTAGCATAGTGGCTAAATTAACAAATAACCAGACAACACCCAATTTAAATATTCCCTTATATTCCCTTATAAATATTCTTGCCTTATAAATGGGGCTGGGACCATCAATTGTGTTGTGCAGAAGTCAGGTGGATAGACAGCTGATAGTCCTACTGAATAGACTGTTAGAATTTGTATTATGGCAAGAAAAAAGCAGCTAAGTACAGCAAAACGAGTGGCCATCATTACTTTTAAGAAATGAAGGTCAGTCAGTCCGAAATATTGGGAAAACTTTGAAAGTGTCCCCAAGTGCAGTCACAAAAACCATCAAGTGCTACAAAGAAACTGGCTCATATGCGGACCGCCCCAGGAAAGGAAGACCAAGAGTCACCTCTTCTGGGGAGGATAAGTTCATCCGAGTCACCAGCCTCAGAAATCGCAGGTTAAAAGCAGCTCAGATTAGAGACCAGGTCAATGGCACACGGAGTTCTAGCAGCAGACACATCTCTAGAACAACTGTTAAGAGGAGACCGTGTGAATCAGGCCTTCATGGAAGAATATCTGCTAGGAAACCACTGCTAAAGAAAGGCAACAAGTAGAAGAGACTTGTTTGGGCTAAAGAACACAAGGAATGGACATTAGACAAGTGGAAATCTGTGCTTTGGTCTGAGGAGTCCAAATTTGAGATCTTTGGTTCCAACCACCGTGTCTTTGTGCGACGCAGAAAAGGTGAACGGATGGACTCTACGTACATGCCTGGTTCCCACCGTGAAGCATGGAGGAGGAGGTGTGATGGTGTGGGGGTGCTTTGCTGGTGACCCTGTTGGGGATTTATTCAAAATTGAAGGCATACTGAACCAGCATGGCTACCACAGCATCTTGCAGCGGCATGCTATTCCATCCGGTTTGCGTTTAGTTGGACCGTTTATTTTTCAACAGGACAATGACCCCAAACACACCTCCAGGCTGTGTAAGGGCTATTTGACCAAGAAGGAGAGTGATGGGGTGCTGCGCCAGATCACCTGGCCTCCACAGTCACCGGACCTGAACCCAATCGAGATGGTTTGGGGTGAGCTGGACCGCAGAGTGAAGGCAAAAGGGCCAACAAGTGCTAAGCATCGCTGGGAACTCCTTCAAGACTGTTGGAAGACCATTTCAGGTAACTACCTCTTGAAGCTCATCAAGAGAATGCCAAGAGTGTGCAAAGCAGTAATCAAGGCAAAAGGTGGCTACTTTGAAGAAGCTACAATATGACATATTTTCAGTTGTTTCACACTTTTTTGTTATGTATATAATTCCACATGTGTTAATTCATAGTTTTGATGCCTTCAGTGTGAATCTACAATTTTCATATTCATGAAAATAAAGAAAACTCTTTGAATGAGAAGATGTGTCCAAACTTTTGGTCTGTACTGTACATGTTGCCCCTTGGTAATATTATTAGAAAATACGGGATTAGTTTCCACTGTTATGCTGATGATACTCAACTATATATCTCAATGAGACCAGATGAAACTTCAAAATGATCTAAGCTAACAGAGTGTGTTAAAAAAAAATGTAAACGATTGAATGACCAATAATTTTCTCCTATTAAATTCGGATAAGACAGAGATATTACTTATTTGACCAAAAAACAGTACACAGAATTTCATAGATTACAGCTTGCAACTAGACGGATGTACTGTTACTTCCTCTACAGTCAATAATCTGGGTGTTATTTTAGACAGCAACTTGTCTTTTGAAAACTGTATCCCCATATTACAAAATCAGTATTCTTCTCAAAACTCTGGACTTTTGGTAGTACCTAGGATAGCAAAGTCCACTAAAGGAAGTAGAGCGTTTTCACATTTGGTTTCCAAACTATGGAATAGCCTTCCTGATATTGTTTGGCGTTCAGAGACACTCTCTCTGTTTAAATCTAGATTAAAAACACATCTCTTTCACCAAGCATTCAAATAATGTATCTCATAATTTTGGACTGCAGTTATATCTGATCAAATGTCCATTATTATTCTTTAGCTTGGTTTAAACTAATTCATTTTACTTGGTTGGAACAGCATGGAACATGCCAATTATTGACATCCCTGGTAACTAGGATTTACAAAAGCTTCAGTCTGGATCCAGAACACCTGAGAAGAGATGATGCTGACCCTCAGAGGACTTCAGATGATGCTAACCCTGAAACAACATACAGAACTACCAAATTTTGCTATAAGTATAAGACTGCATTATATAATAATTGCTGTTTATAGTGTTGCATCAAATTATTTTATTTTATTATTAATAAAAGGTACAGTAGGGGTCACCTACAGTACAGACCAAAAGTTTGGACACACCTTCTCATTCAAAGAGTTTTCTTTATTTTCATGACTATGAAAATTGTAGATTCACACTAAATCTACAGTGTGTCCAAACTTTTGGTCTGTACTGTAAGTGTACTTAAAGATAATTATTTCTTAATATTAAGAACAGTTTTAAAAAGTACAAATTTACTTTTTACTTAAATCATTATATCTTGTGACAAGCTTTAAAGATGATCAATTTTAACCAAAGAGTGTTATTTGATAATACATTAAAAGTTAATATACGTATTTTAAATGTAATAAATTGCAACTTGTTTACAAATGTGCAATTACAAATATATTTAAATACATTATATACAAGTTTCAATAGAAATGACATTAAAGGGTATTTTAGTTTACTATTCATGCTTGTCATGCAGTTGGTCAAAAAGCACTCTTAGGAGCAATGTTGCCATCAACGGGCAACTGGGTGAGACACAGAGCCCACAACTGATCTAAAATATTAGTTCACACTTATGTATATTATTTCCATAATGAGTAAACTTCTTAAAAGTATGCTTAATTTTGTACTATTTTTTTACAAGTCTGATATGTCTTGTTTGTGATCAAATGGTCGAGTGAATGATTTGTTTGATTCAAGCAAAGCACATATTATTCATTTCTTCTGTAATAACATTGACACCTGCAGAAAGGGCCAACAAATCTGTGAATGGTGAATGGACTCAAAAGATTTGAGTCAATGAGATCCAATCCAATCAAAATCCAAACTGCAACGCCAATAAATGAGCACACATCCATTAGATACAACCACCATTAGAGGGGGACAGCTGAAGACTGAGATATACACGGATGACTAAAGAAAGAAATGAGATCAGAATGAGAGTCTGTGGACAGGGAAGGAGGAAGAGAGAGATAGAGAGCGAGAGTTCAACCATTCTTGGAGTCAGTTAAGACAAGTAGAGTGAAAGGAAAAACTATCCAAACAGAGATTCCCGCTGTGCGCCGGGAGGAGCATCTCTCTCTCACTCACTCTCAGCTGAACACGACACTGCTGGGGGATTTTTCGTCCGCATATTCCCATCCGAAGTGGTCACAAAAATAAACACAGCACACACAACTGCTTAATGATCCAACTGAGAAAGTTCTTCCTCAGAAAGAGCAGCGACTTCTACCTAGATGTTAGGGATGGAGGTCAGAGGTCAAAGCGTGTGTGGCAGGAGCAGGTGTGATGGGTTAGGCTCACGGTATCCTGTGTCTGGGTCTTTGTTTGCTTTTTTGATTTATTGCGGACCGCCGCCTCTTCTCAGAACACGTGCAGTCATTCCCTCCCTTCCCCTCCTCTACTCTTGTCGCCGTTTCCCACAAAAATAAACCCTCCTGGAATGCCGCCGTTTCGAGGACGCCCCTCCACACAATTCCCCGGATGTCTGTCAGGAAGGTTTCTCGAAACACGCTCCCCTCTTGTCACACTCTGACCTCAAGAAGAATCAAGAGCATACATCAATACAGATGCTCAGTTATGATTGCACAACACAATAAAGTTCCCGTTTCCCAAAGCTCATCATCTCAGTACTGGAAAAATAGACACAAATGGACAGATGCACACATACTCGCTGCAGCTGTCTGTAGGGGGCTTCGGATCAAGGTCACCAACGAAGCTGGAATCGTTGGCATCCCAAATCAGCTTGCTTAACACTTAACACATATACGACAGCCAATTCAGCTCACACCCACATTCTTACAGCCTTTGAAAACACACAAGCACACTAGCGCCTCAATTCTAAGCGAGAGAATGCTGATACAACATTGAACAAACATTGATTTTACGACTGTTGCATCAGTGGATCAACACTGAGTCAAGAAATCGCTATATGGCGTGTCACTGTCAAAACATTAGTACAGTTTTACGGTTAAAGATGGAGAGCAACACAGTGTGTGCTCTTTGGCTGTGTGGGAGAGATTAGTGTCAGCTAAATTTAAAGAAATTATACCGAACAACCAGCAAAACACAACTGTGTCAATAAAACTTAGGCCCATTGTTACTGAAAAAAGATGGCCTTGATCATCGAACCAACACTGATCTGTGGAATAAACACTAATTAGTGCTGTCAAACAATTAATCGTCATTAATCGCATCCAAAATAAAAGTTTTTGTTGACATAATATATGTCTGTATACTATGTATATTTATTATGTATATATAAATACACACATACAGTTTATATTACATGTACATACCTCATATACACATGCATGTATATATTTAAGAAAATGTTTTAATATATTAAATATTTATATATAATATAAAATATAAGAATATGAATATTTAAATGTATAAATGTAAACATTTAAAAAAATATATACTGTTTGGATGCGATTAATCATTTGGCAGCATTAATATTAATATTACTTATTAATAATAAGTAATTATCAATAATAACTTAAATGCTAGTGTACTTCTAGAAAAAAAAAATACTAGTGTACTACTAGAAAAAAACAATTACATTGCATGCTAGTGCACTATTAGGATAAAAACACAAAAACAATTACTGTATATGCTAGTGTACTACTAAACAAATATTATATGCTAGTGTACTGCTAGAAAAAAAACAATCACATGCTAGTGTACTTATAGAAAAAAACTATTACATACTAGTGTACTACTAGAAAAATAATTACATTACATGCTAGTGTAGTACTAGAGAAAAAACAATTACATACTAATGTACTCCTAGAAAAATAACAATTACATTACATGCTAATGTACTGCTAGAAAAAAAACTATTACATTACATGCTAGTTTACTACTAGAAAAAAAACAGTTACATACTATTGTACTACTAGAAAAATAACAATTACATGCTAGTGCACTGCTGGAAAAAAAACAATCACATGCTAGTGTACTTCTAGAAAAAAAACAATTACATTACATGCTTGTGTACTACTAGGATAAAAACAATTATATGCTAGTGTACTACTAGAAAAAAAACAATTATATACTAGTGTACTACTTAAAAAATTACATACTAGTGTACTTCTAGGAATAACAATTACGTGCTAGTGTACTACTAGAAAAAAACTATTACATTACATGCTAGTGTACTACTAGGATAAAAACAAAAACAATTACATGCTAGTGTACTACTAGAAAAAAACTATTACATTACATGCTAGTGTACTACTAGGATAAAAACAAAAACAATTACATGCTAGTGTACTACTAGAAAAAAAATTAAATGCTAGTGTACTACTAGAAAAAAAACTATTACATGCTAGTGTTCTACTAGAAAAATAACAATTATATGCTAGTGTACTACTAGAAAAATAACAATTATATGCTAGTGTACTACTAGAAAAAAAATACATGCTAGTGTACTACTAAAACAAATTACATGCTAGTGTACTGCTAGTTTCACTGAAAGTGAAAGTCGTGACATTTGCCAAGTATGGTTACCCATACTCGCAATTGGTGCTCTGCATTTAACCCATCGAAGTGCACACACACAGCAGTGAGAAGTGAACACACCATGAACACACCTGGAGCAGTGGGCAGCTATAGATCCAGCGCCCGGGGAGCAACTGTGGGTTCAGTGCCTTGCTCAAGGGCACTTCAGCCATGGGTATTGAGGGTGGAAGAGAGCGCTGTTCATTTACTCCCTCCCACCTACAACTCCTGCCAGCACCGAGACTCAAACCAGCGACCTTCTGCTAACTAGTCCGGCTCTCTAACCATTAGGCCACAGCTGCCCCCCAAAACAATTACATTACATGCTTGATCCCCTTCGTCCATGTGCGTTTGTACCTCACCAACCCATAACAGAAAGACAAACCTACTACAGTTTTTTTTCCCTTTTTTCCTAATCCATCTGTCATCATGGACAATCCCAGTGTTGCCCTTTTATGCCTGGAGCAGAGCGGACAACTTCGCCGCATGTGTGGAGTGGGTGCTGGAGAATAATGGACTATATATACATCTCCATCTGCCCCGCTGGTGAGGACATCTCCACTCCCACTCCCAAACCAGAGACCAGCAAGCCGTCCTCAGCCCTGAATCTCCTGTGTCTCCGCTGGTTACGCCCAGTTAAAGTCCTCCTGTGTTCCCTCCCAGCCTCCCTCTCCATCCATCTCTTAAACCAGCCAGTTCCTCAGCCCTATCTCCACTGGTGCCTGTCAGTCCCTCAGCTCACCCTCAGTCAGCGACATCTGGGTGCTCTGATCCACCTCAGGACTTCCAGTCTCCAGCTGCGCCTTGGCATGAGGATCCCCTGTCTCCGCCTCCATTCTCTGAGCCCTGGACTCCACCACTATTATTTGACCCATCGGCTTTGCCTTGGGTTTTAGCTCCCTCGTCTACACACTATTCTTTGACCCATCGGCTTTGCCTTGGGTTTTAGCTCCCTCGTCTCCACAATGGCCAGTCATCTCACCAGCTCCACCAGACTCCCTCATCCCTCCAGCACTGTCAGGCTCCGGACCCCTGCCTCCGCCTTGGTCGCCCGAACATTTAGCCCTGCCTTGGCCCTCCGGAACCTCAGTGTCCCCCTGGATCTCCGTCTGCTTGGCTCCATCCTGGCTTCCTCATCCATCGGCTCAGTCTCCGTCAGTTGTCCCCAGGGTGTTGTCTAGACCAACTCCACCTTGGCTCCTCCCTCCCTTGACTCCGCCCTAGGGCTTCGTCCTGGCTGGTCTCATGACAAAGATCTGGCTTCTCCTGCTCCTGGCTTCCCCTTGGCTCCTCCCACCCTCCACTCCACCACGGACTTTCTTTTTTGACTGTTTTTGTTTCTGGCCCTCTTCTGTTCCATGCCCTCATTCTGAGCCCCCACCCTCCCTCCTCAGTTGGAATATGTTACGGTGCGGGGATGTGCCTTTCTGGGAGGGGGTGAACTGTCACATTTCTGTAAGTCTGTTCCCATGTGACCTAGTTTTACTTTGCCTCCTAATTGGCATATCGTTCACCTGTGTTTTATTAATTCATTAGTTCTTTTGCTTGCTCCCCTACAAATACTCTCAGTTTTGCCTTAGTCGGTGTCCGTTCTCGTTGATCTAATGTGGATGTATTTGCATTTCAATGTTAATGATGATTTAGATCTACTGCTTGTCATTTCCCTTCACTGAAATATGTGGCTGATGTTTGCTCCACGTGCGTATTATATCCAGCACATGTGCTGTGTGTGTGTGTGTGTGTGCATGCAGTCAGTAATTGTGGCAAGAGTGACAAAACTAAGTGACACCAGTGTCAGATGCAATACAGTATATGCAGTAATACAAGTAATATAATGAAACATTTACTTACAAAACACAACATCTATCTCAAGCAATGATCGGTATTATGTCTCACGGCTCTAGCTCCAAATGGAACTTGCGATACACATTCACATCAAATGTAAATTCAGTGGTAGAGTTACACTCATGAGACACTGCACTTATTTGCAATCACAAAAGTACATTTACATTTATCTGATGCTTTTATCCAAAGCTACTTACAATTGCTATATATGTCAGAGGTCGCACGCCTCTGGAGCAACTAGGGGTTAAGTGTCTTGCTCATGGACACATTGGTGTCTCACAGTGGATATGAACCCGGGTCTCTCACACCAAAGGCATGTGACTTATCCACCCACCCACCCAAAAGTGCATTATTTGCGTGCTTAAGGCCTTGCAGGTGAAACGTTTTATTTGAGTGCTGTTCTAGTATGTGCTTATTCAGAGCGCGTCCACCCGAAGCGTCCATACACTAAAATGCCAGTCATGACAGCACCTTTTTTTGGTATCGGTATCGATAAAATGTAAACAAAACCTATCCCAACATTCTAGTGTACTACTAGGGTAAAACTAAAACAATTACATGCGAGTGTACTACTAGAAAAAAAAACAATTACATGTGAGTGTACTACTAGAAAAAAAAATTACATGCGAGTGTACAAATGGGGGGTGGACAATTCTTTCAGTAGTAAATGTTAAAAATGTAAAGGCCTTTTACAGGAAAATAGACAAAAAAATTCATGACTCATCTTGTTTGCAGGGGCGTGTACTCGAATTTGACCATTCAAATGCACCTTAGAATGAGCATTCCCCTCCCCAAATACCACAATTAGCATTAGAAAAGTCGATTGTGGTTTTATAAGACTAAAAGGCTCTGTTGGCTATTTTATCAAATAAATCAGATAATGGCACAATAATTTAAATGAAACACATCTGAGATGTTATCCTTTTAACCTTTCTTAAAAAATAAACACAGATTATTTACATGGGATTATTTATATGTAAGTACTAAACTACGCATCCTATTGGAGTACGTCTCTCCACCTTTTAGTGTCCACCAGCAATTTGGGTGATCCGAATTCAAGACTAAATGGCTGCTATGTCACTTTCATATTTACCTGCATACAGTATATTATCTTTATTATTAGAGAGGTACTTTACTTGATCTTCCTTTATAGATGTGAGAGAATGTGCAGCTGATAAAAAGCTAAAGTATTTTCAGTTTAGTGTGCAATATGCATCAGTGAACATGGTGTGGGTAGTCTGTGGGAGTGACGTCTGAGACTATTGGATTATTGGATTATTGGTAACACTTTATTTTAGGGACCAATTCTCACTATTAAATGCACAAATTAATAACTTATTCTGACCATATTTTAGATCCCTTAATTAAAAGAAAATAAAACAAAAGGAGGGAATAAACGTAGCCAAAGGGGGAGAGTGTCCAAAACAAACAGGGGATCTGGTATCCTCGTCGTGCTGCGGGGTTCGTGTGGGCTGGGCAGTGTTCATGGAGGAAGGGTCCAGGTAAAGGGGCGGTGTCCGGCGGCCGCACATGCTCCCCTCTTCAGCCGGGGTGCGAGGGGATGGCGGCTTCTTCCAGCAGCCGCATCCTGCTCGTTGGCCACAGGGCTTGCAGGGGATGGATGGCCCGGCATCCTGGCCCGTCGACCGTGTAAACGGGTACGGTACTCGGCGGCTCACATCTCTGGTGGCACGGGAATCCCTCAAAGCACCCTTCCTTGACCCACGAGGACACCAGTGTGACTCGTGACAGCTGACTCGTCACATTCCGAATCACGGGTCCGGCGGCTCACATCTCTGGTGGCGTGGGAATCCCTCGCCGCACGTTTCCTGGACCCACGAGGACACCAGTGTGCATGCACGGTGAAGAGACCAGTCTCCCGAGGAGAGGCACGTTGGGCTTTTAAACCACGGCGGTGAGTAAACCACAGGCTACATTCACATCAGGTGTGCCCCATCACACGCCGCCAGCCCTGACTGATCCAGCGCCCCTCCTCTCTCACCCACCCACTCCTGTGGGGAGCCTGGTGAAGGGCGGTGATTTAGGATGGTGTGCCGATGATAATCAGGGAGGAGGCAGCTGACTCGTCACAGCAGCAAATTATGTTAATCGTTAATAGTGAGAATTATATAATAGTAAGAATTGGGCCCCAAACTAAAGTGTGACCAATTAATTTTATCCATAAGCCTGTAATTTTATCCATAAACTTCCAAGGAATGTTGTGGCCTAATGGTTAGAGATTCAGACTTGTAATCCAAAGGTTGTGAGTTTGGGTCTTGGCCTGGCAGGAAATGTAGGGGAGTGTATGTACAGCGCTCTCTCTCGACCCTCAATGCCATGACTGAGGTGCCCTTGTGCAAGGCACCAAACCCCCAACTGCTCCCCAAGCACCGTAGCATAAATGGAAAATGGCTGCCCACTGCTCCGGGTGTGTGTTCACGGTGTGTGTGTGTGCACTTTGGATGGGTTAAATACAGAGCATGAATTCCGGGTATGAGTCACCATACTTGGCTTTATGTCACTTCACTTCACTTCGTACTGCCTGGGTGACATTAGCAAAATATGAATCATGTCGCAAAGGAAACCATTACATTTTGAAAAAAAACAAAACAGGAATCAAGAATCACAAGAAACTATAATGTAACATCAAGAACATCTTTTTAAAATACAAAGAGGATTTTATTATTTATTATTCTAACATAATGATTTGCTGCTCAAGAATCATTTGTTAGTATTATCAATGTTTAAAATAGTTGTGTGGCTTAATATTTTGTGGAAAGTATTATACACAAACATTCAAAAGGTAAGTAAGATCCATTATTAATTACTGAGCACCAATAATAATTCATAAACATAAACAACAGAATGATTTCTGAAGGGTCAAGTGACACTGAAGACTTAATGTTGCTGAAAAATCAGCTTTTCCATCACAGCAATAAATTGCATTTTAAAATACATTACAAATGAAAACAGTTACTTAAAATTGTAATAATATTTCCCATTATTACTGTTTTTGATCAAACTAATGTTTATCTTTCAAGAACATAAAAAAATCTTAATTATTCCCAACTTTTTATTTGTATAAACAAACACATTTATACACTCTTGTGCACTAATACTTATATTTATACACATAAATACTTGTGCACTCTCATGAAGCAATACCCAGACTCTCATTCCACTCTCTCACTCTTTCCCATCTCATTCCTGCACAACAGATAAACAAACATTCAACTAAAATTACTGCCCCCCCCCCCCCCCCTGACTCCATATCATTCTCTCGCCTTCTGTCCTTTCCTTGGTCTCTACCTCTATTTCACACTTTCCACTTCTTTACCTCCTCTCTCTCCCTTCTTTCTCTCTCTCTCGGTCTCCCTCCCCCTCTATTAACTCAGTCACTGTGCAGCCGCACATAATTAGCTCTAAACAGCGCACTGCTCTCCCCCACATCTGGAAAGAGTTTAGGCATGGCAGTTTCCTACCAGGACAGCTAAATATTTAGGTTCAGACTCACTGTGTATGGATGTACTCATGATAGAGGGGTGGAGAAAGAGAGCAAGAGGAAAGAGAGGGCGCATTTGCGCAGAGAGGGAGAGAAAGTGGAAAAATGGCCGTACATATATTGGGCTTTATACCACTAAGTAGCACCAAATTACTTGTATATGCCAACGGTATATGCTAATGCAGAGAGGATTTATGAGTAATTTGGGATGCAATGGAAACCTGGAAAAGGCTGACGTGTGGAACGGCATCAAACAACACAAACGCGCACATGCACAAAGAGCGATCAGTTACCCGCAGAGGTCAAAGCAGTTAAACTCTAATACGGAGGTGTTGCCACAAATCCTCTGCCGAGCTGCTTGACAAACAGCTAGAAGCAGCCAATGAACAAACCGCATCTCTCCTGCTCCTAACAGAGCCCTTCGGGTGATTTACAGTTTTGCATATATTTTGAAAAAGGCGAAGCGTGGGGAGCAAAGAATCGGTTAGAGCCGTGGCTTAGCGGTTAGCACACGTGCTCCAACACATTGAGCTATGGGGTGCTAAATTTCAATCCAGCTCATGTTGTGTCCTGATACCACTTACATCTTCTTATTAGCATTTGTTGTAGTCTCCAGTCTTCAGTGTCACATGATCCTTCAGGATTTATTCTAATATACTGATTCAGGATCAATGTTGGAAGCAGTTGTGCTGCTTAATTTATTTTTTATTTTTTAATCTGAGATACATTTCTCAGGATTCTTTGATGAATAAAAATGTCAAAAGAGCAGCGTTTATTCAAAATCGAAATCATTTGAAACAATTAAAGGCATTACTTTCACTTTTTAGCAATTTAATATATCCTTGCTGAATTTAAGGGACAGTGAAGACTGAAGCAATGGCTGATGAAAATTCAGATTTGGATCACAGGAATAAATTACAGTTTAAATATATTAAAATAGTAAACTGTTCTATTAAATTGCAGTTATATTTCACTATATTCCTGCTTTAATGTATTTTGGATTAAAAAAATGCAGCATGCATGAGCATAAAACACTTCTTTGAAAAAGCATTACTTATCCCAAACATTTAAATGATAGTGTATATCGCTAAAGCAGGATTTGGATTTATGTGTGTAATCTGCACCACTACTATTCACTGACTTATTCAGGCTATGTTCAGTGGATGAACGATATGAAGGAGAATATGATTCTGGGTAATTATTGAGGGCACTAACCACCTTTTCCATCTCCACCAATCAGATGAAGGGATGCCATCTGCTTATCTAACCTAATCAGCTGAGGAATGCCAGATGTTGTGTTGCAGGCCTGCAGCTGGTCCAAGAGATAACCTTTACCAAAATGACTGACCCCAGAAATCACATTCTGACCTCTTAAGACCTGTCCATTTAGCTGGAGTTGCTCAGATCACAGAACACATGATTACTTATTTATGGTTAGAATAAAAATGATTGTAACAATGAGTTTCTCAGTGTCACATTACTCTGAAACAAAAATGCATATAGTATACAGTACTGAATATTCTGTTGTGTGACGACCTAAACACTGATTGCATTATCCCTAGTTGCCTTTCTTTGTCTGACACAGCAACGAACGAGAGTGTGTAAGGTGAAGGACACAAACAACTCATAGAAAAATGAATTAGATAAATCGTAAAAACATTTAATCAAGTCCGTCTTGATTGGCATTGTTCAGATGACATACAGTACATCATGAAATTACTCTGTAGTATTTCTAATATGGTGCTGCAGTAATACGTTGTAATATGTTGGTATACCCTGGTTCCCTTCAAAGAAAGCCAAACGTTTTTCTTCTTTTGGATTATTGCAGAAAATAAGCTCTGTGATGAACCAAAGTTTATGACTCTTAAATGTTTTGTTCATTGTGACAGTCTTCAAATTAACAAAACTTTGATGAATTTTGAACACTTAACACAAGCACCAGAAGTAAAAAGCTAAAAGAAGGCTACAAACTAACTACATCAAAGTCACATGACTTCAATAACACCTGACAACTCTTGCAGTCTATATTTAAAAAGAAAATCTTGAGAGTTTGAGTTTGAATAGTTTGTGTGATTATTATGAACACTATGAAAATATCTGAGTATAGTAATATCTGAAATATCTGATTTACTTTTTATAAGTAACGCAAGTAACATTGTTTTCCTGTTTATTCACCGATGCCTCACCTGTCCTTGTGTTGAGAGAAACTGGGAGTGAAGTGTGCTGAAGCACTTCCTTTAGCCTGAGGCTTATTCATTTCACTTTTGATGTGAAATGGCCTTTACAGGTTTTCTTTTATTAAAAATAAATAAGGAAGTCCAGCCCAGGGGACAAAAAGTAATGCAAAAGCAACGTAATGCAATACTTTCTATAAAAATTAAGTAATGCAATAAGTTACTTTTTTATGGAGTAACGCAGTATTGCAAGACAATTAAAATTGTGCTAAATAAGTGCTAAAATGCTAACTTGTTTCCAGGTTTTGGCCTACAAAAAAATGCACCCTCCTTTTAGCACTCTGTGGCCGTATTTACCTTACATGGTTCAAGTGACCCAATTACATTTTTTCCTCCCATGTGGCATACATCAGATATGACTCACGAACATGTAAGCAAGAAAAAACACATGGATAACGATGTTCTCAGATCGGTTTCAGGTATCATTCATGTGTGGAAATAAATCTGATATGAATTGAACATGAGCAGTTGATTCTGCCATGTAAGTGGACATTTCAGATACACCCGTTAATGCAAGTCGATTGTCACTGAAAAAGTGATGATGGCAAATGACATCAGCTCAGATGTATGCATTTCTGGGTCAGTACAACTACCTTGAGTTGTTTTGCCAAGTGTAAAGTAAATTTGAAGATACAGAATATGGGTCACATTTTTAAAAATGTAAGCTGCTAATCCAAAAATCTGTGCAAATCAGTGCAAATGCATCCTATTAGGCACTGAATCAAACACCCATTAACAGATCAGTCAAACGAATTGCCTAGGTGTCCTTAACAGGAAATTTTTTTTATGACAGAGTAGAAATAGAACAATCCGTTTTTTGTGTGATTTACTAAATTTGTGACAACATTACTGTCAGATTTTATCTCTGATTTGAAATATGAAATCTTAACAAGAAGTTTTGGGGGTATTCCCATTCAAGCAGATAATGTTGCCAAGATGGCCACAGAGTGAACTGAATTGCCTCATAGGGCTTTGGCACCGATCTCCTCTACTAGAACTATTTTATACCAACATTTTGTCCAGGTGAGTTAGAGAGCAGCAAGAGGGATGAGTGGGAAAAAGACAGATGATGTATCCCAGAGTGCACCTGGGATGCTGTCTGGACAATCCCAAGGAATGTCCGCGAAAACAACAGCATTAACGCAACATTCTGCATGTAGAAAGGTAAAAAAAAAATCCTTAGAAACAGTCAGATCGACTACCCTGAAAAACACACAACTAAACTAGTGCTGAGCACAGCATTTTCATTAACCGTTGCTCATTTTCCCTTCGGAGGGGGACTATGAATACTCCACTTCTAACAGACAAAGCCTCATAAAATTGCCACACGGTGTGCTTTCCACATGTTCGGAAAACAAATAAATGATGTTAAGAGGTGCAAAAGGCTCATGTGAGCTTGTCTCCAACCGCCTCCGTCGTCTGCCACCCAGCCTACTTTTGCCCCCTTCCTATCTTTTTTTCAGTCCATTTCCTCTGGTTTCACAGAGGCAATGTGTTGAGCAGATGTGAGTGATTATTAAGCAGAACCACTAGCCTCTTTAAATAGAATCCTGGCTACCCTGGGCCTCCTCCTCCGAGGGGACCAATCCTCTGGCTGCATACTCCTCTCCTGGGCTTGTTCGCAGCGTTTCGAGCGCTTTTAATGTTTATGTTTTTACGACAGCCATGTGCAGGCGAATTCTGCTCCCGCTGGGAAGGGGAGCAGAAGGGCATCATTGGAAGGCAGGAGTTCTGAGATGAAGAGTGTTTAATTCTTGCTTTTCCACACCAATTTTCAGCCTGGATACTACCAAAGATGTTGGACGGCTGCACGGCGTCCATGTCAAGAAACAGACGAAAAATGGCGCTCCCCTCACCAAAACAAATACACGTAGCTTTAGACTGATCTCCCTTGTCTCACACTGGGATTAAGTGCATACTTTGTCCGACAAGCATTTTGTACGGGCGCCCAAACACCCACAGACCTGCTCTCAAGTACTATAATAGTCATCAAGACTAACAGGTAATAACGCAATAGGTCATAACTAGATACAGCCAAACTTTGGAGTGGGTTTAGCTTCCTTCCTGCACAGACAACATGAATATGGTCCATTATGAACAGACTGGGATATTATAGCACTGGGAAAGGAAGGAGACGGTCGGCCATTAAAGTGCACAGATCTCGGGGCAGGGGTGAGGGGGGGTTACTTGTGTGTGTGTGTGTGTGTGTGTGTGTGGACAGAGGTGGGAGGGATGCGTTCAAGAAGCACATCTCCTTTGCTTTTGGATGAAAGGCATGTGTAAAATGACAGGCCTTTGACAATACATCAGTGTTGAGTTCTGCAACAAGCTCCTCTTCAGTGCTTCAGTCTGATCATAATTCTCACCTCATCTCTCATCTTTTTGCTGAAGGAAAATTCATCTAAAAGAGCAAAGAGTTTGTAGTACAGCATGTAAACAATGTGTCTAAGTAGTGTATGATCGTCCTTTTTGTGAGATATTCAATATAGCCATATTTTTTTCTTTCTGTGTCTACTGTTCCAATGCCTTTGAATACAACTCAAATGGCTTTACTCTAAACATCTTTACTTTAACTGCTGATGTTGGTAAAAAGTTGTAACAGCACATAAAAACAGATCCTCTGTTCTTGGTACACAAGTTACCACAAAATATTGTAATATGGCTGTGAGCTTGGCTAACTATAAAACTAGTTATGAAATACCATATGAATGAATGGAAAATTGTTATCATTAAATCAAATGATCGGTTGTCCTTTAAACAAACATTATTGGCATTTTAAAGAATCAGTGCAATAGAACTTATTTGACAGTACAGTTGCTTAATCATTTGTTTTTAGATTATATTTTCATTTAATATATTCATATATTTCAGATTATATTTTCATTTTCAAGGGCTACACCTGTCCCCAACCAACAAATACTAATCTAAGTCTTTCTTGATGTAAGAATATTCATTTGACTGTAAATTTAATTAAAATTAAAAATAAATGTATGTATTTAGCAGACGCTTTTATCCAAAGCGACTTACAGTGCATTCATGCTATCAGTTTTTACCTATCATGTGTTCCCGGTAACATGTAAATGTTTCTTATTTCAAAAGAAGGTACATATATTTGTATTAATCAATGAGTTGTGAAGAGAAATGTAAAACCTGTTACAGTTAGCCCTGGACTCCCTGTATAGAGTTACATTTTGACAGCTGCTCAAAGCCGCTGTCTATTAAGATCTTGTAGTCACTATAAAAGGGTCAGAACTTTGTCTTTATCAGTCTTGTATGCCAGTTTACATCTTTATGCCCAGTGTTGCTGTCACATTTTCTGATTTTACGGTAGATGCTAGATATAGCCTTCATAATCAACGCCATATCACTGTAAATCATTGTGCTATCAATAATTCCCGCAATCTCATTTGCTATAGTCCAGCGTCTTCACAGATTTGTTTGAAATCAATTACTTGAAACTAGTGATTTTGAGAATTTTCACATTCCAGATCCCACTACAAACACGGGTATAATTTCCTGCACAAACTATGCGGTGAAGATTTGGGTCACAAATGTAACACAAGCATGAGCTTAATATAATTATATTGACTTGGTTATATCATTGTAGTCGAGCAGCCAATTTGTTGTTTTCATGAAATACGTAGGCTATGCTGTACCATTGACAAAGTGTTGCTTAAGAGAGTAAATGAATGAAATACTCACAGTGAGACGGTCCTGTTGGGGAGCAGACTGACTTCGGGCGTTTCAGTCAGCTCCTTCCCAACGCAGCTCACTTTCCTCCGCGCCCCGGGCGCACTGTGCGCTTTACTGCGGTCCTCTGCGCAGCTGCAGCCGCTGGAAAGGAGCTCCGGACACCCTGCAGAGACTCTGTGAAGCAGCAGCAGGACAAACACACGAACCCAAAACGGGATGCGGACGCAGGGTCCCGACATTGTCCCCCACACTTTCAACTGCCCTGTCCCAGGTCAGCCCATGACATCCGGGCACAAGCTTTTCTGGCTGATAATAACTTTTAAATATCAATGCTGAGATACACAGTTATTCCTTTCCAAGTGTGAATGGATAGATCACCACGTTAGACTGCAACACTCGCACTTCTGTTAAAACATGACTCCTGTCACTGAGGCAGTAAAACATATCCATCATGTCATATTTCCATCATGCATTTTCTTTCCTTCATGTCCCAAATAAAATCGAAGGAGCACTTAAAAAAAAAAAAAAACTTTACGCATGTGACGAGCGCAAACGAGCGACGTGCAAAAATGTCACTCTGTCGCCTTTTTAAACGAAAGTGAAGTTGTAACTCGTGTGCTTTTGAGCGCCCCGCAATAACGATTCCTCAAAGCAGCTGTTTTCCATAATTTTTCCTGGTGTATTTCACAGGAGAATGCTAGTTGACTTGTCAAAAAGTCGCAGTCGCGCATCAGCAAACGTGACGCGCTGCGGCTCCGGTGCGCCCCGGGGTCCGTGTGGTGTCAGTCGAAATCTGACTTTGAATAACGGTCCCGATCATAATTTCAGGACTCTGGCGCTTTTCCTCTGCCATCCTGTCACACTCACACTCAGTTCCAGCCTCAGTGCGCACATTCCTCTCCCGGAGCCGCGCGGTCCTAGCGCAGCCAATTTAATGCCACCAGTATCAGTCTATTTATGGTAACACTATGAGCTTACATTACAGTATCCAGATCATGCTAGTCTAATTAATTATAGTAATAAAATGAACAGTGTATTTGCATTTGTGGAAAACATTCATACAAAAACTATTTGCATTGATAAAGTATTATTTATTTTAGCATTTTTGCTATTTATGCACTCAAGGTAAAATGAAAAAGATAAGTAGGCTAATAGTACAAGTTGATATAAATGGATATATGGATCATGAAGTCTGAAGTAATAGCTGATGAAAATTCAACTTTGCATCACAGGAATAAATATTATTTTTAAAGTATTTTAATTAATAAAAATACATCCATAAAAACAATCACAATAAGGTCTTTCTTAAATCTGTTTCTCGATATTTTCAGAAAGATATGTACATTTACATTTAGCAGACACGAGGTGATCCAAAGTATAAAAATGTGTCAAATTGCTAACAACACTTGTAATATACAATGCCAGGTGTATTAGACAACTAACTCTTAAAAACAAAGCTTCATAATTGGCATTAATGGCTCA
This sequence comes from Carassius carassius, assembly GCF_963082965.1. Classification (NCBI taxonomy): domain Eukaryota; kingdom Metazoa; phylum Chordata; class Actinopteri; order Cypriniformes; family Cyprinidae; genus Carassius; species Carassius carassius. The sequence goes on along the minus strand of NC_081775.1, from coordinate 10,231,085 downwards.
AAGTTCATGAAATGTTCTCTAAAGTGCAAAAAGATTCAATTATTAAAATATTAATCGAGTGAAAATAAAAATCATTCCATTTTAAACGTGAATTTTTGTCGACTTTTAATAGCACTGGGGTAGATCAGATGAAAATGGATAACTAATGTAAAACTAAAGCATCTTTGAAAAGGTTTTAATTATATGACCAACATGTGAGGAATACTGTAAGAATCCCTCAGCAATGGCAGCATTTGGTATTTTTCTTTAAAAACTCTTTCTCTCTGTCTCTCTTTATATTAGATATATGTTTGGACTTGGCATTAGTCATGTCATTAACATATTAGTCATGTCTACATATCAGGCACTATGACCCAGCTGGTCAGTTCTTGCGGCTGTCGGTGCCTCCTTGGATCTTTGCGTGCGACTGGACCATAGGAGCCTGAATGAGGCTTTGGCTGCGATGTGTACAGAGCGCATGGGGTCTGAGAACCAAAGAGGAGAAATTTAATACATCCAGGAAACAGATCATCAAGAATGACAGATATACAGTTGCCTCTTAGTTTGTTTCTCTTGGTTCAGACAGAACAAATACAACAGAATTGCTGACTTAAGTAAGCAGTTGAAGGACGATTTCACAATCTTCACATATTGCAAGCATTTCTCCAGCGAAACCAGTATTTGACTTATACTTACAGCTGTGTCAACATAAATGCACGGCTGAGGAAATGAAGACCACACTATAGCAGAGCCTTACACATTACCTATTACTATGTTATTACAGCATTGTAAACATGTAATAGCATACTGAACCGCACAAACTAACGCTCCCTATTTAGAATCATTATTGAACTTTTTTCAAAACTATATCCTCCCTTACCAATGACTGTTTACTCTGCTGCTGGATTATGAATGAATAAAAATGGGTTTAAATGCTCCAGTTGTTTAACAAACTGTGAACTCCAAAGCTGAGCCAAAAAGTGAGTGGCAGGCAATTACATTTCAACACTTGGATCCCACTAAGACAAAATGTGTGGATGATGGTCATGTGTCATGCATGTAGTATACACAGACTGGCTGAGGTTAACCTTCAGACGAACCAAAAGAAAACCACAGAGACGGAATCATGAAGGATTAAGGCTTATTTTGAAGGTCCCAGAGTTCTTGCAAATTCTGTTTGTCATTATTATAACAACAATGTGTGTCTGTTCAGTTGCTACTCAAATCTTCTTATCAGGCATTTGCTATGGAGGAAAAAAATGCTCCCATCAGCAGAAATGTTCAAAAGTTTCAAAAAGAGCTCGGGAAAGGAGGAAAGGGAACCAGATATGGACCTCTGAGATGTTTATGGGCCATGCTGTGAAATTCCCAACACACGTGATACTTAATTTCCTCGGGTCTTTGATGCTCATACTGTACTGGAAGTCAACGTTTACTTCCAGCAGAGCTAAAATACCGTGTTGTTTTATTTTAAAATGGCAACTTTTAATTTTAAAACCGACCCTTTTTGATATACAAGAAGCAGAGAAATAGGAAACCGTAGGCCACGTTTTGAAAATACTTTGGAGTAAACGGATGGAGGTTTTTAATTGAGGTTGACGTTCGTGTCCCGTGCCACAGGTTCAGACGTGTGAGCGCTGCCCGCTCGCACAAAGGGGGACTGTGTTCTGGCTAAAATTGTGCAAACCCACGTTTGTTATTGCTGTATTCGCTTCGGCACTGCGGAATAAGGGCCTGCAGGAAAGGCCATTCCAATTGCTTCCGGAAACAGACAAACGTGCTCCAAACGAGGTCTGTTTATCCTGCACTTTAAATAACGTTTTGAGCACGTTCCCTCCCCACCTCCAAGACACCCAAACCCTCCTCATCTGGTACGCAGTTTCCATTTAAAATGTCATGTCCCAAACTGCACATTACATCAAATTGTACTTAATGTCATCCAGACAAACTTTTATGTCCTTCCAACATTCTTGCGCACACTTTCGCGAACTCCCTCCTGTTCCCCCATTGCTTTTCTTTTCTAGCTCATATCGCCGAGCAAGCAGTATCTCTCTCTCCCTGAACAACATCTGGAGTCCATTCCAGGTGGAATAAAGAAGAGGGAATAGAAACGGAGAAGTGGGCCTCAGTCTTCAGTGAGAGTGAAAGTAATACAATAGGCAAATACAAGGAGGAAATGACACAGATAGTTATTAGGCTTTAGAGAGAGACAGCCCTAAAAATACTATTATTTTTTATTAATTATTCAAAAACAGTTTTTTATCTATTTAGCATTTATTATTATATATTTCAAAGAAATATTGTGAAATAATACTACAATTTATATTAATTTTCTATTTTTAATTTCACTATAAAAAAAATTTCAACTTAAAATAATCTGTTACCCCACTGCCTTAATTTTTTACTCAACTAAAATATATTTTTTATAAATATAAAATATAATATAGAATTTTAAGTTGACTAAACTTCATTGTTTTTACTAAACTTAAAATTTTAAGTCAGCAGGAGGAACATTTTTTCATTATTATACTGTAACTTTATTTTCTTAATGTATATACAATTATAAAGTTTTTTTTATTATTATTTAAATTGTGCAAGCTTGTTTCTGTCACAGGATTAAAACAAAACGAAAGAAAAAGATAATAGTGACTGTTTTTTCCTCAGAATTTAGACTTGATCTGAATCTGGATCTGAGTTCATGATATATACATTATATTTATGAGTGATTTTGAAAAGTCACACACATATTGTGAAATATTACCACAATTTAAAACTTTATTTTCTGTTATTGTAAAACTTCAATTTCAACTTTACTTAAAAATCTTCCATACTTTGCCATACTTTTGTATTGTATAAATATAATTTATTTACAATGCAGATATGATAAATAATAAATAATAAATGTTAATATACATTAGTTTTACATTTCTTTATGTAAGTATATACACACACACACACATAATAATGTGATATCAAATATGATATATTACTATGGTTCTTATAATACTAGTGACTTATCTTACAGACACTGTGTGTGAGACAGCTCCTCTCAGGGCTGAAGGTAATGACCCCCGCTGGCTGATGTCATTTCCCCTGGCGCTATCACTCTGATGAGGTCACTATCTGCCTCTGATCCACAGAGAGATTTAATACTGGTTGAAAAACACAACCAAATGTATGAAAGGCACAAAAACAAAAACACAGCCAACAAATATATAAAGAACACTTTGTGAGTTCATTTCAAAGCAGTGTTGGCGCGTGATTAAAGGATATCTACTTGATCTGAAGTCAAGTGACTCAGATATGGATGTTCAGCAGGCCTGTGTTTATGTACAGCGCCACCTTGTGGTGTCCGTCTGTTGATGTTAGTAATGTTTCAGAGGCAAGCATTTCTACTATCAACATCCAGGAGAACAGTTTTTCTTTCTTTCTTTCTTTCTTTTCTAAAAAATAATGAAAAAAAAAGAAAATTCACAAAAATCTCCATCAAATACGTTCTTCTTCTCAGAGTTCATGTATTACAAGTTGTACTTTTTTCAGGATATAAAGTCAGAATGACAAGACACAGTAAACTTGCAAACAAAAGTAAATGTGGAGTTGTGAGATTTAAGCTCAGAATTTTAAAAAAAAATAATAATACATGCAATGTTTTATTTTATTTTTTATTTTTTTTCAACATATAAAGTCATAATTACAGTTAACAGTAAACTTCCAATTCTGAGAAGACGACTCAAGATTTGCAAGATGTAAATTCCGAATTGCAAGACAGAAAAAAATAATTATTGCGAGATTCTTTTTTTTTTCAGAATTGCAAGAAAAAAGGTTTGATTTGGAGTTATTATTCAATTTTTTTTTATCCTGTGGCAGAAACTTCCATAATATACACCTACATACATAAAGAAATAAAGTTCCTAAAACATGTCTGTTACCTTCATATAACAAAAATGTTAAAATCTAAAATCTGTTAGTTTAAATTAAATCAACCATCAGAAAAAAATACTTGCAGTTGCAGAACCCCCATAAGATGATTGAATAACTTTCATCTGAATTAACATTTTCGTGTTAAGCTATTTCTACAGTGACATAAAACACCACAAAGACCAAGTATGTTCAAGTGGGCCAATATTTGACACAACCTCATAAAATGTCAGGCCTCAACAATGAGGTTAGAGAGCAGGAGTTAAGTGCGGACCACTTGAATGTACATCAGCCATTCCGTCAGCGTGTCCCATTAGGAAATCAGTCTAACAAATGTCTGATTGCTCCCATTTCCCTGTTCACCGGAGCACAGTTCCTGTCTTTAGTGTTAACCGCTGATTCCGTTTAATGGGCTTTTGGGGAAAGATTGATTACAGCGATGTCTGGAAACAAGCATGACCTCACACACATGAACAAAACACCAGAGATAACAACCCGTGACCTTAACTGATTGCTGGGAGAAACCTATGTCCAAAAATATCAAACAGCACAGGCAGGTCATTCATCTCCGACAAACAATGTAAATTGCTTCGGCACCGGTTATTTATGCTGGGTAGCCTAGTTTTATGAGAGAGTAAGTCTCAAATGAACTGAATAGACTGATTTAAAATCTCAATTGCTGTAAATAAAATGATTCATAAGGCTAAGAATGATTGCTTGTTTCCATTGTATTACTTGGACGTCATACATATTTCTTTACCAGTGAAAAAAGTCTAAACTGGCACCAGCACTACTAAACTACAGTACTAAACTACTAAACATGCATTGCAAGACAAATTTAGCTTGCTTTTCTAATGACGTCCTAATGGCTTGGTTCATTGTTTGCAGATAGCTAGTGCTGATTGACTGAGAACCAGCCAACCAGTGTTGCCAACTCATTACCAGGGGAAGTTGCTAAAGGCAGATCGATTCATTGCTAAATGAACATTTTGATGTCATTGTGTCATGACGTCATTGCATAATCATGACACAAAAAAGCATTTTTACATTTAAGCAGTGTACATAGTGTGCAACACAAAAGTCTGCTAAAATAGAAAACAATGTACTGTTAATATGAAGGAACGATCCATATTTATTTTTACAGGTGTTTTACCTGTGTTTTAAATTTCACATTGCATTTTGTGTTTTGAAGTTACAACTTAATGGATAACATCCTGGCAGAACATGACTGGTACCTTTGCAGTTTTTCCACATATTTTTTTCTTACAGTGTTCCTATATCTGAACAACAATTATATAAGCTAATATTGACCAAATGGAACTAGAAACCTAATGCACATTTGATGTTTGTACTGTTCGTTTGTACTTTCTCCAGCTCTCTCCAGTTTGATGTGCTGCTTGGTTGGCTAGCTGTTCAATGGTTTCCTCTTTTTGTGTAATTTAGATGAAAATGTGCCTTTTTATTATTTGAGTCACTTTACAAAAGTTGCTCAAAGTTGCTAAAAAACTTTTTTAAAATAGCTAAATTGGTTGCTATAGGTGCTTAAAAAAATTGCTAGGGTAGTCTGAAAAGTTGCTAAATCTAGCACCAAAATTTGCTAAACTGGCAACAATGCAGCCAACCATGCTAATCGGACGAAATCATCTCTAATGCCATCTAGCGGTCAAAAAAAAATCACAAAAAGACATTTTGTCGTCTTCACAATATCTGTGGGTGCTGTTTTGTTGAACAATTTTCCTCTCTTTTGAACATATAAAAACCTCTGCAACCTGTCTCATAAATTTACCATCTTATGTTAAAATAGGATAGCAGAATGAAAGGTAAATGTTACAGCTGCAAAAAATACAAAATAAAACATTTACCATTTTAAAATGTTTCCTACAATATGCCAACATAAATTAATAAATAAAAAAACTGCTTTCCAGGTGGTATATGAAACAAAAAAGACATACGCACCTGAAAGAAAAAATCAGTTTGTTTAGGCAGAAGAGTAAAGGCCATATAAGAAGAGAGAAATGTTGACTGAAATCATTGGTTCTGTAGTCTACCGACAAAGCGGTAAACTTGAATGTGAAAGTGAGAATCACCTCGAAGAACTTCGCCAGATTTATCTACCGATCCACCACCGTGGTGTACAGTGCTATCCGTTTAACGTTACCCGTCAAGAAAAGCGAGCTCGGCATCTGTTTTCTAGCGCTCTCTCTAGCGAGGAAATTATTATTATTATTTGTCTGCTATAATGTTGCCACTTCTTTTGGTCGCGTCGAATTAACAACTTATTTTGAATTAATTTCTTCGCAAAATGATTCACCTTTTCAAGCCCTCGAAACGCCACCCGCTGGTCAGTACGGTGTAAATACAACAAAAGCTTAGCCCAAACTTTCATAAAAAACACTTTTTACAAGCCAATTGCACATTTTTATTGAGGGTGTAATATATTCAATTAACTAATCATCTAGTAAAATTCAATATGGAATGTCTTTAGGTGATCGTTATTTTATTAATATGTATGGATTGTTTTCTTTGTTCTATGTTTTATGTCAACTAGCCCAGACCAATAACTACATCTTTTTCTCTTGATTACACAAATGTATCATTGAAAATCATTAAAAACCTTGATCTGATATCAGGCAAAAAAAAAAAAAATTTAATTGAGCTGGCCACTCAATTACCTCAATCCTTTTAGTCTGAAACCATGTTGCTCACTTACTCAGGAGTTTAGGGTCATTGTCTTGTTGAAACACCCATTTCGGGGGCACTTCCTCTTCAACACAGGGCAACATAATTGATTCAAATGCCTAATCCCTGGTACACTATAAAAAGCCCAACACCATATAGCATGAAAAACATCCCCATACCATGATTTTTGCACCAGCATGCTGTGAATGAATTCTCGATTTAAACTCCACACTGCGGTTACTTCCAACACAACCTTCTCACTGAAGCAGTGTGCATTTGATGACAGCTGGGTCTGTTGCTTTTCTAATATGCTACTACAAGTAACTTATTTGCATTGCAGAAATTTCACTAAACTTATAATAACAGTGGATCATCAGGATTTGGATTTATCACCACTGTAGATCATCGCTATTTAGTGTCAACCACTGAAATTCTGAAACATTTCAAAACCGTTATTGTGAAACTAAGCTTCATTTACTGAAATCATGTGACTTTGGCAGTTTGATACTGGATGCAAATAATTTGTATGCTTTCTAAGCTTCACCATAGACAGTAAAAGAAATGGACACAGCGACCCCATTGGAATTCAATTGAGACAAGTGAAGCCCATTTTTAGCGATTTTTAGCACTTCCGTTTCTGACGCGCAGACTCAAACTAAGCTTGATGACGTCAGCAACCTGTCTGACAGATGTAAATCTTCTAGTGGCTGTGCGTGCAAACTGCCATCGTTAATCTTGCAGAGACGGCGAGCTTGAGCGGGGAGTTCTTTGGCGCGTGAGTGAGCAGGAGTAAGTATTCTGATTAATTATTTTGTATAGTATTTTAAAATGTAACGCCAGGGCTTGTATCTATGGGCTTCTCTCTTGACGTCTCCCCGATTGCCTGCGAGCTTCTCCTCCTGTCTGTACGGTAATTTCTCTACTGTGCGACAGAGAGTCGAGTGGTTATGACGCAATCGTTAGCCTATTTTTACAAAAACTTTCTACGGGGCCATAATGTAACATAGAAGGTAATGGAGCCCTTTATACATTGTTGTGTATCTTTAGAAATAAATAATGGACAAATGGAGTCTCACGCCTCAGATGTAAAGTTATTCGCTGTCATAGTGACGCCAAAATGAATGGGAGTCAATGGGATGCTAACGCAAGTGAAGTTCTGCTACAAGATGGCGGCTACAAGATGGCGGCACGCAGCCGACTTCAACTTCCGGTCGACTTCCTTCCCGCCTGAGCTTCACAAAGTAGTGTTTTCAAAGTGTCCATCACTACGCATAATTTAGCCCGTATTCTCATTCCCTATAGGTCATTTGGCTATGTATATGGTTGTTGAAGAAAATAAATTGTTTTTAACATGCTGTGCCTTCCAAAAGTTCATCTATCGTGATCTTCCTGTTTGCCATATAGGCCTATGGAGTGGACTGTACTTAAAGGGGGAAGTTCAACCAAAAATGAAATTTCTGTCATTTACTTATACTGAACTTCTTCTGGGGAAAAAAAAATTATATACACACACACACACACACACACACTGTGGAAGTCATCAACTGTTTGGTTACCCAGCTTCTTCAAATTATCTTTTTGTGTTTAACAGAAGAAAGAGCTTTAGGGTGAGTAAATGAAGCACCTTTACTATAAAAACGCATTTATAAGAATCAAACAACTTAACCAAAATACCATAATACAGCAAAACAGACAAAAGCAATTCATCCAAATATCCACTGATAATCAGAAAGCTTTTTTTTTATTTGAAACGGGAAAGGTAAAAAGAGAGGCAACCCTACAAACACAATGTGAGGATTCATGATCCATTTGCCGAATTTAATCCACAAATGTTTCACATCGTTTGCTCTGATACTCCTTTCTCTTGCATTCAAAGCTGAGCATGATCCAACATCTCTCACCCGAAAACACACAATACAGTCAAAATGAAACATGCAACCCTGAACACGAACAAGTGCGTGCAAACCCTCCACTCAGTCCGCATACGGTTTAAGGTGAAAAAATAAACATATTTACACACAAATATCATCATTTCTTAGATATCCCTTATTTAGTACAAAGCATATGGCAAATAAACTATGCAGAGGTCTAAATGCGTGCTCCTGTGTGGATGGAGGAATTGTTGTGGATAATGTCTTTTTATAAAGGGAGAAATATACATCAAACTAAGAATCACTTCCAAGTAATAATTAAACCCTTCAGTAACAAGTGCAAACAGAAATCAGTGAAGTTGTTTGCGACTATTTACACACAAATACATCAAGGAAACCAGTCCTGTGATTAGCACTGATGATGCCCACTTGAAGAATCTCACCATTTGAGTCTCGGTATGGAAAATAGCTACTAAATTTAGCCAAAAAACTATTTAAGATAAACCCAAGTTAAATGTCTATTGAAAAACAAGCAGTTTTCAAAGCATAAAACAACATGTGGAACAGGCAGGTAAATGTAGAAATTCAACTGTATAGAAATACCACGCTCTAACAGAGACGCCCCCTTCCAAATCCATTAGATCAAAGCTTATAGTCTCTATTCAAGGGGTATATAATAACTGGAGAAGAGGACACAATTGCGGCAGGTCCCAAAGCTGCAAGTGACATTACACCAAGCACTCAATTTGGCTCCCATTGGACAACGTAGCAATGACATCAGCATCTTCTCCTCTCTATACTCGCAGCCAATCAGAGGAGTTGGAGGTGGCATCAGGAGGGCGGCTGCTTGGGCGTCTCAGTGGTTTGGGGACACAACGGAGCGATAGTTATTGCCGGGGCCCTGGTATCTTTCTCTGGCATGTTTCTCGCAGTACATTTTGTCCTCCACCCAGAAGTGGCCGCGCATCTTTAGGTTGAGCCCGCATTCTGTACAGGTGTAGCACGCTGGGTGACGGAAGCGATCGTCTGTGATCCTCACGGCCTGAGTTCTGAAAGAGGAAGGAGAATTAAAACTGTTAATGTCACTGAACACAACAGTTGTTTCATGACCTAGTGAGCTACTCTATCTTCTAAAGGCTGGAATACACTACACAGTTTTATTTTTTTAACTGAGGGTGCTATTGATTCCGTTTGACTGTGCTTAGCACCCTCTAGAACCCCTGTAGAACTGGTCCTGTGTCTCTGCTTAAGCTGTGGAGTTGTGTTCAGGATCAACTTAAAAGCTTAGTGTAAAGTAGGGCTGCACAATGTGTCGTTTAAGCATCGATATCGCGATCTACGAATCCACGATAGTCACATCGCAGGATGTGCGATGTAGGCTGTCGTAGTTGATCCGTTATTCATTAACTGTACGGGCCAGCTGCTCCCCGGCCCTTGACGAATGTGATTCGCGGATTAATTGCACAGCTAAAACAAAATAGAGTGAAAGTTTTGACAGGGCAGAGAGAGAGAGAGATAGAGCGCGCGTGAGAGAAAGAGAGAGCGAGAGAGATAGAGAGAGATAGAGATAGAGAGAGAGCGCGTGAGAGAGAGAGAGCGAGAGAGAGATAGAGAGAGCGCACAAAAGAGATAGAGAAAGAGAGAGAGCGCGCATGCGCGCGCGCGAGAGAGAGCGAGCGAGTGAGCGAGCTGTCTTGCTCTCTCTCCCTCGCGCATATTAATCAATTGACTTGATGGTGTCGATGTTTAAATCATTTAAAATGAGAATGTAAGTGTTCACCCCATTTTTGTTTGTAAGAAAAAATTTGATTAGATTTCATATCGCAATATCGCTGAAAAATAAAATATCGCAATGTCATTTTTTCCCAATATCGTGCAGCCCTAGTGTAAAGTTTAGTGTACGATGCTCAGTTTTTCTCTGTTGCCACTTACAAAGGTGGCAAGTACTGTATATTATGCCTAGCGTTTTCAGATCTCTGCAGGTTGTGTATTTCAGCCTCAAGGCAGCATCCTAACTGCAACAATCTGCAGTGACTGATTTGGAATGCTCTATTCAGGTAGCAGCTTTGCATGCTACAAAGATAGCACTCAGCACACGATGCATGGAAGAACTGAAACATAACTGACTCAAATTATGACTGATGTAAGCATTCTGCTAAGCTAACAACTGACTACTGTTAAAAAAGGTTCTCCAACAATTGTGGCTAGAAGGGATGAAGCTAAAACAGAAACTAATAATAAATTACATTTTCTACCTGTTAGGTTGTGTTTTATTAACCTCAGCACCTACCCCTTACAATAATGCAAAAACAGTAATTATTGCTGTACAGAGAGACAAAAATTACAATATTTTGATGTGTGAATCTGTATACCATCTAGCCTTAACGATGTGGAATAAAAAAGTAAACAGATTCATAGCTGCATTGGTATCGATGTCCATTTCACTGAAAAAAAGAAAGAAAAAAAAAACTGAATTTTTCTCAGAAGTATGAGATATGAACTCACAATTGTGAGTTATAAAGTCAGAATTGCGAGATGTAAATTCACAGTTCTGACTTTTTTTTCTGAGAAAAAAAGAATTGTGAGAAAAGTTGTCAGAAATGCGAGATACAAACTCAACATTTGACAAAAAAAGTCTTTAAAAGTTTTATTCCGCAATTGCAAGTTTATATCATACAATTCTGAGAAAAAAAGTAAGAATTGTGAGATGTAAACTCATAGTTGTGAGAAAGAAAGTCAGAACTGAGATAAGTCGCAATTACATTTTTTATTTCTTATTCAGTGGCGGAAAATGGCTTCCATAACAATGAAGCAACTGTTCATCGGGTACTTAAATCACAAAACATTATAATCAATAGAAATTAATGTTAGCATGTTGCTAAGCTAACAACATAGTTGTTCTTAAGCACAGAAATAGAGTACACAAATTTTAGGTAAACTATTTTTTCCCCCACCAAGGTCATCGTAAGACACTTTAGTTGGATACTTTACTGAAGTACTAGTACAACAAATTAGAAAGTGGTCAAAAGGTGTTGCCTTTTTGAGCAATTCTCTTGTTGGAGAGCATCTAACGTTCCTTAAAATGCTGTCTAGGTAGACAGTTCACTAGGTTTTGAAACAGCTGGTTTGGTGAAGGATTGGTGAAGTGTTTATCTCACCTAATGAAGGTGTTGATGTGAAATTCTCAGGGTAATAGAATACGAATGAATACCCACTGAGATGATTTCATCTCAATGGTACTCAATCATCAACTTAAATGAATGCAAGAGATGATGAGACAACTCTTCCTTAAAGGCTAAACAACACTTTCATCAAGTTACCGGCTCATTAACTTCTTATGCAATCCCAGCATGCCTGTGCAGAGACTGAGGGATTTGGGCGTTTTTTCTTACACAATACTGGTGCCGCATTTTTCACAGGTGTGGTATTTCTGCCCACCAGAAACCGGGGACGTGGTCTTGGAGGGGCTTGGAGACAACTTGCTTGGAAACTGGATGGCGGCCTCTGTGAAAACAAATAAAACCTTCAGCGCCTGGAGCAACATCCTTTTGCTTCCACCCCCACCCTCATCATCTGTCAACAGCACACCTTCACCTGTAGCAGTTTCTAATGGACGTTTAACGTTCTTTAAGAAGCTAGTGTGTGCTTAATGGTTTGGCACCACAGTCTCCAATGTCTGTAAACCGAAAGTGGACCAGACTTTATACATTGACTGAAAAACCTTGTTGTGAGACATCTGAAGTCTCACCTTTCTCATCAGCCTCCAGCACCTCCTGCAGCATCTTGAAGGTGTTGGACTGGCGAGGAGCCGCACGGGATTCTTTGTTCTCCTGAATCATCTTGTACACCTCGGAGTCTCTGTCAAACCTCTGCATGGCAAAGTCCAAACTGAAAGAGAGGGAAATTTAAATTTGACGCCACCTGAAAAAAACAGCACTCAAGGAACAAAAGACAATCTAAAAGTGATGAAGGGCCTCAGGTAATCGATCTCTGGGTTATATTAAAAACATATACTCACACTAGTGTAATATAGGGTTTTATAGCAAAAAAGAGAGATATGATTACAGATGCCTTTAAGGCAAAACTAAAAAATACTTTGTGAAATGAGATGTTTGAATGGTCTTATGCTCTTATGGCAACTTCTAATGTCATTATGGATTATGTCTGCTATGTTATTTTGAGTATAAAGATTAAAAATACATTAAAACATTAAAAATAGATTTCAAATAGCCGTAGACTAAGCCTTTCTACATTACTAGATAGCCAAGAGCTCTGTACTAACTTAAGTGAATAACCTAAAATGTGGATTTGAGTCATCCCGGCCTGGTAAATCTCAAAAATGTGATATTTCCATCATATGGAATATTAGTATTTTCCATTTTTTCTCTCCGTTGTTGTTCCCCTCGCTCCTCTGGTTAGCCCTACTCTGTCTGAATACAACAATTAGCAGACAGTACTTGTATGGGAAAGGAAAGATTGAAGAGAGCGGGGTTTTGAGAAACTTAAATCAGGTTAATGAGCTGATTAGAGTGCAGTTACAGTAGCCGTCCAGCGGGAGGTTAACAGCTGCATTTTTATGCACCGTCATAAACACAGAGCTTTCTCTCACACAAGCATCCTATTACTGCTTTACACCTATTGGGGCATTGCCATACAGCCTGGAGGAAAAATACAGGCATATGAGAGTAATTAACATTTTAACCTGCTCTTATAACTTTTAATAAACGAAGACAGACTCTTACTGTACATTATTGGATGTATAACAAATGACATGCAGTGCATTTAAATGTAGATCACAGTGAGGTGAGGCCTTTTCTTTTTGAGTGAGCATACTTGTTCAGAACTGACAAACCAACAATAATTATTTTATTCCTAAATGAAGGCATGAGGAACATATTACCAGATCCTTTCTGGCGCAGTGGCCTTGTGATAGTTTGCTGGTGTGGTTTGTTGCCAAAACACATGCCATCAGGATTTCTGCTGTGTACAAAGGCCACGACATGCACTAAGAAATGATTAACCGATAGCCAAAACTATCAAACAGAACTCTCGACCTGATTTGCAGCGTAAAACATAGGGTGGAGAATGACACAATCAGAGATTGAGGGTTTGATTGAGTTTCTGGGTGTGGTTGTCACCAGAAACCCACATGACAGCATGCATGTCATATCATAGCTGACACGACTGTTTGAGTGTGTGCAGGACAAAAAGTGCATTTCTGTAACTCGTCCAAAACAGAAAATGAAAAAGTAAGAAGCATTTGGAATAGCCATTACTGAAAAAAAGCATTTAAAGCCACTATAAATCTCCAAATAAATGGTATGTTCACTATCTGCACAAAGGCTGTTCAATGAGACAAGCTTCAAATTGAAACCAGACAGAGTTTGAGTTTCCCCTCAAAACTCTCCAGCACCTCTCAGTTCCCCCACAGGGCTGTTGTACTCAAATCACCGGACATAAAACAACATTTTTATGGGTGCGACGCCTCCAATGAGACCAAAGAGTAGGATATCGAACAGGGGAGCATAGTGGGCCCATTGTGAAAGGACCTGGTTGTCCCCTCCTGCTGTAATGGATATGCATGTTTATCCCTCCGTATACTGTAAATGTGCCATTTACTGAGGTGAAGTCGATATAAATTATCGAAACATGCATAGAAAGAACTTTCCATCCATCTTCAACCGCCCCCCCCCCCCCCCCCCTCACAGCTTAACTATGATTACAATGTTGCTAAACAGGCTTCAGATGGAGCCGTGAAAACAGTCGACACAGCATCATTACATTACAGCGCTGAGAACAGAGCGCAGTGCAGGGCTCACATTACAATATTTCCTCTCCCCCCCCAAACTAGCTTGTCATTGCTTGGTAAGTTCGAGGAAGATGCCTGAAAAGTTTGGACTTACCTCAAGAGCAAACAAAGACAAATTCCTATCCAACTAGTTCAACTCTTGTTGGAACAACAACAGAGCCTACGGTGACAACTGCACACACAGAGATATAAGAAAGTTTAGAGATTCAGTCTGAAAGGTGCGAGTTTAGCCTGCCTCGTATTGGTTGACAGCCGAAAAAGAGGCGTGGCTGATCATTTTTGACATTTTCTTACTGGATGAGCAAGGAGGAGGTGGGGTCATGGGTGTGTAGAAGAGGGAAGAAGGGTGCAGAAATTAGGAGCAGAAATTATATAATCCTTTTCTAGAAATCAAGACAAAATGAAAAAAGAAAAAGAAAAGAATGCCATGTTTTGACTCATTTAGACATCTGACATAAAGAGCCAAAATAAATCTCTTCTGAGAACTGTTCAAAGAACAGAATCTAAATGACATCACATTACAGAATCTCACAGCTGTACAGATATGTTCATGTAAAAATCTATCAGTGGAAGCAAAAAAATAAACTGTAGGGTTATATGCATTAATTCAGCGCCACTTACTAAAAAAATGCATAAAAAAACAAGCAATTAATCGTGTCACCAGAAATAACTTTATATCTGTCTGTTCTCTAGAACCGCTTTTTGTAATGTTTATTCTATTATTTACTGGCCTGCATCAATAATGTCAAATCAAATAATGTGAATTGTTTCCATTTTGGGATTAAAAATACATGTAGTTTGCTTACATGACATAAATATGCAATTCATTTTATTAGAAATTAATTTAATCTGTCATTCGATTAAAAATGCAGCAGCATCTGTTCAAGACAAGTGTATATATACCTGCGTCGAGGAGAAATAGGCACCTCTCGTTCTATGGGGCTGTGTGGAGAGTATCGTCCAGGTGGAGTTGGAGTCCGACTGGACACGGAGTTACTGCGGAAATCCACGGAAGAGATCTCCTACAGAACACACAAAACACAGCACATCAGTTTCAAAGAGAGAGAATAATGCAGTCTGTAGTGTTAGCTGTATCAACCCTAAGTGTGTGTGTGTGTGTGCGTGCACAAATCCCAGGATCTTCCCACAGTCTCATACCCCACGCTGAGACACCTGCAGTTGCTTAGAGATGTCTGGGGTTGAGAAACCTTGTGTTTGTGTGAGCACAGTCTATAGGCCAGAAATACTCCCACCCTTTCATTTTAATAATGAAAAAAAAAAAAGATATTACCAAGGTATTTGGAGTGCAATGTGTAACCAGCATCAGAAAGTGGATTTCATCAAGAGTAGATCATTCAGCAGGACAAATGATCTTATAAAGAAACAGGAGGGGTTGAAAATACAATGCTAGACTATTTTTAAGTGGCCAGCAATCAATCCAGATCTATATTCCAATGAAAATCAATAGAGAATATTCCAGCTCATACCAGAACAGAAGGACAGTTTGAACATTGGGGAAGGCATTTAAAATTATGATGGGAGCGAAGCATGACAGAACTTTTCTTCTGTATTGTGACATATCCGAGAGAATACTTTGACACTTTTCATTCCTTGTTATACCATTAAATTTAAATGATTTTTGGGGGGGATCAAAATACATGTTTATAGCATTCACATTGTGTGTAAATGCAACTTAACTGTTTTCCCCCTCTCTAAACGATGCAATTTTGACCTGTGTAACCTATAGATTTTACTAGTGCTGTCAAATGATTAATCATGATAAAAGTTTTTGTTTACATAACATATATAAGAGTACTGTTTATATTTACATTTATTATATTTACATTTATGCATTTAGCAGACATCTTTATCCAAAGCGACTTACAGTGCCTTCAGGCTATAAATCTTTATTTTTTTTTACCAGTATGTGTGTTCCCTGGGAATCGAACCCACAACCTTTTGCGCTGCTAACGCATTTATTTATTAATGTATATATAAATACACACAGAAATGCATTCAGATCTGAGAGAGAGACTTTGTACAGACAAATTCTCCATTGGTTCTCTCATGTAACATGGTTTTATAAACTTTTAAATGACTTCCAAAAATAATATATGTGGACAAAGACAACAGGGATGAAGAAGTGATTGTCAGATGCTTAGACTATGAGACACACTCCCAACACCTCATGGCTTTCCTCATACATCAGTACGAAACTAGATGAAAAAATTATTCCTAATTCTAACTAAAGCTGGAAGTATCCAGACCTGTCATCATCTCAGCTGCTCTGAGTGTCCGGATTATCTTTGACTGTGATTTTAGCTGGATTCTTGGCCATAGAGAGCCCGAATACAATCGATTTCACATTCATTCTACATTTACATGAGGAGCAGCTGTGCGGAGAGTGTTTTGTGTCAGTCTTGGGAGTTCCTGATGGCCGTGCATATCTGCTGGAGCTGCTGGGAAAGAGATGAGAGTGATGGAGAAGGCATGCTAACAGATGTTTGGCCCTAATGCTGATGAATGGTGTCCTGGGCAGCACTTCTGACACCAGCCGAACTAAATAGACGAGTCTGTTCCCAGGCCAGCTCCAAACGACAACTTCCATCTGGGGCTTTTTGGCTCCAATCAATCAAATTTCACAAAAGTGCAGCCAAGAGCATTTCCGCCCACTTGAAGCAATTATCAGCTGCTGTGATGATCAGTTTCACTGCTGGAAAAATGTGGCCAGTAAACACTAGAGCAATCTCAACTCTACAAATTCACATTCAAAAGTTTCCTAAACACATTTAGCATTTATTATGAACAGGGAGAACTGGGGTAAGCTGTGCCACTTTCTGTCAGCTCTTGTTTAGTCATGGGGAACGTGATATTTGAAATAAATAAAACATAGAGGGATAGAAAAAAAAATCAATTTATATGCATTTCCATTTGCAGTCAGAAAAAGAGCATTATATTTCGGTGAAACAATTTGTGTAATTAAATATTTGTAATTAATATAGTTTATAATGAATGCCACTATAATGTATGTTTTATATTTTTATTTTTTGTTCTGTATACCATTAAACTTAAATAATTTGTTGTTAAGCGAGGGGGGAAATGTGTTTATTGCATTTGTAATGTTGTAAAGTTTTTTTTTTTCCTCCCTCAACAATGCAATTTTGACCTGGTACGACTTATTTTTACTGTACTTTCGAGAAATATTTCCACTAATTATGTTAAGAAAAAATAAACTTCATTAAAAATGACTGCACAAAATAAAAGATGTGTCTTTTTTATATGTCTTTAAATGTGTTTATTTTAATCTATGTAGTGATTATTAACCAAATTAGTTTTTACAACTAGGACATTTTTTAAAAACTGCATAAAAAAATACCAGGTTTATATAACAATGAAAAACATTGCCAGCCAGTTTTATATGAGGAGCCCTTTCTGCATGTGTTAATATGACAAACTTTGTATCCCTTACTTCTTTTACAAGTGATGGAAGAAGGGAAAAATGCAGGCAGAGAGGTGTATATTAAGAATCCGGCCACTAGGGAGAGACATACACAAACTAAACCTCAGTCTTACGAAGGAGAGCACAATGCTGACATCCTTTGACACTGTTATGGTTTTTATGAGTAATGCACTCATTGCTCTCAACTTTTTTCTATTGCAAAATATGGATCAGTTTATTTGGATAACTTGTAAGAAGGAAAGTGCACTTTTCCCTCGATCCAAACAAAAGTTTCCTGTAGTCTAAACTTGTGCTGGATGGCAATGATGGCATCCAGGCTTTCAAAAGAACTTCATGGAAAAGTTCACAAGTTCTTGCATTTGTATATCCATAGTTTCACATTGTTTTGATTTCTACTCAGGATTTTATCATTGTAACCATTTTCTAGTGACTTCATTCATTTCAATGCTCATAAGTCTTAATTGGTCCAAGGAGACACAGCAAGCAAACAGGTGCATTTATTTATTTTTAATGATTAAACTTAGAATCTTTACCAGGTAGATAATAAAACAGATTTGCATTGATTATGGGACTAGAACGAGATCTAGTGCAACTACCGAGATCACAGAAACATGTTAAATGAGTTAATATTCTAACATCACGTCTTAACTCTCAGTATTATTGCCCATCAACCCTATCTGTTTGTTTCTTCCTTGTTACATAATTTCCAATCCGTCATCTGTGATTAGTTAGCCATTAGGTTAACCATATTCAATTGCCCAAATCTACCCTAAATCAAATGATTCAGTCTACTTGAAATCAAGCAAATCAATGTTGCTTTCTTAACACAAACTGACAAGCCTGGCATTTAGAAAGGGAGTTTCCCCTCACACACACCCAGGAACAAATCTCTGGCCATGGACAGTGCCAAGGGCTTCTCCATCACAAACCGGCACAGGCCAAGGATAAACTAGTCCAGTGTGTTGATGTAGGACTGCCACGAGGAAATGGACAAACGATTTAACACTCAAGTTAAAAAATAAAAAATAAGTGGTGTTCGGATTCCCATGGCAAAACACATCACCATGATGCTGGATGAGTTGCCAGGGTGTTACTGTGCAGTTGTCAAGCTGTTATGAATGGGTTTGTACCATGTTGCCACAACATATGTGGAAGGTTTCTACACTGTTCACTCTGGTGCCTACATATGGCTCTTCTTCAATGTACACCATTTCTCTCCCCATTCTGGCATCAGCCAAATTATACATTTAAGTTTAATTGAAAAAAAAAAACTGTAACAGGTATTAAAAGAGCACAATTTATACAAACACAATCTTAAATAAAACCAAACTAACAAATCAACAGTCAAAACAAATTAACAGTCGAATCTGTCTAACCACAACTTCACAATGAACAAATTATTACTGCACTTCTCACAATAACATAAAAGATTTCCAACGATGTGTTCTGCATGTTTAGGCTGTCAGTCATAATAAAATTTGAAATCCAAAGTTCTGTCACTGAATCTGATATAATGGCATCATCACATGTCACAGCTGAGTGATGTTTTGAACTTTAAAACATACAAATCCTGTACGTAGCACTGGGGAGAGAGAGCAATCAAGCTTCGGTTTGGATCGAGCAACTGAATCAAGTGTGAAAACACCCTAAAACAGTGAACCTCAAATATATTGTAAAATGGTTACAAAAACAGTCCATGGAACAGTCCAGGGAACGCGGTCAAAATCCAGTGATGGGACACTTCACACCTGTCCGCCATCATTGACTGATGGAGGAAAGCTGAAAAACTTGGATCTGGTGAAAAGAGGAAGAATTTCTTCCAGGCCTTAGGTAGATGTAGAAGACAAGATTACCTCCCAAACAGTGTTAGACACAAATGAGCCGCTCCGGGCCTGCAGCACTAACTCATTGAGCTGGCAAAACTTCTAGACGCAGTACCCATCAACAGCACAGTTAAGATCTAGACAAGCTCGCCAGGAATGCTGTCGAACCCAAACAAGAGCATAATGGGAGAAACAAACAGTCTCAGACATGGGGGCTAAAGGAAGAGACTGTAAGCAGAAGACGGCTTCTGCTATTCCATTAATTGACTTGAAAACGACCTTGACTGTCCGGTGACCAATGAAACGCAGTGTAAATCCAAACAGGTCAATCACTTTTGTGCTTGACCATTTATAGTGTTGAAGTGATGTTTTACTGGGAAAGGGATGCATTCCCTTCTTGCCCTCTGTGTATGTGTGTGTGTGTGTGTGTGTGGATGTAAGCTGTGTTTGTGTTGGACTGAGCTTATGAGAAGGAAAGGAAAGGAAGTCAATGTGCAATCACATGCTTTTCCTCAAAGCCCAAACACACACATACTCCAGTCTTTCCTCTGGCTGGCACAGGTCACTACGGCTGATTAGCTTTCATCTGTACCGTAATCAAGACCTCTAAACATCCTCGGGACAGCACTGCACATACACAAACGCTATCTACAAGACCACTTTGGATTTAAAAGTGATGAACGCACAGATTGGCTGCTTGTGATGACTCAAAATGGTGATGATTAGCTCATGAATATTAATAAAGTCATGCACAAATAATTTTACAAATTAGAACTTTCCAAAAATCATGTAGACAACAATGGGAACCTATAAACCTTGTTTTTTTTAGTTTAGTTTTTCGTCTGAGGTGAAGAACGTCAATTTGTGTGATTTTACATTTAGATATCTTTTCATATTGATGTCTAATACCATGTTACCACAGTAACCAATGTCTTAAATGTACAAAAATAGCCATATACCTAAAAATATCTGTGGTTTTGATGAAAACGATGGTTGCCATACCAATTTTTTCTTGTTAATTTAAAGAACATGTAGGCGTTAAAGTTACATTTTTATTTTTTTTAATAATGCAATTTTGATAATTACAGAAATATAAAAGTATTCATGTCAGGGGCAGCAAGGGAGGCAGTGTCTCCTTTAAATAGAGTAAAAAAATTGTAGTGTGAAAAAAAAACAAATATTATAAAGTGTATAAATAACTTGTTTTTCTAAAGAATCAGCAACACAAGGTAAAGTTACAGCAGGAGTTGGCATCTGTCTCGCCTCCCCTGAGCCCACTGAGTTTTAACAGACCCCCTACTTTACTGAGGGTGGGGGGGGTGTAATTGAGAATGAATGGGGGAAAGTCACATAAGAGGAGCCAATTTCTCCATTGCGATATGGCTGGTTATGATCGGCTGTGACATGCATTTGAGTGCATTCGGGAATCAGTCTGAATGAACAATATAATGGTGGTACTGGGAAAATTTATTTAAAAAAAGTAAATAAACAACTCATACACTACTTGGTTACATCAAAATAAGAGTTGAAATGGCCTGAAAACGTGACCTGTGTTTTTAGTGAGTAATCAGCTTGGGGAAATTTACAGTAAATCTCTGCGTCTGTGACCATTATTTACAGAGCTTTGATAAATGATGAATAGTTAAAAGGATGAATATTAAAAACAACAACTGAATAGAAGTTAATACTGAAAATAAGTTATAAAAATTATTAATAATAATAATAAAATAATTGTGACTGCCTTGAGTTATTATGGAATAAATGTAAAAAGCTTAAACTTGAGACTGATACTTGGCTTTCATAAACAAAATATAGATTACACTGTTAATGTAAAATAAAAATAGCATAACAATAAAAAAGCATAAAATAAAATAGCATAGAATTTCTCTCTCTCTCTTTCTGATAAGTAATGTTTATTTAATAAAGAAAATATGACATGGACATGCATTTATATTTGATTTAAAAAAATAAAAAAAATAAAACAAAACTGAGAACTTTGCCTCATTTCAGAACAACTCTGATTTACATTGCATTTTCAAACTGAATTCATTATATATGTTTTGGTATTTCTTTTGTCTATTGTAGGGGACACAAGGACAGGCTCTTTTTGTAACTGAAAGCTGGGACTGACTTACATGCAGATGCTATATTTAGCTTTTCAAGTTCTCATTCATTTTTCTGTGAGTGGTCCATCTCCCCCTTATTATACAGTCTCTGCTATTTCCATTCAAAAATGTGATGGTTTCATTACCCAAAGCTACTCACCATATTAGTGTTTTTTATAGTGACGTGCCACGTGTTTGTTTAGGATAATAATGTCATCAAACCGCACTCATGGTGCCAGGGATTTTGATTTACCAGCCTTGCGACACATTCATGAGCATGGTGACTCCCTCCCACACGCAAGCCATAACAATTCAGTTTGGGGCTTCCCACCGCATGATTCATTTGGTGTGGTGCATATGGCATGACTACTGTATGTATCAGAGGACGCAGTGGAACACTGAGCACTTTGAGTTTAGGCACCAGGGTCCAATGCACTCACTGCAGCCAAACCTTCAGCAGAGCTTTGTGAAGATGCAAAGAGTTCGGTCTAAGCAGTGAAGATCTTTTGCATGGTGGGCGTTTCAAAAGCTCTTAAGAACATGTGGGGGGGTTGAACCTACATACTTTGGTTCACCCACCCAAATCTTTAACCCTAAGCTGCATCACACTGATCTGAAAAACATTCAAATGAGGAAAACAAGACCTTTGAGAGCATGACATCACCACCGGCTGCAAGTAACATTCATTTACCTCCGGGAAAGATCATCACAAGATGAATGGAGAAACAGATCCTGATATAAAGAGGATTTCAGTGTTTATTAATCAGTGCTCGCTGTGGGAACGGGGATATCCTCTACTGACAATGATTAGCAGGGCAAATATCTTCATAAATCACTGGTCAAAACAGATGGGAAAATGGGAGCTTTGAGATTTCCTGGTAATTTCATTGATCCACCTCTTCTGGAAATGAATTATACTTGCACGTGTCCTCAGATCATCCTGATGTAACAGTTTTATTAAGCATGTGAAATGTTTTTAGAAAATCTACATCTAGTAAAAAATAGATAAAGTCTCTAGTCACTTTTCAAAACGTTCCATTTTGGTACCTTAAAGGTACATATTAGTACCTAAATGGTACATATTAGTGTACCTTATAAAAATGTACTACCCCAGTGAAGGATTTTGTATATTTTTTGTGAGAACGCAGGGGGGCCAAAATTCTTAAGGGGCCAAAACAAGTATTAAAATAAACTAAAACAACTGAATTCTCCCCTCAACAACGTTTGCTCCCCCTCTCTTGAAGAACCGGTACTCCCAATGTATATGACGAAGCCTAATTTTATAAAAAAAAGCGTGACTTCTACACCTTGAAAGAAATTCTATGAATTGATAAAACTACTGCAATCCTCTGCTATTTAATCTACATAAAATATTTCAATATAGTTATTGACAATGGGGAGTCAAAAATATTGAGAGCCACTAAGCTAGAAGATAAATGCCAAATAAATTGGACCAGTGGCATAGAATGGAAAAAGTAGGCTTTCCAGAAAATTCAAAAATAGGATGCGTATGAGTCCAATACACCCTGCTGTCTCCTTGAACTAATTTAGACCATCATCAACAGGCAGATACAAAACATGTGACTGTGATCTCATTCAGATGTGTATGATCTGCATGTGAGTGTGATGTAGAAACGCACATTTACTGAAAGTACATCAGATGCAGACGTTCAGCATGTGTAGACAAACACTTATTTGGTAGACCTCTTTAATGAAACAGGCCCCTGAAGACCTTGATTAGCTGGATCAGGTGTTTTTGATTAGGGTTGGAAGAGCAAAACTCTGCAGAATTGTGGCCTTCCAGGAATTGAGTTTGAGACCAATGGTTTATGGTGTGGTGGCCGCTCTGTGCCAAAAAGTCCAGGGCCACTTTTTAGCCCCAGTCTGGGTAAAGCTCTACTTTTTGGGGGGTAGACACTGCTATTTGGAAGCAAAAAACATTTTAAAATCACGAATGGCTAGAAAATTCATAAAGATAAAAAAAAAAAAAATGAAGTTATTCAATTATGGAATTTTATTATTGGCAAGGGTTTTATTTAATTAAAATATTGGGTCTCCTGGTTTCTGTAAATAAATAAAAAACAAAGTTGAAAATGAATAGCTTTGTCATTAAAGCAGAAGTACCAGAAATATCATTGGAGTTCTTTAAATATATAGTCTTTGACTGAGGGCCCTTGGAGTCAAAAAGGTTAAGGGGTTTTGGTTCAAGCAAAGTGCAGACGTGGACCAATTTTAACCAGAGTAAAATGTGACAGATACCATGTTGAACATTAGGTGCTGAATGAAGCGCAGGGTTCAAAACACTCCAAACACAGACCACTCCGTAAGCTAAGTTTTTCCGTAATGTGAAGCTTGTTTTACAGTCTACACATTCAGAAATAAATACTGCCAGCAGACTAAAGCGTCCTGCTGTAAACGAGGTGAACCGGGACATTTGCGTTTGTGTGGGCAGAAACTATGTTACACGGAAAATCGCCAGGAGAGCAATGCCAAAGGCAAAGGCAACTCCTCTGAGAATGCCACAAGGAATTCAGGTTGTTCATGTGCAAACGGTGGTCGTAACCAGCGCTACCTAATAAAGTAGCCTCCGAGTGCATCGCATGCTGGACAATACGAGCACACGTTTCTGTTCTAATGAAGAGTGTGAAAGCACTCCAACTGTAGCTGGGAATCAAACTCATTAGGCATCTGGCATTCAATAAGACCTTGTAAAAGCTGTGAACCTCATCATGAAGATTATTACAGCCCCAAACCCACATCTCACATTTGAATCTAGACCCACAAAGCGGTAAACTGAGGGACAAAAACAGTCGCCACAGTCACCACTACTTACCATGTTTGACTGTCCTCTCAAATGAGAAGTTGATCTTTTTTCCAGCCATTTTTCTTGTTTTAGACTCTTTCATGTATGAAATGCTTCATAAGCAAGTGATAGAAGCTTGAAGCATGTTAAATGTCAGTTTAGTGTCATGACATGTACATTAAAGTGTGTACATTCAGAACAGAGGGACCTGACTGGTCCTGAAGGTTGAAATAATACACATTTTGTATGATATAAATGCTAATTCACCATTATCCCAGAGAAAAGAGGGCATGCGTCCAAAAAGAGGAATGATCTGATGTGTGGTCTACTACAGCATGAAGGATGAGGAGGAAAGAAAAGACTGAAGAAAAACATCAAGTCATTCAATTAAAGCCGGAAGTCTGGCCTGGCGGCTGAGAGAGGCTCTGTATCACTCATGCTAATAGAGATAATCAGCTCCATCTAAACAGCCCAAACAGAGTTTATGGAGTAATTAGTGAGCTTAATAAACCACTGCTTGATAGGAGCCACCTGGATGAACTGTGTCTCCTCTTCTCTGAACTCAGTATAACTGGGCCTTTATGGGTTAACGTCACAAATACATTTTTTTTTTTTCAAACACTGAACATTTTTCCTTGTTTTCTTCAATTCTTATTAAGCGTTATTAATGATGTCTCTTGTCATTATAATCACTTTATTGTCATTCTTACTGAAGATGGCCTGTTCTTGTTGGTCACTCCCTGAGACAACTGCTTGTGCATTACCAAGTTCACTTTTATGATTTTTTAATAAAAAAAAAAAATAAAGCCTTAAACCACTTTTCACAATCTCTGGTTAAATGTATTTGGTCATCCCATCCTCTCAAGTGGAATAAGTGCAATTTATACTATGGTGGAAATGACATTTGAAACATTTTTTTTTGGATTAAAATCCAATCTCTTTTTGCATAATTAGACAAAATTACAATTATTTCACTGTGGGAAAATATACCTTATTTTCTAAGTTTTAGGGGTTCCCACGGTAAAAAAAAAAAAAAAAACATTTAAAAGGCGTAAAATGTTATCAAATATTCTTTGTTTTATTTATAAGAAAATTCTTTATTTTATTATTATTATTTACAATTTATGAGTGAAAACTTTCAAAGCCAATTTTTATTTTCTAATGTAGTTCAGTGCACAAGACTTTCAAAGTCTCTCTATTGACCATGAGTGTAGATGAATGTATTGGATGTGCACACTACCTAGTGGGCCAAGTGTTGTCTGTGTGGACACGTACTGCATGGTCTGTGGCAACATTTTAGACTGCTCTTACGCCAAAAATTATGTAATGCAGACTGTCTGTAAACCATCATATACTTTTGGCTTTATAAATGACATACAATTTAAAAAAGTGCCTTAAGGTGAGACCTGATGTCTTCCCAGAAAAAGAAGAAAGAGGACTGAAACAACCCGAGCGAATGTCAGTGATTTTAATAAAAACTTTTGGTGATGTGCCTCTTTAAATTTTTGATTGAATAATATTTCAAGTCTGATGTGAGCAAGAACAAGATTCTTGGTTACCTTGACATTGACGATGTTGCACACCATTCAGGGCTATTCAGTAAAAAGGCAATAAAAATCAACAGGCTCAATTTCTGTACAGGCAAAAGCTGCATCATAAACCCTGGCAGGTTTGGGTCTTTTAAGATCAGTTGCCACGGAACGGTACGGTGACTCCGTGGTTTATATGGTGATAAACCTCTATAATTATCAATAGCAATCAACTAATAATATCTAACACACTTGCCAAGTTGAACACAGAGCCCCCATGTTTTTAAGTCCAACTTGAAATAGCACTTTGTCCCTCTGGAGCATATGAGAAAGTGAGAAAATGGAAGAGAGGTGGGAGGGCAAGACAATGATTTTAGTCTGTGCCCCGAAATAGCAAATCTTCTTAAATCTTCCTCGAGGAGCAGTCTAAGAAAGAGAGGAAGCTGATGGGAAAGAAACTTGTTTTGAGGCTGGAACAGCAACTGGTGGGCCATGTGCTGCAGGCCAAGCCTTTATTTGTGTTCTGAGGCAGAGACCGCAAGTGAGCCACACCCCCGAGTGAGTGAACTCACACGCAAGCACGGCGGATGATCTGCCATCACCGAGCACTAAATAGAGGAGAACCCACATTTATAAGAGCAGGGCCGCTCCACCCAGCTCAACTCATTGAGAGAGGGGGGAAGAAAAGAGAGATCAAACAAAATGAGCATGACGTCAATGTAGAAGTGACATTTTATTTAAAAATAATCTAAAATACTAAATAAAACAAAGCCTTTACAGACATTAAAGAATATAAACATGTATTTTAGTTCCCCTCACTCCACAACAAGCATGCAATATGGCAGATCAAGTCCCCCTTCTAAATATTATTGTCATATACAGGTCCTTCTCAAAAAATTAGCATATTGTGATAAAGTTCATTATTTTCCATAATGTAATGATAAAAATTAAACTTTCATATATTTTAGATTCATTGCACACCAACTGAAATATTTCAGGTCTTTTATTGTTTTAATACTGATGATTTTGGCATACAGCTAATGAAAACCCAAAATTCCTATCTCAAAAAATTAGCATATCATGAAAAGGTTCTCTAAACGAGCTATTAATCTAATCATCTGAATTAACTAATTAACTCTAAACACCTGCAAAAGATTCCTGAGGCTTTTAAAATCTCCCAGCCTGGTTCATTACTTAAAACCGCAATTATGGGTAAGACTGCTGACCAGAAGGCCATCATTGACACCCTCAAGCAAGACGGTAAGACACAGAAAGAAATTTCTGAACGAATAGGCTTTTCCCAGAGTGCTGTATCAAGGCACCTCAGTGGGAAGTCTGTGGGAAGGAAAAAGTGTGGCAAAAAACGCTGCACATCGAGAAGAGCTGACCGGACCCTGAGGAAGATTGTGGAGAAGGACCGATTCCAGAACTTGGGGGACCTGCGGAAGCAGTGGACTGAGTCTGGAGTAGAAACATCCAGAGCCACCATGCACAGGCGTGTGCAGGAAATGGGCTACAGAGAAGCAGCACTGGACTGTTGCTCAGTGGTCCAAAGTACTTTTTTCGGATGAAAGCAAATTTTGCATGTCATTCGGAAATCAAGGTGCCAGAGTCTGGAGGAAGACTGGGGAGAAGGAAATGCCAAAATGCCTGAAGTCCAGTGTCAAGTACCCACAGTCAGTGATGGTCTGGGGTGCCATGTCAGCTGCTGGTGTTGGTCCACTGTGTTTTATCAAGGGCAGGGTCAATGCAGCTAGTTATCAGGAGATTTTGGAGCACTTCATGCTTCCATCTGCTGAAAAGCTTTATGGAGATGAAGATTTCATTTTTCAGCACCTGCTCACAGTGCCAAAACCACTGGTAAATGGTTTACTGACCATGGTATTACTGTGCTCAATTGGCCTGCCAACTCTCCTGACCTGAACCCCATAGAGAATCTGTGGGATATTGTGAAGAGAAAGTTGAGAGACGCAAGACCCAACACTCTGGATGAGCTTAAGGCCGCTATCGAAGCATCCTGGGCCTCCATAACACCTCAGCAGTGCCACAGGCTGATTGCCTCCATGCCACGCCGCATTGAAGCAGTCATTTCTGCAAAAGGATTCCTGACCAAGTATTGAGTGCATAACTGAACATAATTATTTGAAAGTTGACTTTCTTTGTATTAAAAACACTTTTCTTTTATTGGTCGGATGAAATATTTTTTGCTATATTATATATATATTATTTAAATTTTGGGTTTTCATGAGCTGTATGCCAAAATCATCAGTATTAAAACAATAAAAGACCTGAAATATTTCAGTTGGTGTGCAATGAATCTAAAATATATGAAAGTTAAATTTTTATCATTACATTATGGAAAATAATGAACTATCACAATAAGCTAATATTTTGAGAAGGACCTGTATGGTCTGATGAAGAACCTAAAACACCCATGGAAGACTAAAGGTTCTTTACAGTGAAAAAAAATTTCTTTAGATATTAAAATGTTCTTTACACTAAAGGCGGTTTAGTTCAAGACAGCAGACAAAAACAGTTATTCGAATCACTAAACATGTAAAAGTTCACTTCAATAGTGAACAAAGTTGCACTGACGAGTTTAACCCTCTGGAGTCGATTAGCGCGTATACGCGTTATGAGGCATTTTCTCCTGATAACCCCGATAAATTACACTTTTGGTGTGGAACCCCTTAAGTAAAAGATAGAAAGGTTCTTTGGGGAGCCAAGAACTGTTCTTCTATGGCATCGCTGTGAAAACTCTCTTTTGGAAGCTCTTCGAAACATTGCCAAGCTACGAAACATGTTATCTGTTTCTGATGCAGAAAAGCTAGTTCATGCATTCATGACCTCTAGACTGGATGCACTTCTAGGTGGTTGTCCTGCTTCGTCAATAAACAAGCTACAGGTAATCCAAAATGCAGCAGCTAGAGTCCTTACGAGGTCAAGAAAATATGATCATATTACCCCAATTTTACAGTCTCTGCACTGGCTACCTATTAAGTTCCGTATCAGTTACAAATTATCATTACTTACCTATAAGGCCCTAAATGGTTTAGTTCCTGCGTACCTAACTAGCCTTCTACCACGCTACAATCCATCACGCTCCCTAAGGTCACAAAACGCTGGACTTTTGGTAGTTCCTAGGATAGCAAAGTCCACTAAAGGAGGTAGAGCTTTCTCAGATTTGGCTCCCAAACTCTGGAATAGCCTTCCTGATAATGTTCGGGGTTCAGACACACTCTCTCTGTTTAAATCTAGATTAAAAACACATCTCTTTCGCTGAGCATACGAATAATGTATCTTTTAAATTGTGAGTGTAGTTGCATCTGATCAAATGTGCATTTTTATTCTTTAGCTTGGGTTAAACTAATTTTACTTTGTTGGATCAGCAGCTATGCTAATGATGTCTCTATTTTGTTTCTATGTTTTGCCATGGGATTTACATCCCGTGGTAACTAGGATTTACACAAGCTCCAGTCTGGATCCAGAACACCTGAGAAGAGATGATGCTGACCCTCAGAGGACCCCAGATGATCCTAACCTTGAATCAACAAACAGAACTAACAATTATTGCTACATGTGTGACTGTATCATATAATAACTATTAATTAATAATATTGATAGTTCATCGTCTAGCTGACTACGTCTTGTATTATTATTATTATTTTTTATTTTTTCTAAAATCCTGTCAAACGTGCACAAACTACTAGCTACTACTACATATTGTAGAAACATAATTTTCTCTAAAGTTGCTTTGTAACGATTTGTATTGTAAAAAGCGGTCTACACAAACTTTAATTGAATAAACTTGAATTAAATTGAATTTATTTTTAAGAGTGTAAAGAACCTAATTATTTCATGGATGTTAAAGGTTCTTTACAGAACAATGACAATAAAAGAGCCTTTATTTTTAAGATTGCAAGTACTGGCTATGATCTTAAGAATATCACTGATGCATATGTATTTAAACGATACCAAGATTAGACCACTTTAGTCAAGTTCTTTATACTGTAGCTTATATTGCTGCTATTTCTGAACATAGCTTCATCAATTTTTAACCACATTAAATTAGCTTGCAGCTTGGAAAGTAGTTTGAAAGCATCTTACTAAATTGCAGTTCATGCACAGGTACCAGCTTGCTGTATTGCTTATTTATATCTGAACCCTTAAGTCCTTTCACAGGATGAGGCCTGCCTCTATGGCAACCCTCAGCAACCACAAAACGGTCATCACAGGCAACCCAGCTTGGCGATCGTGCACTAATAGCAATGGAGGAGGGATTGATCCGTTGCCAAAGCCACTCTTAGGTTTGGCTGCACATCCCTCTCCCAAGAGCAGCACAATCAGCATGGGCATATCCTTAAGGACTGAACACGCTTCTCTCCTCCCACTGTTTTCCTCCTCAATGTGTCTGTGCAATAAACATGAATATTCCCAGATGACAGCTCGAGGAAGATGAGGAAAGGTGTTAGGCTGAGGAGAGATGGTCGAAAGTACTTGACATACCAGCCAACAATTTATTGATCGTATGCTTTATATTTTACACAAATACGGTAAAATGTGGTCCAAACGACAACTAGTCACTAGATTTGTCAGTGTTTACAAGGTTCATGACACTTCCTCTATTCTATACTAGAAAGTAAACTTGATAACCATAAGTACAGGTTAGGTTAACCCCAAAATGTTATATAAGTTGCAAAAGTTGACCAAACTTTAGCCATGTTTCAAAACCTAGTAAGCTAAACTAAATCACTTCACAGTTTAGGGGGAAAATAAGCCTTTTCACCATTTACAAAACAACATCTTAATTAATGGGGGAATCCTAAAATTCAAAAACTGCTCACTGAATTTGCAATTAAATTACATATTTCAAATCAGCAACACATTCTGAAAATAACTGCCCCATGAATGTTGTTTCTTTTGCTCAATTAGCGTTTAAAATTCTTATTTTTTTTAGGCTAGACCAGTCAATGCACATGTGCAGTCATATCGCTCTTAAGACTGTGCATGCGAATTGGCAGGTCCAGCCTCAGGTTTCTTTGGTAACCGGAGCTTCTAACAGCCGCTGCAGTGATGCAATCAGCAATTGGCTCTTTTATTTAGAAGGCGTGACTATTTCGCCATATTGTTTGTGTTGGAGTTTCTTCCATTCATAAGTATGGGAGTGAAACATCTTTGTATTTCTAGTCTTTGATTCCATGTACGAAAAACCATGAAATGCATTATTAGTCCATTTTCTAAGGATTTACGATATATCAAATCCATTTAAATTATCATAAAGCATAATGCTACTGTGGATTCACAAATGCTACGATTCAGTTAAAGGTGCATTGTGTAATATTTAGGAGGATCTACTGACAGAAAACTATGTTTTCAGAGGTGTATAAAGACCTTACATAATGAACTGCTATGTTTTTATTACCTTAGAATGAGCAATTAATATCTACGTACACCGCGGGTCCCCTTACATGGAAGTCACCACCATGTTTCTACAGTAGCCCTTAAAAAAAAAAAGCAGAGCGCATTTCATCACTATGTTGTTCTTGTGAATAAAACACTGACACAATGATGAACAAGTAAAAATAATATTCAAAATAACATATCGATTTATTGAATAATTAAGTACATTTAATTCCTTAATTTACCTTTGTTAAGACACCTAATTGCTGGCTACTCTCTGCTGTCTCAGACTATGACATCTTAGTCCTGTATCGGCCACCGTAGCTTCTCTAAAAGGAGACGTGAACTGGGGACTGAGACGTTGGTTGCAATTCGCAACCTGATCTCTAGGTGCCGCTAAAATTTACACACTGCACCTTTAAATATGCAATGCAGGTTTAATACACAGTATGTGCTTTGATTTAATGATATAGATTCAGGCAGGTTTACTGAATAGAAACAGCTCTTTGTGTGACTGTCACTTTCATAGTTTTTTTTTAAAAGTATGTACTTCACTTGCATTTAAAGCTTATTTAAAAAAAAAAGATTAAGTTTGATTTATAGAGTACTTTCAACATTCAGTTCAAAACTCAGACCTACACTACAGCTGCACAGCGCCGCTCTGCTTATGTGGGCAACATGAACACGGTAACCTGGCGATACGGATGCCAAAATAAATACACAAAATGGGCCTAAGAGTGCTGTAGCTATTATATTCAAGCTCCTGGAAAAAAAAATCGGCTAGCACAGGAAGTGGATTCAAAAGCACTTTGTGCAGTCTTTCAACAGAAACATGATCAGGCTTCCTCCTTCCATCCATTACAACCCTTCTCCGATGTGTCTCACACGTCACTTTCTCATCGTCTATCACCCTGTCACAGAGTGTTGGAGAAGGCGAAGAGGGAAAGAGAGCAACAGAGAGAGATGAGGAGGAGAGGAGACTGGTACAATGGCCGTCTCTGTGCCTGTATGGCTGCCAGGACACGAGGAGGCAGGAGTGGAGGGTCTGACCAAACCGAGCAGTGTAGAAAGGCAAAAGAGAGAGAGAGAGTGAAAATCAGAGACAGCGGGCGGGATGAATAAGCCCTCCTCAGCCCATCTCCACCAGGCTCAGCCATACAAGGACGGGCCTGTGCTTTAGAAGGGCGAGAAAACCAACACCACACACCTCGGATGCTCTGCATCAGAGCCCTTATTGTACACGCCACTTTTCCCAGGATACCCTACACCCCCTAAAGCAGGACTAATGGATATGCCTAGTATCTTTTCCTCTCTTAGGTCACTCTCTGGAGACTATACCTCTACCTAAACTACACTTTACAAAAATCACAGAGGACCATTCAAGGAAAAAGACCTCCTGCACCAGGCACAACGGGCGTATAGATGTGTGTATACACGGGTATGAACGTGACAGACGGTGTTGTGGAGCAACTAACTAAAAGTAGAGACCCTACCAACCTAAGTTTCTCAGTAGTGTGACAGTAGCTCAGTTGTTTAAAGTGAACTCAAGTGAATTCAGGTATCACAAAATCTTAAATGCACAAAAAGATAATAGGTATTCATTGAGATTTGCTAAAGATTACATGTAACAGTGTTTATATGAGTGTTTTCTTTATAAAAAAAAAAACGGCCATATACATAAAAAAAATAACTAGAAAAAATATATTCTCAATATAAAAATATAAAAATCTCTAATGTGCCCTTTTTACAGACTGTGATGAGGCATTTTCTAAACACAGAGTTCATTTATAAACCCACACTCTTTTTTTCTTACCTTGGCATTAAATGAGAAATCTCTGAACACCACAGTAAATCTCTTGATAATCTTTCCTCTTTTGTAAAGTCATGGAAATGTTTCCTTGGATTTTCTTTCATTTGCTATTAGAGGTGTATGGGGAAATTAAGTTATATTTGTTGTTCCTGTTCACCATGATAGAAGTGTACACAACTATGATGACTTTGGCTTCTTAGAACACTAAAAATGTAAAAAGGGTCAATATTGGTTGATAAATTAAATGGCATGATATATTAGGCATCCCTAATCCTGAGAATTTCAATTACTTAACGGTTCAGTTATCATTCTTTTAGTTCTTTTAGACATTTTTATTAGTGGCTACATAAATGAAATCCATCAATAGACTTTATAATTTTATAATGTGTTTATGTGTGTTTATAATTGTAAAACACATTATTTTTGTTTAAAATTACTGATCAAACCTATATTTTGTTACATTGCCAATTAATAGTAGTATAACAAACACTGTCAGATTTTAGCATTTTATTTTAAAATTAAAAATGTGAAGTACTGTTTCCAAATAAATAATTTAATTGGCATGCATGTACCCCCTCAAATACAGCTGATTGCTACTATGACTCTAATTTTAATATAAATGTTATATAAATAAACTACTATGATTCTGATTTTAATATAAATGTGTTTTATTGTACTGTAGCAGAATTGTAGAATTTAGCTTGTAGCTTGTCAAGCTATGGTTTCAAAGAGTCAGGCGCAGTGGTTTACGTCCATCCAAACAATACCTGATGAGTTCTGGGAACATGCATGTACTTGTAAGTACAGAGAAAAGAAAACTCATTTTTGAGAGCACATTGTGCTTTCCATTAATCTCTAAAGCTAAACCACACAAAAAAAAGAGCAATCATGCCACACAATTCGAAAATAATGTGTGGAGGCTGTTGGAAAGGGCACCACACATACACATGCACATCCTTAAGATGACATCATGCCAAGAATCTCTATGTTAAGAGTAAAAGAATGCAAGCGTTCCCTGATGAAGAGAAGAAGGAGCAGGACTGAAGGGATTCCAGTTTGAGGATGAAAAACGAGGAGACAGCTCGAACGGATCTTAAAATTCCAGCAGAAATATGTGAGGGAAAGATCCTAACCCTCTCTGGCACCAAAGTGCCTTCAGGGATCTACAAAATACCACAACTATACCAGAGTCCTCCATAACAGACCCTCACAACAGACGAACATAAAAGACTCTGAGGCCACTGACAGTAAAGAGCAAGCCGACTGTTTATGTGCATGTTTGTTTCAGACCACAGACGTGGCAGCAAATCAACCCTACTGCTACACCTCATTGGCTGCTTCCTTGTTCCTGCCTTTCAGCATCATTTAATCCAGAACTTTCCCTTATATATCTAATCCATTGTTTGGCATGGCTAACTCCAGCCTTTCATCCCTGCACTAAAACCGTACACTGTAGCGAACAATCTAGAAAACAGATGCTGCTGAAACCCGTAACATACATGTTAGTAGAGAGAGCCCGAGAAAGAATAAAGAATGAAAAAAATGTTTTGAGTGTACTTGTGCTCTTGTGCAGAGAGAGACTGAGAACAGAAGGTGACAACCCTAATTTGGACTGGATTGGTGTCGGCAGTAAATTAACAGGGTTAACTGGATGGTTGCCTCAGATTTATTGGGAGGCCCAAAGCTGGATGTCTGCGGGTCAAAATAATGGCTGAGATATTTCATACTTTAAAAGTGGCATGCAAGTAAGGTGTCTAGAACATGACGGCTATGGCTCCGTCTACACCACACTCTCCTTGTACGCACATGTACACTGGTGAGATGTCTGTGAGAGAATGTATAATTAGGGCTGTACAATAGGGCCAACTAAAATAATATTGCAATTATTTTGTCAGACCATAGTGTGGTCTGAACTCTGAGACAAACAGCCCATATTCATGAAAAATAGAACAAAATGACAACATCACACTAAAAAAAAGCACAAACTAAAAAGGAAAGTGATTTGATTACAAATCAATGTTTTGCCCACACTGCAATTAAAGTTAAAGTTACTCTTAATTTAAAAAAAAACAAGGCAACACAAACAAGGCAAGAAAAAATACAAGCACAAAAACACAACAGAAAAAAACCTAGTCAAAAGAATAAAACAAAAACAGCAAAAGCCTAAAAACAACAAACAAAAACAAACAAAAGGCAAACAAAACAACAAAAAGCAAACAATATAATAAACAAAAGATAAAAACAACAAGTAATAAAAACAAGGCAAAAGAAAAAAAAAAACAAGACAAACAAAAACAAGAAAAAAAATAAGACTAAACCATAAGGAACAAAAATAAAATGAGACAAAAGAATAAAACAAAAACACAAGCCAAAAGATAAAAACAAGACCAGAAAAACAAAACATTCAAAAAAAAAAAAAAAGACAAAAAAGAAAAAAAACGACATCGTTTTTGTATTTAAATTCAGTGTTGCAGTACTAAATACTACAGTCTGGATCAAACAGGACTCAGTGACCAAGACTAGAACCACAAGTCCTAGACCATATTTTCTAGTCTAGTCACAGAAAATATTCTTTCCATATTTTGTACGGACTTGAGTCCACACTGTTATCATTATGCTTTTACAGTACAGAGTTATTAAGAATAAGATTCATTTCAAATGCTGTGTGTATAAACATCTAAAGAAAAGTGGTAACACTTTAGTAAAGGGACCAGTGTTGGGGAAAGTTACTTTTAAAAAGTAATGCATTACAATATTGCATTACTCCCTAAAAAAAAGTAACTAATTACTTAGTTACTTTTTATGGAAAGTAATGCATTGTTACTTTTGCGTTACTTTGTGTTACTTTTAAATATGAGCAGGGCTTGATTGTTTTTTATATAAGAAGTTCTAGTTATAGTAAATGTAAAAGCCCTTTCACACCAAAAAGTGTTATGAATAAACCTCAGGCAGAAGGAAAAGTAAATTCACGTCTGTACAGTAGAACACAGGAGAAGGTTCAACACTTCAGCAATAAAAAAAAACAATGAAGCACAATTGTTAGTTTATATAAAGTCATTTTTGCTTATTAGTATGGTTGAACTGAATCATCAAAGGTCAGCAGCAAAGACACTGGTTAATGAAATGGGATTGGATACATTTGTGTTAACATTTAATTATTGCAAGTTTGTGTCATATTCCGGTTGTGAGTGGGATGAATTAATTAATGCACATTCACACTTAGTCTAGAACTACATCATGTTCACAAAGTGCACACAATGCCTCTGTACTTCTGATTTCTCCCAATATGGGGAAAGGAGACTTGTCAGTCAATAAACTGGCATTACTTTTTTTAAAAAGCCACTCAGATATTCTCTTTTAAATTAAAAAGCAATGTGTTACTTCACTAACTTGAAGTTTGATTACTTGAAAAAAGTAATCTGATTACGTAACTCGTGTTATTTTTAATGCGTTACCCCCAACACTGACAGGGATCAATTCTAACCGATTCAACTGGCCTTTTTTATGAAGCAAATATACTGCATGACCATGTTCTACATCCCTAATCCTACCCAATACCAAAATTTAACAACTATCTTAACACTATTAATAAGCAGCACATTAGATGTTTATGGAGGTAAAAGACAGTTAATGGTTTGTTAATTGTGAGAATTGGACTTTATAATAAATTGTGACCAGAAAAGCACATCCACACACACACACACATTCTAAAGCACAAATATCTGCTGAATGTCCTAATATCTGACAGCGACCAGAGTCTAGATGAAAACTCACATTGATAAGATTGGAAATATCCATGCTATAAGGGCTATAAAAGTCCAAACAAGATATTCGTCCCTTTGGAACTGCATGAGGACAAGGAAATTACAGAATTAACAATTTTTGGATGAACTACTCCTCTCAATCTTTCTCCCAATCTAGTCTTGCATGGACATTATCACAGCATATTACATCTATATTGTGATCTTTTGTTGACAAAGGCAAGTGCTCAGTTGAACTATCATCACTTACTTCTCCCAAACCTCTCATGAGCTTTGTTTAGAAGCCTTCAAACGTTGGTCTTTAAAAGGACCGAGCGTTTCTGACAGGGGAATTGGGATGTTATTGAGTTTAATAAGCTGTGTCATGAATGTGTGTTTATTTAACATCCACAGCACTGATAAAATGACTGGAATGTCTTCTGTCATCAAAGGTCTGGTCTGTTTTTTCCTGCTCTGACATCTGCCTTGTAGAGACCTTTGTGGGACTGAGACTATTACTAAATAGCAGACATATCTCGTAATAATTTCCCACAACTTCATCTGCTCAATTTTAGCTTTTGGGACAGAATCTGGAGCACATGATCTGGAGCAAACTTCAGATTATT
The DNA here is from genome assembly GCF_963082965.1 of Carassius carassius. Classification (NCBI taxonomy): domain Eukaryota; kingdom Metazoa; phylum Chordata; class Actinopteri; order Cypriniformes; family Cyprinidae; genus Carassius; species Carassius carassius. The sequence goes on along the minus strand of NC_081775.1, from coordinate 10,193,533 downwards.
GTCTGTTCTTACATTTTTTTTATCCCCCAAGATGCTACAGGGTCAGCAGGGAACAGCAGAGCAGCACTAATAAGTACATAACTCATTTAATAATGAAGATTTCGTGGGCAGCACACTATAATGATCCTAATAAACCCAAGGTTAAAAGAAGCTACAAGATAGGTCAACCACACTTTTTCAATGATGTTTTAAATGAACCACTTCCAGGTTCAGTGTCAGCACAGCGAGGTGACCTTTTCAAAGTTTATGTACCCACGCCCGCTGTGAAAATATTTGAAATGCAAACCCTTTTATTGCGATGGTATTAATGGATGGAAATCATAATCTCATTTCCTGAGAGCACAATCCTGGAGCTTGTTGCGAAGAGGCATCGTAGTTCATTTGTGCCACTGAAAACCTGCTTTTTTCCCATGAAGTCATATAGGCAGAGACTAAAGGGATTTATGAGCCACATCTCAGGAGCAGAGCAAAGCAATCCTGTTCCGTGAGAGGACTCAATGTAGCATGTACATGGAATATGAACACACATGGAAGCTCCTCATATACATTAGGCAGAACTAACATCACCGAGACTTACCAGACCTCATCTCTCTAACTTCACTTGCTTGTTTTTGTTCAGTACTGATTCACATGGAGTATAAAAGCTGAACACACACACTGACAAATAAACTTTAATAAAACTCATACATTCACAATTTGTCTTCCTAGAGACAAGACCAAAAATATTGACAAGTATTTTGTATGAGCACATTTAAAAAAAAAAATCAGAATGAGAACATCCCATAATATTAATAATAAATGCTACTAGCTTATAAAACATTCTCTAAAAACATACGCTCCAGGTATGTTTCAGTTTAGTTTGGAACAATTCTGGGTTTTTGGTACACTGGCTACCTTTACATGCACACTTTTTGGTTCAGTCGGACTGAATTCATTATTATTGATGAATCTGATTGTAGTGTTTACATGAATGCTAAATAAAGTGATCGAGTCTATGTGCGAGTTTATATGTCACAAGCTACCAATCAGAATAGATTTTTTGATGTGCACACTGCTCAAATAGTGAAAGTGAAAAGTGAAAGTGACATTTATACAACACTTTATTCAAAAGGAAGAGCCGCTTGTTCCGTGCGTCATACATCATTACGTTATTTCTGCATCATACATCATTACGTTATTTCTGCGTCATACGTCATTACGTTATTTCTGCATCATTGCACATGCGCAGTCCTTTCAGTTTCATGGTTTAATCCGATCGAGTGTTTACATGCACGCTCAATCGTATTAGAAGAGGAATAAACCACCCCCTTCAAATCCGATTGAAATTTAATTCGGATCGAGCTCAGTCGGATCGATTAAGGTGTTTATATGAACATTTTTCAGTCCAATTGAGCCGTCAATCCAATTACAAATAGATTATTTGGGTGTATGTAAACGTAGCCACTGAGAGTGGCTTGGCTTTTATTGGTGTTTATCACTGTGGAAACTTACACTCCACAGCAAACCTGCTCTGGCGCAGGTTATAATCTGGTTCATAGATCTCAAACCAAAATCTGACCAATTAGCTTTAAGCAAAGTGACACATCATTGATGCAATAAAGCCACTCCCTCAGTTTCTCTTACTACAAATTATATGCTACATAAAACATTTTAAAGATAAAATTGTCAGATTTTGAGGTGATTATTTTTTTATAATTATTTGATATGATTTATATAATTATCATACCCTTAATCCATTAAACAAGTTAGCTTAGTTTAATAGTAATTAAGATTTTATTTTTAATTAATATAAACATAGATAATATGCAAACATGACTACATATGAGTTTAGATTTTTAAGTATTTTTATACTTATAAATATCATCAAACATTTATTACAACAACTGGACGAATCCCTTTAAATATATCATCTGATCGATGTCTTGGGATGTGGTTAATCGTAGTATAAGTTTCGCTTCGCATCATGGCCGCATCACCACCTCAATTTTTTTTTATAATTCAATGGCCCATCCTCAATTATTCCTTACTTATATGTGTGGTATTACAAATTTATAAAATGTTAAATCTATGTTCCAATGTAATAGTATATAAACTAAAAAGTTGTGTACATTATGTTTTAAATTTTGAGGTAAAAAGGATGACATGTCTAAAAGATCAAATCAGGAAGCCCAAGTGTCTGAGACATTAACCTTTTGTCTTCATGCATTTCCTGAATTTAGGGCAGGGTTCCAACTTAAAGGAAGCTCAAGGCACAGCTATGCCTTTGTCTCTTTGGTAATGTGAAGGTATGGTGATACTGTCAGACTGATTGGGTTAACACCCATGCATTTGGTGCAGATGAGATCAAGGCTGGAAAAATGCCAGTGCCTGGCTGATTCCTGTACCGCATTTGCATTTTATTGTGTAAATTGTCTCCACCTCTACTGTATGTATCCCTCCCCCTTGAATGTATATACTCCAAAGTATCACTGCTTTGGTTAGACTTTTTGATGACTGAAGATCACCTGGTCTGCTGGTCTTCGCTTCTGAGTTTCTAACATATGGCAAGATGTTTTCTTCAAGTTTCCCTCTTTCATGGAAAGATTGTTTTATCTCATGTAAATGTGTTTAAATTCTTCATCGTGTTCATTCTTTTCATTTTTGGTAGTGAATCGCACCTACTCTCGCGCGAGAAGTGAATCACAGTTTCAAGGCATGTGATTGGCTGTTCATTACTGATGTCACACTTTCATGTGCACGTGCTCCATTAACTCAGGATCGAGCCTGAGTTGACAGAGAAAGTTGATGATCAGCTTCATGGTAAAGCCAGATTGGACTGGTTTGGTTTTGTCAACTGAAAACTAATCCTATAGCCCTGAGTTTGTTCAGCCACCATCATGGTTCAGGCCCCTGACCAAAAAACAAAAGTAAGGCATAGGAGAAGCATTATATCCTTAACCCTTGACCTGTGCTTAAAGTTCCTTACCTAATTTGGTTTTCCTGGTCAAAAATAACTTGTGAATTTATAAAAATTACTTGTGAATCTCTCCTTATGCAATATAATCACCAATCTTGGATTCAATCCATTTGTCAACTTGTTTTCTTTCAGTTAACAAAGGTTTTGTTTTAACTGGTTAATGGTTGTACCTAATTTTTTGAGTGAAAACCCCATTAATTGTGGACAAAAAGAATTACAATTATTAATTATTAACTTGTGCTAATTAAAAAAAATTGTTTTTGATTATTTCTAACCTCATGTGCAACAAGGTGGGGGAAAAAACAAAGTAGAAAAATGACAGATTTTTTAGGAAGTCGTTATAACCTTTAGGCTTAAGTCCACTGCAAAAATATTAGGCAGGGGCTATTTGCACTAAGTGTAAATAGCTATAGATTCTATTTAAACTATTTAAAAAGCAGGACTTTCTGGTATTTATACTACTTATTGCAAATAGAGGCAATTATCTACACCTCAGTATTGTAGTACATTATAAAACAGTATGCAGTAATAACGTATTGTAAATTATAATTTTAATTCAAATTATTAAATGGATGCCAACTTATTGGGATAATAAACCCCTCCCTACACCTACTCGATACTTAATGTTTCACCTTTTTGATTATTTCCTTCATTTTTATTGAAAAATGCCTTACTGATGTGATATGAGATTTGAAAAGAGAGGAAGAAAATGTTCGACAAAAGGCCGATTGGAACCTGGGTCGATTGCGTCAATAATGGCTATGGCACACACTTTACCATCTACGCCACTGCAGCTGTTATCAATCGTGTTTAGTAGTGTTGACCACCCCAATCACACTTTGGTGGGTGGAGTTAGTGTAAATAGCCTATGCCAACAAGGTGGGTCAAATTGGGTCAAAATTATGAAATACGACATGAGGATGTTGTTTTGTAATGGCTGGTTCAGACAAAAATGGTTATATCTAGTCACATTGTGCTTGGTTAAGACAGTGTTATTGATTTTTACATGACTTACAAGAACAAGCTCTCCAGACTGCGCCGCCCTGACTTCTGTTTCAATAGGTCATACATCAACACAAAATATCCCCTGTCAAATCATTTAATGGAGGTTCAGATCGGTCATTTTTTCTTCAGGTTTATATTAAAAGAGTTGAGAGAGTGACTCTACCTGAGAGAGGGGTCGGGACAGTCTGTGACTCTGTACGCTCTTCTCCTCTGAAGACCAGGAATGGAGGCGGAGGCTGAAAAATAAAGAAATATTTAGCTTTAATAGGTGCAGATCATGGGACATTTCTGAACTGGTGTTGAATTCAAGCCAGGTTTGAAGTAAACTACTGTACAGTTGACATGAAATGGGTTGCAGTTAAATGAAATTGAGCCGTTCAGTTTGAGGGATCTTATTTATCTTTTCAGATGCCAAGTAGAAATGCACCAAGAAACTCAACAGAAGTAAACATAAGAATGTGAAACTAAAAGTCATAAATTATGAGCCACAGGCTCTTAGCTCTACAATAACTATTTTACAATATACTTCCATTCAAAAGTCTGGTAAGGGTTTTTTTTTTTTACTTTGTTTTACCATAGATGCATTCAATTGATCAAAAGTGACAGTTAAGACAAAAAGGCTAAAATTTTTATTTTTATTTTAAATAAATACTGTTCTAAAATGTGTTACAGTTTCCACAGAAATGTGAAGCAGCACAATTATTTTCAACAAATGAAATGTTTCTTAAGCAGTAAATCAGCATTTTAGAATGAATTCTGAAGGATCATGTGACACTGAAGACTGGAGAAATGCTGCTGAAAATGCTGCTTTGCATTACAGGAATAAATTACACTTAAAAATTATTTAAATAGAATATTTTATTATTTATTTTAAAATTCTAACAGTATATCAGAATATTACTGTTTTGACCCAATAAATGAAGCCTCTTTTAGCATAAAAGACTTCTCAATCTTTTTTTTTTTTTCATTCATTCTTTCAGATCGCAAAAGTTTGAACAGTAGCGTACAATATCAGGCTTTTCCACTAATGTATGAGACCATCTTACAGGATATAGTTCACTAGTCACATGGATCACTTCTTGTCATTTTTAGAACAATAGGGTGAGCAAATGACAAAGAAGTTTTGAGTAACTATCCCTGTAGCCTTTTAATTATATAATCAAATACTATATCTTCAAAAATAAATCATAGCGTGTTAATACAAATGTATATACAAACATAGATTTTATTGGCCAGGCGATATTAAAAGAAACAAGTCATTTTCTCAGCATCATGCTGTGCTGTAATGCAGGCATCTGGCAAGTTCTGCCTGATTAATCCATCATTTATGAATCAAGTCATAATCCATCACTAAATCTAATCAAATGAGCTTCACCTGCAGTGATATGTGGAATGTGCTGCACTCAGTCAGAGGTTAGAGATGCTTAAACTGTTAAATCTGAGGAGAACAATAAAGAGGAGTTTGCATCTGAGTGTGTGTATGCTCATGCATGGTTTATGTGGTTTATGGGGACAAAAATTTGTATAAATGGCATGTGAAGGTGATTTATGAGAACACTGTCAGTGTCCCCATAACTCAAAAGGTTTAATTCAGAATGATTTATTTTGAAAATCTAAAAATTCAAATGTTTTCTGTATGGGGTAGGTTAAAAGTGGAGTTGTGTAGGGTGATAGAAAATATGGTTTGTACAGTATAAAGATTATAACGCTTATGGAGAGTCCCCGTAAACCAAAAAAATAAAACAATGTGTGTGTGCATGCGCGCATGAGAGGGCTTCAGAACACATAGGAACCCTATAAGAAACCTTGTATAACAAAGAAAAAGTTCTTCACAATGAACGTTGAACGAATGATCGAGAGGAGTCCTGAGGCATCTTAACATGCATCCTGCAGAATAACATCAGCTCTAATCAAGGTTCCCTTTGTCTGTTGCATGTAAAAATGCACTGCCTGCAACTTCACCTACTTTGTTGGACCTATGTTCACCCAAAAATGAAATTCCTCTATGTCATTCTCAACCGTTCTATGACTGCAGAATGTCCAAGCTAAACATTTTAATTAATATTGAATTAATTACACTTATTGCATGGTTTCAGAAGACTTTTATGGTGCTCCCGGAACTTAATAACATACTCATTGTATGTATAAAAAAAAAAAAAAAAAAAAAAAACACTTGTACACTATGCTCAATATGTCTTTTTGTTTTCAAAAGAAGAAAAATAAATGTTTGCTAATAGGCTTAATGTTTGGTCAAAGCATTGCCAGCATGCACTCCATGCTCTTGCTTCAGTGTGACAGTAGTAAACCTCAGTAGTAAAGTTGCAAAATCATACCTCTTACTGGTGGGTGTGATTCTGCCCCCTTTGCGGTCGGGGTTGGATGGTGGCTCAGGCGAGTATGGGTCAGGTGACAGAGAGGCTGGGCTGGAGATGGTGTACTCTCTGTAGTTCTGGTTCTCATCTCGACTCACCTGTACAGCCTCCTGCACAACCAGAGGAAAAAAACATCAATAACAGGTGCCTGAGTTTGACCTGATCAGATCTGTTTAAACAACTCTATGGATCTAGAGTAGTCTTTTCAATAGCCACACAATATATATATATATATATATATATATATATATATATATATATATATATATATATATATATATATATATATATATATATATATTATATTTATTAATTATTTTCCAATTGTTTAGAACACTAGTATTTTCACCAGCTAAACATGGTTTTCAGTTATTTCTATTTTTTGCTGTAGTGTGTCAGTAGTACATATCAGTTTACATTTCCAAATATTTATTATGCCATTAATTGTAATAATGCAGTGATACTATGAAGGAGTCTGACAGCAGCCAGTGCTCCACACAGAGATCTGATCTCATCATCATCAGTCTGTCTGGAATGACATGAAGAAACAGAACCAACTGAGACAGACTAAATTCAGAAGATCTGTGGCGACGTCTCCAAGACGCTTCAAGAAAACATGTACATGTAAATCTTTTAACTTTCCAAATTTGTGCCTTAATCACAAGTTCTCACATGGTTGTCTGGAAGGACTACGAGACCTGTGGGGCTCACAATCCTTTCGATCATAGTATCTGTTACAACACAGACTCGTCAGCCATCTCTTCAGCATTTAAAAAGGCAGGAACTCTGTCTGATTTATAACACTCCCAAGTTACTTTCACATGCAGAATTATTGTTGTGCAGAAAATGAAAAAGTGGGAAATGCAGACTCAAATGTCTTTTGAGCTAAACTTGACAAACTAGAAATCATTGATAAGCAGATAGTGGTTCATCTTCTCTTAATGGTTACCAGGCGTGCTCGACTGCAAATCTGAGAAGAGAACCGAACGCTACAGCTTGGGCCAGTGGTTCAGTAGAGCAGCACTCACCACAGGCTTGCAACAGCGATGGACTGCGCTTTTGTTGCTTCTTCCAGCAACATTTCATAAATGAGGATATGCTGCTCCTTTAATAATAAGACTTTTAATGTATTTGAAAGAAGTGTATTAAGGCTGCATTTATTTTATCATAAATACCGTAAAACAGAAATATTGGGAGGTGTTATTACAATTTAAAATAACCATTTTGTTTTTATATATATATTTTCTAATGTAATTTATTCCTGTGATGTTAAAGCTGAATTTATATGCCAATTTGCTGCTCAAGACACATTTACTATTATCAATGTTACATATTAGGTATGAAGTATTGTTTTCTGGGACAATTTATATTATGTTATGTTAAGTTATGTTAGTATTTGCTTAAAAAAAGATAAGATACTGGGTAAGAAAAAAATCTTAATTTAAAGGGAGGACAAGATTATTTTGCTTTCTCCATCATCAGCTATTTTAAGAAAAAAAAACTCAATTTTGATTTTCTTTTTCCTTCACAAAACTAATACAGTATCTTAAGTAATTTTGCTTCTCAAATAAATGTAGCATGATTAGATTTTTGTTATGGAAAACAAGACAAACACAAGATAGACAGAGTGAGAGAGAGAGAGAGAGAGAGAGAGAGAGAGAGAGAGAGAGAGAGAGAGAGAGAGTGAGAGAGAGAGATTTTTTACTGACCTGGAAGCGGCCGACCAGTTGCTCTGTGATTCCATTGGTCAGGCCAGGAGAGGGAGGAGCTGGTCTGTGTGGAAAAAGTCAAACATTAGCACAAGACATTTTATTTTAGAGTATGCATATTATCATATCCTTCTTCTTGTAACTTTAGTGCACCATTAATCTGGGTCACTTTCTTTAAGCATGGCTTTATAAATTAGACAAATCTGGCATAAACCAGGAGACGCAAGCATGTTTTAAAAGGTCAGATACAGTATGTTGCTTTCATTAAATAGCATGGATAAACTTATAACTTCCTTGAAAAAAATATATATATATTTCTCATATTATCCTGAAACTTTTCAGCTACCAAGTCAATCTGACAGACTGAACAAGCAAAAGGATCTGGACTGGAATCCCCTAAATACTGCCATTTATTTCCTCCGCTGGAACTGCGGATTGCAATACATTTAACGAAATGCAGAAGGCTGCCCGAGTGTTAATGTAAATTGATGAAATCTGACAGAGAAAAGACAACACAGTCTTGTTTAAATACATTAGCAGAACCCCTGACCAGGAAGCAGCACATGTCTGAAAGCATTTATTTATCTTAGAATTAATCCCTGGCATATGCTTACAGAAAGCTCTTTATAGCTTCATGAGGAAGGAATGCCACACAAGGGCCTGATTCAGAGCTGGTGCTCTACGGCTTCACGATACCTCAAGTCAACCCTAGGAAGGCTTTCCTTTATTCCTCAGGAAGCCAAGAGCTCTTTGGGAAACCATTATCATATTATTAATTGGATATTCTTTTATATTAACAACCACTGTGCTTGTAGTAATTCATTTGTGTAGAAAAAGAGAACACTCACCAATTAAGGAAACAGGTTTACTCTGGCCATAAATGTAATCTGGTTTATTTGTTTTCCGCTTCAAACTAAATTCAGTGTAGATGTTTGAAACACACACTTCATTAAAAGCGCTTTAAACAATCAGAGAGTTGATGCAGGCCTGAGAACTGAATGAGTCTTTCCAAACAAGCTCTTTTTCACTGGCGTTAATGAGATGTTTTACTGCGAGGCTTAAGCAGAGCATCCTCCCATCAATGCTAGTAAAAACAAGCCATGAACAGCCCAGGAGGACACATTCATTTCACACTCCCTCTACCTTTTTCTGCTTCTGCTCGCAATCGTTTATCTCTCTTACTTTGTTTCACTCCATTTCATCCCAACGTCATACTCCCTTTCTTCCTGTATAATACATTCAGTTTTCCCCCTTCATCTTTCTTTCTGTCTCCGGCTCAAAGCTGAGGAGGTCTTGAGATGAGCTTTGGATGAGTCTAAATGCAGAAACAGTATTTTGATGCTTGCAGTGATGGTATTTAAAATGGCAAATTAAGAAAGAGGGGTAGAGTCAGCATAAAGCAGTTACAAATGTCGGTAAGTTTTTGCATTCCATTCGACTGTGTACAATAGATATAACCTTATTGTTTTTTTAAATATAAATCCCATAATGTTTACAACATTAAAAAAAAATCTATCACATAATGTAAATAAGTTATCACAGAATTACAATATGGGAATAACTCAATTTTTCAATTTAAGGTGAGAACAAGTTATCTGTACATGGAGCTATAGCAGAATGGGCATAAATGAGCAAATAAGCAGTTGTTCAATTATTTTCGAACACTTGATGCTTTTTGCACAAGTACTGACGTGATTTTAGGGTCTAGAATCCACTAGGGGTGTCCCCAACTAAGGATTTTCATAGTCGAATCAGAATAGGGCTGAAATGATTCCTCAAGTAACTCGATTACAAAAAATGATCGAGGCAAATTCCTCTGATTTTGAATGAATTAATCAAAAATAGTTCATTGCACTTACATCAAATCACGATATGGACTAATATCTGTAAATATTAAGCTGGAACAGTCTATTTAAATATGAATCCTGCATGTTCTGCGTGTCTGTGTTAATGAATGGAGCAGAAGTGCGACTTCCTTTATTATAGACACTGAAGCGCGCGTGACTCTCCGGTGATTTTAGCGTTTTAAGTTACGTTTGCTTCATTTTCAATAATTAAAAGATACATTAAATTAATGTTTTATGTGTTTAATGTTTAATGTGCATCTCAGAAAATGCTTTATTTAAAACCCCAACTGAATGGCACTTAAATGCACTTAATTACAGACAAAGAAACAATGGGTAATAATTAAATGTTTATTTTTGTATATAGATGTATGCATTGCATTCTATGCATTTAAAAAAATAAAAATATTAGTTTTTCTAAAAAAGGAAACTTAGTTGTTCATTTTAAGAGACCCATGAGTCTTATTTTCTCTTGCATAATTAATATTGCACTTTAATTAAGCAAAAACAAATTTTATGATATTTTAAAATATTCGATAGCTAATTCAGCCCTAAATCAGAATTTAAGAATCTTGCTGATATTCGACTGATAGTCGAATCATATCTGGGGCAGGGCAAAATACATTGAGTCAAGTCAGACATTCGACAGCAATAATTACTGATGTTAACACACAGGGAAAATATGTAACAAATGCTTCGCAGATAGAAATGGGGTAAATAATGTTTTGATTAAAATATAGTTAACACTAAACGTCAGCGAAACCCTAAAGTTAGCCTATATGACAGTATTTATTAATGTTCTGCATTTCTGTTTTGAGCTGCACACGCTGAAGATGACCAGTAGAGTGAGCATTTGATAGCAAGTTTTTAATCAATGGGATTAAACTCATAATTTCATGTAGAATACGCTTTGTTATTTATACAAAATAATGTTAATATTAGGACTTATATGTTATTTGCAAAAAGAGCCCGAATGCAAATGAACATGCATTTTGTGGACGCGTATTTTTCATTCTCTGAATGAACTCATTTTGTGGACTCGTTCTTCACAAAACAATGCGGTAAAACATGGCAGCTAAACTCTAAAAATTCACAGCGCTTATTATAATGGTGTTTTCATTATAATGGTATGGGTGTGACAGTCCCAGTCATAGTTATTAATATTCTGCTTTGCTGTTTGTCCTGCTCGTGCTGCGAGCTGAAGAGGTAATCATCATAGTACTACAATGAAGCACTTTACTCAACCAAATGCATTTTTTATCAGGTAAATAATATATCCACGATATATATATAAACCGGCTGAAATGTTTTGAAATCACTTGTACCCTACCTGTTCGAAAAATCCAGTCTCTGTCTGTGTCAGTTTGAGTCTTGGTAAAGTTTTAAATCCTTGCCGCCAAGATGCTCCTCTGTCGGTCACGGATTATGGAAAGTGAAACATAAATCTATAGGAGTGGTTGGATTTATCCACGCACTTTAAAATATTTATTTGAAGCTTCTTTCTTTTCAGATTCTTATTCACAGCTTTTTCATAATAGGCTGCATATGAACTTATTGGGAGAAAACCGCAAGTTTTATGTGAAATCAGACATTTGAGCTCCCCCATGGCATATAGACAGAATGGCATAATCATAACAGCACACGAATATTCGACTGTGAGATTGGTAGTCAAATCAGGCTCCTCGAATCAAAGCATCGAATCGTCGACTATTTGGGGTCACCCCTAGAATCCACCCAGTATTGCTTGGGCTCAACTATGGCATTATATTATATATTGTTATTTATTACATTATTATTATATATTACTATATTTAGTACAAAATGTGTTGTGTACAACACACACACACACACACACAGACTACTGTAAATTCTTAGGCCAATAGTATTATTTTTTTTTTTTTTTTAAATGGTTTTAAGTAAGTAATTTCTATCTTTTGCTGAGTGTCAGTAGGAAATATCAGTTTACATTTCCAAACATTAATTTTGCTATTAATTATAATAATCCAGTGAGATTTTTGTTTGCACAAGCCAAGGAGTATGACAACAGCCAGTGCTCCACACAGAGATCTGAAATGACGTGAAGAAACAGAACCAACTGAGACGGACTAGATCCAGAAGAACTGTGGCAACGTCTCCAAGACGCTTCAAGAAACCTGCTTTAAACGCAAAGGATGGTCACATCAAATGATTTAGTTAATAGAAGTTAATTGATGAATAAAATTATTATAAAACCAAATCATTATTTATGATTATTTATTTTTTGTAACACTGTAAAGTTATAAACAAGTGATAGTTGTAGTGATACATTATAAACATGACTGAAGTTGTCGTACTGAGCTTATACTGGACGTGCAGCATGACTGAACAAAAAAAACCGCTTCAATTAAAATCAACAGGGTCCATCTAAACTAGTATCCATGGTTTCCAAATTTTTTAAATCGCATCACGGACATAGTGTGTTAAAAATAGCATAGCAGACTTTCTACTTGTTGATGCACATCTACACTACAGATACATATAGTGATTCTGTTCTGTCAAACAATACTGTTGAGCTACCAGATAAGATCAAACGGCTTTCACTCAATACTCAATGTCAATACTCAATGTACCTCACTCAAAAAAACTTGACGAAATGCTATTTAAAAGTGAAACTATTGTAAACTGACGTCATTGTGCTGTGTGCCCCATTTAGTCCTCAATAAGGTCATCTGCCAAGAGGGTTTAGTGTGATATTGCAGAGGAGGACTGCAGTAGTTTGTCTTCTAATGCTCCTCTGATAGGTTCTTCACTTTTGAAGGCAAATGCATTAATTCCCTGCAACTTCTTCCTTATTACAACATGATTTCCAGAGTGACTTCTCATGCTATGACAGTACACTTTCATTCTTTGGAAGATGTTGCATGAGAAGGTCTCAATGCACCACATGAACTGTGGCATTCCAGCCATATTTTCAACTCACTAGAGATTAAATCTTTACAAGGTCTTTATGTGACCCTGGACCACAAAACAATATTTGTATCAATAGCCCAAAAAAAACTTTGTATGGGTCAAAATTAATGATTTTTCTTTTATCCCAAATATCAGTAGGATATTAAGTAAAGATCATGTTCCATGAAGATATTTTGTAAATTTCCTACAGTAAATATATTAAAACTTAGATTTTGATTTCACCCCCAGATTCCAGATTTCCAAATAGTTGTATCTCAGCCAAATATTGTCCTGTCCTAACAAACCATACATCGATGGAAAGCTTCTTTATTCAGGTGATGTATAAATCTCAATTTTGAAAAATTTACATGTACACTTAAGTTTTGTGGTTCAGGGTCACATATGAGAACGCTACAGATTTTTTTTAGAAATACAATGAGAAAACAACATGAATAACTATAAAACCACATGAGACGCACATCAAAGTTTCTTCACAAGCTGGAAAGTTCCTAGCCTGGTTAAAACCAGACCCTTTTCAGTTGAAACCGAGTTAGGGTCTGGCAAAGCCTATTAGACGTCTCGTTTCTAAAGGGGCGTCACCGACGGACCTCGTTCAAATGCCTCTGGGCGCAATTGGATAGACATAAAACCAATCAGAGCAATGAAGGAGATGACGTATGCAGACTTGAAGGCTTCAGGTGTTGTTCTTTGCTCGGGTTTTAACGCAAAGTTAAAGTTTAAATCACTTAAAACAGACGCGATAGCAGTTTCGAACGAATGTTCCTCTGCAGCATCCATCTTTGTAATGTACAAAATCTGCTTTACCGTCGCTGCGCTGTCGTCATCGTGTAAACCCCGCCTCAACGTTTCTGATTGGTGCCGCGATTTCGGCAGCACAGAAACGAGCTAGATAGTCCTCTTTGCCAGACTATTCTGTAGAGAGAATTGAAATTCGCCGGAAGTAGTCTGGGTTTTCCCAGGCTAGAAAGTTCCCACAGGAGCCATTAATGCTCAATGCAAAGCCAAGAGTTACTGGGGACAATGAAAGTCTTAAAGACTTCACGATCAGCGTTGGGGAGTAACTAATCAATATAAGCAACAATACTAACTACATTTTCAAACTTTCAAACAGTGTACAGTAGCATTTGCAATAAAAAAAAAGTTTTCCAGTAATAGTGTTGTAGTATAACTAAACACTAGATAGCAGTTTTCAAAATCATACTGATTTGCACATGCGCATTTACTGCAGAGAAAACTGATATATCAAACACACTTCACTGTCTTTCTCTTAAATGTAGCACTGGAAAATCTGACTCACTCTAGCGAAACGGTTCAAAACAACTAAGATTCTTTAAGTTTGGTCAATTTCTTAAAGTGAGTAACAAAAAGGTAGATTGGTCTACTCTGAAAAAAAAAAAAACTAATTATTCCTAACTAATAGTTGGTCACACTAGTCCTTTAGACAAATTCTTAACATACAGGCTAGGTTAATGCAACTGGCCCCAGGTTTGATAAACTATCTGGCTGTCACCGTTTTGTAAGAGGAAACACATTACACAACAGCTTAAGGAAACTCTCATTAATGCCAACAATTCTTCAAGCTGAATTAGACTCAGCGTCACTCCTCTATTACATACTGTAGGCACTACTATTTGTAGATGGATTGTCCTGAAAACAAAGGGTCAAGTAGACAGCAGGATACCTACATAAATCTTAGTCTAATATGAATTTAAAAAAGGGAAGACATTCACCCTCTTCCTCCAATACTGTGGGCTACAGTACAGACACACATAGATACACAGAGCTAGAGTGCCATTGTGGGCCTAGTGTTGTTTCTGGACTGGTCAGAAGGGAAAAATTTACTCACATGGACACAGGGCTCAACGTGCATGTGTGTGAGAGAGCAAAGATACCGTTCTGGCCAGAACAGTGTGTTTACTTGTGCTGACATAAAAATGGGTAAAATTACAGGCTTCAACTAGCCAATTAGATGACTGAACAGGTACTTGACTGATCTAAATCAACTAAATCATGTATAATTGGACTGGTTTTGGGTTCATCGCACCTCAAGGTCTTTTAGAGGGAGTTCTTTCATTAAAAAAACCTACTGTAGGAGCAGCACAACCACAGAGGGGCAGTCGTGGCCTCATGTATAGAGAGTCGGACTTGTAGCACGAAGGTTGCAGGTTTGAGTCTCAGCTCTTGCAAGGATTGTAGGTGGGGGGAGTGAATGTACAGCGCTCTCTTCCAACATGACTTCAATACCATGACTGAGGTGAGACCCTTGACCAAAGCGGCCTTAACTGCTCCCTGTGCTCTGCAGCAATATGGCTGCCCACTGAACATTTTATATGGCCCTATTATTGTTTCATCATTTGTAAACTGATGTTTACAGTTAATTTTTTTTTTTTTATTATTTCAATACCATTTGTATTAAAACTATATTCACTGAATGTAATTTAAAAAATTGAGAATCGAATCGAGAGCTTGTGAATCGTAATCGAATAGGGACATCTGAATCAATACACAACCCTACTTCATGTTTTTTTCCACTTTCACTTTACATGGATCAAATCTCTAGTTCCCTTAAACATTTAGCAGTTACTGAATTTCAACAAAGACATTATACATACCAAGACAATCGCCAACTGACCTTTGCAAAGACCTGCCTTCGTTACTTTTGCCATGTTTGACAAGCAATGCGGCTCTTACACGACACATGTTCCCACGTAAGTTAAAGTCCACTGACATTAATCTACTCTCCTGTCTAGTTTGTCAGACAAAATGGCAGATTCTGCATTATGATTGGTCAGATCGCCTGTCAATCAAACTCTCGTGGCGAAGGGTCAATTGGTAAAGTCATTGTGTAATGTTGTAATGTCAGATGTTATTTTTGGCTTGAAATATGTTATTCAAATACAAGTTTGTCAAAAAGTTTTAGGGATTTCAGCATTTCCCCATTAGTAGATAGAAAATGGTTTTGCAAAAATGGCTGTCTAGAGGCACACAACGTGAACTGACTTACTTTAAAATTGAAGTTGTTTTTAATTTGGTGAAATTTTTAAAAATAGAAAAAAGTCACAATTCTTGTATTTCATGACCATCATTGAAACTTTAAATCAGTGCTAATGCACTTGCATCCATCTCTGAAAAACAAACAATGTAGGCTAGATAAAGAAAACCGAGGCATCCTCACCTTTCTACGAGAAGCTGCAGCTGATTCATGCAGCTCTTGATTTTGTTTTGTGCCTCTACGTTGAGCATTTCGCCAGTATCGAGTCCATTAATCTCCATGATGATGTCACCAGGCTGAAGACAGGCCGTCGCTGCCTTACTGCAAGCATTCACCTTTAGACAAAAACATTCAACCAATCAGAACTCAGTCTCGTACAGTCTGTGCACCATTAAGAAGAAAACCAATTAAATTTGAGTCTTAATGAATTTTAAAAACAACACAAATTACTACATTGTTTAAACTACTTCAAGATACAATTTTGTTTTTCTTGTTTTCTTTTCTTGTTCTTTGTGATGAATGGAACACTGTACAACCAGCCCTGCTCATTTAAACTGCACAGAAACATTATGCAAGTAGCTAACATAGATATGGTCTGTTGAATTATTATTAAATGTTTATAGCCTATATTTACTCCATTTATATTCCAACTTGTTTTACAGTGTGTGGATTTAACTGCCACTGTTAGATGGGTTCTAAACAGGTTTTCTGAACACTTTCTCATCTGTCATTTGGTTAAAAAGTCCTGCCCCAAACTTGGTTGAGTCAATGTTGCTGTGTCAAACAGAGCAATGTTTTAATAACACCACAGACTTTTCTTACAGCATCAACCCACCAATGGATTACTAGTGTTAAAGTTGGCAGGAATCTTAAAAACAACTAGACAGGGGCCGCTGTTAGTTAAGCAAAGATTCAAATCCCCTCAAGACTCAACAGTCAATAAGGCCACAACCTCATTAGCAGGGAAGGAGGAAAGCAACACCTCAACTCGATTCCAAACACACAAACTGACCGGCACAGAGAGGCCCTACAGACTGCCAGTCAGTCAGCTGTTGTTGTTGTTGTTGTTGTTGTTGATGTTAGCTGAAAGTGAAGGGGCAGAGGTGCCATGTCTGAGGACCTCCTCGAGTCCCAATTAACTGTTGCTACAGAGACACACAATGGAGCGCGTCTCGTGTAATCAGAGTACGGCTCGCTTCTTGTGGAGTGTGACTATCCTTCCCCTCTGTGTTTGACAGTGGTGAAGATCTAAGAGACAGATGAGCACTTCACACCCTCATACTTCACTCCAGTATATGAATTATACAGTAACTCTCAGTGGCGTCAGGTATTTTTATAGGAATATCTAGGTAGATAGTTTCTGAGGTTTTTCTCACGCAACAGTGTCAAAACATGTACGTAAAGCTTGAGGAATCTGGAAGAGTCTGGAAGATTTGTGCCCATGCCAAACTCCTGCTACTACACTCTGGCCTGTCTCTCCATGTGGCCCTTTGGAGCCCTGTTAAAAAAAAACACCCCATGCTGTTCTATTCTGTTTGTCTTACAACCTCTTTCAAAAGCACTAATTTTCCTCACATTTTAGCTGTTGAGGGAACAACACAAACATAGAAGTCTGAGACAGTGAGGTCCCTAAAGGGTAGTTCGCACGAACATGAAAACTGCATCAAGCACATTTGAGCTCACATTTACTATTTGATGAACTGAATATATGTGCGCTGACTAATATTTGTGTGAGAATAAAAGAATTAATCAAATGTGTTCATCAAATAAAGCAATCAGTTCCGGAGTCCTAAAGTGTTTCGCAATGTCTTTATGAACTTTTTAAAGCATCAAAGTTTTGGAGGCATAGCCTTTCAATGAAGAGACAGAAATCTCTCAGGTTTCATTACGATTAGCTTCAACTGTGTTTCAAAGATAAATTATAAAAAAAAGTCTTATGGGCTTGGAACAACATGGGAATGAGTACATGACGATTTTCATTTTATCGGTGAACTGTACCTTTAATAATGCATTTGCAACAGTGTGGTAATGGGAAACAATAAGGATAATGAGAGCCATAAATTTGAAAATTTCAGTGTTCTAAAGCGGTTTATGTTTAAATGCAATGGAATTCTGGGTTACAAAGCAGATGTGACCAGGATCTGAAAGGAAAAGTTCCATTAGCTGCCTTTAATTAGAAACACTATGGTGTATATCTGGATCACAACATGGAATTTGTTTGCATGATATAAACTTTAGTTTTTTACTTGAGACAAACTGTTTTGGCTCAATTTGAAAATTGTCCCAAAGCCCATGAAAAACAAAAATAAATGGGTTCCAGAAGTACAGCAGATTCTGAACTTCTCAGCTGAAAAACAGGTCTTCCACAACTGTCTGAGTGCTGAAAGCTTGAAGTTAAAAAACAGCAATTGATTACTGTTCTGAGAGACCAGACTCATTTGTTTTGTTTGTTTATAGTTTAACGCCATACCAGTTACCACAGCATTATTCATGGTGTAAAAAGGGAAAACAATGAAAGATATATACCTTTATAAGATGTTTATTTCTTTATTTTTGATAAAAATTCAAAAAAATTCCAAATTCTAATGGTTTTAAAAAGGGTCAACTGAAAAGTAAAGAGTCCTAATGTAGTTCAAGAAGGATCTTCATCTATTAACAAAAATGTATGGAATCGAATTATTCAGGTGTGGAATGTAGATACTTTGGGCCCGAGTTATTTTCAATGTTTCTTTCCACCAAGCACAGGATTGATTTTGCAAAGTTTATTGGGGTGTATGACGCAAAACTTTCTTGGATGTTTACAAATTGTTGGCGATAATTGTTTGGATTTGTTTGAGATATTTTCTTTCTTGTTAGATCCATGGTTATGTTTGTTTTTTTTTGTTATTCCAAGGTGAACCCAGTGATTCATGCTGTGCTTAAACCTAAATTTTACCCATGTTTGCATAAGTTCATATTCATATTTTCTATTATTCTAAAAAGCGAATGGAGAATACCTGCAAGGAAAAAGACGTAAAAAAAATAAAAAATAAAAAAAATAACTTGACCATCTGCAATGCAATACAATAACCAGGAGCTTCCACTTTAATTATACAGGTCTTGTTTGGTTGAAGTAGTCAGGGAGACAGAGTGCAATACAGTGTGTAATGAGAAAAGTTAGGTATAAGCCATCATTGCTTTAATCACTGATGCAAAAAACAAGGAGATAAACCATGTTTTGGACTGGTACTTTTGTGAACGGGGATGAAAACAAACCTTGGAAACTGTTATGGCCTTCTTGAAGTCTCTCCCTCCAGAAATTCTGAACCCCCAGGGGGACGGGCCAATCAGGTTCACAGTAAATGGCATCATGTGACCACAGGCTGCTGCCCAATGCTCTCAGAAGTGCTGCGAGAGGAAAAAAGGAGGAGTGTGAGAAGAGGCAAAAAACCCACAGATGGAGAGAGCGTCGGTCAAGTTTAACTTGACATCAAGCTGAAATGCCACAGATGTGTCTCATAGTTTCCACATCTCTGAACCACTGGCTGCTGTTGAAAGGTAAACTGCCTACACCTGCTCTTCTGAACACCTTTCATCCTATTCCACATGACTGCAGCTCAAATACACAGACACTGCAGCAATCGGGAATCATAGAGAGGTGCCACATGACTGACATTCCTGGAGTGTGTTTCTGAAGCTGTAGCACCCATAAGGAGAGCAACAAACCACTTCAGATTCAGTTTGAGTTTCTTAACACAAAAATGCAGTTTAATATTTTGAACTGATTAAAATTTGTGATTTTTTTTTTAATTAATATTCAAACAGATACACTATTTACAGGTGACAAATCAAACAAAAATAACCAAGGTCAACAAAACATACATGACAGCCAACATGATTTGTGTGTAGAAAACGATAATAGTAATAATGTTGACAATAATAATGATGATTATAATAGCATTAATAACAAACCTTGGTTGATGAAGGATGAGGAAGGTGATTAAGTAATAATGTTAATAGTAGTAGCAATAATAATAATAATAATAATAATAATAATAATATTAAGTAAGGAGGTATGTATAATTAGTTCTTTTCCCACTTTCCATCTTTTCTTCACCCTCTTTCCTAGGGCTGGGTATCGATTCAGATGTTCCAGATTGATTCGATTTCAATTCACAAGCTCTCAAATCGATTCGATTTCGATTCTTGATTCAATTTTCGATTTCGATTCTCGATTCAATTTTCGATTTCGATTCTCTATACTCGATTCTCGATTCAACTCAATGAATATAGATTTAATACAAATACTATATTTATAAAAAAAGAACAGTGAACATAAGTTTACAAGTGGGTAATAAATAAAAAGAAATTAAGAGCCACAAACCTGTATATTTAACGCTTTTATTTTAGGTCTACTTGGGTACATTAAAACAGAACCCATCTCAAATTTTCTAATGCATACAATTATGTTAAATAAATACAATACAAATTTGATTCAAGATGAAAAATGTATGCTGAAAAAAGTCAGAACAGTCGCATTCCTTGATCAAACAGGATCAAGTTATTTCATTTTTAAGATAAATAAATCATACAAAAAAAAAAATTATAGATTCGTGGCCTTTGAGAATCGATTTTGAATCGACCACATTTTTAAAAACTATTAATTGAAAAATCGACAGCCCTACCCTTTCCTTTATGTTCCAGTAAATGTATTTATATCATCATATATGTGAAAATTAGTTAAAGAAATTACTAAAAGGATAATATTTTTTAACAAAGGAGCCATCATTTTGACAAAAAAAATCAGACGCATTTAATTATTACAATATTCACAATTCTGGTACTTTAAAAGCAACAAAATAATATTGCAGCTAGATTAAATATTTAAATTAATAAATAAATGCCCAGCCATTGTGTAGATCTTCGTAACCTTGGACATTCATAATGATGAGCTCTTTGGAGCCGTGATAGTGCACTGTACCCTCTTTAAATGCACTGAACCTCATTGAGACCACGGTAAACAGTGCTGCAAACATTTATTACTAACATATGTGCAGGGCAATGAGCACCCATGTAGAAGACCCTAGGGTTTACGGAGACATCTGCTCCACACAGAAACCAAGCAGAACCACGACCAAGACCACCACAATATATAGTAGTCAAGACATCTTGCTTTTTAGACAAGACTTACCAAGAACTAACGTAAAAAAAAATAATAATAAAATAAAAAATATTATATATATATATATATATATATATATATATATATATATATATATATATATATATATATATATATATATATATATATATATTATTTTACTTTGCACACCCTCATGTTATTCAAAAATTTGCACAACTTTTTTTTTTCAACTGTGGAACATAAATAGATTCATTAAGTGTGCAACCAAGACTGTGCTGGTCGCTCTTTAACATGTCATTACAATAAATGGAGACTGAAAATTGCAAGCATCATAAAAGATGCAAAAACCTCAAAATTTTAATATAAGTGATCCATACGACTTGTGTGTTATATTCCAAGCCTTTTGAAATATATAGCTTATTAATAGCTTTCTAGCTTTGTTTTGATGGCTTCCGAAGGCATTTAGAAGCTGAAAGCATCATTCATTGCAACCGCATGGAAAACAGCGACAGGTACATTATTCAACTGGCGATGCAAATGCATTGACTACCAGTGGGAGCACAGACAGCGATCTGCAGCCTGAATCAATTATATATGTGCTTAAATGATAGCAGATTTTTCTCTTTTCTCTTTTTTTGGGGTATACTGTATCTTTTAAAGATACAGAAGACACAAGTGAAGCCTTGGTCTGCAGCAGTCTTGTACAAGATCCCACTAAGAAACTGATGAACTATTTACCTGACAGTTAAAACATTCCTGGACTCTCTGGTGGAACAAAAACTGTTCGATGCAGGATCAAGTGGCATATGAGAACCGGCTTAGTTGTCAGTCAGCACATGGGCTCTGGTATGTGATCTGTGATGATTTTTATAGCGACTATAAATATCTCAGATTAGAAATACGATGTAAAACTACTGTTTTGGGGTGTGGACAGTTTGCTTTCCCTCCGTTACTGAACTGTGTTTTACAGCCTTTATCTGTCCCTGTCGGTCTGCTTACCCTGATGTGACCTTTGATAGTTTCAATGTACTTATGCAACAATGAAGGGAAAAAGCCACTGTTTACACCCAATCAAAAGACTCCAGTCATTTAAGGGCTGGTCAACTATACACTTACATTTTCAGAGCTATTTTCAGTCACAAACTACACAAACTTTTTATTGAAAAAATACTTTTTTTTTTCATAAATATTTAAATATTTTATATTTAATATTTAATTATTCAAGCTTATTTCTTATTTTAACATTTAGACTATATTTCCCATTAAAAGCTAACCTAAAGTTAATAGCAAACACTTTTATAACACTGTTACTGTACATATAACCTTTAGCAAATATCACTGAATATTAGTTTTTCATTGTTTTGCCTAATTTGAATTTCATCTAAACTCATTATGGTTCATTTAAAAACAAAATTAGACAAAATAGTATTTTAATAAATAAATGTACATTATAAAGCTATGCTTAAAAAGACAAAGTAAAATTATTTTTATTTTGAAATCTAGACAAAATAGTATAGAATTGTAATATTAATTAATTCCAATATAAATACTTATTTTCATACCGTTTATAACACTGTTATATTCATACGGTTAATTATTACGTTATGCCTAAATTGATTTGTATGTATTTATTATAATGTAATTCTAAATTTAGATGAAATGGTATAAGAATTTTAATATCAGTCATGAAAATATTTTATCATATTAATATCCTTAAATCAAATAGTACTTGGTCACAATCTGAAAGACAGTATAACTACTTCCTGAAACATTTGAAAAACACCTCACTTGCATTTTTACTCTCACTTGCAAATCATTCATGACTAAAAATAGCACAAATACAACCGTTTTAGCATAATCTTAGCATAACCAGCTGACACCATTCACTCAGCATATAGAGTCATACAACCCAGCCTTACTGCACATATACAGAACCAACTGTGTTTTGAAAAGGCCGTATGGCTCATACACCCCTGATAATGATGTAATTAAAGAAAGAATTTAAGACATCTGCCCGTGTAAACACTGTAGATAGGTCAGCGTCTGCGTCACACTGTCCTGAATTTGCTATCAAAAGGAGAAAGTGTGTGAAAGCCTGAAATTGGTTCCATGCACGGGACAAACATACACCCGCAAGCTCTCATGTCTCTCCTACCCAGCGTGACCCAGTTGTGGCTACAGATGTCGCTGCATTCTTGGAGAGTTTGAGTCCCAGGGAATGCAAATCTATCCCACCATTAGCTCTCCAGGCAATTAGCAGCCTTAACGATGCCTCTGTTCAGGATCTCTCTTAATTACTGCGGCCTCTAGGCTGCTCTGCGCTGTTGTTGAGTTTTTTATGTAATCACAGAGGAGGCGGCAGCCACATTTCCGTCCCCTCTGAACTTCAATTAATCCAACATGTTAGCGAGGATCCCGGCTGCTCTCATTAGCATCAGCCGAACAGAAAAGAACTACTAGATTCACACAGAATCACTGCACTTCAGTGTTTTTAGCTCTGAATGAAGGGGAGAAATTCTGCCGAATTGATCTGAATATGGTAATTAAGCAGTAAAAAATGTTTTGTTCCATTTTATTATTTGATAAAACCAATCCATTAGGATGGTATATTCATAGTGAATCAGCATAGCTGTATATTAAGTGTTTTAGGACAGTTGGAATGCTGTTTTAACCAGTCAGATTCCAGAACAGAAGCTATCAATTTCAGTTATATCTTAACTGCACTTCACTATGGAATTTTAATAACTAAAACAAGCAGAGACTTTTTTTTTTTTCGGAAGAAATTAATACATTTATTATGCAAGGGTGGATTCAACTGATTAAAAGTGATAATTAAAGGGGCTGTAAGTAGGAATTACTCCCATCTAGTGGTGAAATTGTATTTTGCATTCAAACTAATTCTGCTCTCCAGCGCCTCGCTTTTTCAAATGCGCGTTGCATCTACGGTAGGCGATATGTACCAAAAAGCTTTGACAGGATGTCTTCTAATAGCACTTCGTTTTGGCGACGATGTTTTCTTCTCCTGTGGCGCGGCATATGTATGGTCCATAATAAGAATGCAATCCAGACTTTTAATCTTGCCGGTGCAGTTTCAAGCGCCTCTCACTGCTCTGCACCTGCGTTTCTGGCTCTGACCGAAAACGCGTTGTGGAAACGCGTTGGCTTAGTACTTTTTGTCCCTCTCTGCTATTATAGTTTTGCAAGATGGCGGAACTACATGGAAGCCTCCGTCGACCTACCCGTCCCATGTATATAAAGATAATAAATTCTTCATTTACGAGGATTAGTTTAAACATTGGCATAGGTATTTGTACACCATTGAGGGCATATTTATGAATAAAAATATTGATTTTAGATAATAAAATACCTAAAAATTTTAGGGACTTATTGTCCCTTTAAGACATTTAATGCAGCATAACCATTTTAACATTAATAATAATGTAATTATTTTTAGCAGCAAATCAGCAGATTATAATGATTTCTGAAGGATCATTTGACACTGAAGACTGGAGTAATGATGCTGAAAATACAGATCTGCATCACAGGAATAAATTACATTTTAAAATATATTAAAAGAGAATACATTTGTTTTACTGCAATAAAATCTAACAATATTATTGTTTTTACTGCATTTTGTCAACCTTTGTGTAAATGTTATTTATTTTTTTTTAAATCCTACCGATTACAAATTTTTGAACCACTGTGCATTTCTGAGCTGACCCAACATCATCAAAAATTAAAGTATGTAAACAAAGAAATGCAGAAAAGTAGGTAATCAAATTTTATATTTAAAATCAAATGTGTACAATAGAGGTTGTTTCAAAGCAGATTTACAGTATTAAACAGGGAAATGTTCTGACAGCTTTTACCAAATGGCATGCAAACCAATCTTAACTGGACAAGACAGTCATTTTAATTCATTAACATGACAAGATTTAAGCACCTGACTAATCCACAACAAACAATTAATAGTATGGACATGGTTCTGAACCTTTTTCCAGGGCTTTTTTTTTTATATAAATCAAGGGAAGGAAAGGCAGGGAGGGTAGCTCTGCATAAAAATAGACATTGTTCGACTGACTGGAAAAGTTAAAAAGTATTTGCATCTCAAAAATAAAAGGCAGGTTTGGGGGAGTCCATGTTTCCATGTTGACATTTGTTGGCGTTTGCCAAAAGACCATTAGCTCGAGTTTCTTTTGCTTCAGCGAGAGGAAACTTAAGGAGATGTGAGAACGGAAAACTGGCAAACCGGTCAACTGGTTTTACACATTTAGATACATAGTAATGGCTATGCAATGCTAACTGCACAGTAACACTGGATAAGCTGATCTTCTTGGTGTTCTTATGAACAAAGTGAAAGAAATCTGTGTCCGCTCGGGGTGATTGTTTCCTAACAACACACCTGACATGCAGCTATTAGCTTTTGGTTTCGCTCAGCATTAGTCCATGACTCAGCTCACAGGTTAGAGCCATCAGGGACTGGTATTACTGGTTTAAACTGGACAACTTTCCCCTCATATTGCATGTTTTCACAGTGACCAGTCTCAGGACATTATTTAAAATGAGGCATAGAGTTGATATAATACAAGAACAAATCGAAATACCTCAGAACTGTAAGAATGGCATGTAAACGATTACGGGAACTAGATTTTAATGAAAAGCCAGTATTCCAGGATCTGAATGGAACGGGTGTTGAATCAGTGATGCACTGGAATAAATTCTAGAATGAATATGAAAATTAAAATGAAAACCTAAACTAGAGCTGCATTATTCTGGATTAAAAAAAAAAAATACATTTTTTTTTTTAAATAAATAAAAATGTGTTGCAGTCATTGCAAAAAGTCAATGTAAGCAAAGTTAAAGTTTATAAAAAATATTTAGCTTTCACCATTTTAAGGAATAATCGTAACATAACAGACATTTGGTTTCTGTTATCAGATCTGTTACTGCTACTATTTTCATCCCACTTTTGCCTTTCATACTAAAGTTGAATGACATTTTTGACCTAAATTGCAATGGTTGTAATTTTAGTCCAGCCCTAGATCTAATTTATTTTCAAGTCCCAACTATCAACCAATGTCCCCATTTTACACTCATACAGTATACCCAAAATATTCTGAGCAGGAATTAGCCAGGGCTGAGAGACTGTCAAAAAACATTTGCATAGTTACAACCGTTTCACATCTAAGTGAGGGTGTGAGAGAGAGAACACATAAAGCTGCCTTTTTTTGTATGGTACATTGGCACTCAGTTTAAATTTGATAAAGTCAGAGGATTTCTGAGAAAAGCCTACAGAGCCAGTGAAACCTGACATGCCAAACATAAGGTTTTAGCACCTATCACTACAAAGTAAGTTTGAGGATAGTGAAACGGTACAAGCTCACAAAACCTGTCAAGAAGTCATTTCACACTGAAAGCAAAAGAGAAGTGTTTTTTTTTTATAAATGAAAGAATTTAAAGTCTATTTAATAATACGTTTGGCCTTTTGCATTCTGAATTTCACATTCAGAGTAATTAAGGCTGTCAACAAACACAGGATGAAAGAATACTAATGTAGGCTAACTGTATTAAAAACATACTAAATTGAATCAGTTAACTGATTTGAATCAAACTGTCTACAGAAAACAATCATTCAAATTTTAATCAAATTGTGTGCAGAATCATTTAAGTTTTTTTTTTGGTTTTTTTGCATTTGGCATTTAGCAGATTAGAGCTGGGCAATATAGTTTACATTTTGTGATGATATAATCAAACAGCTGAGATTTGCTATATATCACTTTACATAATCTCAAAGATTTTCAACCTACTTATTTATTTATTTACGCGTGTATTTATCTTTGCATTGCATTGCATTAATTAGAAACGGATGCAAAATGTTGTTAATTTTGCATAACTGTCATGAAAATTATGCCACAAAGCCTAGTAATCTTTTTTATGCAAATTATTTCTCTTTTTTTTTCCTCTACATTTTGTGATGAAATGTGACTCCAACAGGTTCTTGATCAATTCTGAGAGATTTGTCAAGCTGAACAATATTTTAGCCTAATCGACAGACCTACTCCTGTTTGTAGTACAATATTGCCCTAAATGTAAAGTAGCTTGATCAAGCTTTTTCATTCTTTCCAACACTGGCACCAATCATTCTTTTCAGATGCTTCTCTGAAATGCTAACAGAAAACCCATTCAGTTTCCTTCAGCGTTAAAAACTGAGTGACCAGACAGTAAGGTCAGCCAGGAAGCTATATGACTGAAATAGCATGCTAATGAGGATACTGAAACCCTAGATATTCACTGCAAGCAAGTGCTTTGAGAAATGTCAGAACGTCTGGTTGTGCAGTAATTACTGTTCCTGCAGCCACTCAAATATTTCCACAGCCTATAGAAATCAGAAAGCATTCCAGGTTCAAACTGAAGGATCATCTCCTGTTTTGCATAAAGTGTCACCTCTCACCTCATGCTTATTAACAAAAAGATTTCCCAAATCAAAACACATCCAGTTTAAACAAGTAGGTTAAGTTAGTCTTATGTTTAGCCGAGGCGAATGCAGTGCATTCTTTATATGTTTACCTTGAGGTAAAAATTTGTGACACCTTTAATAAAATTGAATAATTATTTTATTTTCACACAGTAAACACCTTGAGTGACTCATCATGGGCTAAAAAGCTGGGAAACTATGCCAATTCCAGTATTCAGATCTGTGGGAAAGTTATTATATCGGAAGCAGTTACATAGCAGCTTTGAATAAAGTGAAGGTCTTTAGTAGGTATTTGTGTGCCTGTGTGAGTCTATATTCCTAAACTTGCTGGTGTTGTTTTGGGTTAGATCTAAACAAATCTGGTGGAAGATGTGAATGAAGAATTTCTGGTACAACAATACTACATGACATGATCAAAACATGATGTGGCCTGGAATATTAGCATACACTCACACACACACACACCTCAAAGTCATCCAACAGCTCTTAAATAGCCAGGATTTTTCCATCTCTCAGTCTTCCTGAAGTACGGAGGAATCGAGTATTATGCACACAGATTCATTTCACCCATGTACATACTTGACTCTAGCCTTTATACTAACTTGGTTTATTGTATGGGCTCTCCTTTAACGGAGAAAAAAAAAATCAGACCATCTCAGGAAGTGGACAGTTTCTTATTCTAGTAGGCTAATACTGGAAAATACTGATGATAATAAAAACAACTCACTGCTGTAAAATGATAATTTAAGAACTTTTTTTATATTAATTGTTTTTCAATCGATTGTTTTTAATTACAGACCTGCTTCTCAGTCCAAATTCAGCAATTAAATTCAGCATTAATTCAGAATTTAGCATAATAAGGGAGTCTTCGAGTAGGGCATAGCTATGAAACAATAAAATGATAATTATCACAATGTCATTTTTCTTTGAAACGATAACGATAAAAAGAGCTTGATTAATGTTCAATATGATTTTGTGCCGTTTTCATTCTACAAATTGTCATCATTTACACCATGGTATTGTGGCAGAAATGTGGGATATTTACACTGAACAAAATTATAAACGCACTTTGTTTTTGCCCCCATTTTTAATGAGGTGAACTCAAATATCTAAGACTTTTCCTATGTACACAAAAAGCCTATTTCTATCAAATCTACTTCACAAATCTGTCTAAATCTGTTTTAGTGAGAACTTCTCCTTTGCCGAGACAATCGATCCCCCTCAAACAGGTGTGGCTAGACAGCATGATTATTGCATAGGTGTGTCTTAGCCTGGCCACAATAAAAGGCCCCTCTAAAATGTGTAGTTTTATCACACAGCACAATGTCACAGACGTCACAAGTTTTGAAGGAGCATTCAATTCGGCATGCTGACTGCAGGAATGTCCACCAGAGCTGTTGCCCATGAATTGAATGTTCATTTCTCTACCATAAGCCGTCTCCAAAGACGTTTCAGAGAATTTGGTACATAGAATTTTTAATTGATTTTAACTGGGGTTATGAAAGTGAAAAAAAGTGAAAGTCGTGACATACGCCAGGTATGATGACCCATACTCTGCATTGGTGCTCTGCATTTAACCCATCCAAGTGCACACACACAGCAGTGAGAAGTGAACACACACCCGGAGCACTGGGCAGCCATTTATGCTCCGGGTGTGTGTTCACGGTGTGTGTGCGTTCACTGCTGTGTGTGTGCACTTTGGATGGGTTAAATGCAGAGCACAAATTCAGAGTATGGGTCATCATACTTGGCTGTAGGTCACATCAATTTTATTTTTCAAGTCTTAAGTGAAACTTGTAGAAACCAGAGGTTTTAAAATATTTGAAATTTATTATGATAACTATCGACTGATATTATCGCGAGAACGTTTTTGGCCATATCATCACCCAGCCCTAGTCTTTAGTAACATCAGTCTTTGCTATGGCAGTGAAATTGGTATCAAAAACTGTGAAATGTTTTGACAACTGAAACGGCACATTCCCCTCCCAACACCACGACTCATATTTGACTTTAAAGTCAAACTCAAAAAGACAATCAGAGGCTTTTATCCAAATCTATCTGACTTAAGGTACACCACACTAAAGTTCATGACCTTGGCATTGCTATTGATATGCAATTTTCATGCGCACTTTGTCAGTAAAGGCGCTCCTGTGATTAGTAGTATATATCCTGCACGTGCATTCAGATCAGGGTTGCCAGGTTTTCAAAACAAAACTTTCCTAATTGCTTTTCAAAACTAGCCCAATCGTGTTTCATTCCGGGCGATAAAATACAAGTTTTTTGACGGGTTTTCCTTGGTAAAATTCACATTTTAGGGGCTAAATATCTCGTAACTGGGATTGGGGTCGCTTCGACTCAAGGACATGAAATACAACCGCGAACTTGGCAAAACTGGTTGGCATTTACTCCACAGAGCCCTAGTTCACTGACAATCTACACAAAATCGATTTCAACACATATAATGTGACCAGGGTTTGTTCTGAGTTTAAAAATCATGCTACAGACTTAGAAAAGATTTAGTACCAAATATTACAATTACAAGGATTCAAAGTATGAGCCGTACAGTAATAACTCAATACACTGAGTCTATAGTGTAGCTGCACACCCCAAACCTACCGAAAATACTGTGCTTTTTCTCCCATGATCCATTCCACTCCCATGAGTGAGCTTAACAGTGTCACACCTTCCCAACACACACCCAGTCAGCACAGCACCACACTCACGCCAAAGCTACACAACACCTCCCCGTTCTGGTTAAAACAC
Organism: Carassius carassius; assembly: GCF_963082965.1. Taxonomy (NCBI): domain Eukaryota; kingdom Metazoa; phylum Chordata; class Actinopteri; order Cypriniformes; family Cyprinidae; genus Carassius; species Carassius carassius. Next base: position 10,163,346 of record NC_081775.1, on the reverse strand, counting down.
ACCAGAATAAAAACATTCCCCACATTCTTATCACATTCAATGATAGGGAGTCAACACTGTTACCTTCCATCCCATTGCTGATGAAGAAACATCAAACTACACGCAGTACAACGAGAAGAAAGTAAAACAAAGGGTGCTGGGTGGAGATGAACAATAGAAGACATGAGCTCAGTCTGAATAATGGACAGTGTGTTGGTATTTGAAAATTTCACAGAATGATTCATTACAATTCTGCATTCCAGTGGTGGCTAATTGCTGTTAGTTTTCGATATTTGGCATTTATATCTTTATGACGCTAGTTACATAAGACGTTTCACTCCTCAGGTATTATGTTTGATATGTTTTGCTGTCATAGAAACAGATATTATGATCATGACTCAAGAGCAGGAGGTATTCACAAGCCCTACGTTCTGACAAGTATGATACGTTCTTACCCACGGGCCACAAAAAGCTTAGAGAAAAAAAAGGAAGATTATTAGTTAATAAGCTCCTGTGGTGGTCTTTTGGTTTACAAGCCATAGCATAATGTGGACCTGTCACGATAGCAACGTTTTAGTAAAATTTCTTGATTTTCAAAAGGAACAGAAAAATACATTGGATGCATAAAATGCTGGAACATTTCATACAAATTTTTAATTTTTAATTGCATTATGTTAAATGTACTTTGATTCACATATATGTTACTTGGTTTAAGTTAAATGTTCAATTTAAATCAAAGATTAAATTGCACTAAAAATAACATTTGAAATTAAACTTAATTCAAATTAAAAGGAGTTAAATTATCAATTTAAATCAAATATTAAACAATACAAATAAACGAAGTTCAATTTTAAATGTTGAAACAAAACGAAAATGAATTACAATTAAAGATTAAAGATCAATTAAATTGCATTAAAAATTTACATACAAAATTATGTTTAAATCAAATTAAAATGGCATTAAAAATTACCTTTTAAATCAAATTTAAATTTTATTTTAAAGTTTAATATGTAGGGTTATCAATTAAAACCTCTTAGAAAAATGTTACGAGCTCACCACAACACCGATGAAGTCTCAATCCAGAGCCAGTGTGCAGGCTTCTATACTGAGCTTTCCAGACACGGTTATAGAAACAGGACTGCACTTTTCTATATTTGCAAACACAGCCATGAATTCAGATGTGACTCATCTGAACTGACTCAACAGCAATGATAAGCAGTGGTTAAACACTGTCGTGACTTTTTGCAAAGGAAGTTGTTAGAGAAGACCCAGTTTTTGGTAAAGTATGACTGCAATTGAGCATAAGTTTTAGGCCTCAATTACAGAAAACGTGGAGTAGATTTTGCCTTGAACAGAGAAACTGTGGTGCAGACAGACATACGCCATCATTACAACTACCATACTATCCTGTTTACAGCCTTTAAATAAGAACACAGACAGCCTTCAACTGCTACAAAACAGAGAGAGAGCACACAGGAAATGTGGTAAGAGACAGAAATCCAGCAACAAGATACCACATTGTGCACACAAACAACTGAAAGAAACACAACCACTCTCCATCATCCTCAGTGAGAGAATGCATCTTTATGTGTGACACACTATATGTTGCCCTTATATGGAGACGGTTAGGGCATGTAATATGCTAATAACCCATGTTAAAGATGCAGTCACACCTAACTTCACAGTTAAGTTAAAATGCAAGCTTATGCAAAGAAGTGTCTTGCCTTCGAAAGTTCAAGTCTGGTGCACTTGCAAATTCCTACAGCAAGATGATGCTCAGTCAATGAGAATATTTACCTCTTTGACCTGTTTGTTTAAAGGGAAAGTAGATGGTATATTTTCACAATTGGAATTTATTATTTTTGATTATATAAAATGTTGCCAAATTCTTTGCAAGCTTTATGCATACGTGTGAATGTACTTTTTTATCATCCAGATTATTCAACTTCAGAACAAAACGTATGTCTGTGACCCCCTGTGGATTCTTTCGCCTGAGAACTATTTCTGCAGATAAAAGAAAAGATGTACACGCAATTATGAATTGAGAGAGACACTCAGTCTCTTTCATCATCAACAGATGACGACAGATCATATCAGAGCAGGCCGTTTCCTGTGTATTTGAGCATGTGGTGCAAATTCTTGCTAAACCAAAGAGAGACTAGAATCTTTGCAAATGCTGAAAGAGTCCAAAAACAGTGGTTTTCGAAGCAGAAAGTCTAGTTTGGTGCCCACTATGAAATAACGGCATTGAATTGTTGATTTGTATGGGATGTTATTTTGTGGTTCAGTTGACTGTCAAAACCATAAATGGTACTGCACTACTTGCCTTGGTGGTCTCTGTACGTGGCTGATTTATTGTACCGCTGACATGGTTTTAGTGCAGAGACATGCGCAATTATAAGACATGTCTGTGGATGTTATGTCCTCCACAGTCTATTAGCACTCTGGGCCGATCTGAATAGAGAGAGCTAGAATGCTTCATTCTCAGAGGAGGAGTCTCAGGAGATGTTTACATGATACGATTTTCAACTAAAAATGCATTTTGGCAGTTTATTTACACAGTAATGGCTTTTTGGGGGACTGAAAATGAAACCTTTTGAAAATCGGTTGTGTTCATCCACTAAAGTGTAAACCACAAAAAATGTATTTTGCATAAATAGTGCAGGTATATGCATATATTGTGTTTGCACAGTATTTCTTTACAAAGTGACAATTGCCAACTACAGGCCTGGCATGAATAATACAGCGTTTTAAGCCATTTCCGCAGATCTGTGTGGACAGATTTTATTTTCAACGTTGTCATCTGTACACGAAAAACATTTAGTAAAAACATTTTTGTTTTTAGCACATCAGTGACATGTAAACATACCATAAATGGATCCGAACCAAACCAAAATCACAGAGAGGTAAGTCTAGGACTGGCTCAACAAATTAAATGTATATAATTAAAATGAATTCTTGTGTCATTTTCTTTTCTTTTGTAAATAGGTTGTAAATAAAAGTTCATTTTACAAGAAAAAAATACTTTAGTTTTTGAAAATGGCTCAATGGTAATTTCTGGGTAAAAACATCCTCTACACAAGAGTTTTGGTGTAAAGTTTTCTCTGTAGTTTTACTTTTATTTTGCACTGACCAGTGTCATTTTAGTATTATTTATGTGCTCATATGTTTTTTTATTTTTATATTTACATTTTTCACATTTGTTATGTGATATTGTCATTTTTGTTTATTATTTTCTTAAATATAACTATCAATGTTTGGTTTTCAAATTAAGTTTTATTTACTTCCCATTAGTAATATTAGTGCTTTAACACTTTTATGCTTTTTCAGTTAGTTGCCAAGGCAACATTTCTAACATAATTATTTTTTTCTATCAAATTATCATCGTCATCATTTAGTTTTTTCCAATGTTATTTAATTATTTCAGCTTTATTTTAATAAAAAAAATAGTTTAAGTTTGACAGCCCCGCTATTGTTATTCATTTGTTAATATTTGCTTATTCACACTATTGTTTACAGTGCCAATAAATATAACAAAAAAACGCATAACAAAAACAAAACATGAATGAGAAGTTTGTGTGTTTTGGAGTGATGGATGCTGGGTAAAGCAGAGTAACAGTGTGGGAGAAGCTAAAATCGAGAGATGAGAAGAATTGCACAGGTGGAGACAATAGAGAGGCACAAAAGCTCTCTCGATGGGTTTGGTCAATGCATAGACACGCGAGTACAGAAACACGTCTGGCTTTTTCCCATCAATTCAAAAGTACTGCTCAGTCATCATTCACATTCAGTGCCCAGCCTCAAAACTGTATTCTGCTCACTCTAAACCAACAGAGAGCTCTGCTACAGCAACAATACAGGAGCAACTGGTAGAAACTGGTGATTTTTAATGCAACATCTGTTAAGTCAGACATTTCTTCATTTCTGAGGCTGGCCATGTGGGTTTGGACCATGTTGACGCCTGGATCTTTAACTTTTCACATTATTCTGCATAACCGAATCCAAAACATTCCAGTCTCTCCCAGAGCAAAACCCCAACCAGCATACAAGAAAATCCAATTGAATACCCTCAAAATATCAAAAACAACTGTGTGCATGCACTTATGAATCACACACGGTCTATTTACAGACAACTATCCAGCAGAAGTATGCATCTTAAAACCAAGTGATCTGCCCTTCCTAGACAATTTTTGAGCATCATCATAAGCACAATCAAGTGTCTCCAGTTACTGAATCTCTAAATGTACATTACACTGTATTCTGGTCTGTCTTCATCTGGTCTCTTACCCGTTCAGATTTAATTCTAACGCAGTATGTTTTAAAACATCTAGTTATATTCTGAACATGTTTAAAGTTTAAGTGTGTCCCAAGGTTGCCCACTCTCAATTAGGAACTCCACCTCCAACACGTTTAACCCTTTTAGCCCTTTCAAAGAAAGAAAGAAAGAAAGAAAGAAAAGAGGGGCGTTGATTGATGGAGAACTACAGACTCACTACTCCTATGAATCAAGCTGCAGTGTTACAGCTGTTGTGTTAATTCAAATGACATATTAGATCCTTTTCATCACTTAAACAAGCTGAAACATTCAGATTTTCTCTAATTTCTGCGTAGGATAGTCAGGCTTTTCAGTAAAGCATCCGGATGCAATAAAATAGATACAGTGCAGGAGTAACAGAGGAAGACTGAAGGATGCTGAACTGATGCCATGTTTCTTACGCCTCACCTGAAATACACAAACCCACAGGACGAGTACATCCCTTCTAATCAAACACGACCCAGTTACTGTGCATATTTAGTTAGAATCTTAAGGAAAATAAGCACTTACCTGGTAAATGGCTGGCGCGCGTCTAGGAGTAACTTAATCACAACTCTGCGTTTGGCACCTGTGCGGATGACGTCAAAAGAACGCACGCGTTCGGTGCGAGAGCGGAGAAAGAGTCGCTGCTCTTCTGTCACAAACTCTGTCCACTTCCAAATAAAGACCTGATTGAAACACTTTCAGCGTGTCAGTTTTTAGGCTGTGCGCTCCTTGTGACCAAACTCCCACACCGCCCAGTTTTTTTTCGAACTTTTCCCGAGAATGTTTCCGCTGTAGAGATGATGGAGCGTCACATGCCCGTGTTGCTGTCAAAATAAAGTCTGGGGGTGGCAAGCGAGGTTGGCACGCGGGGCGTGTCGAGGGGGGTGGGATGAAAGAGAAATATGATTTTAAAAGAAAATCTTTATAACATGTTGTGCCAATGCGCCATCTGCTGGCGGTGATAAATAATGAGAAAATGTGATTAATTCTGCAGTTTAAATTTAAGATTCTAAAATCGCCTTAAAACTAAATAAATCAATACTTTTATGCGGAAATTGATCAAAAGTGACAGTACAGCTATTTATAATGTTGAAAATGATTTCTATTTAAAATATGTTCTTTTGATTTTTTTATTCATCAAAAAATCGAGAAAAAAAATCCCAATTTCTACATAAATATTAGGCAGCACAGCTGTTTTTAACATTGATGATAATAATCTTGAGCACCAGGTCAGCATATTAGAATGATTCCTGAAGGATCATGTGACTGGAGTAATTGTAAATTACTGAAAATTCTGAAAACTGCTGGCTTGACTGTGTTTTGATCAAAATACATGCAGCAAATAGTTATAAAATATTGATCAATTCAAATAATATTATTATTACAAAATTTTAAAAACTCTATGAAAACTATATATTAAATAAGATATTACAAATCTACCAAAAACTGTCCCATGCAGTTCACACTAATATATATATATATATATATATATATATATATATATATGGTGTCTCAGATCTCACAAGAGTGTCCAAACACATAAGATCAAACCGTCTGGGTCAGCAGCACTGAGGTTATAAAAGGTTGTTGTTCTGCTTCTGTGTTTTGGAAAATAAGGAATTATGAGCTATGTGACATTGGCCTATCATCATGTTCTCAATAGTAATTATTTCATTTGTTGCATACAGATAGGTTTGTTGACTAATGAAAGACAGCGTGCGAATAACAACTGAAAAATGTACTGCATAAAGCAGGTGCTGCAAGGCATTAAGTCTTCAGGCTGGACTATGAAGATAATCAGAATGATTCAAATAGTGAAAGTAACAAGCAAACCAATGTTTTTCATTATTTATTTGATCATTATCCAAATCTGTGAGTACCTTACATACTGCAATACATACTGTGTGTCAATAAAAATATATTATCTTTTTCCATTATTTGATAACTGTGTGATAACGATTCGGCAATCTGTACAACCACATGCAATCAGCTACTTCAGTTCCCAGATAATTAAAAACAGAAAACAAAACGAGTTAATAATGGAATTCAGTGAACGCCTGCATCTTCCGCAACCATTTTTATAGCCAACATAAACCATCAGTGAACCGTCCTCCGGCTCCTGTCTTAAAACCTGTGCACATGTGCTTCAACATCATAAACACAAGCTGACTTCATTTTAAGGTGTCAGTTTTAACATGTAAATTCAGAGTAGCTCATGATAGATATGTAATATTTTAAGTTCTTGTTGTAAGCATACATTTAGGTTAAGACATATTCTCTAAAATTGATAAAGTCAAAAACCATGTTTAATCTAGTCTGGCTGGAACCCACCACAACATATCAAACCTTAACTGATTTTTTCACCTAGCAGGAGACATTTACTCATTCAAAAGAGTTTGAAACCTAAAGCTGAAGATAATGTCAAACGCTGGGTTTGTTACACAATTAACATGAACCTAATACAGAAAGATTAAACACTTGGCAACAGCTGCATTAAGCGCTTACAGACACTTGATAATGATTGCAAAGACTGCGGCTGTGATTATTACAGTATATGATGTGGCGATCAGCTAAGCCAACACAACAGATAAATGACAACTGTGATGAGCGTCTGAAAAAAGAAAAAGAAGAAAAAAACGGACGGTTTTAACCATGTCTTACATCCAGATCCTCAGGATATGTAGTGTTGGCAATGTTGCTACAAATCTGAAACCAAAATGGAGGTAAACTTTACAAAGATGTTAAAATCGAGTAAGTCATCTTAAAAAATCAATAGTCAATAATTCAGTGTGGCTTCATTGTGAGTGGTCAAACCCAACTGTGTCCAACGTCTGCAAGAGAAGTAAGGTGAGGAGTGCACATGCTTGGAGGATGTGAAGGAGTTTTTCTGGTTTTATATTTGTGTTGGTGAGGAGGGCAGGGGTTTTGTGTGTACAGTGCAGTGGCAGTACAGACAGACTGTATTTTGCATTGATTGGTGGTTGAGCCTGTAGTGTCAGTGAACAAGAACTGGTGGAAGCTCTCAAACTGGTGCCACATAGTTGCCAGGAAATGTTCCAAAAGCTTGGGTCCTCTCAGACGTACCTGGCAGGAAAAGAAGATTCCGATTGTCATTGAAGCAAAAAAACGTGTGATACAAAAGATCATGGCAACTGACTGTCCTGTAATGTGAGAACTGGCCGAGAGAGGGCAGCACAGAGAAGGGCTTTGCACTGAGAACACACTTAAAATCTATTAAATCTTTCAGCTTTCTTGTATTATATTATGTTATCAAATATTACTTTTATTCATTAAGGATGCATTAAATTAACAAAAGTGACAGTAAAGACATTTCTAATGTTACAAATGGATTTTAATTCAAATAAATGCTTTACTTTTGAACAACTTATTCAAAGAACCATGAAAAAATTAGTGCTGTTAATTGCATCCCAAATAAAAGTTATTGTTTACTTAATATATGTGTGTGTGCTGTGTTTATTATGTAAATACAGAATTTATTATATATTTTGAAAATATTTACATGTATATACATTTATATTGTATATATATATATATATATATATATATATATATATATATATATATATACACACACATATGCTTTTGTTTGTATGTATTTATACACATAATAAATATACACAGTACACACACATATATTATGTAAACAAAAACGTATATTTTGGATGTGATTAATCGCAATTAATCTTTTGACAGCACTAGAAAAAATATATTTCCACAATTAAGCAGTACTGTTTTCAACCATGATAATAATCAGAATCTTTTTCTTGAGCAGCAAGTCATCATGTTAGAATGATTTCTGAAGGATCATGTGACACTGAAGACTGGAGTAATGATCCTGAAAATTCAGCTTTGATCACAGAAATAAATTATATTTTAAAGTATACAAAAATAGAAAACAGTTATGAATTGTAAGAATATTTTCCAATATTTTCTGTTTTTACTGATCAAATAAATGCAGCACTGGTGAGCATAAAACATGCTTTCAAAAACATGAAAAATCATATTGAATCAGATCCATCTATGTAATACTTTTGAACTGTACATTTAAATAATATTAAAAAATAATAATAATAAAATAAAATCCACATATTTTAGTTTTTCTGACACAATTACATTTTAAATTTAACTCAAGTCTTTAAGTGTTCATTTTTGTATTCTATATAATATTCTAATAATAGTGTAGGCCTTAAGCATTATAAAATGTCTATTTCAGACTAACCTGCTCCTACAGTTCTGTACAACTACACTAAAATATCATCAACAGCTTTAAATGATTGAAGTCAAATTGGCCATTGTAACCTTATAATTAAATATAATTACCAAATATGAAATTATAATACGAGGTGATAATCAATATACCAATATATCAGTCATTCCAGTGGTTGATCTCGTTACAAAGTCAAACAGACCTATCTTGTATAAGTTTTTGGCCAGAATGAGCTGTACAGTAAAGTGAAGCTAACTTAAAGGGCCATTACCTACAAACCAGCCGTCATCGCACTTCTCTATGACCTGAACGATGTCTCCTTCTCTCAGTTCCAGCTCATCTCTGTTCTGGGGTTTATAGTTGTAAACTGCTTTATACCTGAATGCAAAGAGAGAGAGAGTGAATGAAAAAGAATAACAAATGGTCAAGAGTGAAAAATGTAGCTGGATCAACCCTAGATATATGTACAAACCCGATTCCAAAAAAGTTGGGACACTGTACAAATTGTGAATAAAAACAGAAATGCAATGATGTGGAAGTTTCAAATGTCAATATTTTATTCAGAATACAACATAGATGACATATCAAATGTTTAAACTAAGAAAATGTATCATTTTAAGGGAAAAATAAGTTGATTTTAAATTTCATGGCATCTCAAAAATCTCAAAAAGGCCATGTTTACCACTGTGTGGCATTCCCTCTTCTTTTTATAACAGTCTGCAAACGTCTGGGCACTGAGGAAACAAGTTGCTCAAGTTTAGGAATAGGAATGTTGTCCCATTCTTGTCTAATACAGGCTTCTAGCTGCTCAACTGTCTTAGGTCTTTTTTGTCACATCTTCCTCTTTATGATGCGCCAAATGTTTTCTATGGGTGAAAGATCTGGACTGCAGGCTGGCCATTTCAGTACCCGGATCCTTCTTCTACGCAGCCATGATGTTGTAATTGATGCAGTATGTGATCTGGCATTGTCATGTGGGAAAATGCAAGGTCTTCCCTGAAAGAGACGACGTCTGGATGGGAGCATATGTTGTTCTAGAACTTGGATATAGCTTTCAGCATTGATGGTGCCTTTCCAAATGTGTAAGCTGCCCATGCCACACACACTCATGCAACCCCATACCAACAGAGATGCAGGCTTCTGAACTGAGCGCTGATAACAACTTGGGTTGTCCTTGTCCTCTTTAGTCCGGATGACATGGCATCCCAGTTTTCCAAAAAGAACTTCAAATTTTGATTCGTCTGACCACAGGACAGTTTTCCACTTTGCCACAGTTAATTTTAAATGAGCCTTGGCCCAGAGAAAACACCTGCGCTTCTGGATCATGTTTAGATATGGCTTCTTTTTTGACCTATAGAGTTTTAGCCGGCAACGGCGAATGGCACGGTGGATTGTGTTCACCGACAATGTTTTCTGGAAGTATTCCTGAGCCCATGTTGTGATTTCCATTATAGTAGCATTCCGTATGTGATGCAGTGCCGTCTAAGGGCCCGAATACCACGGGCATCCAGTATGGTTTTCCAGCGTTGACCCTTACACACAGAGATTGTTCCAGTTTCTCTGTATCTTTGGATGATATTATGCACAGTAGATGATGATAACTTCAACTCTTTGCAATTTTTCTCTGAGAAACTCCTTTCTGATATTGCTCCACTATTTTTCGCGCAGCATTGGGGGAGTTGGTGATCCTCTGCCCATCTTGACTTCTGAGAGACACTGCCACTCTGATAGGCTCTTTTTATACCCAATCATGTTGTCAATTGACCTAATAAGTTGCTAATTGGTCCTCCAGCTGTTCCTTATATGTACATTTAACTTTTCCGGCCTCTTATTACTAGCTGTGCCAACTTTGTTGGAATGTGTAGCTCTCATGAAATCCAAAATGAGTCAATATTTGGCATGACATTGAACTTATATTTTATTCACAATAGAATATAGATAACATATCAAATGTTGAAAGCGAGACAATGTCTCACTTTCAACATTTGATATGTTATCTATATTCTATTGTAAATTATTCCTTTTTTACTCACAATTTGTACAGTGTCCCAACTTTTTTGGAATCGGGTTTGTATTTTCTACATTCTTAAAAGGGCAGTTCACACAAAAATAAACATTCTGTCATATTGTCACATTCTTTCATGTTCTAAACCTTATGACTTTCACATGACGATTTAGTTTACTTAACTACTCCTAAGCAGTCATAAAATGAATAAATGATATTTTTATGTCTGCCTGAATTAGGTCGATATTAACGAGCAATGTACTGTATACTCACGGTTGTCGTGAATAACCCTTGTTCACAGGAGACTGTAATGTGGAAGGAATTTTAACCTCTACATTGTGCTGTGGAGACTGCGTTCTGGTCCCATCCTAAACATGATTGTTATAGTTTTATTTATTTAGATTATTCCCCCAAAAAAATATGCAATATGACTTAAATTCTGAACTGTACTGTACAAATAAAACTGCTCAAATTTGATAAAACACTTATCTGCCACAAAAATATTCACTAAAAAAACTTTGTCTGATCTTAATCTGATTAATAGGCCATACACATACATAGATACAGTAGGTAGTGTTGTTAGTCTACACATACCTGTGTAATGAACGGAGGGTGCGAGTTGGTGTTGGCTGGCAGTCCCGGGCCCTGTGGAGATGTCAGCACATGATTGGAGGAAGACATGGGTGATCGGGTGTCCTTTTCCAGTGGGCTGTGAGCGTGCAGCGATCCGGTCCGGTTGTTTGTGGGTGAAAACGGGAAGTGGTTTGAAGGCTGTTTTGCGTGTGACAGAGGGGAGTGTTTGTGAGGTGAAAGCTGGGGTTCAGGGGAGCGTGACAAGGGAGACAGAGGGGAGTGCTGTGGTCGACCAGGGCTGAGGGGCTCTGGGGTAAGAGTGGGAGAAGATGGAAAGTCATCGCTGCTTTTAGTGCGGGGCATTTTGTTGACCTGGACATAGCTGATGGGAAAGATTCCACTGCGGCTGGTGCCGGCGATACGCCCCTCCAGCCAGTGATCATCAACACGCCTGGTGATAGAGATCACCTCGCCCTGAGACAGAGACAAGAGAGAAGAAAGCTGTTTGGTGTCAAATATCACAGTTCTCTGGAATACTTGCTTCTGATTGGTCAATCACAGCATTCTGTGGTCGAATATTTGTGTATAATGATGTTAAGCTGTAAAATTTGCCGTAATTGTCTGTAAATGTTCCAGGCAACCATTATCCTACATATTTGTACTAGTTAGGGCTGAGAGTTGATTTCAAAAAGAGCTGATTTACATGTCTGAGCATGAAATGATTAAGATTCATTGCCCTAATTACTAAACTCAAGCCTTAAAGCAGTGGTTTTGAACCTTCATGACTCTAAGGCCCCCTTCTGTCTACAACAATATTCGAAGGCCCCATGACTTTTTCAAGTGGTCCATTATTTAAGAATAAGGATTTAAATGGGTCTTGAACTGCCTGTGATTTAATTTTGTTCTGTTTTCTGAGGTCTACTTATAATAATATCAAAATGCTTACATTTAAAAAACATCATGACTTCGAAATAATAGTCTATTTTCTGTCCTGTTTTTAACCACCCTCATCAGACGTTCTGTTTGAATAGGCGTGGCTGATTAAGTAAACACCCACTGAAATGATTATGTATGTTTTACAGTCTACTTCCTTCACAAATGGATGCTGTTAACACATAAATACTCAGAACATATCAAATGATCTGTTTAACAGACCATGCAATAGTGATCACGTGATAAAACAGTTACTAACACTTGTGGACATTACTGTCAGATCCAATATAGTCACCACAGCATTGTCAATTTTCATTGTCTAGTTTCAATCTTCCTGAAAATCCTGCATCAAATTATGCCTTGTTTGTAAATGAATCTGCAGTAAACTGTGAACAAAGGACTACGTTCTAAATGACGCAGTCTGTATCTTGAGTAAAAATAAAGTTTATTCTTTCCTAACGTTGGGATCAGAAGGAAGCCAACGCAAACCCTTTTTTTCCACAACATGGCAATGCAGAGCATCTTGTTGTCTTCAGAGCATCTTTATGATTTCTGCATAAACTTGCATTCACCTCTTTCGTAAACACTATACATGCATGAATCGGTGGTCGGACTAAACAGGCAGTGAGGTAGAATCGTTGGGTGGAGATAAACAGGCAGTGATGTGGAATCGTTGGGTGGAGATAAACAGGCAGTGATGTAGAATCATTGTGTGGAAATAAACAGGCAGTGATGTAGAATTGTTGGGTGGAGATAAACAAGCAGTGATGTAGAATCGTTGGGTGGAGATAAACAGCCAGTGATGTAGAATTGTTGGGTGGAGATAAACAAGCAGTGATGTAGAATCGTTGGGTGGAGATAAACAGCCAGTGATGTAGAATTGGTGGGTAGAGATAAACAGGCAGTGATGTAGAATCATTGGGTGGAGATAAACAGGCAGTTATGTATAATCACTGGGTGGAGATAAACAGCCAGGGATGTAGAATCATTGGGTGGAGATAAACAGGCAGTTATGTATAATCACTGGGTGGAGATAAACAGGCAGTGATGAAGAATTGGTGGGCGGGGCTAAACAGGCACTGATGTAGAATCGTTGGGTGGAGATAAACAGGCAGTGATGAAGAATCATTGGGTGGAGATAAACAGGCAGTGATGTAGAATCATTGGGTGGAGATAAACAGGCAGTGATGTAGAATCATTGGGTGGAGATAAACAGGAGTGGTGTTGAATCATTGGGTGGAGATAAATAGGCAGTGATATAGAATCTTTGGGTGGATATAAACAGGCAATGATGTAGAATCGGTTTGTCAGGGCTAAACAGGCAGTGATGTAGAATCGTTGGGCGGAGATAAACAGGCAGTGATGTAAAACAGGGGGTGGGGCTAAACAAGCAGTGATGTAGAATCGTTGGGTGGAGATAACCAGGCAGTGATGTAGAATCATTGGGTGGAGAGAAACAGCTGTGATGTAGAATCATTGGGTGGAGATCAACAGGCAGTGAGGTAGAATCATTGGGAGGGGCTAAACAGGCAGTGATGTACAATCGGTGGGTGGAGATAACCAGGCAGTGATGTAGAATTGGTGGGCGGGGCTAAACAGGCAGTGATGTTTAAGTAGGTGTTGATCTTTTTCTGTGAAGGTGGTATTTATCCACACTATTACATCATTGAATGTCACATTTCACAAGCTGTTGTTTTAGCAGAAATAAGCTGTTTTCAGACTAACAAGAAAGTTTTGAGTTCTGAAACTTACATGATGATTTTTATAGTACAATGACCTATTATGACAAAAGATCAAGGGCATTTTGGTTTCTCAGTTAATGACCCCTTTAAGAATGTAACATTATATACTTATATATATATATATAATTAGGTTTTATTAATTAAATAACTTTTCTAGTTGAACTTTTTAAAATTTGGTTATTTCATATGCAGGGTTTTTTAAGAATGAGGCAATACTTCAAAAAAGCTGTTTTTGAGGGGGGTGAGTTTAAATAATATCTTGATTTTTTTGTTGTTGTATTGTCTTATTTTAATTTAATTCTGTTTTTAATGTCTATTTTATTTTATACTGAAAGTCCATGTAACCTGAATGTAAAACTCTCTTCAAAATATCATCTTCTGTGTCCACAGAAAAAAAAATTAAATCATATTAGTTTGAAATGACATAATGGTGAATATATGATGACAGTAATTTTGGACAAACTATCCTTTTAACATCTAGCAATGGGCTTTTGATTTATTTCAGTGACTTGTAATCCTTCAGATTGAAAGACTCACTAAGATTCATTCATTGCCTAATTGATTTGGTGACTCTCTTATATCATTTTTCCAGCAGGTGGTGGCCTGTAATTATTTTCGAGCACAAATAATTTGAAATAAATGCCGAATTGTTCACTATTTAAGCACGATAAGAGAACTAAAAGCGGTAACACTTTAGAATACTGTTTCTTACTTACTACATAACTAATAAGGAATTATTGAAGAATTAACAGGTGATTATTCATTAACACTTAACTCACTACTGTTAACTACTAAGGAAGATGTGTTAATTAATCAGTAATATAATTTTATAATTATCTTAAGTAACAGTTAGCTAATCAATAACTAATGTATTCTGTCATACCTCCTTAAGAACTACTATTAATTATCTACTAGTTAGGGTTCAAGAAAAATAACTATGAAGTAACTACTAATGAACAGTTTTACACAATTACATTGAATTGTGACCCTTTCATATATAATTTATTAGCAATATTATTAGTAGTATGAAAATGCAATATTAATATATGCAATACATTTTATAGAGGTTTTGCCTATGTAGTAAATTGTTTTGTGAGTGTGTTTTGTAAGAAATCAGCTTCCGACAGGAACCCCACCACGACTCCAGTGCCTTGCGATAATTACCTTAGTTTTTATATTTTATATACAGTACTGTATGTGTGCCTCCTCAGCATATACCACATTACCATTAATTCAATTTCTGTATGTAAGGCAAAGCCTGAGGAAAAGTGAAAATACAGGTATACAATTTGTAATTAATAAAGAATTATAAAATAATTATGCAGGACTTATTTTGAACCTGAAACATTAGGCCTATTCTAAAGTGAAAATATTGGGAACCCATTAATAATTAATAAATAATTATCAGATAATTCCTCAAGGATTACTTAGAATCTGAAACAGTATTCTAAAGTGAAAACATAGACAACCCATTAGTAATTAATAATTAATGAACAAATAATTATGCAGGACTTATTTTGAACCTGAAACATTAGGCCTATTCTAAAGTGGAAATGTTGGGAACCCATTAGTAATTAATAAAAAAATATTAGATAATTCCTGAAGAATTACTTAGAATCTGAAACAGTATTCTAAAGTGAAAACATAGGGAACCCATTAGTAATTAATAATTAATTATCAAATAATTCTGAAGGACTTATTTTGAACCTGAAACATTAGGCCTATTCTAAAGTGAAAATGTTGAGAACCCATTAGTAATTAATAAAGAATTATTCAGCTGCAACGTGATCTCATGAGACTACGTGTGTATTTTTATGTTAAATGTGGTTCTACCACAGGTACATTACTTACGTTTTCATGCACATAAAAACGTACAACTTTGACGTATTTATAGCAGTAAAACGTAAAAATACTTACGTGTTAGCAGCTAAAAAACTTAAATAATCTAACGTAATGTGTGAATGTATATAAATTCCCATGTATTAATATTAAAATCGTGGCCTTAATGATTTAAATCTGTTGTATTTGTCATATCAATACATGTTTTTAGTGAATTTATTGAAAGCAGTTTACTCATCTACTTAATAGGAAATAACATTTCTGTGCATGCTGCACACTCGTTTTGGGGATTACATAATGTTAAATGAGACTACACTTTGAAACCTTAAAATGAATACAATTTATGTAATTGTTTAACCATTTTGTAATATTTTGCTGTGCGATTTTCTCCTATCCAATGACTGGCATTACAACCATAGATACACAAAAGCACAGCATATAATTACAAATCACATCCATTTTATTTGTTTGCTGTATTCCATATCTCTAGAATCCAGATGTTTGCAAGGAACATATCCAAATTCAGCCCTTTATCAATCGATCTTCATCTTCATTCTCAGCAACAGCGACCATCACAGTCAAAGCCCGCGCTTGTTATGATATGATTATGATTCGAATTTGAAAATAGCGCCAGTGCGCCACCCTCGAGAAACGTTACGACATGGTTTACGGCACTGATATCGAACTCTCATTGGTTCTCACCTTATTCGTCACAGATTGCGACATGCTGTGTTTCAGTTGATAGACATTTGAAATCAGTTCTGTGCCAGTGCGCCTTCACGGAGAGAAGATTCATAATTTCACGGATTAATAAATTAAATTCTGCTCAGCACCTTATAAAAACTATTACCTTCAGAGAGGACTGCGACTGGAACTCATTATCATTTGAACTGCTTTTGGTACCACTGTTAATATTTTCGCAAAGAATAAATGATTAATGTTACATTTGTTTGTCTGTTATTTGTTTATTTATAACAGTAACGTTATGTAGTTTTAAGAAATGGTTATGGGTAGGTTTAGGGGTAGGTGTAGGATTAACGTTAGTGGCTCAAAATAACGTTTTAATGTTATATTTTTACTAAAATTGTGTTTTATTATGTTTTATTCTTTTAACATTCTGTATAAAATGGGTAGGTTTAGGTTCGGGTGGGGTTTAGGGATCTTACATTTATCAAAAAAAATTATAAAAAGGGAAAAAAAAAAAAATAATAATAATAATAATCCGATACGCATTAAAAAGCAGCTTCATGAGCTTCTATGGATAACTGACTGGTCAGAGAAAACGTTCTATCTGTACGTATTTGAGGTTGTTTTTACGTAAATTTAGTTACGTATCGAACCTGTAATTACGTCCAGATAATACGTAAACGACACTGTAAATACGTAAAGGCACATACGTATTGGACAGTTTTAATTTACGTCTAAATGTGTACGTTTTGATTGTGAGATCAGGCTGAATTATTAGATAATTCCTCAAGAATTACTTAGAATCTGAAACAGTATTCTAAAGTGAAAACATAGGGAACCCATTAGTAATTAATAAAGAATTATCAAATAATTCCTGAAGAATTACTTAGAATCTGAAACAGTATTCTAAAGTGAAAACATAGGGAACCCATTAGTAATTAATAATTAATTATCAAATAATTCCTGAAGAATTACTTAGAATCTGAAACAGTACTCTAAAGTGAAAACATAGGGAACCCATTAGTAATTAATAATTAATTATCAAATAATTCCTGAAGAATTACTTAGAATCTGAAACAGTACTCTAAAGTGAAAACATAGGGAACCCATTAGTAATTAATAAAGAATTATCAAATAATTCCTGAAGAATTACTTAGAATCTGAAACAGTATTCTAAAGTGAAAACATAGGGAACCCATTAGTAATTAATAAAGAATTATCAGATAATTTTGCAGGACTTACAGAATTCTAAAGTGAACCTATTAGTAAATAATAATAAACTACATCATTTTGACTAAGAACAACCTATAAAAGTAATCATAAACTTTGTAAAATACTCTCATCTGTTTATTTCAGATGAGAACATTTCTTAATACAGCATATTTTATTCCATTTTAACATGTATACTGCCCACATTTGAACTAATTTAACAAACCTTTCATAATCAAAAGTTAAACATTTAGAAGCAAACAAAATCCATATTTAATTTCCATTATAGGCTAATAAGTGGGCTGTAACAAAGTTGCTACTGTAGTAGTACTTTGTACTTGTCCTTTTACTCAAGTAATTTTGAAAATGAATAGACCTACTTATAATTTTACTGGAGTAATATTTTATTGGGGTAACTGTACTTTTACTCAAGTACTTGATTTGTGGGACACAGCCTGATTATTACAGTGTTTTTTTGCGTATAACTGTTCATTAGTAGTTACTTCATAGTTATTTTTCTTGAACCTTAACTAGTAGATAATTAATATTAGGTCTTCAGGAGGTATGACAAAATATATTAGTTACTGATTAGCTAACTGTTACTTAACACAATCATAAAATTATATTACATACTGATTAGTTAACACATCTTTCTTAGTAGTTAACAGTAGTGAGTTAAGTGTTAATGAATAATCACCTGTTAGTTCTTCAATAATTCCTTATTAGTTATGTAGTAAGTAAGAAACAGTATTCTAAAGTGTAACCCTAAAAGCTTGTCAAAGTCAGACTTTCTGGAAAAATTTGCCCAAACTAGTAAAAACCTTCAAACTACCATTGGTCAGTCTGTGGTGATTATGTAATCGGTAAATAGTAGGTGTGGCTCTGGGGCTCCGATACTTTTTTTCTGTTCAGTCCGTTGAGGTCAGACATCCAAGTGAAAACATGAACACAGAACACTGCTGTTTTCTCACTCCTGTCATTTTTGTTGTGTTTTTATATTGTTACTGTGAAGAATGCCGCACATATTTACATATTCATCTAAACGCCGCTCTCAGTGCTGTCTGGGATGTTCAGTAACAGTAAAACCGCTGCTAAGGAATTTCGAACTACTTTTTACCCCTCAAGCGAAAAAAAAAAACAATGCCTCTACTTAACTGATCAGTGCAATTCTTCAAACCGTGGACACAAGCACAACATTTAAGTCAATGAAAGAGGTCACAAGAAGTATATTAATTTCAAACCAGCCACAAATTAAAGAGGCTTCCACCTCAGCTCAATTAAGAATCAAGAAGATTAGTTTTAATTTAACATCTTATGAAAATCAACTGTACATAATCATTTTGTTGTAATATATGGTACAGATGTGTATTGTATATGGCACCTTTCTGAAGGACAGTTCCACAGGCAGGTCTGCATTGAAGTTAAACAGGGCTACAGCCTCTCCGTACTCTAGCACCTGGACGGTGGGAGACTTTATTGGCGTGGGCTTCTCTGTTGGAGGAATAATCTGAAGAAAAAAAACATAGGAATGAGTGTAAATGAAAAGAATATGGTGTGGAGTGTTTTTTTTCTTTTTTTTTTTGCATACATATGGACATACCTCCACATAACTGGTGGGAAAGATCCCCACTCTCCCATGATGCTCTCCTTCATACCAATTCGCATCCACTTGCCGGTGTATGTACACTACATCACCTTTTTGTAAGGTCAGCTCCCTATGGATGAGAGATTAAAAAAATAATAATAACTTGTATTTTATTGCGGTGGCATTAATACAGAAGCTTGTTTCCACCACTGAATCAAAAATAAAACAAAGTAATTGCAACTTTTCCACTCATGATTCTGACTTTTTTTTATTTTTTAGAAATTGAGTGTTTACTTCTCGCAATTCTGACTTTTTTTTCTCCGAATTGTGAGTTATAAAGTCAGAATTACACGGTTTAAACTCGCAATTCTGTCGTTTTTCTTAGAATTGCGTGATATACTGTAAACTAGCAATTGCCAGTTAAAGTCAGAATTGCAAGATAAAAACGTACTATTCTGACTTTTTTCTTGCAGTTGCAAGTTTATATTTTACAATTCTGACTTTTTTCTATCGATTCTGACTTCTTTTCTCAGAATTGTGAAAATTAAACTCGCAACTAGGAGATATATCTATAGAGTCAGATAATGAGGGGGAAAAAAACCTGTTTTCTTACATTTATAAGTTTACATTACACAATTCTAATTTTATATTGTAAATCGCAATTGCGATATAAACTATAATAAAAAGGATGGTGATATAAAAGGGTAATTGAAAGAAATCACAATTACCCTTTTTTATTCAGTGGAGGAAACAGGCGTCCATGCATTTGCAATGCTTTTTGTGTTGTATCAGACTTTCCCGAATCCTTCTTATACTGATCCCAATTCTGCAAATGATGAGGAATAATGAAATCTGTCTTGTGTCTTTTGATTCTACTTACTTTGGTGACTGTGCTTGGAAATTAAATTTGGCTCGCGCTGCTTTCATCTGTGTAAACAAACATACGTTCTTTCAAAACAATATTTTAATTATATATAATTTAAATATTTACTTTCCATTCAAACCTCGTATAGAAAAATGATCAAATACTGTACCTTTCTCTCTTCTTTCTTAGGTGGGAAATCCATGTCTGATGACATTATGTGATCTGTAGAGGAAAGTGAAGACCAGAAATGAGATATCGGCCCATAATATATCAAAATCAAAAGCAGAATTGGGTCTATTGTTAGCTTACAAGTTATTGGGTTGTTATTCATATTAAAGCACTTTTAGGCCCAGGGGTGAAGGATGTGGTGATCATGTGAAGGATCTCTTGGTTATCTTGACTGATGAAAATTAAATGGTTTCTGTGCACACTGGCTGTTTTAATAAGGGGTTTTCTTTGATCACTTAATATTCTATGTCAGTTGATGTCACTTTTAATAAAAAGATCTGAAAATGACTATTTCTGGTCATTTGATATTTTAGCCATTTCTTTTCATGAATATTTCAAAGCATGTCAAGTCACGGCCGTTTGGAGTCAGTAAGATTTATTTTTTTACATTTTATTTTTTTTTCGTTCAAAATCTTTTTTTTTTATTAAGAAAGGATGCATTTAATTGATCAAATGTAACAGTAAAGACATTTATAAAGTCATAAAATATTTAAATTTAAAATAAATGCTTCTCTTTATTAGCTTCCTATTTATCAAATAATCCTGAAAAAATTATTTATTCATGTGTAAAATATTAAGCAGCAAATCAGCATATTAGAATGATTTCAGAAAAATCATGCTGAAAATTTAGCTTTGAATGACACGAATGAATTACATTTGAAAATATATCCACATAGTTACTTTAATTTGCAATAATATTTCACAATATTATAATATTTTCATTATATATTTGAACAAATAAACGCAGCCTTTTTTAATAAAATCTTACCAACCACAAACATTTGTATATTATTGAGGGATTTTAAGAATTAATCAAATTAATTTGTGTTGTATCTTTAGTTTTTGGGCTCAATACTGGTTCAATGGGCCTCCAGCTCTGCACTCGTTATTGTGTTTACAATGGCAGAGTCTTTCTCCATTTATCTCCAGGAAAAACAATTGGATAAATCTAATCGGCAATCAAGACCTCCATCCTGCTACTTGTTACACGCTTCCTGTTCTGCTGAACAATGATGTACTTCATTTGTTTTTCTCGTTTCACAGAAATGTGTTTACTTTGTAGTAATTGGGGGGAATGAGAGGAGAAGAGTGGCAAAAAGTACAAGGAAACAGGAACCACAGGCGAGGAGGGGATAAGAAGATGACTATATCTTACCATCAGCATGCATGAAGTTCACCGTTGTGCCCTCCTTTACAGCAGAGCAGGGGATTGTGGGATAGCTGGGAAAGAAAAATAAAATGATCATGTGACAAATCTAATCCAAATACTGTAGATGCAGAGCAAAACACTGAAGTAAAAAAACAGCAAGGGTAAAGTTCTTAATTTATGATATGCTTATATGACTGGAGATCTCAACAAATTTACCAAGACACCAAAACGCAATGCAATTAGATTGAACACGAGCTTAAAACATTTGTCATTATCTTCCAAGACCATTCATTTATTTTACAGCTCTACATTCAACTAATACACAAATAAATACTGTAAACAATTACAATGCAGATACACCAATGAACAACAGAGACCTCAGTCTCCTGCGCTTTGAAAATAATAACCCTGAAGGACTCAAGGAAGACAGGAAGAAATCCATAAAACACAACAGATGGTCTGTCTCAGCCATGAGGACCGAAATGAGAATATTCATGAATATGTGACAGACCAGAGAGAGATTTAACTAATGGTGGAGGATTCTCCTGTACTAAACCTCTTTAAAACATATTGCTGCACAAGATAACATTTCTCTTTTTTTTCTACCCCTTATGTTTTAAGCCTAAACATTATGATTTATGTAGTAAAAGTGCCCCATTTTAACAATATTTATACAAATTATTGTAAAAACTGCAATGTGTGTTATATCAAATATCATGCTGATAAAAAGGCAGCAAACCAATTCTTGAACCCAACAACCAGTTACTATGTTAACAGGTTTTCAGCCTCAGGGTTATTAATCGTCCCAGAAAGAGGGAAGCTATAAAACTGTCCTCACTCTGTATCCTTTTTGTAGCAGCAGGGGCATTTATGGCATTTGGAGGGTGGGGAGAGAGTCAGCGGGGCGCTGAAGGGGGCAGAAACCATCGACATGTCACAGAAAAACAGAGCCAGAACTCAAGAATGTGTCAGATCCAGTGAGATACAGGCCCCTGGTGAGCAAATACTGAAGCTTAAGGTGTCAGAATGGGCATGAATATCTGAAGTAGGACCAAAGTTTGCCTTTTATAGCGCTGTTGTGTCAAAGCACATAAAGAGAGGGATAACTGCTTGAAGAGCAGCGATGCAGACAGAAAACTACAGACACACACACATCCAAAGTGTCTGAGAACTGAAACAATACTGTACCTCTTTATTAACAAGATGAACGAGGTCAAGTGAGTAAAGACCCAGACATCCTCAATTTGACCACACACGCTTAGACTTAAACCCACACACACACACTCTGACAAATACACAAACACATGTAGAGGCAAAAAGAGCTCAGCATGGGGTCGGGTATGTAGGCCGCCGGCCAAAGAGTCAACAATTAACCAATCAGACGAGGAGACAGGCCGGGCATGTCATATGACCTTAATAAGTGAAAACAACAGAGACTCTACTGCATGTGTCACATGTCATCATCATTAACTACACCATTTTATTATTAGATGTTATTTCTGCAAAACACTCTAAAGAAACTACTTTGCCCCTCCTGCTTCATATGAAGGAACTTAATATTATGATATATATAAATTAAGAACAAACAAATACAGAGATTATAATGCTGGATAAATATTATATCATATTATGCTATATTATATATATATATATATATATATATATATATATATATATATATATATATTAACTTCTATACAAATGACATAAAAGCCATTCTTAACTATATAACATATATACAATTAATTAAATTAATTTTCTTTAGACTATGACTGACCCTGAAGTGCATTTTATAAAAATAAAAGATAAAATTAAAAAGTATATTTACTAAGTTTTGTCATATTTGGCTAACTTTTAGGGGGAAATTTGTTCTCAAAGTATAATTAAGTAAACTACTGTAGGCTTACCTGTTTTCTTGTCTGTTCTCTTCTGTTCTTCTGGTTGCTGAGTTGGTTTTAGCTCCCTGTAAATAGAAATCACAATTTCATTCAGCTCTAACACACATGAACTCTCTCAAAGACCAGTTAAACAGGAGCATTTGGGAGCAGCTTGAATGCAATCTCAAGAGGCGGTGACCGTTCCTGCACTGAGAGCTGCACGCCTCCCCTGGGTCCTACACTCCTTCATTGAGCTCACATTGTAAATGTGAATCAGATGGAACTGCTGATGTAATCAACTAAGATTTCCACAGTTTAGAATTCACCAGCACAGGGAGAGCCATAAAGCCTTAATCAATTAAAGGTGCAGTATTCCTTGAGCCAAAAGCTCATTTTAGATTAAAGGGATAGTTTGATTTTAAGTGAATAGCAATATAGATTTGTGAATATGAATCATAAGTATGAGTCTGTTGGAGCTGTGACTGATTTAGTGTCCTTTCAGTTCTGTAGTGTTGAACAGAGCAATAAGAACTTTTTTTGTTTTCAAAGAACAAAAGTAAAGTTTGAAAAAAGATTTGAAAGTTTGACAAAAATGAAAGTTTGAAATTAAGTTTCATATGCTCACAGTAAATCATTATCAAAGTAAAGTAAAAACAGTAATATTGTTATATATTATTACAATGATTAATATATTACAATTATTATTACAATAAATATATATTTTTTTTAATTATAAAAATAACAGTTTTCTAATTAAATATATATTTAAAAATGTAATTTATTCTAATGATGGCAAAGCTGAGATTTGAAATGTAAAGTGAGCTGAGAAAGAAATTAATACTTTTATCGAAAAAAGTATGCATTAAATCAGTCAAAAGAGACAGTAAAGGCATAATATTACAAAAGATTAATATTTCAAATAAAAGCTATTTTTTGAGCTTTTAATCAATCAATGAATGGATTAATATTTTTGATCAAATAAATGCCTTGGTATTTTATAAAATAAAGGGCAACTGGTCATTTTTGGGTGAACTGTTCCTTTAAGAATCACAAAAAGAGAGATGGATCAAATAAACAGAGCTGGGATATAAAGAGCAGACACTGCGCAGGTTGGCGTGACTCAAACGAAGGCTCAGCAGTGGGCGGCTGCAGACTTTGGCTGTTCGGCATGTCAGGAAGTGACAGAGAGGATCAGCATGCACAGCTGTCAGATCAGAGCCAACATCCAGCAACCTGAAGCACACTGACAGGAAGATAACAGTGGACCTTTTTTTTGGCATAACAAAAGAGAGCTTAAGATTAATACCTTGTCTGAAGGGTGTGGGAATTTTAAAGAAATCAATGAGGCCTTCATGGATGACTAAAGTCTAGCTAGAAGTCCAAAAGATTTAAAAGCCATTTAGAGCAACTGATACAGTACGCCAAATACTTCACAAAACTCTGTCTTATCTAACTGCTGTGTCTCTGTTTTCCTTTGACTCTCGCTCTCTAAAACTTCCAAGAAAGTATTTGTTTAGTATTTGCTGGGCAAAATTCAGAACTGAAGTATTCTGAGTATGTGTTTGAAATGAACAGGCCACAAAACACAATAAATCAAACTGGAATTTCAACTGGATTGACAGGAAGACTTGCAAAACAGTTTAGTTATTTAAAATGTTCATTTTTAGATCATAAAGTTAGAATAAATATTCAAGTGTGGTTTCATGGAGGTGTGTGACAGAGGGTTTAACTGTGAGTGTGATGTGTAGATGGGAGGGTCAGTACCTCACCCCTGCCTCGCCGCTGCTGCTGCTTCTGGGACAGTCTCCTCTCCAGACCACGAATGTCTGAGTCCAGCTCCGCCTCAAAGCGGTTCAGCTCTGACACAAGCGTCGCCTGCACAACAGCATGACAGCCAGGTGACACACTGGAAATGATGTGTTGGTCCAAACGCAATCTGGGACTTCATGCAATTTCATGTAAATGAAACTTTGAAAGTGTGAAGATTCTTTAAACACAGTATAATGAATGGTGATAATATTCCATGTCCAATATTTTCATAGGAGAAGAGCGGGAAAAGAATCTGCCTTCATTTATTCAGATTATGTTGATTACGTAAGATATTACAATATCTTCTTCAGACTGAAGGCTTACCCAGAACAGATTTTTAATCAGTAAATGATGCGACACTGTAACAAATGCACTTTTAATAGTAGGCTACTGCAAGAAAATTCAAAATAAACATGCAGATTGTCGGAAAGTGAGATGTGCAGATGGATGTCAGACACTCACCTCTATGGAAGGAGACTGGGAGTGAGGTTTCACTGGGCTGTGATATGAAGGCAGCTGTGACTCAGATCTCAGAGACTGAAAAACAACAATAGTACAGTATCATTAAGCCACATTCATAACCATATTGTATTTTTGAATCACATAGTGTTGAATCAAATCGAAATCGGATCATATTGCATTGCACTGGTAGCTGCTTCATATGTATCTTTAATGTATCCTAATGTAGGAAATGCATCAAGATTCAAATCACATCAGCCTCAGTTATGAAGATGCACATCCCTAATACACTAATAACTATAAAATCAGTTTATTAAAATTGCCCGATTTATTGGTTTACATGCAAATCAATAATCTGGCAATGCATGTAAACTGCGTTTTCAAAACTGTATTAAAAATCTGGTTATTTCCTGGTGGTAGCATATGAAAACATACACTGTAAAAAATTACTGTGATTTTAACGGTAAAAAACTGTGAAAATGCTACAGTACAAACCTGTTTACTGGTTAACGGTAATTTCCTAAAAGTAAACTTTACAGGGAAAACCCGTAAACTTACGTTCCCAGAATTCTCTGCGTTGCATTTCAAATTTTGTTTGAATTTGATGTTTTTTCTTTGAAATAACTATGTTTCTTCTTAATTTTTTCTCATCTGTTATGTTTATTAGGTTTGTATGTTACATAAAATGTTGTTAAATTAATGTTTATTGCATATTTCAGTTTAATGAGTCTCACCATGATGGTGTTTAGTGCTTGTGTGAATGACACCGTGCACCTTCTATTTATCTTATTATTTAAAAGCTGCTTGTGATGGGCTTTGTTTCACCACATTTCTCTCTCTCAACACCACCTGCTTTTGGTGGTTACCAGTGTAATACAAAGGTACAAAACAGATTTCAGTGCTTTAATAAGTTAATATATTAATATTATATCAGTTAAATTATGGTATTAAACTGTAAATATAAAGTAAAACCGTTAAACCTACAACAGTTTTACCGTATTTTTTACGGTATAATTCTGGCAACCACAGCTGCCGGTTTTTTACCGTATATTTTACGGAATATTTTTAACAGTGTACAGTAAACACCCATGTGCCGATTGGTTTAGGAATAAGCTGATTATGACCATAGGCATATAAAGGAAAACG
The DNA here is from genome assembly GCF_963082965.1 of Carassius carassius. Lineage (NCBI taxonomy): Eukaryota > Metazoa > Chordata > Actinopteri > Cypriniformes > Cyprinidae > Carassius > Carassius carassius. Next base: position 10,136,732 of record NC_081775.1, on the reverse strand, counting down.
GTTTAATCCGTTTACATGACCACACTCGTTGTCATCTTATTAAGCATAATCAGTTTATGAATGTGCAAGTAAACGCACTTAGTGATATTAAAATTTATAAGACCTACAAGTACAAGACACACGTAAGAACTTAGGAGCCATGTAACTATAAACCTGATGTGTTTGGCCTCATTTAATTGTTAGGTAAAGAGCAGACTTCAACAATTTGCTGTTTTACAAGCGCTCCAGACAGGTAGGATCATGTGAAAAGCTCCTCACTCTCACATATCTTGGCAGATAATAATCTTATTGAAGCCAAGTCAGACATCCAGAACTGTTAACTAACTAAGACAAGATAAGTGACGTCTCCTTTCTAATATGTTAACAAAATAAGGCTGTCTTTAGTGACAGCTGTCACATTAAGGGAAAACAGTCTGAAAGTAGAAACAGCTATTGACAGCTCTACAAACTACGGTGCTGTTAAATCACACAAGCGGTTAACAGGTTTAATACGCATCACAAGACTGCCTTCCTTCGCACAGCTCCACAACTGGAGACAAAACAATAGATTCTTTCATTCTCATATTCACACTGAGCCAAACATAAATTCAGTCATAAACAATCAGGGGTCCTGACAAACATCTTAATCTGAGAATTTATATTAACTAATAATCCATATTCTCTCATGGCCCTCGAATAACACAACTTTGTGATGTCAGAGCCAAGTAAAAAATCATTCTGATTCATAATTACTGAGGAAATAAGTGATTATTAACCTTTACAGAAAGCATAAACATCCAGCACAACAGTATATGGACATACAGATGCCCCTTACCATAACCATGTCTCTGATTATTTGAGCTGTATTATTAATATTTCTAATAAAACTGAACACCTTTTTGGCAGAATCTGTTGTCACAGAGCTTTTGTTCCAACTTCCAGATGATCAAGTCCAAACTAACGTGTACAAGTAGAAACCAGAAAGCAAAGTGCTCACTCCTCCTCTTCATATGTCAAACGCACTGAGGTGTGAATCTCGTTCAAATGTGACTGCTCAGGTCTCACAATAAGCAAATTTAGGAATAAAGTTTTCTCACCAAAGCTATGATTTGAATCAGATGGACTGGCACCGGGGACCGGGTCTGTGTATCATTTGATTTTTAGAGGGAAAAGTTGCCAAAAAGCATCCAGATGGCATATTTTTGCAGTTCTAACACACTTTATTTTTTACTTGCCAGTTGTCCAAAGCATTATAGTGTCTGTTGAAAGTCTTTTTGTTACCGTGTGTTGGCATTCCACCAGTCCACTATCCCTTTAAAGCTTTGAGACTAAAACACCTCGTTCTTAAAAGGATATCTGATCTTAATCGGGTATAGATCACACCTAACAGCATCATTATACAAGAGCATGTTCCTACACCTTTCCATGGCCAGTTATTCAGTGCAGTCTGAATATTCACTTCAAATGCATATATTTATAAAGAACATAAAGCTTAAAATGTCTTGTAGTTTTAAACCTCTGACTTTTAGAGACTTTTAGAGAGGAGTGTCAAGTCAAGCCAGTTTCTCAGAATCTCGCCAAAATCGAGTGATGATTACTATAACTGCTACGCATACACAAGCTTTTCCCAGCACAATTTTCACTAATTAACATACAAATGTGCACAAACAGAAATATGCACCTTAAAATATGTAATATATGTACCTTAAAGGTGCTAAAGGGACAGAGATGTCCCTTTAAGGGTAAAGCCCCAGTGACAAGATGCTTTACCCCTGAAGGTACAACATTTATTCTGAGAGTGAACTAATGTAATTGTGAATGAAGTCTGAGGATATAAATGTATTTTTACTTAGTCACACCCCACTGTACCAAGTGATATATAATCCTCACATATATATATATATATATATATATATATATATATATATATATATATGTATATATAGCAGGACAGGACCAACTACTTTTCCAAGCATCTTCTCTTCACTCAATCGTTAATAAAAAAATTTAAAAAAAGCAGAAGTCTGAATTCAAAACTCAAAATTAAAGCACCTTGCATGAACCCTGACCTAAGTATAAGCATTAGTAAAAGTGACAAACTAACTAACCCACTTACAAAATGCCGATAGACAGTAACAAAAGCTTTCAACAGACAACTCTAGACAAGTGGCAACATAAAAAAAAAGTGTTTTGTAAAACAACGTGCCATTTGAATGCCTTTCAGCTCAGCTTCATTTTATAATACACAAACCCCACCAGCCTTTTTCTAGTTTCCAATATTTCTAGTTAAGCTGCAGAGGTGATGGTTAATGTCTCTTACCCGACTACGGTCCTCTTCTGCTCCCTTTCCAGGCTCAAAGTCAAAAATACTCTTGGGTTCTGGGTGCTTCCCTGTGTCGCCCAGATCAGCCCTGTAACACACACACACACACACACACACAGGCCACTTTACTACGCAATCGTTGTTTCTTGCAGAAACAGATCCTAACCTGCCCAGTGTCTGTGTAACTCTATCTCTCTCTCTCTCTCTCTCTCTCTCTCTCTCTCTCTCTCTCTCTCTCTCTCTCTCTCTCTCTCTCTCTTTCTCTCTCTCTCCGTCTCTCTCTCTCTCTCTCTCTCTCTCACCAGTCGGGCAGGGCTCCGTGAGGGGTGAGGGTGAAGGGGTTTGAGCGCCCGTCCTGCTGGACAGAATCTGGAGGAGGAGATGATGACAGCTTCCCTGTTGCCATTGAAAAAAGACATTTTAATGAGCGTATACAGTAGATACTTCACACTATTATTCAAACTGAGAATAATTTCTTTATCTCTATACATCAAATACCAAGCTTTAACAATTTAATTGGGCACAAATAAGTGTAAAAGACATACAGTAATTGTGAATCACAGAATATAGAGCCCAGAAAAAAAGTCTAATGATTTCATATGAACTATTCAGCTACTCACTTTCTCTCCAGTCAAGCTCAGACTCTGCAAGAGTAAAAACATACAAGTTAAATTACAAGAAATGACCCTAATATAGCTATATTAGCTTTACTAACTAATTAGGCATGCATGATATATTGCTACCATATCAACTACGGGCAAATATTAGATGTTTAGAATGTTTGAATATTTTATTTTTATATTTATACAAAATAGTGTATAGCTGTATAAAACGGTTATCACATAAAAAAAAAATCCATAAAAATGTATCAAAGTTTCCATAAAAATTTAGAAACTGTCTTCAAAACTGATAATAACAAGAAATGTTTCTGAGGGATCTTATGGCACTGAGTAATGATGCTGAAAATTTAGCTTTGCATCACAGGAATAAATTACATTTGAAAATATATTTAAATACAAACCCATTTTTTTTAAATAGTAATAATATTTCACAATGTCTGTGTTTTTATACTGTATTAAATCAATTCAGCCTCGGTGAGCAGAAGAGACTTCTCTCAAAATATTTAAAATATCAAAACCAAACATCTGAAGAATAGTGTAGATTATATAATACTGTATGTATCAGTTATTGGACATAAAAAAAACAAGCAAATAAATAAAAAGCAACGTGCCAGAATTGTAGTATTAATACATACCTAAAATCCATAAAAATATACATTAAACTGTACTGAACTTCAGATGTTTGGCTGCATCTTTATAGCTATCTAAAACCTCCTCAATATCTAGGAGCTGATGTGATTTAGTCCTTAATCATAAGAGCTTTTCTGGTTAACACCAAGCAATCATGAACTATATCACCATTAAAATCATGGGAGAATGAATGACTGCGTAATAATTGTAATGTAAGTCTCTTTGGATAAAAGTGTCATTTTTAATGACCCACTTACTATACTATTTAAAGACCAGATACCATGTAAGATGATCACATGACAGCCAGCTATTAACTTCCTTCTTTCTATAAGCTCAGTAAGTCTGAGTTAAACCAGGTGTCTATGAAAACACACTGAACAAGATGTGTAACGCAGCTTTATGTTGTTCATATTTACTCAACTACATCAGCTGCTGTTCCAGTTATTAAACTGGAAACTTCTGTACATTAATCAAGCGCAGGACTCTGGCCAAATATCCCAGAGGGATTTTGTGAAGTTTGGTAACAGCAGTCAGTGGTAAAGCAGGAGTTTGTGTTACAGCAAACCTACACGCGTCTGCTGCTGTTGTCTAAAACCAGCTAAAACCAGTTTCATTGTTTACAATAATAGTTTGTGCTCTTTACATTTTTATGACTTTGAAAACTTCTAACTCAGAAGCTTCACTGCTGAGGCAAAGGCACAGTTCGGTATCCTGAATCGCATCATGCTCAGCAAAGCCTATCTGGTTCCACTTTCAAAGGGTCACTTCTCAGTGAGCTCCACATGTGCTGAAAGGTTAAACAATGTTCAAGAAATGAGGTCTAAAATTTCTAACCAAGAGTTTGGCTTTATTCTTTCTGGATCAGTGCAGAATGTGACAGACAATAATGGAGAGGAATTTCCTCATTTTTTCAGAGAGAGAGATAGGAGGAGAGCACATACCCTCTGGTTTCTTGTGGATTTGTCTAAACATGCTCCTATACCAGTCCTTGGGTTTGTTTACGCTCTGATGAAAGGGTTGGGAAAGAGAAAAATGCATTGTTTTAAATAAAAACAAAACATGCTGGCATAAATGGTGTACTAAATATTTGTAATCAATATTTTTGTCTTGTTTACAAGTAAAATATCTCAGCAGAATAATTAAAAAAAAAAAAGCTTAACAAATAATTTAATAAAATTCTAAAAATATATATTGATTTTTTTATATTATTATATCTTGAGCATATCTTTAAGTTTTTCATACCCCGCTGGCAAACACTTTTTCTTGTTTTTATAATAAAAAATTATAAAAAATTCAGCGAGATTTATATTTAATAATTTGCTAATGGGGTAAGAACAATAAAATTAACACAAGAGACGTTCTTAATATCTATAACTTACCAAATCTTTCCTCTCAAATACATAAGTTTTGAGATATTCTCATATTTTTATCAATATTTTGAGAAATTATGTTTAATTTCTTTCTTTCTTTTCTGTATTTAATGTTATACTTTTTGCCATTTTAGTTAAAGTTTTAGTAATTTTGTTGTTTTAGTTAGGTATTTTTATTAGTATTTTGTGTATATATATATATATATATATATATATATATATAGTATTTATTCAGTTTTATTTCTGATTTTTGTTATTTTTAGTTATAGTTACACTTGCCAAAATAGCTTATATAAATAAATAAATAATACAATATATACACCGTATATAAAGTGTATGTGTGTGTGTATATATATATATATATATATATATATATATACTATATTGACTATAATATTCTGCTGATAACCAGCACACTGTGTATTCATGGCTAATTTACATATAAAAGAAACAATAGTTATTGATTTCATTGTTATTTCTAACTGTCTGAAGGTGTGACACAGCAATGCATCCTGGGACTGCAGTGGTTGAGTGAGACTCACAGATCGGGATGCGATTGGCATGCCTGTCTCATCTACAGGACCTATTCCAGAGAACTTGATTAAGCGCTCCTCTCCGGTACAAGACGTCCTGGGCAACGTGGCAGAACCTCCGGTCCGTGTCCCACCATTGGATAATCCAACTGAAAGACAGAGAGACAATTTAACACAATTTAGTAGAGTGATATCAAAACTTATCAAAAGTTTTGTTACCATTTGTCTGAGTCGGCCCGTAGTAGGATCCGAAACTCTGTCTTGTTAATCCACCTCCATTGACCTCTGCGACCTGCTGGAAACATTAGGGCACAGTCATATGACAATCATATTCTAATAGTGAATTAAAGAGTATAATGTAAATAGGAAACGTTAGTTATACTGTATATAGCACATATCAGTTATACAACAACAACAAAAATGTCCCAAAAACATGCCAGTTGGAGTGATATCTAATGCAGTCGCATTCAAAGTAGATTAAGTGTTAAAATACTTCGCTTGGGGACACTATATTTAAATATTACAAATAATTTAAAAAAATTCAAGTTTCTGTAAACAGGATTGGCAAACTATATTCTTTTTTTTTTTAAATATCACCACAAGGGGGCAGAACAATATAAGTTAAGTGTCTGCACACATTCAGTCCTGTCCAAGTCAAAGCAGTGTTATTCATTCATCCTTTATATATATATATATATATATATATATATATATATATATATATATATATATATATATAGTGACCTAGAAAGCTGCAGAACCTAACATTTTTCTTAAATATTGTTTTATCAGTTTACTGTGTGTCCAGGTTAAGATTACATTTAGATTTTCAGTGTGGTTTTAGACTTCTGGACCCCAGTGCACATGAATAATAAAGTCATCCACACTCGTCTGCAGCAGTAATGTGTTACGGCTGTGCTCTTGCCTTGTGCTGTGAAGACGCAGGGGCTGAGCTGATGTGGAACGGACTTGAGGGCAGTGTAGGAAGACCAGGAGAGATTACGACTACTTCCTGGGTCATATCCGGAGCCATGAAGTGCTGTCTGGATCCACTGCCGGGAAGAGCCTCATCCGAGAAAATGATCCGCGAGCCATTGAGATGGTCATGCACCGCCACTCTTCTCTGAGAGAAAAACACAGGTTTTATATTGTATTAGGCCTATCTCAAATCACTGTTTCCATCCATCTATTTAACCATTTTCCATACTGCTTTATGCTCCACAGGGTCACAGGGCTGGAAACCATCCCAGTGTTTTGGGACATAGCCAGGTGGGAGACACCCTAAACAACAGGGCCCAGGCAGTTTATAGTGTCCAAGTCACCTATGCCGAATGTCTTTGGATTATGGGGGAAAGCCACACAGAGATGAGGAGAACATGCAAACTCCACTGACTCAGCTGGGACTGCTGTGAGGTGACGGTGCTACCCACTGAGCTGAATCACAGTTTCCAAAGAAAACATGCTTAAGACATTCAGTCATGTTCTCAAGAACAGGAAGTGAAGGTTTAGATAGTTAGTTTTAGCAGTTAGCCCCAGTTGTTTTATACTGTAACTAAGGTTTATTCCTCTTCTGATTACCCTAGAGAAAAAAGAAGTGCATTTAATTATACTGAATGTGCACTTCTAGTGTACTTCTAGTGTACTGTATATTTTTTTAAATTGTATGTGCATATAAAATAATTTTAATGAAATAAAATTACATAAGGGTATTTAAAGATATATGTCCTTCAATATTTGCATTTAGTACATTCATTTAATTGTAAAACTTTTAACTTTTTTTCATTTTTATATATTATAAATACAGTTAAATACAATTTTATTTATATTTTTACATTTCAGTTTTAAATATATGAATTTTTAGTACTTCAACTTATTTCATTTATACTTTCGTTGCCAAAGCAATAGGGGTGCACCGATCGAGATCGGCCCATCGTTATGCGCATCTCATCAGTAAAGCCGGTTGTGTAATCAGCGGTTAATTCCATCAGGTGCGTGATTTCACATAGAGCAGCTGTTACTACACAGAGCCGTTGTTAACTGAGAAGCTGCGCAAATCCACGTTCATCATCAGCGTTTATTTGCGCAACTAGACAGTTAACAACGGCTCTGTGTAGTAACAGCGGCTCTATGTGAAATCACGCACCTGATGGAATTTACCGCTTATTAGATAACCGCCTTTACTGGCGAGATGCGAATTAACGATCAGCCGATCTCGATAGGTGCACCCCTACAAAGCAATATTTCTATTTTCACTTGTTATTGATTTCATTTGCTCTAGTGCAGTCAAATGATTAATTGCAATTTATCGCATCCAAAAGAAAAGTTTTTGTTAACATAATATATGAGTATATACTGTGTACATTTATTATGTATATATAAATATATAAATACAAACACATGCATGTATATATTTGAGAAAAACATGTTATGTTTATATATTAAATATATTAATATATATTATAAAATATATTAATATATATACACATGCTAATATTTTCAAAATATAAAGTGTGCATGTTTGCATGTTTCTATATAAATAATAAATAAACACAGTACACACTCAAATATGTAAACAAAAACTTTCATTTTGGATGCGATTAATCACTTCACAGCACTAATTTCATCCAATTTTTATATTACATTTTATTTCAGCTTTATTACAATAAACAATAAATTAAAAATAACAACTATTTTAACAGTTTTCGTTGTTTTACAGTTTTTCATAAGGATACACTTCGCAGTGAACAAAAACTGCTAAAATAGCAATATGTAGATTTAGTTGGGATGACATACCAAAACGCAGCTCATTCCTGAATAACTTTATTATGACTGGTTTAATTTATCATCTGAACAGAATAAAGAGTTCAGTTACCCAATTAACCAAGTCTAGCTACTGAGATCTGATTTCTGATTTCTTTGGCTAAATGAAACTTTCAATTCTGGTTTTGGTAAACGTTGCTATTGATAAATATTAAAACGTATTATCATATTATGTTTTATATTTTTGCCCCTGACCTTTTTTGAAAGGGTTTCGGGAAGCAACTTTAGCAATAATAAATCTGCTCTCTGGTCAGCTCCATTTGTTATTCATTCAAAGTATCAAATACAAACTGTCCATCCTCGTCCGTTATAGATTATGGATTTTCCAGCTTCTTACAGAGAAAGACTCTTTGTGGCGTAGTTTGAGGGGCCACAAGAGAAGAAACGACTACCTCATTACAGGGCCCTGTTTTACTGAGCTCCCTCATTCAAACTCTCTAAGGTGTGACTCTCAGCCAACAGAGTCATGAAGAGTTCACCGTGAATAACAGGTTAAGTTAGCATCATTGTGAAACGTCCTCCTGACCTCCTTTCCTCTTCCTCTTGACTCGAACCCCACCATCCCTCACTGACTGCTCTCTCTGTGACCTGAATAATGCTCCCTCTCTCCATGTGAACTCTAGGGGTCATGGGAAGATCCCTGTGTTCTCACAGATGGTGAAACTGTATCTTGTTAAATCATGGAGATGCTTTGTGAGCTGGGGGAACAGGGACTGGGGCTTTTTCATGGAAATCCAAGTCTAGTCCATAAATAGCTCTCTCTTTCTCTCCTCCTGTCATTGTGTAAAGGGCTGATTGTAACGTTTCTTTTTTTCTGTGCTTCCAGGGCATCTTTCAAGGTGATGCTGAACTGCCCAGGAGCTGCCAAGGATCATAAGTACGTGCAAGTGCAAAGCACCTCACATTAACATGGGGTTAGCAGATTGAGAAAAACAGAGAGCAAGCTTTGAACTTCTTTAGATGCTCTTACCTGAGACTGCATGTCATCTGCAGGGATCCTGGTCAGTAATCAGTCAGATCTCAGACTCACTGCCTGAAAGAAACAGCATTTTAAATTACTGTTATTTCTTTCTTTTTTGATTTATATCAGTGACTGACAACAGTATTCAGTTACTGGTGTAACTCTTGAACTAGTCTGTTAACACCGCTCACTACTACCACGCTTGCCATCTACTGTACGTTCAATGGAAAGCACTAAATCCTGCACAAAAAAAGTCAACAGATGGCATCATGTGATAATTAGCATATTGATGACATCACTGAGTCATTTTTGCATCCATATTTGTATTACAGCTAAATTTCATATAAAGCTCTTCTCATGTATATATTTGTTTAATACATTTAAATATATGCATTTTTCTGTTGACTACAGAACAAATATAAAGAAGTGACTGAAACATGGCAAACTGCAAAAATAAGTGACAATATCTTTAAGAACACTAATTGATAATAAAAAAAACGATTTAAGTCCGCTTAACTTTTTATTTATCAAAGAATCCTGAAGTACGTATCACAGGTCCCAAAAATATGAAAGCACAACTGTTTTCAACATTGATTATAAATCAGCATATTAGAATGATTTCTGAAGGATCATGTGACACCGAAGACTGGAGTAATAATGCTGAAAATACACCTTTAAATTAAAGGAATAAATTACATTTCAAAGTATTTTAAAATAGAATACTTTTTTTTTAATTGCAATTTTTAATTCCATTTCATTTATTTATTTTAAAGCAAATGCAACTTAATTTTTAAAATTTTTCAATAAAATGTATTTCCCAATTTCGTTTGGTCTGTGTTAGGCTTCTTAGGCTTCATAATGGCACCTCCCTGTATTTTATTTCTCTAATCATACACATGGATGATATGGATATTATTGGATTCAATCCCAACAGTTCTTTGCATGTTTTGCTCTCTCATTGTCATGGCCTTGTCTTGGATGCTCACAGTGGCTGTAACAACGTACTCTACCATGATATAACCTCAATCTGCGCTGTCGGTTTGTCAGAGTTCATTTCTGATTGCTTCAACACTTTTGATAAAAAATGAAATGTGCAAGACCAGAAAGTGCAACTACAGCTACAAAAAATCACAAGACTTTGTAATGTGAACTGCTTTGTTGCCATGGCACTGAAAAACTAAACAATGACCACCGCTCAAACTTTCCAACAAGTCATAAGTGTGTGAAAACCAGCACAGATGACCAATCATATCTGCTGTAAACATCCTTAGATATAACTGAACCAAAAAATGTGGAAAACTGTTTCAAACATACAAACATTTTCCTATAGCTCTACAAAAAAAAAAAAAAATGTTTAAAAACCACAAAAAAACTTAGTCATCATGGCAACCGGGGAAGTGTCCAACATAAAATGTTTCATATGACTTTAACTTTCCATTTGACATCAATGTTTCCCGCTCTGAGAGAGCAACCATGAAGCAAGCACTCCTAGAGTGTTTTCCATGTGAGATGATTAACTATGAACTGGAGACCATAATGACTGCCGTCAGTTTCCTGAATGCTGTATCCACTGCTATGAACACTGGGCTTTTCACACAGGGGATTATATGTTGGGTTATTCTCTTCTCTCATTCTCTTGGCCCAGATGACTCACCAGTCTTGAATGAGCTACATTGCATAACAGAAAACAATTGAGTGTGTGTTTATGTATGTGTGCTTCACAATGATCTCTCAGTATGTGAGGGTCCCACAGCGGGGGTGTTTATGTGCATGAGTGGCACTGCTTATTAACACATATGGATATGAATTGTATCTGTTAATGAGAGTGAACTCTGGGACAGAAGTGAAATAGGACTAAACATTAAAGGAATAATTCTTTCAAAAATTACATTTCTGTCAGTTATTCGCCCTCGTGTCATTTCAAATGCAAAGTTTCTTCAGGGAACACAAAACTTTTGCAAGTGAACGAAGATTTTCTCTGTGCAACGCAAAAGATTTGCAAATAAACAAAATTACTCTGCAGAACACAAAAGTTTTGCAAGCCAACTAATTATTTGAAAGTGAATGTAAAAATTCTCAGGGAAAGTTTCTCTGGGAAATGGAGAAGTTTTGTGACTAAACACAAAGTGTTTTAAGGAGAACACTAAAGTTTTTCTGGGAAGTTTTACAAGTGAACAGTTGTTTGGGGGGATGCAAAGGTTTTGCATTTAAATGCAAAGTTTCTTGTGGGAACAGGAAAGTTTTGTAAATTAAACAAAATTTCTTGGGGGAACACAAAAGTTTTGAAAGCAAACCATTTCTTGGGGGAACACTTTTTGCAAGCCAACGTAAAAGATTTGCAAGTAAATGCAAAGTTTCTGTGGGAACACAAATATTTTTCAAGTGAACACAGATTTTCTCCAACAAAAATGTTGTCTGTTCCTCACAGAAGCTATTACATGACTTAGACATAGATTAGCAAAAGTCAAAAAGTAGTACATTTTTTTTTTAAAGCTGGTGCTTTTTGTCATTGGAGTTTGGTTGAATCCATCCACATTCACTTTCATTGTATGTGAAATAACTGCCAGGGCATTCTGCTAAACAGCATCTTTTGTGTTATGATAAGAGGAAAGTGGGTTTGGCACGTGAGGGTGTGTACAAAACATTACAAAAACATTTCAAAACCCACATAATTTAGCATAAAAACAAAATAGTTTTCCATAGCAAACCACAAATTTTATATTTCCCTTTCATGACGTCATGTGACACATGCAAGGATCACAGCTGTATTTGACATGTCAACGTGTTACAAACAAATCATTCATGTTCCTTCTCGTCAGCAGTCAACTGAATTCAGTTTGTAAAAGGGTAACGATTTCAGTGCATTGAATTTAAACACTAAGGCCATTCATTTCACAATAAAGAAAAAGATGACCAACCTTTCGCCTGTTTTTTAATTTATAATTATGAAATCCCATTGTTGCAGACTGACATGCTTTGCAAAGTCATATATCTCAAGTCACTTAGTCAAAATAAAAGAAAGACACATAATACTCAATAGCCAGTTCGGAAATAGTACAACTACAAGTAAAGGAGAGTTGATTTATTGTACTGTCTGTCTCCACATGTACTGTATGGAGGAGACAAAGAGAGCTGTGTGTATGTGGAATTATACATCTGTATGAACCTGTCAGAGGACTAAATCCTGAAGCACTCAAAATCAGGGATGGGTCATGGTGGGCATGAGTAAGTTTGACTAGTTTTCAATGTTTATTTTAGTTTGACATTCAGACAGTTTGCACTCTACAACTCTTACAGAAATATACATACCATTTAAAAGTTTGGTACTTTTTTATATCAATATTTGCTTCTCATGTCTATTTGAAATATTCACATTTGAAATAGAAATGTTTTGTAACATTATAAATGCATTTACTGTCACTTTTAGTTCGGGGAACTAACCCTTTAATGCATCCTTGCTGAACAAAAGTCTCTAACTATCTTACTGACCCCAAATTTAGCTGTTCATATGTAATGGCAAAGCGAATAATCGCATCCAAAATAAAGGTTTTATAAATATATATTAAATAAATATACATAAAATATAAACGTAACTGTATGTAAATGTCATGTAAAAAAAAATTGACAGCACTATTCACGTTTGATCAATTTAATTAATTTTTGCTGAATAAAGTACTGGTTTCTTAAATTAACAAATAAGCAAACAAACTGATCCCAAATTTTTGAATGGTAGTGTATATTCAAATCAAAGGTTTTCCCTGCTTTAGAAGCACATAGCCTAGTTGTTTTTGGACAAAAGAACGTGCCTAATTTAAGTCCCCCCTGACAAAACCATACTAATTATACAGAGCTTCCTAAAGACCAGTTAGCTGACTCATATTCAGTCAATCAAATGACTACTCAGTTTGAGACCACTGTCTTAAAGGTGCATTCTAAAACAGAAAAATCTCTAAATCAAAACATTTATTCCTTGACGTGCGAATGAAGAAACTGTAGACTGGACTGCAATGCTGTTGGCTCCTCAGACCATTATTACCTAAATGAGCACTGTGTGAGAGAGAAAGAGAGAGCACAGCGCCCGACAACATTCTCTCAGGACTCCTGAAACACAACCTAATACGGTCACGTCTCCCTCAGAGATCCGTTGGTGAAAAATGCTCAGATTCTTCCTCAGAACACATTCAGCATAACTGCTGTTTGCTTTGAGCGCTCCAAGCTATTTTTGCAGATTACAAAACTCAAACAAGCATCTGCAATGCATAAATGTTGCATTCTTCTGACAGCAGGCTAGCAGACCTGATTTGTCCATTGTTTTCATCTGGGACATACAGAACTGTGCCGGAGGGTATATACATAAACTACATTTGACGTTATATTGGTCTATATCTACTAAATCACAGTCTTCAGTATCATATGATCCTTCAGAAATCAGTCTAATGTGCTGATTTGCTGCTCAAGAAACAGTTCTACCGATGTATGTTTGTATACAACACACAATTCTGAAATGTATTTGAAGAGCCAGTATGAAGTGATAAAAGGGGAGGTATTGGGATGATGTGGACGAGTGGGATGAGGAATGTCCCTGCGGAGGACTCTGTGAACTTGGCAATGACATCAGACACGCATCCCACAACTCTGAGGTCACTGGCACAAGATGGGATGGCTGGCCTGTTCTGCAATATCTGGAAATGTCTTTGAGCTCCACATTGCGCCATGTGTTTGTCACCTGCAAAGTATTTACTGGGGATGATCTAAACAAAGTTTTGGCATTCAAAAACCTTTATCCATTTAAAACAGATAAAACCGCAATAATCATCCACTTATAAAGCACTGACATACTGCAATACACAGTAAAGAGGATCCTAGAACCACAGAAACACCTTTGCATCCTGACTTCCAGGAAAAAATGTACATCAGCCATTCAGAATGGAGCTTTTGATTTTTGAAAGCCTGTACTGTACAATACACTTTAAACAGTCTTTGAATGTCTATTTAAAGGCATAGTTCACCCAAAAATGTATTCACCCTCAAGTCATTCCAAACCTGTACTTTTTTTGTCCACCAATTTAAATTCAATTATGTTTTGACTGCAATTGTATAAACAAAAACAGCTGAAACACTCTTCAAAATAAATTCTTTTTTGTTCTGCAATAGAATGAACAGATTTGGAACAATATTATATTCGAATTAAATATGTCTTTTAGGCTGTGACTACACATAGGTAGAAAAAAGCATTGCTCTTTGGCCTGCTTCATGGGAAAAGTGCAATCTAAATGTCAAAACACTGTCCTTCTGCTCTTAATTCAGTCCTTATCTGCGTTTCATCTTATTTTATAGGAACAGACATGCAGGAAATCTGTAAGACCTAAATGAAAAATCATTAACATTTAATCAGGGTTCTGCTTTTTATGAGCCACTAAGAGTTCCGGCACCAACATTACTAAGCATTACGGCCTTTAGCTCCAAGCAGTGAACATGCATGCCATCTGTGATGAGTAACTGGTTTGATTAGGACACAAACTCTGCTTAATGAATGTCTGGTAAACTGCAGGGGTCAGTAAGTTAATTACTGCAGTCAAATCACTTGCATATGCTGAAGATAAATCAGGCTGCAGTGATGCTCTATGCAGACGAGTGTTGCTTTAGCCAGATTGTTTTTAATAAAACCCTATAAACCACAAACTCCATTGTGTAATTGCATTCTTATTGGTTTCATCAATAACAGGGTCTATTTAATCCCACAACCAGCAATAGCCCTGAAATACAGTGTTATATTGATTATTCTATGCTGTGTAATAACAACACATTTGGGTCCATGACCATTTAGCAGTGTCAGCCCTTAAAATAATAGCAGCCAAATAACCTAATTATCCAGCTGCTGTGCAGCTTTAAGGATTCATCTACATTTAATTTAGAATTTAGTGTTTGATAACTTTATTAAATTTCTGTATATTTCCTACTTGCTGAAGGGCGCAGGTAAATATGACATGTATTATAATGTGTTTATGTGAAGATCTTTTTTCAAGTTTACTTCAATTAGAAGTTGTTACTTTTAAAAATAAATGTTAAAATCGGAAGTTCTCAATTATACTGTAAAGTTTAATGGCTGTAAACTCTTTTTAAATATATAAAAAAAGTTTAAATATATAAAAAAAAGCAATTTCCTAGAGATATCAGTAGTATTAGTATCAGTGAAATGTGCCTTCAGTCATAAAAAAAGATGCCATTAAACAAATATTTAAAAATATCTTTATGTTGTTTCTATATTAATTTGAAGATTGAATGTGAAATATTGCAATGACTTGAATAAAACCAGTTAACTTGGTTGTTACCATTTTTCTTTTTTTCAGGGCATACTCCCAATGACATCATCGCTGAAACGTTTCGTCAGGTGGTTTTATATAGAGATAACAATTTACCAGCCGAATCACAGTATTATGCCTTTCTTTTATGGCCTTTCTTTTATATTCTTTTTAAATAGCTCTGAAAACTATCCACATGCTCAAACTCTGTGGGAATCCAAGACATTTAGTAAAGTGAAATCATGTTTCCCACAGGGAACTTTATATGGATAGTTCACATAGAAACAAGGCTTATGTCATAATTTACTCACCTGCTTGCCGTTCAAAACCCGAGTTATTTAGTGGATGGATTCTGTGAAATATAAAAAGTGACTTTTTGACAAACATCCTGGTCATTTTTTTCAATACTATAAAAGTGAATGAGAATGGGGGCTGTCAAGCTCCAAAATGACCATAAAAATCCATAAAAGTAGTTCATATGGCTGATGCGTTATATTTACTGTAAGGTTTAATGATAAATAAGATTCCATTACAAGCTCAAATCATTCTTTTGAATTGGATCACCTCAAAGTTAACAGCTCACTGAGGGCAAGATTATCAGTGCATAACATATAAAACTATAGCCTAGTTTGACTTGGAATACAGCACATGAGTTACATAGACCACATTTACGATGCTTTGGAGTGCTTTTGGAAACTTTGAAAACTTCATTCCCCATTAATTGTAACTGCATGTTTGTGTCATTGAAGAAGCCCATATACTGTAGGTTTGGAACATCAGGAGGATGAGTTAAACGATGGCATTTCTGGTTGAACTTTTTTTTTAGGGCAACGTCACCAGTTACGAAGTCCAAGTCTCGGGTATGACTGAGTGACCTATGGAACATTAGTGAATGAGCTCCACCCA